>NW_027363559.1:0-656087 GCF_046119375.1 Phyllobates terribilis | reverse complement strand
GTTTTTCAATGGCAAAAATCAATGAATATTGTAAATGCACAAACAGTAATTTCTCCGCATTGCAAGGTGCAATTCTGAAATTTTTTGCTTTTTCCTGCTCCTCTTAGCATGATAAACAAGATTCAAAGAGAATGAGATGCCAGCTCCTTTCATTCAGTCAGTAGCTTCAATCATTTCTGGATGTTTTTCAATGGCAAAAATCAATGAATATTGTAAATGCACAAACAGTAATTTCTCCGCATTGCAAGGTGCAATTCTGAAATTTTTTGCTTTTTCCTGCTCCTCTTAGCATGATAAAGAAGATTCAAAGAGAGTGAGATGCCAGCTCCTTTCATTCAGTCAGTAGCTTCAAACATTTCTGGTATATGAATAACATGTTTTTCAATGGCAAAAATCAATGAATATTTTAAATGCACAAACAGTAATTTCTCCGCATTGCAAGGTGCAATTCTGAAATTTTTTGCTTTTTCCTGCTCCTCTTAGCATGATAAAGAAGATTCAAAGAGAGTGAGATGCCAGCTCCTTTCATTCAGTCAGTAGCTTCAATCATTTCTGGACGTTTTTCAATGACAAAAATCATTGAATATTGTAAATGCACAAACAGTAATTTCTCCGCATTGCAAGGTGCAATTCTGAAATTTTTTGCTTTTTCCTGCTCCTCTTAGCATGATAAAGAAGATTCAAAGAGAGTGAGATGCCAGCTCCTTTCATTCAGTCAGTAGCTTCAATCTTTTCTGGTATATGAATAACATGATGTTTTTCAATGGCAAAAATCAATGAATATTGTAAATGCACAAACAGTAATTTCTCCGCATTGCAAGGTGCAATTCTGAAATTTTTTGCTTTTTCCTGCTCCTCTAAGCATGATAAAGAAGATTCAAGGAGAGTGAGATGCCAGCTCCTTTCATTCAGTCAGTAGCTTCAATCATTTCTGGACGTTTTTCAATGGCAAAAATCAATGAATATTGTAAATGCACAAACAGTAATTTCTCCGCATTGCAAGGTGCAATTCTGAAATTTTTTGCTTTTTCCTGCTCCTCTTAGCATGATAAACAAGATTCAAAGAGAGTGAGATGCCAGCTCCTTTCATTCAGTCAGTAGCTTCAATCATTTCTGGACGTTTTTCAATGGCAAAAATCAATGAATATTGTAAATGCACAAACAGTAATTTCTCCGCATTGCAAGGTGCAATTCTGAAATTTTTTGCTTTTTCCTGCTCCTCTTAGCATGATAAAGAAGATTCAAAGAGAGTGAGATGCCAGCTCCTTTCATTCAGTCAGTAGCTTCAAACATTTCTGGTATATGAATAACATGATGTTTTTCAATGGCAAAAATCACTGAATATTGTAAATGCACAAACAGTAATTTCTCCGCATTGCAAGGTGCAATTCTGAAATTTTTTGCTTTTTCCTGCTCCTCTTAGCATGATAAAGAAGATTCAAAGAGAGTGAGATGCCAGCTCCTTTCATTCAGTAAGTAGCTTCAATCATTTCTGGACGTTTTTCAATGGCAAAAATCAATGAATATTGTAAATGCACAAACAGTAATTTCTCCGCATTGCAAGGTGCAATTCTGAAATTTTTTGCTTTTTCCTGCTCCTCTTAGCATGATAAACAAGATTCAAAGAGAGTGAGATGCCAGCTCCTTTCATTCAGTCAGTAGCTTCAATCATTTCTGGACGTTTTTCAATGGCAAAAATCAATGAATATTGTAAATGCACAATCAGTAATTTCTCCGCATTGCAAGGTGCAATTCTGAAATTTTTTGCTTTTTCCTGCTCCTCTTAGCATGATAAAGAAGATTCAAAGAGAGTGAGATGCCAGCTCCTTTCATTCAGTCAGTAGCTTCAAACATTTCTGGTATATGAATAACATGATATTTTTCAATGGCAAAAATCAATGAATATTGTAAATGCACAAACAGTAATTTCTCCGCATTGCAAGGTGCAATTCTGAAATTTTTTGCTTTTTCCTGCTCCTCTTAGCATGATAAAGAAGATTCAAAGAGAGTGAGATGCCAGCTCCTTTCATTCAGTCAGTAGCTTCAAACATTTCTGGTATATGAATAACATGATATTTTTCAATGGCAAAAATCAATGAATATTGTAAATGCACAAACAGTAATTTCTCCGCATTGAAAGGTGCAATTCTGAAATTTTTTGCTTTTTCCTGCTCCTCTTAGCATGATAAAGAAGATTCAAAGAGAGTGAGATGCCAGCTCCTTTCATTCAGTCAGTAGCTTCAATCATTTCTGGACGTTTTTCAATGGCAAAAATCAATGAATATTGTAAATGCACAAACAGTAATTTCTCCGCATTGCAAGGTGCAATTCTGAAATTTTTTGCTTTTTCCTGCTCCTCTTAGCATGATAAACAAGATTCAAACAGAGTGAGATGCCAGCTCCTTTCATTCAGTCAGTAGCTTCAATCATTTCTGGACGTTTTTCAATGGCAAAAATCAATGAATATTGTAAATGCACAAACAGTAATTTCTCCGCATTGCAAGGTGCAATTCTGAAATTTTTTGCTTTTTCCTGCTCCTCTTAGCAAGATAAACAAGATTCAAAGAGAGTGAGATGCCAGCTCCTTTCATTCAGTCAGTAGCTTCAATCATTTCTGGACGTTTTTCAATGGCAAAAATCAATGAATATTGTAAATGCACAAACAGTAATTTCTCCGCATTGCAAGGTGCAATTCTGAAATTTTTTGCTTTTTCCTGCTCCTCTTAGCATGATAAAGAAGATTCAAAGAGAGTGAGATGCCAGCTCCTTTCATTCAGTCAGTAGCTTCAATCATTTCTGGACGTTTTTCAATGGCAAAAATCAATGAATATTGTAAATGCACAAACAGTAATTTCTCCGCATTGCAAGGTGCAATTCTGAAATTTTTTGCTTTTTCCTGCTCCTCTTAGCATGATAAAGAAGATTCAAAGAGAGTGAAATGCCAGCTCCTTTCATTCAGTCAGTAGCTTCAATCATTTCTGGACGTTTTTCAATGGCAAAAATCAATGAATATTGTAAATGCACAAACAGTAATTTCTCCGCATTGCAAGGTGCAATTCTGAAATTTTTTGCTTTTTCCTGCTCCTCTTAGCATGATAAAGAAGATTCAAAGAGAGTGAGATGCCAGCTCCTTTCATTCAGTCAGTAGCTTCAAACATTTCTGGTATATGAATAACATGATGTTTTTCAATGGCAAAAATCAATGAATATTGTAAATGCACAAACAGTAATTCCTCCGCATTGCAAGGTGCAATTCTGAAATTTTTTGCTTTTTCCTGCTCCTCTTAGCATGATAAAGAAGATTCAAAGAGAGTGAGATGCCAGCTCCTTTCATTCAGTCAGTAGCTTCAATCTTTTCTGGTATATGAATAACATGATGTTTTTCAATGGCAAAAATCAATGAATATTGTAAATGCACAAACAGTAATTTCTCCGCATTGCAAGGTGCAATTCTGAAATTTTTTGCTTTTTCCTGCTCCTCTAAGCATGATAAAGAAGATTCAAGGAGAGTGAGATGCCAGCTCCTTTCATTCAGTCAGTAGCTTCAATCATTTCTGGACGTTTTTCAATGGCAAAAATCAATGAATATTGTAAATGCACAAACAGTAATTTCTCCGCATTGCAAGGTGCAATTCTGAAATTTTTTGCTTTTTCCTGCTCCTCTTAGCATGATAAACAAGATTCAAAGAGAGTGAGATGCCAGCTCCTTTCATTCAGTCAGTAGCTTCAATCATTTCTGGACGTTTTTCAATGGCAAAAATCAATGAATATTGTAAATGCACAAACAGTAATTTCTCCGCATTGCAAGGTGCAATTCTGAAATTTTTTGCTTTTTCCTGCTCCTCTTAGCATGATAAAGAAGATTCAAAGAGAGTGAGATGCCAGCTCCTTTCATTCAGTCAGTAGCTTCAAACATTTCTGGTATATGAATAACATGATGTTTTTCAATGGCAAAAATCACTGAATATTGTAAATGCACAAACAGTAATTTCTCCGCATTGCAAGGTGCAATTCTGAAATTTTTTGCTTTTTCCTGCTCCTCTTAGCATGATAAAGAAGATTCAAAGAGAGTGAGATGCCAGCTCCTTTCATTCAGTAAGTAGCTTCAATCATTTCTGGACATTTTTCAATGGCAAAAATCAATGAATATTGTAAATGCACAAACAGTAATTTCTCCGCATTGCAAGGTGCAATTCTGAAATTTTTTGCTTTTTCCTGCTCCTCTTAGCATGATAAACAAGATTCAAAGAGAGTGAAATGCCAGCTCCTTTCATTCAGTCAGTAGCTTCAATCATTTCTGGACGTTTTTCAATGGCAAAAATCAATGAATATTGTAAATGCACAAACAGTAATTTCTCCGCATTGCAAGGTGCAATTCTGAAATTTTTTGCTTTTTCCTGCTCCTCTTAGCATGATAAAGAAGATTCAAAGAGAGTGAGATGCCAGCTCCTTTCATTCAGTCAGTAGCTTCAAACATTTCTGGTATATGAATAACATGATGTTTTTCAATGGCAAAAATCAATGAATATTGTAAATGCACAAACAGTAATTTCTCTGCATTGCAAGGTGCAATTCTGAAATTTTTTGCTTTTTCCTGCTCCTCTTAGCATGATAAAGAAGATTCAAAGAGAGTGAGATGCCAGCTCCTTTCATTCAGTCAGTAGCTTCAATCTTTTCTGGTATATGAATAACATGATGTTTTTCAATGGCAAAAATCAATGAATATTGTAAATGCACAAACAGTAATTTCTCCGCATTGCAAGGTGCAATTCTGAAATTTTTTGCTTTTTCCTGCTCCTCTAAGCATGATAAAGAAGATTCAAGGAGAGTGAGATGCCAGCTCCTTTCATTCAGTCAGTAGCTTCAATCATTTCTGGACGTTTTTCAATGGCAAAAATCAATGAATATTGTAAATGCACAAACAGTAATTTCTCCGCATTGCAAGGTGCAATTCTGAAATTTTTTGCTTTTTCCTGCTCCTCTTAGCATGATAAACAAGATTCAAAGAGAGTGAGATGCCAGCTCCTTTCATTCAGTCAGTAGCTTCAATCATTTCTGGACGTTTTTCAATGGCAAAAATCAATGAATATTGTAAATGCACAAACAGTAATTTCTCCGCATTGCAAGGTGCAATTCTGAAATTTTTTGCTTTTTCCTGCTCCTCTTAGCATGATAAAGAAGATTCAAAGAGAGTGAGATGCCAGCTCCTTTCATTCAGTCAGTAGCTTCAAACATTTCTGGTATATGAATAACATGATGTTTTTCAATGGCAAAAATCACTGAATATTGTAAATGCACAAACAGTAATTTCTCCGCATTGCAAGGTGCAATTCTGAAATTTTTTGCTTTTTCCTGCTCCTCTTAGCATGATAAAGAAGATTCAAAGAGAGTGAGATGCCAGCTCCTTTCATTCAGTAAGTAGCTTCAATCATTTCTGGACGTTTTTCAATGGCAAAAATCAATGAATATTGTAAATGCACAAACAGTAATTTCTCCGCATTGCAAGGTGCAATTCTGAAATTTTTTGCTTTTTCCTGCTCCTCTTAGCATGATAAACAAGATTCAAAGAGAGTGAGATGCCAGCTCCTTTCATTCAGTCAGTAGCTTCAATCATTTCTGGACGTTTTTCAATGGCAAAAATCAATGAATATTGTAAATGCACAAACAGTAATTTCTCCGCATTGCAAGGTGCAATTCTGAAATTTTTTGCTTTTTCCTGCTCCTCTTAGCATGATAAAGAAGATTCAAAGAGAGTGAGATGCCAGCTCCTTTCATTCAGTCAGTAGCTTCAAACATTTCTGGTATATGAATAACATGATATTTTTCAATGGCAAAAATCAATGAATATTGTAAATGCACAAACAGTAATTTCTCCGCATTGCAAGGTGCAATTCTGAAATTTTTTGCTTTTTCCTGCTCCTCTTAGCATGATAAAGAAGATTCAAAGAGAGTGAGATGCCAGCTCCTTTCATTCAGTCAGTAGCTTCAAACATTTCTGGTATATGAATAACATGATATTTTTCAATGGCAAAAATCAATGAATATTGTAAATGCACAAACAGTAATTTCTCCGCATTGAAAGGTGCAATTCTGAAATTTTTTGCTTTTTCCTGCTCCTCTTAGCATGATAAAGAAGATTCAAAGAGAGTGAGATGCCAGCTCCTTTCATTCAGTCAGTAGCTTCAATCATTTCTGGACGTTTTTCAATGGCAAAAATCAATGAATATTGTAAATGCACAAACAGTAATTTCTCCGCATTGCAAGGTGCAATTCTGAAATTTTTTGCTTTTTCCTGCTCCTCTTAGCATGATAAACAAGATTCAAACAGAGTGAGATGCCAGCTCCTTTCATTCAGTCAGTAGCTTCAATCATTTCTGGACGTTTTTCAATGGCAAAAATCAATGAATATTGTAAATGCACAAACAGTAATTTCTCCGCATTGCAAGGTGCAATTCTGAAATTTTTTGCTTTTTCCTGCTCCTCTTAGCAAGATAAACAAGATTCAAAGAGAGTGAGATGCCAGCTCCTTTCATTCAGTCAGTAGCTTCAATCATTTCTGGACGTTTTTCAATGGCAAAAATCAATGAATATTGTAAATGCACAAACAGTAATTTCTCCGCATTGCAAGGTGCAATTCTGAAATTTTTTGCTTTTTCCTGCTCCTCTTAGCATGATAAAGAAGATTCAAAGAGAGTGAGATGCCAGCTCCTTTCATTCAGTCATTAGCTTCAATCATTTCTGGACGTTTTTCAATGGCAAAAATCAATGAATATTGTAAATGCACAAACAGTAATTTCTCCGCATTGCAAGGTGCAATTCTGAAATTTTTTGCTTTTTCCTGCTCCTCTTAGCATGATAAAGAAGATTCAAAGAGAGTGAAATGCCAGCTCCTTTCATTCAGTCAGTAGCTTCAATCATTTCTGGACGTTTTTCAATGGCAAAAATCAATGAATATTGTAAATGCACAAACAGTAATTTCTCCGCATTGCAAGGTGCAATTCTGAAATTTTTTGCTTTTTCCTGCTCCTCTTAGCATGATAAAGAAGATTCAAAGAGAGTGAGATGCCAGCTCCTTTCATTCAGTCAGTAGCTTCAAACATTTCTGGTATATGAATAACATGATGTTTTTCAATGGCAAAAATCAATGAATATTGTAAATGCACAAACAGTAATTTCTCCGCATTGCAAGGTGCAATTCTGAAATTTTTTGCTTTTTCCTGCTCCTCTAAGCATGATAAAGAAGATTCAAAGAGAGTGAGATGCCAGCTCCTTTCATTCAGTCAGTAGCTTCAATCATTTCTGGACGTTTTTCAATGGCAAAAATCAATGAATATTGTAAATGCACAAACAGTAATTTCTCCGCATTGCAAGGTGCAATTCTGAAATTTTTTGCTTTTTCCTGCTCCTCTTAGCATGATAAACAAGATTCAAAGAGAGTGAGATGCCAGCTCCTTTCATTCAGTCAGTAGCTTCAATCATTTCTGGACGTTTTTCAATGGCAAAAATCAATGAATATTGTAAATGCACAAACAGTAATTTCTCCGCATTGCAAGGTGCAATTCTGAAATTTTTTGCTTTTTCCTGCTCCTCTTAGCATGATAAAGAAGATTCAAAGAGAGTGAGATGCCAGCTCCTTTCATTCAGTCAGTAGCTTCAAACATTTCTGGTATATGAATAACATGATGTTTTTCAATGGCAAAAATCACTGAATATTGTAAATGCACAAACAGTAATTTCTCCGCATTGCAAGGTGCAATTCTGAAATTTTTTGCTTTTTCCTGCTCCTCTTAGCATGATAAAGAAGATTCAAAGAGAGTGAGATGCCAGCTCCTTTCATTCAGTAAGTAGCTTCAATCATTTCTGGACATTTTTCAATGGCAAAAATCAATGAATATTGTAAATGCACAAACAGTAATTTCTCCGCATTGCAAGGTGCAATTCTGAAATTTTTTGCTTTTTCCTGCTCCTCTTAGCATGATAAACAAGATTCAAAGAGAGTGAAATGCCAGCTCCTTTCATTCAGTCAGTAGCTTCAATCATTTCTGGACGTTTTTCAATGGCAAAAATCAATGAATATTGTAAATGCACAAACAGTAATTTCTCCGCATTGCAAGGTGCAATTCTGAAATTTTTTGCTTTTTCCTGCTCCTCTTAGCATGATAAAGAAGATTCAAAGAGAGTGAGATGCCAGCTCCTTTCATTCAGTCAGTAGCTTCAAACATTTCTGGTATATGAATAACATGATGTTTTTCAATGGCAAAAATCAATGAATATTGTAAATGCACAAACAGTAATTTCTCCGCATTGCAAGGTGCAATTCTGAAATTTTTTGCTTTTTCCTGCTCCTCTTAGCATGATAAAGAAGATTCAAAGAGAGTGAGATGCCAGCTCCTTTCATTCAGTCAGTAGCTTCAATCTTTTCTGGTATATGAATAACATGATGTTTTTCAATGGCAAAAATCAATGAATATTGTAAATGCACAAACAGTAATTTCTCCGCATTGCAAGGTGCAATTCTGAAATTTTTTGCTTTTTCCTGCTCCTCTTAGCATGATAAACAAGATTCAAAGAGAGTGAGATGCCAGCTCCTTTCATTCAGTCAGTAGCTTCAATCATTTCTGGACGTTTTTCAATGGCAAAAATCAATGAATATTGTAAATGCACAAACAGTAATTTCTCCGCATTGCAAGGTGCAATTCTGAAATTTTTTGCTTTTTCCTGCTCCTCTTAGCATGATAAAGAAGATTCAAAGAGAGTGAGATGCCAGCTCCTTTCATTCAGTCAGTAGCTTCAAACATTTCTGGTATATGAATAACATGATGTTTTTCAATGGCAAAAATCACTGAATATTGTAAATGCACAAACAGTAATTTCTACGCATTGCAAGGTGCAATTCTGAAATTTTTTGCTTTTTCCTGCTCCTCTTAGCATGATAAAGAAGATTCAAAGAGAGTGAGATGCCAGCTCCTTTCATTCAGTAAGTAGCTTCAATCATTTCTGGACGTTTTTCAATGGCAAAAATCAATGAATATTGTAAATGCACAAACAGTAATTTCTCCGCATTGCAAGGTGCAATTCTGAAATTTTTTGCTTTTTCCTGCTCCTCTTAGCATGATAAACAAGATTCAAAGAGAGTGAGATGCCAGCTCCTTTCATTCAGTCAGTAGCTTCAATCATTTCTGGACGTTTTTCAATGGCAAAAATCAATGAATATTGTAAATGCACAAACAGTAATTTCTCCGCATTGCAAGGTGCAATTCTGAAATTTTTTGCTTTTTCCTGCTCCTCTTAGCATGATAAAGAAGATTCAAAGAGAGTGAGATGCCAGCTCCTTTCATTCAGTCAGTAGCTTCAAACATTTCTGGTATATGAATAACATGATATTTTTCAATGGCAAAAATCAATGAATATTGTAAATGCACAAACAGTAATTTCTCCGCATTGCAAGGTGCAATTCTGAAATTTTTTGCTTTTTCCTGCTCCTCTTAGCATGATAAAGAAGATTCAAAGAGAGTGAGATGCCAGCTCCTTTCATTCAGTCAGTAGCTTCAAACATTTCTGGTATATGAATAACATGATATTTTTCAATGGCAAAAATCAATGAATATTGTAAATGCACAAACAGTAATTTCTCCGCATTGAAAGGTGCAATTCTGAAATTTTTTGCTTTTTCCTGCTCCTCTTAGCATGATAAAGAAGATTCAAAGAGAGTGAGATGCCAGCTCCTTTCATTCAGTCAGTAGCTTCAATCATTTCTGGACGTTTTTCAATGGCAAAAATCAATGAATATTGTAAATGCACAAACAGTAATTTCTCCGCATTGCAAGGTGCAATTCTGAAATTTTTTGCTTTTTCCTGCTCCTCTTAGCATGATAAACAAGATTCAAACAGAGTGAGATGCCAGCTCCTTTCATTCAGTCAGTAGCTTCAATCATTTCTGGACGTTTTTCAATGGCAAAAATCAATGAATATTGTAAATGCACAAACAGTAATTTCTCCGCATTGCAAGGTGCAATTCTGAAATTTTTTGCTTTTTCCTGCTCCTCTTAGCAAGATAAACAAGATTCAAAGAGAGTGAGATGCCAGCTCCTTTCATTCAGTCAGTAGCTTCAATCATTTCTGGACGTTTTTCAATGGCAAAAATCAATGAATATTGTAAATGCACAAACAGTAATTTCTCCGCATTGCAAGGTGCAATTCTGAAATTTTTTGCTTTTTCCTGCTCCTCTTAGCATGATAAAGAAGATTCAAAGAGAGTGAGATGCCAGCTCCTTTCATTCAGTCAGTAGCTTCAATCATTTCTGGACGTTTTTCAATGGCAAAAATCAATGAATATTGTAAATGCACAAACAGTAATTTCTCCGCATTGCAAGGTGCAATTCTGAAATTTTTTGCTTTTTCCTGCTCCTCTTAGCATGATAAAGAAGATTCAAAGAGAGTGAAATGCCAGCTCCTTTCATTCAGTCAGTAGCTTCAATCATTTCTGGACGTTTTTCAATGGCAAAAATCAATGAATATTGTAAATGCACAAACAGTAATTTCTCCGCATTGCAAGGTGCAATTCTGAAATTTTTTGCTTTTTCCTGCTCCTCTTAGCATGATAAAGAAGATTCAAAGAGAGTGAGATGCCAGCTCCTTTCATTCAGTCAGTAGCTTCAAACATTTCTGGTATATGAATAACATGATGTTTTTCAATGGCAAAAATCAATGAATATTGTAAATGCACAAACAGTAATTTCTCCGCATTGCAAGGTGCAATTCTGAAATTTTTTGCTTTTTCCTGCTCCTCTAAGCATGATAAAGAAGATTCAAAGAGAGTGAGATGCCAGCTCCTTTCATTCAGTCAGTAGCTTCAATCATTTCTGGACGTTTTTCAATGGCAAAAATCAATGAATATTGTAAATGCATAAACAGTAATTTCTCCGCATTGCAAGGTGCAATTCTGAAATTTTTTGCTTTTTCCTGCTCCTCTTAGCATGATAAACAAGATTCAAAGAGAATGAGATGCCAGCTCCTTTCATTCAGTCAGTAGCTTCAATCATTTCTGGATGTTTTTCAATGGCAAAAATCAATGAATATTGTAAATGCACAAACAGTAATTTCTCCGCATTGCAAGGTGCAATTCTGAAATTTTTTGCTTTTTCCTGCTCCTCTTAGCATGATAAAGAAGATTCAAAGAGAGTGAGATGCCAGCTCCTTTCATTCAGTCAGTAGCTTCAAACATTTCTGGTATATGAATAACATGTTTTTCAATGGCAAAAATCAATGAATATTTTAAATGCACAAACAGTAATTTCTCCGCATTGCAAGGTGCAATTCTGAAATTTTTTGCTTTTTCCTGCTCCTCTTAGCATGATAAAGAAGATTCAAAGAGAGTGAGATGCCAGCTCCTTTCATTCAGTCAGTAGCTTCAATCATTTCTGGACGTTTTTCAATGACAAAAATCATTGAATATTGTAAATGCACAAACAGTAATTTCTCCGCATTGCAAGGTGCAATTCTGAAATTTTTTGCTTTTTCCTGCTCCTCTTAGCATGATAAAGAAGATTCAAAGAGAGTGAGATGCCAGCTCCTTTCATTCAGTCAGTAGCTTCAATCATTTCTGGACGTTTTTCAATGGCAAAAATCAATGAATATTGTAAATGCACAAACAGTAATTTCTCCGCATTGCAAGGTGCAATTCTGAAATTTTTTGCTTTTTCCTGCTCCTCTTAGCATGATAAAGAAGATTCAAAGAGAGTGAAATGCCAGCTCCTTTCATTCAGTCAGTAGCTTCAATCATTTCTGGACGTTTTTCAATGGCAAAAATCAATGAATATTGTAAATGCACAAACAGTAATTTCTCCGCATTGCAAGGTGCAATTCTGAAATTTTTTGCTTTTTCCTGCTCCTCTTAGCATGATAAAGAAGATTCAAAGTGAGTGAGATGCCAGCTCCTTTCATTCAGTCAGTAGCTTCAAACATTTCTGGTATATGAATAACATGATGTTTTTCAATGGCAAAAATCAATGAATATTTTAAATGCACAAACAGTAATTTCTCCGCATTGCAAGGTGCAATTCTGAAATTTTTTGCTTTTTCCTGCTCCTCTTAGCATGATAAAGAAGATTCAAAGAGAGTGAGATGCCAGCTCCTTTCATTCAGTCAGTAGCTTCAATCATTTCTGGACGTTTTTCAATGACAAAAATCATTGAATATTGTAAATGCACAAACAGTAATTTCTCCGCATTGCAAGGTGCAATTCTGAAATTTTTTGCTTTTTCCTGCTCCTCTTAGCATGATAAAGAAGATTCAAAGAGAGTGAGATGCCAGCTCCTTTCATTCAGTCAGTAGCTTCAATCATTTCTGGACGTTTTTCAATGGCAAAAATCAATGAATATTGTAAATGCACAAACAGTAATTTCTCCGCATTGCAAGGTGCAATTCTGAAATTTTTTGCTTTTTCCTGCTCCTCTTAGCATGATAAAGAAGATTCAAAGAGAGTGAAATGCCAGCTCCTTTCATTCAGTCAGTAGCTTCAATCATTTCTGGACGTTTTTCAATGGCAAAAATCAATGAATATTGTAAATGCACAAACAGTAATTTCTCCGCATTGCAAGGTGCAATTCTGAAATTTTTTGCTTTTTCCTGCTCCTCTTAGCATGATAAAGAAGATTCAAAGAGAGTGAGATGCCAGCTCCTTTCATTCAGTCAGTAGCTTCAAACATTTCTGGTATATGAATAACATGATGTTTTTCAATGGCAAAAATCAATGAATATTGTAAATGCACAAACAGTAATTTCTCCGCATTGCAAGGTGCAATTCTGAAATTTTTTGCTTTTTCCTGCTCCTCTAAGCATGATAAAGAAGATTCAAAGAGAGTGAGATGCCAGCTCCTTTCATTCAGTCAGTAGCTTCAATCATTTCTGGACGTTTTTCAATGGCAAAAATCAATGAATATTGTAAATGCATAAACAGTAATTTCTCCGCATTGCAAGGTGCAATTCTGAAATTTTTTGCTTTTTCCTGCTCCTCTTAGCATGATAAACAAGATTCAAAGAGAATGAGATGCCAGCTCCTTTCATTCAGTCAGTAGCTTCAATCATTTCTGGATGTTTTTCAATGGCAAAAATCAATGAATATTGTAAATGCACAAACAGTAATTTCTCCGCATTGCAAGGTGCAATTCTGAAATTTTTTGCTTTTTCCTGCTCCTCTTAGCATGATAAAGAAGATTCAAAGAGAGTGAGATGCCAGCTCCTTTCATTCAGTCAGTAGCTTCAAACATTTCTGGTATATGAATAACATGTTTTTCAATGGCAAAAATCAATGAATATTTTAAATGCACAAACAGTAATTTCTCCGCATTGCAAGGTGCAATTCTGAAATTTTTTGCTTTTTCCTGCTCCTCTTAGCATGATAAAGAAGATTCAAAGAGAGTGAGATGCCAGCTCCTTTCATTCAGTCAGTAGCTTCAATCATTTCTGGACGTTTTTCAATGACAAAAATCATTGAATATTGTAAATGCACAAACAGTAATTTCTCCGCATTGCAAGGTGCAATTCTGAAATTTTTTGCTTTTTCCTGCTCCTCTTAGCATGATAAAGAAGATTCAAAGAGAGTGAGATGCCAGCTCCTTTCATTCAGTCAGTAGCTTCAATCATTTCTGGTATATGAATAACATGATGTTTTTCAATGGCAAAAATCAATGAATATTGTAAATGCACAAACAGTAATTTCTCCGCATTGCAAGGTGCAATTCTGAAATTTTTTGCTTTTTCCTGCTCCTCTAAGCATGATAAAGAAGATTCAAGGAGAGTGAGATGCCAGCTCCTTTCATTCAGTCAGTAGCTTCAATCATTTCTGGACGTTTTTCAATGGCAAAAATCAATGAATATTGTAAATGCACAAACAGTAATTTCTCCGCATTGCAAGGTGCAATTCTGAAATTTTTTGCTTTTTCCTGCTCCTCTTAGCATGATAAACAAGATTCAAAGAGAGTGAGATGCCAGCTCCTTTCATTCAGTCAGTAGCTTCAATCATTTCTGGACGTTTTTCAATGGCAAAAATCAATGAATATTGTAAATGCACAAACAGTAATTTCTCCGCATTGCAAGGTGCAATTCTGAAATTTTTTGCTTTTTTCTGCTCCTCTTAGCATGATAAAGAAGATTCAAAGAGAGTGAGATGCCAGCTCCTTTCATTCAGTCAGTAGCTTCAAACATTTCTGGTATATGAATAACATGATGTTTTTCAATGGCAAAAATCAATGAATATTGTAAATGCACAAACAGTAATTTCTCCGCATTGCAAGGTGCAATTCTGAAATTTTTTGCTTTTTCCTGCTCCTCTTAGCATGATAAAGAAGATTCAAAGAGAGTGAGATGCCAGCTCCTTTCATTCAGTCAGTAGCTTCAATCATTTCTGGACGTTTTTCAATGGCAAAAATCAATGAATATTGTAAATGCACAAACAGTAATTTCTCCGCATTGCAAGGTGCAATTCTGAAATTTTTTGCTATTTCCTGCTCCTCTTAGCAAGATAAACAAGATTCAAAGAGAGTGAGATGCCAGCTCCTTTCATTCAGTCAGTAGCTTCAATCATTTCTGGACGTTTTTCAATGGCAAAAATCAATGAATATTGTAAATGCACAAACAGTAATTTCTCCGCATTGCAAGGTGCAATTCTGAAATTTTTTGCTTTTTCCTGCTCCTCTTAGCATGATAAAGAAGATTCAAAGAGAGTGAGATGCCAGCTCCTTTCATTCAGTCAGTAGCTTCAAACATTTCTGGTATATGAATAACATGTTTTTCAATGGCAAAAATCAATGAATATTTTAAATGCACAAACAGTAATTTCTCCGCATTGCAAGGTGCAATTCTGAAATTTTTTGCTTTTTCCTGCTCCTCTTAGCATGATAAAGAAGATTCAAAGAGAGTGAGATGCCAGCTCCTTTCATTCAGTCAGTAGCTTCAATCATTTCTGGACGTTTTTCAATGACAAAAATCATTGAATATTGTAAATGCACAAACAGTAATTTCTCCGCATTGCAAGGTGCAATTCTGAAATTTTTTGCTTTTTCCTGCTCCTCTTAGCATGATAAAGAAGATTCAAAGAGAGTGAGATGCCAGCTCCTTTCATTCAGTCAGTAGCTTCAATCATTTCTGGACGTTTTTCAATGGCAAAAATCAATGAATATTGTAAATGCACAAACAGTAATTTCTCCGCATTGCAAGGTGCAATTCTGAAATTTTTTGCTTTTTCCTGCTCCTCTTAGCATGATAAAGAAGATTCAAAGAGAGTGAAATGCCAGCTCCTTTCATTCAGTCAGTAGCTTCAATCATTTCTGGACGTTTTTCAATGGCAAAAATCAATGAATATTGTAAATGCACAAACAGTAATTTCTCCGCATTGCAAGGTGCAATTCTGAAATTTTTTGCTTTTTCCTGCTCCTCTTAGCATGATAAAGAAGATTCAAAGAGAGTGAGATGCCAGCTCCTTTCATTCAGTCAGTAGCTTCAAACATTTCTGGTATATGAATAACATGATGTTTTTCAATGGCAAAAATCAATGAATATTGTAAATGCACAAACAGTAATTTCTCCGCATTGCAAGGTGCAATTCTGAAATTTTTTGCTTTTTCCTGCTCCTCTAAGCATGATAAAGAAGATTCAAAGAGAGTGAGATGCCAGCTCCTTTCATTCAGTCAGTAGCTTCAATCATTTCTGGACGTTTTTCAATGGCAAAAATCAATGAATATTGTAAATGCATAAACAGTAATTTCTCCGCATTGCAAGGTGCAATTCTGAAATTTTTTGCTTTTTCCTGCTCCTCTTAGCATGATAAACAAGATTCAAAGAGAATGAGATGCCAGCTCCTTTCATTCAGTCAGTAGCTTCAATCATTTCTGGATGTTTTTCAATGGCAAAAATCAATGAATATTGTAAATGCACAAACAGTAATTTCTCCGCATTGCAAGGTGCAATTCTGAAATTTTTTGCTTTTTCCTGCTCCTCTTAGCATGATAAAGAAGATTCAAAGAGAGTGAGATGCCAGCTCCTTTCATTCAGTCAGTAGCTTCAAACATTTCTGGTATATGAATAACATGTTTTTCAATGGCAAAAATCAATGAATATTTTAAATGCACAAACAGTAATTTCTCCGCATTGCAAGGTGCAATTCTGAAATTTTTTGCTTTTTCCTGCTCCTCTTAGCATGATAAAGAAGATTCAAAGAGAGTGAGATGCCAGCTCCTTTCATTCAGTCAGTAGCTTCAATCATTTCTGGACGTTTTTCAATGACAAAAATCATTGAATATTGTAAATGCACAAACAGTAATTTCTCCGCATTGCAAGGTGCAATTCTGAAATTTTTTGCTTTTTCCTGCTCCTCTTAGCATGATAAAGAAGATTCAAAGAGAGTGAGATGCCAGCTCCTTTCATTCAGTCAGTAGCTTCAATCATTTCTGGTATATGAATAACATGATGTTTTTCAATGGCAAAAATCAATGAATATTGTAAATGCACAAACAGTAATTTCTCCGCATTGCAAGGTGCAATTCTGAAATTTTTTGCTTTTTCCTGCTCCTCTAAGCATGATAAAGAAGATTCAAGGAGAGTGAGATGCCAGCTCCTTTCATTCAGTCAGTAGCTTCAATCATTTCTGGACGTTTTTCAATGGCAAAAATCAATGAATATTGTAAATGCACAAACAGTAATTTCTCCGCATTGCAAGGTGCAATTCTGAAATTTTTTGCTTTTTCCTGCTCCTCTTAGCATGATAAACAAGATTCAAAGAGAGTGAGATGCCAGCTCCTTTCATTCAGTCAGTAGCTTCAATCATTTCTGGACGTTTTTCAATGGCAAAAATCAATGAATATTGTAAATGCACAAACAGTAATTTCTCCGCATTGCAAGGTGCAATTCTGAAATTTTTTGCTTTTTTCTGCTCCTCTTAGCATGATAAAGAAGATTCAAAGAGAGTGAGATGCCAGCTCCTTTCATTCAGTCAGTAGCTTCAAACATTTCTGGTATATGAATAACATGATGTTTTTCAATGGCAAAAATCAATGAATATTGTAAATGCACAAACAGTAATTTCTCCGCATTGCAAGGTGCAATTCTGAAATTTTTTGCTTTTTCCTGCTCCTCTTAGCATGATAAAGAAGATTCAAAGAGAGTGAGATGCCAGCTCCTTTCATTCAGTCAGTAGCTTCAATCATTTCTGGACGTTTTTCAATGGCAAAAATCAATGAATATTGTAAATGCACAAACAGTAATTTCTCCGCATTGCAAGGTGCAATTCTGAAATTTTTTGCTATTTCCTGCTCCTCTTAGCAAGATAAACAAGATTCAAAGAGAGTGAGATGCCAGCTCCTTTCATTCAGTCAGTAGCTTCAATCATTTCTGGACGTTTTTCAATGGCAAAAATCAATGAATATTGTAAATGCACAAACAGTAATTTCTCCGCATTGCAAGGTGCAATTCTGAAATTTTTTGCTTTTTCCTGCTCCTCTTAGCATGATAAAGAAGATTCAAAGAGAGTGAGATGCCAGCTCCTTTCATTCAGTCAGTAGCTTCAAACATTTCTGGTATATGAATAACATGTTTTTCAATGGCAAAAATCAATGAATATTTTAAATGCACAAACAGTAATTTCTCCGCATTGCAAGGTGCAATTCTGAAATTTTTTGCTTTTTCCTGCTCCTCTTAGCATGATAAAGAAGATTCAAAGAGAGTGAGATGCCAGCTCCTTTCATTCAGTCAGTAGCTTCAATCATTTCTGGACGTTTTTCAATGACAAAAATCATTGAATATTGTAAATGCACAAACAGTAATTTCTCCGCATTGCAAGGTGCAATTCTGAAATTTTTTGCTTTTTCCTGCTCCTCTTAGCATGATAAAGAAGATTCAAAGAGAGTGAGATGCCAGCTCCTTTCATTCAGTCAGTAGCTTCAATCATTTCTGGACGTTTTTCAATGGCAAAAATCAATGAATATTGTAAATGCACAAACAGTAATTTCTCCGCATTGCAAGGTGCAATTCTGAAATTTTTTGCTTTTTCCTGCTCCTCTTAGCATGATAAAGAAGATTCAAAGAGAGTGAAATGCCAGCTCCTTTCATTCAGTCAGTAGCTTCAATCATTTCTGGACGTTTTTCAATGGCAAAAATCAATGAATATTGTAAATGCACAAACAGTAATTTCTCCGCATTGCAAGGTGCAATTCTGAAATTTTTTGCTTTTTCCTGCTCCTCTTAGCATGATAAAGAAGATTCAAAGAGAGTGAGATGCCAGCTCCTTTCATTCAGTCAGTAGCTTCAAACATTTCTGGTATATGAATAACATGACGTTTTTCAATGGCAAAAATCAATGAATATTGTAAATGCATAAACAGTAATTTCTCCGCATTGCAAGGTGCAATTCTGAAATTTTTTGCTTTTTCCTGCTCCTCTTAGCATGATAAACAAGATTCAAAGAGAATGAGATGCCAGCTCCTTTCATTCAGTCAGTAGCTTCAATCATTTCTGGATGTTTTTCAATGGCAAAAATCAATGAATATTGTAAATGCACAAACAGTAATTTCTCCGCATTGCAAGGTGCAATTCTGAAATTTTTTGCTTTTTCCTGCTCCTCTTAGCATGATAAAGAAGATTCAAAGAGAGTGAGATGCCAGCTCCTTTCATTCAGTCAGTAGCTTCAATCATTTCTGGACGTTTTTCAATGACAAAAATCATTGAATATTGTAAATGCACAAACAGTAATTTCTCCGCATTGCAAGGTGCAATTCTGAAATTTTTTGCTTTTTCCTGCTCCTCTTAGCATGATAAAGAAGATTCAAAGAGAGTGAGATGCCAGCTCCTTTCATTCAGTCAGTAGCTTCAATCATTTCTGGTATATGAATAACATGATGTTTTTCAATGGCAAAAATCAATGAATATTGTAAATGCACAAACAGTAATTTCTCCGCATTGCAAGGTGCAATTCTGAAATTTTTTGCTTTTTCCTGCTCCTCTAAGCATGATAAAGAAGATTCAAGGAGAGTGAGATGCCAGCTCCTTTCATTCAGTCAGTAGCTTCAATCATTTCTGGACGTTTTTCAATGGCAAAAATCAATGAATATTGTAAATGCACAAACAGTAATTTCTCCGCATTGCAAGGTGCAATTCTGAAATTTTTTGCTTTTTCCTGCTCCTCTTAGCATGATAAACAAGATTCAAAGAGAGTGAGATGCCAGCTCCTTTCATTCAGTCAGTAGCTTCAATCATTTCTGGACGTTTTTCAATGGCAAAAATCAATGAATATTGTAAATGCACAAACAGTAATTTCTCCGCATTGCAAGGTGCAATTCTGAAATTTTTTGCTTTTTTTCTGCTCCTCTTAGCATGATAAAGAAGATTCAAAGAGAGTGAGATGCCAGCTCCTTTCATTCAGTCAGTAGCTTCAAACATTTCTGGTATATGAATAACATGATGTTTTTCAATGGCAAAAATCAATGAATATTGTAAATGCACAAACAGTAATTTCTCCGCATTGCAAGGTGCAATTCTGAAATTTTTTGCTTTTTCCTGCTCCTCTTAGCATGATAAAGAAGATTCAAAGAGAGTGAGATGCCAGCTCCTTTCATTCAGTCAGTAGCTTCAATCATTTCTGGACGTTTTTCAATGGCAAAAATCAATGAATATTGTAAATGCACAAACAGTAATTTCTCCGCATTGCAAGGTGCAATTCTGAAATTTTTTGCTATTTCCTGCTCCTCTTAGCAAGATAAACAAGATTCAAAGAGAGTGAGATGCCAGCTCCTTTCATTCAGTCAGTAGCTTCAATCATTTCTGGACGTTTTTCAATGGCAAAAATCAATGAATATTGTAAATGCACAAACAGTAATTTCTCCGCATTGCAAGGTGCAATTCTGAAATTTTTTGCTTTTTCCTGCTCCTCTTAGCATGATAAAGAAGATTCAAAGAGAGTGAGATGCCAGCTCCTTTCATTCAGTCAGTAGCTTCAAACATTTCTGGTATATGAATAACATGTTTTTCAATGGCAAAAATCAATGAATATTTTAAATGCATAAACAGTAATTTCTCCGCATTGCAAGGTGCAATTCTGAAATTTTTTGCTTTTTCCTGCTCCTCTTAGCATGATAAACAAGATTCAAAGAGAATGAGATGCCAGCTCCTTTCATTCAGTCAGTAGCTTCAATCATTTCTGGATGTTTTTCAATGGCAAAAATCAATGAATATTGTAAATGCACAAACAGTAATTTCTCCGCATTGCAAGGTGCAATTCTGAAATTTTTTGCTTTTTCCTGCTCCTCTTAGCATGATAAAGAAGATTCAAAGAGAGTGAGATTCCAGCTCCTTTCATTCAGTCAGTAGCTTCAAACATTTCTGGTATATGAATAACATGTTTTTCAATGGCAAAAATCAATGAATATTTTAAATGCACAAACAGTAATTTCTCCGCATTGCAAGGTGCAATTCTGAAATTTTTTGCTTTTTCCTGCTCCTCTTAGCATGATAAAGAAGATTCAAAGAGAGTGAGATGCCAGCTCCTTTCATTCAGTCAGTAGCTTCAATCATTTCTGGACGTTTTTCAATGACAAAAATCATTGAATATTGTAAATGCACAAACAGTAATTTCTCCGCATTGCAAGGTGCAATTCTGAAATTTTTTGCTTTTTCCTGCTCCTCTTAGCATGATAAAGAAGATTCAAAGAGAGTGAGATGCCAGCTCCTTTCATTCAGTCAGTAGCTTCAATCATTTCTGGTATATGAATAACATGATGTTTTTCAATGGCAAAAATCAATGAATATTGTAAATGCACAAACAGTAATTTCTCCGCATTGCAAGGTGCAATTCTGAAATTTTTTGCTTTTTCCTGCTCCTCTAAGCATGATAAAGAAGATTCAAGGAGAGTGAGATGCCAGCTCCTTTCATTCAGTCAGTAGCTTCAATCATTTCTGGACGTTTTTCAATGGCAAAAATCAATGAATATTGTAAATGCACAAACAGTAATTTCTCCGCATTGCAAGGTGCAATTCTGAAATTTTTTGCTTTTTCCTGCTCCTCTTAGCATGATAAACAAGATTCAAAGAGAGTGAGATGCCAGCTCCTTTCATTCAGTCAGTAGCTTCAATCATTTCTGGACGTTTTTCAATGGCAAAAATCAATGAATATTGTAAATGCACAAACAGTAATTTCTCCGCATTGCAAGGTGCAATTCTGAAATTTTTTGCTTTTTTTCTGCTCCTCTTAGCATGATAAAGAAGATTCAAAGAGAGTGAGATGCCAGCTCCTTTCATTCAGTCAGTAGCTTCAAACATTTCTGGTATATGAATAACATGATGTTTTTCAATGGCAAAAATCAATGAATATTGTAAATGCACAAACAGTAATTTCTCCGCATTGCAAGGTGCAATTCTGAAATTTTTTGCTTTTTCCTGCTCCTCTTAGCATGATAAAGAAGATTCAAAGAGAGTGAGATGCCAGCTCCTTTCATTCAGTCAGTAGCTTCAATCATTTCTGGACGTTTTTCAATGGCAAAAATCAATGAATATTGTAAATGCACAAACAGTAATTTCTCCGCATTGCAAGGTGCAATTCTGAAATTTTTTGCTATTTCCTGCTCCTCTTAGCAAGATAAACAAGATTCAAAGAGAGTGAGATGCCAGCTCCTTTCATTCAGTCAGTAGCTTCAATCATTTCTGGACGTTTTTCAATGGCAAAAATCAATGAATATTGTAAATGCACAAACAGTAATTTCTCCGCATTGCAAGGTGCAATTCTGAAATTTTTTGCTTTTTCCTGCTCCTCTTAGCATGATAAAGAAGATTCAAAGAGAGTGAGATGCCAGCTCCTTTCATTCAGTCAGTAGCTTCAATCATTTCTGGACGTTTTTCAATGACAAAAATCATTGAATATTGTAAATGCACAAACAGTAATTTCTCCGCATTGCAAGGTGCAATTCTGAAATTTTTTGCTTTTTCCTGCTCCTCTTAGCATGATAAAGAAGATTCAAAGAGAGTGAGATGCCAGCTCCTTTCATTCAGTCAGTAGCTTCAATCATTTCTGGTATATGAATAACATGATGTTTTTCAATGGCAAAAATCAATGAATATTGTAAATGCACAAACAGTAATTTCTCCGCATTGCAAGGTGCAATTCTGAAATTTTTTGCTTTTTCCTGCTCCTCTAAGCATGATAAAGAAGATTCAAGGAGAGTGAGATGCCAGCTCCTTTCATTCAGTCAGTAGCTTCAATCATTTCTGGACGTTTTTCAATGGCAAAAATCAATGAATATTGTAAATGCACAAACAGTAATTTCTCCGCATTGCAAGGTGCAATTCTGAAATTTTTTGCTTTTTCCTGCTCCTCTTAGCATGATAAACAAGATTCAAAGAGAGTGAGATGCCAGCTCCTTTCATTCAGTCAGTAGCTTCAATCATTTCTGGACGTTTTTCAATGGCAAAAATCAATGAATATTGTAAATGCACAAACAGTAATTTCTCCGCATTGCAAGGTGCAATTCTGAAATTTTTTGCTTTTTTCTGCTCCTCTTAGCATGATAAAGAAGATTCAAAGAGAGTGAGATGCCAGCTCCTTTCATTCAGTCAGTAGCTTCAAACATTTCTGGTATATGAATAACATGATGTTTTTCAATGGCAAAAATCAATGAATATTGTAAATGCACAAACAGTAATTTCTCCGCATTGCAAGGTGCAATTCTGAAATTTTTTGCTTTTTCCTGCTCCTCTTAGCATGATAAAGAAGATTCAAAGAGAGTGAGATGCCAGTTCCTTTCATTCAGTCAGTAGCTTCAATCATTTCTGGACGTTTTTCAATGGCAAAAATCAATGAATATTGTAAATGCACAAACAGTAATTTCTCCGCATTGCAAGGTGCAATTCTGAAATTTTTTGCTTTTTCCTGCTCCTCTTAGCAAGATAAACAAGATTCAAAGAGAGTGAGATGCCAGCTCCTTTCATTCAGTCAGTAGCTTCAATCATTTCTGGACGTTTTTCAATGGCAAAAATCAATGAATATTGTAAATGCACAAACAGTAATTTCTCCGCATTGCAAGGTGCAATTCTGAAATTTTTTGCTTTTTCCTGCTCCTCTTAGCATGATAAAGAAGATTCAAAGAGAGTGAGATGCCAGCTCCTTTCATTCAGTCAGTAGCTTCAATCATTTCTGGACGTTTTTCAATGGCAAAAATCAATGAATATTGTAAATGCACAAACAGTAATTTCTCCGCATTGCAAGGTGCAATTCTGAAATTTTTTGCTTTTTCCTGCTCCTCTTAGCATGATAAAGAAGATTCAAAGAGAGTGAGATGCCAGCTCCTTTCATTCAGTCAGTAGCTTCAATCATTTCTGGTATATGAATAACATGATGTTTTTCAATGGCAAAAATCAATGAATATTGTAAATGCACAAACAGTAATTTCTCCGCATTGCAAGGTGCAATTCTGAAATTTTTTGCTTTTTCCTGCTCCTCTAAGCATGATAAAGAAGATTCAAGGAGAGTGAGATGCCAGCTCCTTTCATTCAGTCAGTAGCTTCAATCATTTCTGGACGTTTTTCAATGGCAAAAATCAATGAATATTGTAAATGCACAAACAGTAATTTCTCCGCATTGCAAGGTGCAATTCTGAAATTTTTTGCTTTTTCCTGCTCCTCTTAGCATGATAAACAAGATTCAAAGAGAGTGAGATGCCAGCTCCTTTCATTCAGTCAGTAGCTTCAATCATTTCTGGACGTTTTTCAATGGCAAAAATCAATGAATATTGTAAATGCACAAACAGTAATTTCTCCGCATTGCAAGGTGCAATTCTGAAATTTTTTGCTTTTTCCTGCTCCTCTTAGCATGATAAAGAAGATTCAAAGAGAGTGAGATGCCAGCTCCTTTCATTCAGTCAGTAGCTTCAAACATTTCTGGTATATGAATAACATGATGTTTTTCAATGGCAAAAATCAATGAATATTGTAAATGCACAAACAGTAATTTCTCCGCATTGCAAGGTGCAATTCTGAAATTTTTTGCTTTTTCCTGCTCCTCTAAGCATGATAAAGAAGATTCAAAGAGAGTGAGATGCCAGCTCCTTTCATTCAGTCAGTAGCTTCAATCATTTCTGGACGTTTTTCAATGGCAAAAATCAATGAATATTGTAAATGCACAAACAGTAATTTCTCCGCATTGCAAGGTGCAATTCTGAAATTTTTTGCTTTTTCCTGCTCCTCTTGGCATGATAAACAAGATTCAAAGAGAATGAGATGCCAGCTCCTTTCATTCAGTCAGTAGCTTCAATCATTTCTGGATGTTTTTCAATGGCAAAAATCAATGAATATTGTAAATGCACAAACAGTAATTTCTCCGCATTGCAAGGTGCAATTCTGAAATTTTTTGCTTTTTCCTGCTCCTCTTAGCATGATAAAGAAGATTCAAAGAGAGTGAGATGCCAGCTCCTTTCATTCAGTCAGTAGCTTCAATCATTTCTGGACGTTTTTCAATGACAAAAATCATTGAATATTGTAAATGCACAAACAGTAATTTCTCCGCATTGCAAGGTGCAATTCTGAAATTTTTTGCTTTTTCCTGCTCCTCTTAGCATGATAAAGAAGATCCAAAGAGAGTGAGATGCCAGCTCCTTTCATTCAGTCAGTAGCTTCAATCATTTCTGGTATATGAATAACATGATGTTTTTCAATGGCAAAAATCAATGAATATTGTAAATGCACAAACAGTAATTTCTCCGCATTGCAAGGTGCAATTCTGAAATTTTTTGCTTTTTCCTGCTCCTCTAAGCATGATAAAGAAGATTCAAGGAGAGTGAGATGCCAGCTCCTTTCATTCAGTCAGTAGCTTCAATCATTTCTGGACGTTTTTCAATGGCAAAAATCAATGAATATTGTAAATGCACAAACAGTAATTTCTCCGCATTGCAAGGTGCAATTCTGAAATTTTTTGCTTTTTCCTGCTCCTCTTAGCATGATAAACAAGATTCAAAGAGAGTGAGATGCCAGCTCCTTTCATTCAGTCAGTAGCTTCAATCATTTCTGGACGTTTTTCAATGGCAAAAATCAATGAATATTGTAAATGCACAAACAGTAATTTCTCCGCATTGCAAGGTGCAATTCTGAAATTTTTTGCTTTTTTCTGCTCCTCTTAGCATGATAAAGAAGATTCAAAGAGAGTGAGATGCCAGCTCCTTTCATTCAGTCAGTAGCTTCAAACATTTCTGGTATATGAATAACATGATGTTTTTCAATGGCAAAAATCAATGAATATTGTAAATGCACAAACAGTAATTTCTCCGCATTGCAAGGTGCAATTCTGAAATTTTTTGCTTTTTCCTGCTCCTCTTAGCATGATAAAGAAGATTCAAAGAGAGTGAGATGCCAGCTCCTTTCATTCAGTCAGTAGCTTCAATCATTTCTGGACGTTTTTCAATGGCAAAAATCAATGAATATTGTAAATGCACAAACAGTAATTTCTCCGCATTGCAAGGTGCAATTCTGAAATTTTTTGCTTTTTCCTGCTCCTCTTAGCATGATAAAGAAGATTCAAAGAGAGTGAGATGCCAGCTCCTTTCATTCAGTCAGTAGCTTCAATCATTTCTGGTATATGAATAACATGATGTTTTTCAATGGCAAAAATCAATGAATATTGTAAATGCACAAACAGTAATTTCTCCGCATTGCAAGGTGCAATTCTGAAATTTTTTGCTTTTTCCTGCTCCTCTAAGCATGATAAAGAAGATTCAAGGAGAGTGAGATGCCAGCTCCTTTCATTCAGTCAGTAGCTTCAATCATTTCTGGACGTTTTTCAATGGCAAAAATCAATGAATATTGTAAATGCACAAACAGTAATTTCTCCGCATTGCAAGGTGCAATTCTGAAATTTTTTGCTTTTTCCTGCTCCTCTTAGCATGATAAACAAGATTCAAAGAGAGTGAGATGCCAGCTCCTTTCATTCAGTCAGTAGCTTCAATCATTTCTGGACGTTTTTCAATGGCAAAAATCAATGAATATTGTAAATGCACAAACAGTAATTTCTCCACATTGCAAGGTGCAATTCTGAAATTTTTTGCTTTTTCCTGCTCCTCTTAGCATGATAAAGAAGATTCAAAGAGAGTGAGATGCCAGCTCCTTTCATTCAGTCAGTAGCTTCAAACATTTCTGGTATATGAATAACATGATGTTTTTCAATGGCAAAAATCAATGAATATTGTAAATGCACAAACAGTAATTTCTCCGCATTGCAAGGTGCAATTCTGAAATTTTTTGCTTTTTCCTGCTCCTCTAAGCATGATAAAGAAGATTCAAAGAGAGTGAGATGCCAGCTCCTTTCATTCAGTCAGTAGCTTCAATCATTTCTGGACGTTTTTCAATGGCAAAAATCAATGAATATTGTAAATGCACAAACAGTAATTTCTCCGCATTGCAAGGTGCAATTCTGAAATTTTTTGCTTTTTCCTGCTCCTCTTGGCATGATAAACAAGATTCAAAGAGAATGAGATGCCAGCTCCTTTCATTCAGTCAGTAGCTTCAATCATTTCTGGATGTTTTTCAATGGCAAAAATCAATGAATATTGTAAATGCACAAACAGTAATTTCTCCGCATTGCAAGGTGCAATTCTGAAATTTTTTGCTTTTTCCTGCTCCTCTTAGCATGATAAAGAAGATTCAAAGAGAGTGAGATGCCAGCTCCTTTCATTCAGTCAGTAGCTTCAAACATTTCTGGTATATGAATAACATGTTTTTCAATGGCAAAAATCAATGAATATTGTAAATGCACAAACAGTAATTTCTCCGCATTGAAAGGTGCAATTCTGAAATTTTTTGCTTTTTCCTGCTCCTCTTAGCATGATAAAGAAGATTCAAAGTGAGTGAGATGCCAGCTCCTTTCATTCAGTCAGTAGCTTCAATCATTTCTGGACGTTTTTCAATGGCAAAAATCAATGAATATTGTAAATGCACAAACAGTAATTTCTCCGCATTGCAAGGTGCAATTCTGAAATTTTTTGCTTTTTCCTGCTCCTCTTAGCATGATAAAGAAGATTCAAAGAGAGTGAGATGCCAGCTCCTTTCATTCAGTCAGTAGCTTCAATCATTTCTGGACGTTTTTCAATGGCAAAAATCATTGAATATTGTAAATGCACAAACAGTAATTTCTCCGCATTGCAAGGTGGAATTCTGAAATTTTTTGCTTTTTCCTGCTCCTCTTAGCATGATAAAGAAGATTCAAAGAGAGTGAGATGCCAGCTCCTTTCATTCAGCCAGTAGCTTCAATCATTTCTGGTATATGAATAACATGATGTTTTTCAATGGCAAAAATCAATGAACATTGTAAATGCACAAACAGTAATTTCTCCGCATTGCAAGGTGCAATTCTGAAATTTTTTGCTTTTTCCTGCTCCTCTTAGCATGATAAAGAAGATTCAAAGAGAGTGAGATGCCAGCTCCTTTCATTCAGTCAGTAGCTTCAATCATTTCTGGACGTTTTTCAATGGCAAAAATCAATGAATATTGTAAATGCACAAACAGTAATTTCTCCGCATTGCAAGGTGCAATTCTGAAATTTTTTGCTTTTTCCTGCTCCTCTTAGCATGATAAAGAAGATTCAAAGAGAGTGAGATGCCAGCTCCTTTCATTCAGTCAGTAGCTTCAAACATTTCTGGTATATGAATAACATGATGTTTTTCAATGGCAAAAATCGATGAATATTGTAAATGCACAAACAGTAATTTCTCCGCATTGCAAGGTGCAATTCTGAAATTTTTTGCTTTTTCCTGCTCCTCTTAGCATGATAAAGAAGATTCAAAGAGAGTGAGATGCCAGCTCCTTTCATTCAGTAAGTAGCTTCAATCATTTCTGGACGTTTTTCAATGGCAAAAATCAATGAATATTGTAAATGCACAAACAGTAATTTCTCCGCATTGCAAGGTGCAATTCTGAAATTTTTTGCTTTTTCCTGCTCCTCTTAGCATGATAAACAAGATTCAAAGAGAGTGAGATGCCAGCTCCTTTCATTCAGTCAGTAGCTTCAATCATTTCTGGACGTTTTTCAATGGCAAAAATCAATGAATATTGTAAATGCACAAACAGTAATTTCTCCGCATTGCAAGGTGCAATTCTGAAATTTTTTGCTTTTTCCTGCTCCTCTTAGCATGATAAAGAAGATTCAAAGAGAGTGAGATGCCAGCTCCTTTCATTCAGTCAGTAGCTTCAAACATTTCTGGTATATGAATAACATGATATTTTTCAATGGCAAAAATCAATGAATATTGTAAATGCACAAACAGTAATTTCTCCGCATTGAAAGGTGCAATTCTGAAATTTTTTGCTTTTTCCTGCTCCTCTTAGCATGATAAAGAAGATTCAAAGAGAGTGAGATGCCAGCTCCTTTCATTCAGTCAGTAGCTTCAATCATTTCTGGACGTTTTTCAATGGCAAAAATCAATGAATATTGTAAATGCACAAACAGTAATTTCTCCGCATTGCAAGGTGCAATTCTGAAATTTTTTGCTTTTTCCTGCTCCTCTTAGCATGATAAACAAGATTCAAACAGAGTGAGATGCCAGCTCCTTTCATTCAGTCAGTAGCTTCAATCATTTCTGGACGTTTTTCAATGGCAAAAATCAATGAATATTGTAAATGCACAAACAGTAATTTCTCCGCATTGCAAGGTGCAATTCTGAAATTTTTTGCTTTTTCCTGCTCCTCTTAGCAAGATAAACAAGATTCAAAGAGAGTGAGATGCCAGCTCCTTTCATTCAGTCAGTAGCTTCAATCATTTCTGGACGTTTTTCAATGGCAAAAATCAATGAATATTGTAAATGCACAAACAGTAATTTCTCCGCATTGCAAGGTGCAATTCTGAAATTTTTTGCTTTTTCCTGCTCCTCTTAGCATGATAAAGAAGATTCAAAGAGAGTGAGATGCCAGCTCCTTTCATTCAGTCAGTAGCTTCAATCATTTCTGGACGTTTTTCAATGGCAAAAATCAATGAATATTGTAAATGCACAAACAGTAATTTCTCCGCATTGCAAGGTGCAATTCTGAAATTTTTTGCTTTTTCCTGCTCCTCTTAGCATGATAAAGAAGATTCAAAGAGAGTGAAATGCCAGCTCCTTTCATTCAGTCAGTAGCTTCAATCATTTCTGGACGTTTTTCAATGGCAAAAATCAATGAATATTGTAAATGCACAAACAGTAATTTCTCCGCATTGCAAGGTGCAATTCTGAAATTTTTTGCTTTTTCCTGCTCCTCTTAGCATGATAAAGAAGATTCAAAGAGAGTGAGATGCCAGCTCCTTTCATTCAGTCAGTAGCTTCAAACATTTCTGGTATATGAATAACATGATGTTTTTCAATGGCAAAAATCAATGAATATTGTAAATGCACAAACAGTAATTTCTCCGCATTGCAAGGTGCAATTCTGAAATTTTTTGCTTTTTCCTGCTCCTCTAAGCATGATAAAGAAGATTCAAAGAGAGTGAGATGCCAGCTCCTTCCATTCAGTCAGTAGCTTCAATCATTTCTGGACGTTTTTCAATGGCAAAAATCAATGAATATTGTAAATGCACAAACAGTAATTTCTCCGCATTGCAAGGTGCAATTCTGAAATTTTTTGCTTTTTCCTGCTCCTCTTAGCATGATAAACAAGATTCAAAGAGAATGAGATGCCAGCTCCTTTCATTCAGTCAGTAGCTTCAATCATTTCTGGATGTTTTTCAATGGCAAAAATCAATGAATATTGTAAATGCACAAACAGTAATTTCTCCGCATTGCAAGGTGCAATTCTGAAATTTTTTGCTTTTTCCTGCTCCTCTTAGCATGATAAAGAAGATTCAAAGAGAGTGAGATGCCAGCTCCTTTCATTCAGTCAGTAGCTTCAAACATTTCTGGTATATGAATAACATGTTTTTCAATGGCAAAAATCAATGAATATTGTAAATGCACAAACAGTAATTTCTCCGCATTGCAAGGTGCAATTCTGAAATTTTTTGCTTTTTCCTGCTCCTCTTAGCATGATAAAGAAGATTCAAAGAGAGTGAGATGCCAGCTCCTTTCATTCAGTCAGTAGCTTCAATCATTTCTGGACGTTTTTCAATGACAAAAATCATTGAATATTGTAAATGCACAAACAGTAATTTCTCCGCATTGCAAGGTGCAATTCTGAAATTTTTTGCTTTTTCCTGCTCCTCTTAGCATGATAAAGAAGATTCAAAGAGAGTGAGATGCCAGCTCCTTTCATTCAGTCAGTAGCTTCAATCATTTCTGGTATATGAATAACATGATGTTTTTCAATGGCAAAAATCAATGAATATTGTAAATGCACAAACAGTAATTTCTCCGCATTGCAAGGTGCAATTCTGAAATTTTTTGCTTCTTCCTGCTCCTCTAAGCATGATAAAGAAGATTCAAGGAGAGTGAGATGCCAGCTCCTTTCATTCAGTCAGTAGCTTCAATCATTTCTGGACGTTTTTCAATGGCAAAAATCAATGAATATTGTAAATGCACAAACAGTAATTTCTCCGCATTGCAAGGTGCAATTCTGAAATTTTTTGCTTTTTCCTGCTCCTCTTAGCATGATAAACAAGATTCAAAGAGAGTGAGATGCCAGCTCCTTTCATTCAGTCAGTAGCTTCAATCATTTCTGGACGTTTTTCAATGGCAAAAATCAATGAATATTGTAAATGCACAAACAGTAATTTCTCCGCATTGCAAGGTGCAATTCTGAAATTTTTTGCTTTTTCCTGCTCCTCTTAGCATGATAAAGAAGATTCAAAGAGAGTGAGATGCCAGCTCCTTTCATTCAGTAAGTAGCTTCAATCATTTCTGGACGTTTTTCAATGGCAAAAATCAATGAATATTGTAAATGCACAAACAGTAATTTCTCCGCATTGCAAGGTGCAATTCTGAAATTTTTTGCTTTTTCCTGCTCCTCTTAGCATGATAAACAAGATTCAAAGAGAGTGAGATGCCAGCTCCTTTCATTCAGTCAGTAGCTTCAATCATTTCTGGACGTTTTTCAATGGCAAAAATCAATGAATATTGTAAATGCACAAACAGTAATTTCTCCGCATTGCAAGGTGCAATTCTGAAATTTTTTGCTTTTTCCTGCTCCTCTTAGCATGATAAAGAAGATTCAAAGAGAGTGAGATGCCAGCTCCTTTCATTCAGTCAGTAGCTTCAAACATTTCTGGTATATGAATAACATGATATTTTTCAATGGCAAAAATCAATGAATATTGTAAATGCACAAACAGTAATTTCTCCGCATTGAAAGGTGCAGTTCTGAAATTTTTTGCTTTTTCCTGCTCCTCTTAGCATGATAAAGAAGATTCAAAGTGAGTGAGATGCCAGCTCCTTTCATTCAGTCAGTAGCTTCATTCATTTCTGGACGTTTTTCAATGGCAAAAATCAATGAATATTGTAAATGCACAAACAGTAATTTCTCCGCATTGCAAGGTGCAATTCTGAAATTTTTTGCTTTTTTCTGCTCCTCTTAGCATGATAAAGAAGATTCAAAGAGAGTGAGATGCCAGCTCCTTTCATTCAGTCAGTAGCTTCAAACATTTCTGGTATATGAATAACATGATGTTTTTCAATGGCAAAAATCAATGAATATTGTAAATGCACAAACAGTAATTTCTCCGCATTGCAAGGTGCAATTCTGAAATTTTTTGCTTTTTCCTGCTCCTCTTAGCATGATAAAGAAGATTCAAAGAGAGTGAGATGCCAGCTCCTTTCATTCAGTCAGTAGCTTCAATCATTTCTGGACGTTTTTCAATGGCAAAAATCATTGAATATTGTAAATGCACAAACAGTAATTTCTCCGCATTGCAAGGTGCAATTCTGAAATTTTTTGCTTTTTCCTGCTCCTCTTAGCATGATAAAGAAGATTCAAAGAGAGTGAGATGCCAGCTCCTTTCATTCAGTCAGTAGCTTCAATCATTTCTGGTATATGAATAACATGATGTTTTTCAATGGCAAAAATCAATGAACATTGTAAATGCACAAACAGTAATTTCTCCGCATTGCAAGGTGCAATTCTGAAATTTTTTGCTTTTTCCTGCTCCTCTAAGCATGATAAAGAAGATTCAGAGTGAGATGCCAGCTCCTTTCATTCAGTCAGTAGCTTCAATCATTTCTGGACGTTTTTCAATGGCAAAAATCAATGAATATTGTAAATGCACAAACAGTAATTTCTCCGCATTGCAAGGTGCAATTCTGAAATTTTTTGCTTTTTCCTGCTCCTCTTAGCATGATAAACAAGATTCAAAGAGAGTGAGATGCCAGCTCGTTTCATTCAGTCAGTAGCTTCAATCATTTCTGGACGTTTTTCAATGGCAAAAATCAATGAATATTGTAAATGCACAAACAGTAATTTCTCCGCATTGCAAGGTGCAATTCTGAAATTTTTTGCTTTTTTCTGCTCCTCTTAGCATGATAAAGAAGATTCAAAGAGAGTGAGATGCCAGCTCCTTTCATTCAGTCAGTAGCTTCAAACATTTCTGGTATATGAATAACATGATGTTTTTCAATGGCAAAAATCAATGAATATTGTAAATGCACAAACAGTAATTTCTCCGCATTGCAAGGTGCAATTCTGAAATTTTTTGCTTTTTCCTGCTCCTCTTAGCATGATAAAGAAGATTCAAAGAGAGTGAGATGCCAGCTCCTTTCATTCAGTCAGTAGCTTCAATCATTTCTGGACGTTTTTCAATGGCAAAAATCAATGAATATTGTAAATGCACAAACAGTAATTTCTCCGCATTGAAAGGTGCAATTCTGAAATTTTTTGCTTTTTCCTGCTCCTCTTAGCATGATAAAGAAGATTCAAAGAGAGTGAGATGCCAGCTCCTTTCATTCAGTCAGTAGCTTCAATCATTTCTGGACGTTTTTCAATGGCAAAAATCAATGAATATTGTAAATGCACAAACAGTAATTTCTCCGCATTGCAAGGTGCAATTCTGAAATTTTTTGCTTTTTCCTGCTCCTCTTAGCATGATAAACAAGATTCAAACAGAGTGAGATGCCAGCTCCTTTCATTCAGTCAGTAGCTTCAATCATTTCTGGACGTTTTTCAATGGCAAAAATCAATGAATATTGTAAATGCACAAACAGTAATTTCTCCGCATTGCAAGGTGCAATTCTGAAATTTTTTGCTTTTTCCTGCTCCTCTTAGCAAGATAAACAAGATTCAAAGAGAGTGAGATGCCAGCTCCTTTCATTCAGTCAGTAGCTTCAATCATTTCTGGACGTTTTTCAATGGCAAAAATCAATGAATATTGTAAATGCACAAACAGTAATTTCTCCGCATTGCAAGGTGCAATTCTGAAATTTTTTGCTTTTTCCTGCTCCTCTTAGCATGATAAAGAAGATTCAAAGAGAGTGAGATGCCAGCTCCTTTCATTCAGTCAGTAGCTTCAATCATTTCTGGACGTTTTTCAATGGCAAAAATCAATGAATATTGTAAATGCACAAACAGTAATTTCTCCGCATTGCAAGGTGCAATTCTGAAATTTTTTGCTTTTTCCTGCTCCTCTTAGCATGATAAAGAAGATTCAAAGAGAGTGAAATGCCAGCTCCTTTCATTCAGTCAGTAGCTTCAATCATTTCTGGACGTTTTTCAATGGCAAAAATCAATGAATATTGTAAATGCACAAACAGTAATTTCTCCGCATTGCAAGGTGCAATTCTGAAATTTTTTGCTTTTTCCTGCTCCTCTTAGCATGATAAAGAAGATTCAAAGAGAGTGAGATGCCAGCTCCTTTCATTCAGTCAGTAGCTTCAAACATTTCTGGTATATGAATAACATGATGTTTTTCAATGGCAAAAATCAATGAATATTGTAAATGCACAAACAGTAATTTCTCCGCATTGCAAGGTGCAATTCTGAAATTTTTTGCTTTTTCCTGCTCCTCTAAGCATGATAAAGAAGATTCAAAGAGAGTGAGATGCCAGCTCCTTTCATTCAGTCAGTAGCTTCAATCATTTCTGGATGTTTTTCAATGGCAAAAATCAATGAATATTGTAAATGCACAAACAGTAATTTCTCCGCATTGCAAGGTGCAATTCTGAAATTTTTTGCTTTTTCCTGCTCCTCTTAGCATGATAAAGAAGATTCAAAGAGAGTGAGATGCCAGCTCCTTTCATTCAGTCAGTAGCTTCAAACATTTCTGGTATATGAATAACATGTTTTTCAATGGCAAAAATCAATGAATATTGTAAATGCACAAACAGTAATTTCTCCGCATTGCAAGGTGCAATTCTGAAATTTTTTGCTTTTTCCTGCTCCTCTTAGCATGATAAAGAAGATTCAAAGAGAGTGAGATGCCAGCTCCTTTCATTCAGTCAGTAGCTTCAATCATTTCTGGACGTTTTTCAATGACAAAAATCATTGAATATTGTAAATGCACAAACAGTAATTTCTCCGCATTGCAAGGTGCAATTCTGAAATTTTTTGCTTTTTCCTGCTCCTCTTAGCATGATAAAGAAGATTCAAAGAGAGTGAGATGCCAGCTCCTTTCATTCAGTCAGTAGCTTCAATCATTTCTGGTATATGAATAACATGATGTTTTTCAATGGCAAAAATCAATGAATATTGTAAATGCACAAACAGTAATTTCTCCGCATTGCAAGGTGCAATTCTGAAATTTTTTGCTTTTTCCTGCTCCTCTAAGCATGATAAAGAAGATTCAAGGAGAGTGAGATGCCAGCTCCTTTCATTCAGTCAGTAGCTTCAATCATTTCTGGACGTTTTTCAATGGCAAAAATCAATGAATATTGTAAATGCACAAACAGTAATTTCTCCGCATTGCAAGGTGCAATTCTGAAATTTTTTGCTTTTTCCTGCTCCTCTTAGCATGATAAACAAGATTCAAAGAGAGTGAGATGCCAGCTCCTTTCATTCAGTCAGTAGCTTCAATCATTTCTGGACGTTTTTCAATGGCAAAAATCAATGAATATTGTAAATGCACAAACAGTAATTTCTCCGCATTGCAAGGTGCAATTCTGAAATTTTTTGCTTTTTCCTGCTCCTCTTAGCATGATAAAGAAGATTCAAAGAGAGTGAGATGTCAGCTCCTTTCATTCAGTCAGTAGCTTCAAACATTTCTGGTATATGAATAACATGATGTTTTTCAATGGCAAAAATCACTGAATATTGTAAATGCACAAACAGTAATTTCTCCGCATTGCAAGGTGCAATTCTGAAATTTTTTGCTTTTTCCTGCTCCTCTTAGCATGATAAAGAAGATTCAAAGAGAGTGAGATGCCAGCTCCTTTCATTCAGTAAGTAGCTTCAATCATTTCTGGACGTTTTTCAATGGCAAAAATCAATGAATATTGTAAATGCACAAACAGTAATTTCTCCGCATTGCAAGGTGCAATTCTGAAATTTTTTGCTTTTTCCTGCTCCTCTTAGCATGATAAACAAGATTCAAAGAGAGTGAGATGCCAGCTCCTTTCATTCAGTCAGTAGCTTCAATCATTTCTGGACGTTTTTCAATGGCAAAAATCAATGAATATTGTAAATGCACAAACAGTAATTTCTCCGCATTGCAAGGTGCAATTCTGAAATTTTTTGCTTTTTCCTGCTCCTCTTAGCATGATAAAGAAGATTCAAAGAGAGTGAGATGCCAGCTCCTTTCATTCAGTCAGTAGCTTCAAACATTTCTGGTATATGAATAACATGATATTTTTCAATGGCAAAAATCAATGAATATTGTAAATGCACAAACAGTAATTTCTCCGCATTGAAAGGTGCAATTCTGAAATTTTTTGCTTTTTCCTGCTCCTCTTAGCATGATAAAGAAGATTCAAAGTGAGTGAGATGCCAGCTCCTTTCATTCAGTCAGTAGCTTCATTCATTTCTGGACGTTTTTCAATGGCAAAAATCAATGAATATTGTAAATGCACAAACAGTAATTTCTCCGCATTGCAAGGTGCAATTCTGAAATTTTTTGCTTTTTTCTGCTCCTCTTAGCATGATAAAGAAGATTCAAAGAGAGTGAGATGCCAGCTCCTTTCATTCAGTCAGTAGCTTCAAACATTTCTGGTATATGAATAACATGATGTTTTTCAATGGCAAAAATCAATGAATATTGTAAATGCACAAACAGTAATTTCTCCGCATTGCAAGGTGCAATTCTGAAATTTTTTGCTTTTTCCTGCTCCTCTTAGCATGATAAAGAAGATTCAAAGAGAGTGAGATGCCAGCTCCTTTCATTCAGTCAGTAGCTTCAATCATTTCTGGTATATGAATAACATGATGTTTTTCAATGGCAAAAATCAATGAACATTGTAAATGCACAAACAGTAATTTCTCCGCATTGCAAGGTGCAATTCTGAAATTTTTTGCTTTTTCCTGCTCCTCTAAGCATGATAAAGAAGATTCAGAGTGAGATGCCAGCTCCTTTCATTCAGTCAGTAGCTTCAATCATTTCTGGACGTTTTTCAATGGCAAAAATCAATGAATATTGTAAATGCACAAACAGTAATTTCTCCGCATTGCAAGGTGCAATTCTGAAATTTTTTGCTTTTTCCTGCTCCTCTTAGCATGATAAACAAGATTCAAAGAGAGTGAGATGCCAGCTCGTTTCATTCAGTCAGTAGCTTCAATCATTTCTGGACGTTTTTCAATGGCAAAAATCAATGAATATTGTAAATGCACAAACAGTAATTTCTCCGCATTGCAAGGTGCAATTCTGAAATTTTTTGCTTTTTCCTGCTCCTCTTAGCATGATAAAGAAGATTCAAAGAGAGTGAGATGCCAGCTCCTTTCATTCAGTCAGTAGCTTCAATCATTTCTGGACGTTTTTCAATGGCAAAAATCAATGAATATTGTAAATGCACAAACAGTAATTTCTCCGCATTGCAAGGTGCAATTCTGAAATTTTTTGCTTTTTCCTGCTCCTCTTAGCAAGATAAACAAGATTCAAAGAGAGTGAGATGCCAGCTCCTTTCATTCAGTCAGTAGCTTCAATCATTTCTGGACGTTTTTCAATGGCAAAAATCAATGAATATTGTAAATGCACAAACAGTAATTTCTCCGCATTGCAAGGTGCAATTCTGAAATTTTTTGCTTTTTCCTGCTCCTCTTAGCATGATAAAGAAGATTCAAAGAGAGTGAGATGCCAGCTCCTTTCATTCAGTCAGTAGCTTCAATCATTTCTGGACGTTTTTCAATGGCAAAAATCAATGAATATTGTAAATGCACAAACAGTAATTTCTCCGCATTGCAAGGTGCAATTCTGAAATTTTTTGCTTTTTCCTGCTCCTCCTAGCATGATAAAGAAGATTCAAAGAGAGTGAGATGCCAGCTCCTTTCATTCAGTCAGTAGCTTCAATCATTTCTGGTATATGAATAACATGATGTTTTTCAATGGCAAAAATCAATGAATATTGTAAATGCACAAACAGTAATTTCTCCGCATTGCAAGGTGCAATTCTGAAATTTTTTGCTTTTTCCTGCTCCTCTAAGCATGATAAAGAAGATTCAAGGAGAGTGAGATGCCAGCTCCTTTCATTCAGTCAGTAGCTTCAATCATTTCTGGACGTTTTTCAATGGCAAAAATCAATGAATATTGTAAATGCACAAACAGTAATTTCTCCGCATTGCAAGGTGCAATTCTGAAATTTTTTGCTTTTTCCTGCTCCTCTTAGCATGATAAACAAGATTCAAAGAGAGTGAGATGCCAGCTCCTTTCATTCAGTCAGTAGCTTCAATCATTTCTGGACGTTTTTCAATGGCAAAAATCAATGAATATTGTAAATGCACAAACAGTAATTTCTCCGCATTGCAAGGTGCAATTCTGAAATTTTTTGCTTTTTCCTGCTCCTCTTAGCATGATAAAGAAGATTCAAAGAGAGTGAGATGCCAGCTCCTTTCATTCAGTCAGTAGCTTCAAACATTTCTGGTATATGAATAACATGATGTTTTTCAATGGCAAAAATCAATGAATATTGTAAATGCACAAACAGTAATTTCTCCGCATTGCAAGGTGCAATTCTGAAATTTTTTGCTTTTTCCTGCTCCTCTAAGCATGATAAAGAAGATTCAAAGAGAGTGAGATGCCAGCTCCTTTCATTCAGTCAGTAGCTTCAATCATTTCTGGACGTTTTTCAATGGCAAAAATCAATGAATATTGTAAATGCACAAACAGTAATTTCTCCGCATTGCAAGGTGAAATTCTGAAATTTTTTGCTTTTTCCTGCTCCTCTTGGCATGATAAACAAGATTCAAAGAGAATGAGATGCCAGCTCCTTTCATTCAGTCAGTAGCTTCAATCATTTCTGGATGTTTTTCAATGGCAAAAATCAATGAATATTGTAAATGCACAAACAGTAATTTCTCCGCATTGCAAGGTGCAATTCTGAAATTTTTTGCTTTTTCCTGCTCCTCTTAGCATGATAAAGAAGATTCAAAGAGAGTGAGATGCCAGCTCCTTTCATTCAGTCAGTAGCTTCAAACATTTCTGGTATATGAATAACATGTTTTTCAATGGCAAAAATCAATGAATATTGTAAATGCACAAACAGTAATTTCTCCGCATTGAAAGGTGCAATTCTGAAATTTTTTGCTTTTTCCTGCTCCTCTTAGCATGATAAAGAAGATTCAAAGTGAGTGAGATGCCAGCTCCTTTCATTCAGTCAGTAGCTTCAATCATTTCTGGACGTTTTTCAATGGCAAAAATCAATGAATATTGTAAATGCACAAACAGTAATTTCTCCGCATTGCAAGGTGCAATTCTGAAATTTTTTGCTTTTTTCTGCTCCTCTTAGCATGATAAAGAAGATTCAAAGAGAGTGAGATGCCAGCTCCTTTCATTCAGTCAGTAGCTTCAAACATTTCTGGTATATGAATAACATGATGTTTTTCAATGGCAAAAATCAATGAATATTGTAAATGCACAAACAGTAATTTCTCCGCATTGCAAGGTGCAATTCTGAAATTTTTTGCTTTTTCCTGCTCCTCTTAGCATGATAAAGAAGATTCAAAGAGAGTGAGATGCCAGCTCCTTTCATTCAGTCAGTAGCTTCAATCATTTCTGGTATATGAATAACATGATGTTTTTCAATGGCAAAAATCAATGAACATTGTAAATGCACAAACAGTAATTTCTCCGCATTGCAAGGTGCAATTCTGAAATTTTTTGCTTTTTCCTGCTCCTCTAAGCATGATAAAGAAGATTCAGAGTGAGATGCCAGCTCCTTTCATTCAGTCAGTAGCTTCAATCATTTCTGGACGTTTTTCAATGGCAAAAATCAATGAATATTGTAAATGCACAAACAGTAATTTCTCCGCATTGCAAGGTGCAATTCTGAAATTTTTTGCTTTTTCCTGCTCCTCTTAGCATGATAAACAAGATTCAAAGAGAGTGAGATGCCAGCTCGTTTCATTCAGTCAGTAGCTTCAATCATTTCTGGACGTTTTTCAATGGCAAAAATCAATGAATATTGTAAATGCACAAACAGTAATTTCTCCGCATTGCAAGGTGCAATTCTGAAATTTTTTGCTTTTTCCTGCTCCTCTTAGCATGATAAAGAAGATTCAAAGAGAGTGAGATGCCAGCTCCTTTCATTCAGTCAGTAGCTTCAATCATTTCTGGACGTTTTTCAATGGCAAAAATCAATGAATATTGTAAATGCACAAACAGTAATTTCTCCGCATTGCAAGGTGCAATTCTGAAATTTTTTGCTTTTTCCTGCTCCTCTTAGCAAGATAAACAAGATTCAAAGAGAGTGAGATGCCAGCTCCTTTCATTCAGTCAGTAGCTTCAATCATTTCTGGACGTTTTTCAATGGCAAAAATCAATGAATATTGTAAATGCACAAACAGTAATTTCTCCGCATTGCAAGGTGCAATTCTGAAATTTTTTGCTTTTTCCTGCTCCTCTTAGCATGATAAAGAAGATTCAAAGAGAGTGAGATGCCAGCTCCTTTCATTCAGTCAGTAGCTTCAATCATTTCTGGACGTTTTTCAATGGCAAAAATCAATGAATATTGTAAATGCACAAACAGTAATTTCTCCGCATTGCAAGGTGCAATTCTGAAATTTTTTGCTTTTTCCTGCTCCTCCTAGCATGATAAAGAAGATTCAAAGAGAGTGAGATGCCAGCTCCTTTCATTCAGTCAGTAGCTTCAATCATTTCTGGTATATGAATAACATGATGTTTTTCAATGGCAAAAATCAATGAATATTGTAAATGCACAAACAGTAATTTCTCCGCATTGCAAGGTGCAATTCTGAAATTTTTTGCTTTTTCCTGCTCCTCTAAGCATGATAAAGAAGATTCAAGGAGAGTGAGATGCCAGCTCCTTTCATTCAGTCAGTAGCTTCAATCATTTCTGGACGTTTTTCAATGGCAAAAATCAATGAATATTGTAAATGCACAAACAGTAATTTCTCCGCATTGCAAGGTGCAATTCTGAAATTTTTTGCTTTTTCCTGCTCCTCTTAGCATGATAAACAAGATTCAAAGAGAGTGAGATGCCAGCTCCTTTCATTCAGTCAGTAGCTTCAATCATTTCTGGACGTTTTTCAATGGCAAAAATCAATGAATATTGTAAATGCACAAACAGTAATTTCTCCGCATTGCAAGGTGCAATTCTGAAATTTTTTGCTTTTTCCTGCTCCTCTTAGCATGATAAAGAAGATTCAAAGAGAGTGAGATGCCAGCTCCTTTCATTCAGTCAGTAGCTTCAAACATTTCTGGTATATGAATAACATGATGTTTTTCAATGGCAAAAATCAATGAATATTGTAAATGCACAAACAGTAATTTCTCCGCATTGCAAGGTGCAATTCTGAAATTTTTTGCTTTTTCCTGCTCCTCTAAGCATGATAAAGAAGATTCAAAGAGAGTGAGATGCCAGCTCCTTTCATTCAGTCAGTAGCTTCAATCATTTCTGGACGTTTTTCAATGGCAAAAATCAATGAATATTGTAAATGCACAAACAGTAATTTCTCCGCAATGCAAGGTGCAATTCTGAAATTTTTTGCTTTTTCCTGCTCCTCTTGGCATGATAAACAAGATTCAAAGAGAATGAGATGCCAGCTCCTTTCATTCAGTCAGTAGCTTCAATCATTTCTGGATGTTTTTCAATGGCAAAAATCAATGAATATTGTAAATGCACAAACAGTAATTTCTCCGCATTGCAAGGTGCAATTCTGAAATTTTTTGCTTTTTCCTGCTCCTCTTAGCATGATAAAGAAGATTCAAAGAGAGTGAGATGCCAGCTCCTTTCATTCAGTCAGTAGCTTCAAACATTTCTGGTATATGAATAACATGTTTTTCAATGGCAAAAATCAATGAATATTGTAAATGCACAAACAGTAATTTCTCCGCATTGAAAGGTGCAATTCTGAAATTTTTTGCTTTTTCCTGCTCCTCTTAGCATGATAAAGAAGATTCAAAGTGAATGAGATGCCAGCTCCTTTCATTCAGTCAGTAGCTTCAATCATTTCTGGACGTTTTTCAATGGCAAAAATCAATGAATATTGTAAATGCACAAACAGTAATTTCTCCGCATTGCAAGGTGCAATTCTGAAATTTTTTGCTTTTTTCTGCTCCTCTTAGCATGATAAAGAAGATTCAAAGAGAGTGAGATGCCAGCTCCTTTCATTCAGTCAGTAGCTTCAAACATTTCTGGTATATGAATAACATGATGTTTTTCAATGGCAAAAATCAATGAATATTGTAAATGCACAAACAGTAATTTCTCCGCATTGCAAGGTGCAATTCTGAAATTTTTTGCTTTTTCCTGCTCCTCTTAGCATGATAAAGAAGATTCAAAGAGAGTGAGATGCCAGCTCCTTTCATTCAGTCAGTAGCTTCAATCATTTCTGGACGTTTTTCAATGGCAAAAATCATTGAATATTGTAAATGCACAAACAGTAATTTCTCCGCATTGCAAGGTGGAATTCTGAAATTTTTTGCTTTTTCCTGCTCCTCTTAGCATGATAAAGAAGATTCAAAGAGAGTGAGATGCCAGCTCCTTTCATTCAGTCAGTAGCTTCAATCATTTCTGGTATATGAATAACATGATGTTTTTCAATGGCAAAAATCAATGAATATTGTAAATGCACAAACAGTAATTTCTCCGCATTGCAAGGTGCAATTCTGAAATTTTTTGCTTTTTCCTGCTCCTCTAAGCATGATAAAGAAGATTCAAAGAGAGTGAGATGCCAGCTCCTTTCATTCAGTCAGTAGCTTCAATCATTTCTGGACGTTTTTCAATGGCAAAAATCAATGAATATTGTAAATGCACAAACAGTAATTTCTCCGCATTGCAAGGTGCAATTCTGAAATTTTTTGCTTTTTCCTGCTCCTCTTGGCATGATAAACAAGATTCAAAGAGAATGAGATGCCAGCTCCTTTCATTCAGTCAGTAGCTTCAATCATTTCTGGATGTTTTTCAATGGCAAAAATCAATGAATATTGTAAATGCACAAACAGTAATTTCTCCGCATTGCAAGGTGCAATTCTGAAATTTTTTGCTTTTTCCTGCTCCTCTTAGCATGATAAAGAAGATTCAAAGAGAGTGAGATGCCAGCTCCTTTCATTCAGTCAGTAGCTTCAAACATTTCTGGTATATGAATAACATGTTTTTCAATGGCAAAAATCAATGAATATTGTAAATGCACAAACAGTAATTTCTCCACATTGAAAGGTGCAATTCTGAAATTTTTTGCTTTTTCCTGCTCCTCTTAGCATGATAAAGAAGATTCAAAGTGAGTGAGATGCCAGCTCCTTTCATTCAGTCAGTAGCTTCAATCATTTCTGGACGTTTTTCAATGGCAAAAATCAATGAATATTGTAAATGCACAAACAGTAATTTCTCCGCATTGCAAGGTGCAATTCTGAAATTTTTTGCTTTTTTCTGCTCCTCTTAGCATGATAAAGAAGATTCAAAGAGAGTGAGATGCCAGCTCCTTTCATTCAGTCAGTAGCTTCAAACATTTCTGGTATATGAATAACATGATGTTTTTCAATGGCAAAAATCAATGAATATTGTAAATGCACAAACAGTAATTTCTCCGCATTGCAAGGTGCAATTCTGAAATTTTTTGCTTTTTCCTGCTCCTCTTAGCATGATAAAGAAGATTCAAAGAGAGTGAGATGCCAGCTCCTTTCATTCAGTCAGTAGCTTCAATCATTTCTGGACGTTTTTCAATGGCAAAAATCATTGAATATTGTAAATGCACAAACAGTAATTTCTCCGCATTGCAAGGTGGAATTCTGAAATTTTTTGCTTTTTCCTGCTCCTCTTAGCATGCTAAAGAAGATTCAAAGAGAGTGAGATGCCAGCTCCTTTCATTCAGTCAGTAGCTTCAATCATTTCTGGTATATGAATAACATGATGTTTTTCAATGGCAAAAATCAATGAACATTGTAAATGCACAAACAGTAATTTCTCCGCATTGCAAGGTGCAATTCTGAAATTTTTTGCTTTTTCCTGCTCCTCTAAGCATGATAAAGAAGATTCAAAGAGAGTGAGATGCCAGCTCCTTTCATTCAGTCAGTAGCTTCAATCATTTCTGGACGTTTTTCAATGGCAAAAATCAATGAATATTGTAAATGCACAAACAGTAATTTCTCCGCATTGCAAGGTGCAATTCTGAAATTTTTTGCTTTTTCCTGCTCCTCTTAGCATGATAAACAAGATTCAAAGAGAGTGAGATGCCAGCTCCTTTCATTCAGTCAGTAGCTTCAATCATTTCTGGACGTTTTTCAATGGCAAAAATCAATGAATATTGTAAATGCACAAACAGTAATTTCTCCGCATTGCAAGGTGCAATTCTGAAATTTTTTGCTTTTTCCTGCTCCTCTTAGCATGATAAAGAAGATTCAAAGAGAGTGAGATGCCAGCTCCTTTCATTCAGTCAGTAGCTTCAAACATTTCTGGTATATGAATAACATGATGTTTTTCAATGGCAAAAATCACTGAATTTTGTAAATGCACAAACAGTAATTTCTCCGCATTGCAAGGTGCAATTCTGAAATTTTTTGCTTTTTCCTGCTCCTCTTAGCATGATAAAGAAGATTCAAAGAGAGTGAGATGCCAGCTCCTTTCATTCAGTAAGTAGCTTCAATCATTTCTGGACGTTTTTCAATGGCAAAAATCAATGAATATTGTAAATGCACAAACAGTAATTTCTCCGCATTGCAAGGTGCAATTCTGAAATTTTTTGCTTTTTCCTGCTCCTCTTAGCATGATAAACAAGATTCAAAGAGAGTGAGATGCCAGCTCGTTTCATTCAGTCAGTAGCTTCAATCATTTCTGGACGTTTTTCAATGGCAAAAATCAATGAATATTGTAAATGCACAAACAGTAATTTCTCCGCATTGCAAGGTGCAATTCTGAAATTTTTTGCTTTTTTCTGCTCCTCTTAGCATGATAAAGAAGATTCAAAGAGAGTGAGATGCCAGCTCCTTTCATTCAGTCAGTAGCTTCAATCATTTCTGAACGTTTTTCAATGGCAAAAATCAATGAATATTGTAAATGCACAAACAGTAATTTCTCCGCATTGCAAGGTGCAATTCTGAAATTTTTTGCTTTTTCCTGCTCCTCTTAGCATGATAAAGAAGATTCAAAGAGAGTGAGATGCCAGCTCCTTTCATTCAGTCAGTAGCTTCAAACATTTCTGGTATATGAATAACATGTTTTTCAATGGCAAAAATCAATGAATATTGTAAATGCACAAACAGTAATTTCTCCGCATTGCAAGGTGCAATTCTGAAATTTTTTGCTTTTTCCTGCTCCTCTTAGCATGATAAAGAAGATTCAAAGAGAGTGAGATGCCAGCTCCTTTCATTCAGTCAGTAGCTTCAATCATTTCTGGACGTTTTTCAATGGCAAAAATCATTGAATATTGTAAATGCACAAACAGTAATTTCTCCGCATTGCAAGGTGCAATTCTGAAATTTTTTGCTTTTTCCTGCTCCTGTTAGCATGATAAAGAAGATTCAAAGAGAGTGAGATGCCAGCTCCTTTCATTCAGTCAGTAGCTTCAATCATTTCTGGTATATGAATAACATGATGTTTTTCAATGGCAAAAATCAATGAATATTGTAAATGCACAAACAGTAATTTCTCCGCATTGCAAGGTGCAATTCTGAAATTTTTTGCTTTTTCCTGCTCCTCTAAGCATGATAAAGAAGATTCAAGGAGAGTGAGATGCCAGCTCCTTTCATTCAGTCAGTAGCTTCAATCATTTCTGGACGTTTTTCAATGGCAAAAATCAATGAATATTGTAAATGCACAAACAGTAATTTCTCCGCATTGCAAGGTGCAATTCTGAAATTTTTTGCTTTTTCCTGCTCCTCTTAGCATGATAAACAAGATTCAAAGAGAGTGAGATGCCAGCTCCTTTCATTCAGTCAGTAGCTTCAATCATTTCTGGACGTTTTTCAATGGCAAAAATCAATGAATATTGTAAATGCACAAACAGTAATTTCTCCGCATTGCAAGGTGCAATTCTGAAATTTTTTGCTTTTTCCTGCTCCTCTTAGCATGATAAAGAAGATTCAAAGAGAGTGAGATGCCAGCTCCTTTCATTCAGTCAGTAGCTTCAATCATTTCTGGTATATGAATAACATGATGTTTTTCAATGGCAAAAATCACTGAATATTGTAAATGCACAAACAGTAATTTCTCCGCATTGCAAGGTGCAATTCTGAAATTTTTTGCTTTTTCCTGCTCCTCTTAGCATGATAAAGAAGATTCAAAGAGAGTGAGATGCCAGCTCCTTTCATTCAGTCAGTAGCTTCAATCATTTCTGGACGTTTTTCAATGGCAAAAATCAATGAATATTGTAAATGCACAAACAGTAATTTCTCCGCATTGCAAGGTGCAATTCTGAAATTTTTTGCTTTTTCCTGCTCCTCTTAGCATGATAAAGAAGATTCAAAGAGAGTGAGATGCCAGCTCCTTTCATTCAGTCAGTAGCTTCAAACATTTCTGGTATATGAATAACATGTTTTTCAATGGCAAAAATCAATGAATATTGTAAATGCACAAACAGTAATTTCTCCGCATTGCAAGGTGCAATTCTGAAATTTTTTGCTTTTTCCTGCTCCTCTTAGCATGATAAAGAAGATTCAAAGAGAGTGAGATGCCAGCTCCTTTCATTCAGTCAGTAGCTTCAATCATTTCTGGACGTTTTTCAATGGCAAAAATCATTGAATATTGTAAATGCACAAACAGTAATTTCTCCGCATTGCAAGGTGCAATTCTGAAATTTTTTGCTTTTTCCTGCTCCTGTTAGCATGATAAAGAAGATTCAAAGAGAGTGAGATGCCAGCTCCTTTCATTCAGTCAGTAGCTTCAATCATTTCTGGTATATGAATAACATGATGTTTTTCAATGGCAAAAATCAATGAATATTGTAAATGCACAAACAGTAATTTCTCCGCATTGCAAGGTGCAATTCTGAAATTTTTTGCTTTTTCCTGCTCCTCTAAGCATGATAAAGAAGATTCAAGGAGAGTGAGATGCCAGCTCCTTTCATTCAGTCAGTAGCTTCAATCATTTCTGGACGTTTTTCAATGGCAAAAATCAATGAATATTGTAAATGCACAAACAGTAATTTCTCCGCATTGCAAGGTGCAATTCTGAAATTTTTTGCTTTTTCCTGCTCCTCTTAGCATGATAAACAAGATTCAAAGAGAGTGAGATGCCAGCTCCTTTCATTCAGTCAGTAGCTTCAATCATTTCTGGACGTTTTTCAATGGCAAAAATCAATGAATATTGTAAATGCACAAACAGTAATTTCTCCGCATTGCAAGGTGCAATTCTGAAATTTTTTGCTTTTTCCTGCTCCTCTTAGCATGATAAAGAAGATTCAAAGAGAGTGAGATGCCAGCTCCTTTCATTCAGTCAGTAGCTTCAATCATTTCTGGTATATGAATAACATGATGTTTTTCAATGGCAAAAATCACTGAATATTGTAAATGCACAAACAGTAATTTCTCCGCATTGCAAGGTGCAATTCTGAAATTTTTTGCTTTTTCCTGCTCCTCTTAGCATGATAAAGAAGATTCAAAGAGAGTGAGATGCCAGCTCCTTTCATTCAGTCAGTAGCTTCAATCATTTCTGGACGTTTTTCAATGGCAAAAATCAATGAATATTGTAAATGCACAAACAGTAATTTCTCCGCATTACAAGGTGCAATTCTGAAATTTTTTGCTTTTTCCTGCTCCTCTTAGCATGATAAACAAGATTCAAAGAGAGTGAGATGCCAGCTCCTTTCATTCAGTCAGTAGCTTCAATCATTTCTGGACGTTTTTCAATGGCAAAAATCAATGAATATTGTAAATGCACAAACAGTAATTTCTCCGCATTGCAAGGTGCAATTCTGAAATTTTTTGCTTTTTCCTGCTCCTCTTAGCATGATAAAGAAGATTCAAAGAGAGTGAGATGCCAGCTCCTTTCATTCAGTCAGTAGCTTCAAACATTTCTGGTATATGAATAACATGATATTTTTCAATGGCAAAAATCAATGAATATTGTAAATGCACAAACAGTAATTTCTCCGCATTGAAAGGTGCAATTCTGAAATTTTTTGCTTTTTCCTGCTCCTCTTAGCATGATAAAGAAGATTCAAAGAGAGTGAGATGCCAGCTCCTTTCATTCAGTCAGTAGCTTCAATCATTTCTGGACGTTTTTCAATGGCAAAAATCAATGAATATTGTAAATGCACAAACAGTAATTTCTCCGCATTGCAAGGTGCAATTCTGAAATTTTTTGCTTTTTCCTGCTCCTCTTAGCATGATAAACAAGATTCAAACAGAGTGAGATGCCAGCTCCTTTCATTCAGTCAGTAGCTTCAATCATTTCTGGACGTTTTTCAATGGCAAAAATCAATGAATATTGTAAATGCACAAACAGTAATTTCTCCGCATTGCAAGGTGCAATTCTGAAATTTTTTGCTTTTTCCTGCTCCTCTTAGCAAGATAAACAAGATTCAAAGAGAGTGAGATGCCAGCTCCTTTCATTCAGTCAGTAGCTTCAATCATTTCTGGACGTTTTTCAATGGCAAAAATCAATGAATATTGTAAATGCACAAACAGTAATTTCTCCGCATTGCAAGGTGCAATTCTGAAATTTTTTGCTTTTTCCTGCTCCTCTTAGCATGATAAAGAAGATTCAAAGAGAGTGAGATGCCAGCTCCTTTCATTCAGTCAGTAGCTTCAATCATTTCTGGTATATGAATAACATGATGTTTTTCAATGGCAAAAATCAATGAATATTGTAAATGCACAAACAGTAATTTCTCCGCATTGCAAGGTGCAATTCTGAAATTTTTTGCTTTTTCCTGCTCCTCTAAGCATGATAAAGAAGATTCAAGGAGAGTGAGATGCCAGCTCCTTTCATTCAGTCAGTAGCTTCAATCATTTCTGGACGTTTTTCAATGGCAAAAATCAATGAATATTGTAAATGCACAAACAGTAATTTCTCCGCATTGCAAGGTGCAATTCTGAAATTTTTTGCTTTTTCCTGCTCCTCAGCATGATAAACAAGATTCAAAGAGAGTGAGATGCCAGCTCCTTTCATTCAGTCAGTAGCTTCAATCATTTCTGGACGTTTTTCAATGGCAAAAATCAATGAATATTGTAAATGCACAAACAGTAATTTCTCCGCATTGCAAGGTGCAATTCTGAAATTTTTTGCTTTTTCCTGCTCCTCTTAGCATGATAAAGAAGATTCAAAGAGAGTGAGATGCCAGCTCCTTTCATTCAGTCAGTAGCTTCAAACATTTCTGGTATATGAATAACATGATGTTTTTCAATGGCAAAAATCAATGAATATTGTAAATGCACAAACAGTAATTTCTCCGCATTGCAAGGTGCAATTCTGAAATTTTTTGCTTTTTCCTGCTCCTCTAAGCATGATAAAGAAGATTCAAAGAGAGTGAGATGCCAGCTCCTTTCATTCAGTCAGTAGCTTCAATCATTTCTGGACGTTTTTCAATGGCAAAAATCAATGAATATTGTAAATGCACAAACAGTAATTTCTCCGCATTGCAAGGTGCAATTCTGAAATTTTTTGCTTTTTCCTGCTCCTCTTGGCATGATAAACAAGATTCAAAGAGAATGAGATGCCAGCTCCTTTCATTCAGTCAGTAGCTTCAATCATTTCTGGATGTTTTTCAATGGCAAAAATCAATGAATATTGTAAATGCACAAACAGTAATTTCTCCGCATTGCAAGGTGCAATTCTGAAATTTTTTGCTTTTTCCTGCTCCTCTTAGCATGATAAAGAAGATTCAAAGAGAGTGAGATGCCAGCTCCTTTCATTCAGTCAGTAGCTTCAAACATTTCTGGTATATGAATAACATGTTTTTCAATGGCAAAAATCAATGAATATTGTAAATGCACAAACAGTAATTTCTCCGCATTGAAAGGTGCAATTCTGAAATTTTTTGCTTTTTCCTGCTCCTCTTAGCATGATAAAGAAGATTCAAAGTGAGTGAGATGCCAGCTCCTTTCATTCAGTCAGTAGCTTCAATCATTTCTGGACGTTTTTCAATGGCAAAAATCAATGAATATTGTAAATGCACAAACAGTAATTTCTCCGCATTGCAAGGTGCAATTCTGAAATTTTTTGCTTTTTTCTGCTCCTCTTAGCATGATAAAGAAGATTCAAAGAGAGTGAGATGCCAGCTCCTTTCATTCAGTCAGTAGCTTCAAACATTTCTGGTATATGAATAACATGATGTTTTTCAATGGCAAAAATCAATGAATATTGTAAATGCACAAACAGTAATTTCTCCGCATTGCAAGGTGCAATTCTGAAATTTTTTGCTTTTTCCTGCTCCTCTTAGCATGATAAAGAAGATTCAAAGAGAGTGAGATGCCAGCTCCTTTCATTCAGTCAGTAGCTTCAATCATTTCTGGACGTTTTTCAATGGCAAAAATCATTGAATATTGTAAATGCACAAACAGTAATTTCTCCGCATTGCAAGGTGGAATTCTGAAATTTTTTGCTTTTTCCTGCTCCTCTTAGCATGATAAAGAAGATTCAAAGAGAGTGAGATGCCAGCTCCTTTCATTCAGTCAGTAGCTTCAATCATTTCTGGTATATGAATAACATGATGTTTTTCAATGGCAAAAATCAATGAATATTGTAAATGCACAAACAGTAATTTCTCCGCATTGCAAGGTGCAATTCTGAAATTTTTTGCTTTTTCCTGCTCCTCTAAGCATGATAAAGAAGATTCAAAGAGAGTGAGATGCCAGCTCCTTTCATTCAGTCAGTAGCTTCAATCATTTCTGGACGTTTTTCAATGGCAAAAATCAATGAATATTGTAAATGCACAAACAGTAATTTCTCCGCATTGCAAGGTGCAATTCTGAAATTTTTTGCTTTTTCCTGCTCCTCTTGGCATGATAAACAAGATTCAAAGAGAATGAGATGCCAGCTCCTTTCATTCAGTCAGTAGCTTCAATCATTTCTGGATGTTTTTCAATGGCAAAAATCAATGAATATTGTAAATGCACAAACAGTAATTTCTCCGCATTGCAAGGTGCAATTCTGAAATTTTTTGCTTTTTCCTGCTCCTCTTAGCATGATAAAGAAGATTCAAAGAGAGTGAGATGCCAGCTCCTTTCATTCAGTCAGTAGCTTCAAACATTTCTGGTATATGAATAACATGTTTTTCAATGGCAAAAATCAATGAATATTGTAAATGCACAAACAGTAATTTCTCCGCATTGAAAGGTGCAATTCTGAAATTTTTTGCTTTTTCCTGCTCCTCTTAGCATGATAAAGAAGATTCAAAGTGAGTGAGATGCCAGCTCCTTTCATTCAGTCAGTAGCTTCAATCATTTCTGGACGTTTTTCAATGGCAAAAATCAATGAATATTGTAAATGCACAAACAGTAATTTCTCCGCATTGCAAGGTGCAATTCTGAAATTTTTTGCTTTTTTCTGCTCCTCTTAGCATGATAAAGAAGATTCAAAGAGAGTGAGATGCCAGCTCCTTTCATTCAGTCAGTAGCTTCAAACATTTCTGGTATATGAATAACATGATGTTTTTCAATGGCAAAAATCAATGAATATTGTAAATGCACAAACAGTAATTTCTCCGCATTGCAAGGTGCAATTCTGAAATTTTTTGCTTTTTCCTGCTCCTCTTAGCATGATAAAGAAGATTCAAAGAGAGTGAGATGCCAGCTCCTTTCATTCAGTCAGTAGCTTCAATCATTTCTGGACGTTTTTCAATGGCAAAAATCATTGAATATTGTAAATGCACAAACAGTAATTTCTCCGCATTGCAAGGTGGAATTCTGAAATTTTTTGCTTTTTCCTGCTCCTCTTAGCATGATAAAGAAGATTCAAAGAGAGTGAGATGCCAGCTCCTTTCATTCAGTCAGTAGCTTCAATCATTTCTGGTATATGAATAACATGATGTTTTTCAATGGCAAAAATCAATGAACATTGTAAATGCACAAACAGTAATTTCTCCGCATTGCAAGGTGCAATTCTGAAATTTTTTGCTTTTTCCTGCTCCTCTAAGCATGATAAAGAAGATTCAAAGAGAGTGAGATGCCAGCTCCTTTCATTCAGTCAGTAGCTTCAATCATTTCTGGACGTTTTTCAATGGCAAAAATCAATGAATATTGTAAATGCACAAACAGTAATTTCTCCGCATTGCAAGGTGCAATTCTGAAATTTTTTGCTTTTTCCTGCTCCTCTTAGCATGATAAACAAGATTCAAAGAGAGTGAGATGCCAGCTCCTTTCATTCAGTCAGTAGCTTCAATCATTTCTGGACGTTTTTCAATGGCAAAAATCAATGAATATTGTAAATGCACAAACAGTAATTTCTCCGCATTGCAAGGTGCAATTCTGAAATTTTTTGCTTTTTCCTGCTCCTCTTAGCATGATAAAGAAGATTCAAAGAGAGTGAGATGCCAGCTCCTTTCATTCAGTCAGTAGCTTCAAACATTTCTGGTATATGAATAACATGATGTTTTTCAATGGCAAAAATCACTGAATATTGTAAATGCACAAACAGTAATTTCTCCGCATTGCAAGGTGCAATTCTGAAATTTTTTGCTTTTTCCTGCTCCTCTTAGCATGATAAAGAAGATTCAAAGAGAGTGAGATGCCAGCTCCTTTCATTCAGTAAGTAGCTTCAATCATTTCTGGACGTTTTTCAATGGCAAAAATCAATGAATATTGTAAATGCACAAACAGTAATTTCTCCGCATTGCAAGGTGCAATTCTGAAATTTTTTGCTTTTTCCTGCTCCTCTTAGCATGATAAACAAGATTCAAAGAGAGTGAGATGCCAGCTCCTTTCATTCAGTCAGTAGCTTCAATCATTTCTGGACGTTTTTCAATGGCAAAAATCAATGAATATTGTAAATGCACAAACAGTAATTTCTCCGCATTGCAAGGTGCAATTCTGAAATTTTTTGCTTTTTCCTGCTCCTCTTAGCATGATAAAGAAGATTCAAAGAGAGTGAGATGCCAGCTCCTTTCATTCAGTCAGTAGCTTCAAACATTTCTGGTATATGAATAACATGATATTTTTCAATGGCAAAAATCAATGAATATTGTAAATGCACAAACAGTAATTTCTCCGCATTGAAAGGTGCAATTCTGAAATTTTTTGCTTTTTCCTGCTCCTCTTAGCATGATAAAGAAGATTCAAAGTGAGTGAGATGCCAGCTCCTTTCATTCAGTCAGTAGCTTCAATCATTTCTGGACGTTTTTCAATGGCAAAAATCAATGAATATTGTAAATGCACAAACAGTAATTTCTCCGCATTGCAAGGTGCAATTCTGAAATTTTTTGCTTTTTTCTGCTCCTCTTAGCATGATAAAGAAGATTCAAAGAGAGTGAGATGCCAGCTCCTTTCATTCAGTCAGTAGCTTCAAACATTTCTGGTATATGAATAACATGATGTTTTTCAATGGCAAAAATCAATGAATATTGTAAATGCACAAACAGTAATTTCTCCGCATTGCAAGGTGCAATTCTGAAATTTTTTGCTTTTTCCTGCTCCTCTTAGCATGATAAAGAAGATTCAAAGAGAGTGAGATGCCAGCTCCTTTCATTCAGTCAGTAGCTTCAATCATTTCTGGACGTTTTTCAATGGCAAAAATCATTGAATATTGTAAATGCACAAACAGTAATTTCTCCGCATTGCAAGGTGGAATTCTGAAATTTTTTGCTTTTTCCTGCTCCTCTTAGCATGATAAAGAAGATTCAAAGAGAGTGAGATGCCAGCTCCTTTCATTCAGTCAGTAGCTTCAATCATTTCTGGTATATGAATAACATGATGTTTTTCAATGGCAAAAATCAATGAACATTGTAAATGCACAAACAGTAATTTCTCCGCATTGCAAGGTGCAATTCTGAAATTTTTTGCTTTTTCCTGCTCCTCTAAGCATGATAAAGAATATTCAAAGAGCGTGAGATGCCAGCTCCTTTCATTCAGTCAGTAGCTTCAATCATTTCTGGACGTTTTTCAATGGCAAAAATCAATGAATATTGTAAATGCACAAACAGTAATTTCTCCGCATTGCAAGGTGCAATTCTGAAATTTTTTGCTTTTTCTTGCTCCTCTTAGCATGATAAACAAGATTCAAAGAGAGTGAGATGCCAGCTCGTTTCATTCAGTCAGTAGCTTCAATCATTTCTGGACGTTTTTCAATGGCAAAAATCAATGAATATTGTAAATGCACAAACAGTAATTTCTCCGCATTGCAAGGTGCAATTCTGAAATTTTTTGCTTTTTCCTGCTCCTCTTAGCATGATAAACAAGATTCAAAGAGAATGAGATGCCAGCTCCTTTCATTCAGTCAGTAGCTTCAATCATTTCTGAACGTTTTTCAATGGCAAAAATCAATGAATATTGTAAATGCACAAACAGTAATTTCTCCGCATTGCAAGGTGCAATTCTGAAATTTTTTGCTTTTTCCTGCTCCTCTTAGCATGATAAAGAAGATTCAAAGAGAGTGAGATGCCAGCTCCTTTCATTCAGTCAGTAGCTTCAAACATTTCTGGTATATGAATAACATGTTTTTCAATGGCAAAAATCAATGAATATTGTAAATGCACAAACAGTAATTTCTCCGCATTGCAAGGTGCAATTCTGAAATTTTTTGCTTTTTCCTGCTCCTCTTAGCATGATAAAGAAGATTCAAAGAGAGTGAGATGCCAGCTCCTTTCATTCAGTCAGTAGCTTCAATCATTTCTGGACGTTTTTCAATGGCAAAAATCATTGAATATTGTAAATGCACAAACAGTAATTTCTCCGCATTGCAAGGTGCAATTCTGAAATTTTTTGCTTTTTCCTGCTCCTGTTAGCATGATAAAGAAGATTCAAAGAGAGTGAGATGCCAGCTCCTTTCATTCAGTCAGTAGCTTCAATCATTTCTGGTATATGAATAACATGATGTTTTTCAATGGCAAAAATCAATGAATATTGTAAATGCACAAACAGTAATTTCTCCGCATTGCAAGGTGCAATTCTGAAATTTTTTGCTTTTTCCTGCTGCTCTAAGCATGATAAAGAAGATTCAAGGAGAGTGAGATGCCAGCTCCTTTCATTCAGTCAGTAGCTTCAATCATTTCTGGACGTTTTTCAATGGCAAAAATCAATGAATATTGTAAATGCACAAACAGTAATTTCTCCGCATTGCAAGGTGCAATTCTGAAATTTTTTGCTTTTTCCTGCTCCTCTTAGCATGATAAACAAGATTCAAAGAGAGTGAGATGCCAGCTCCTTTCATTCAGTCAGTAGCTTCAATCATTTCTGGACGTTTTTCAATGGCAAAAATCAATGAATATTGTAAATGCACAAACAGTAATTTCTCCGCATTGCAAGGTGCAATTCTGAAATTTTTTGCTTTTTCCTGCTCCTCTTAGCATGATAAAGAAGATTCAAAGAGAGTGAGATGCCAGCTCCTTTCATTCAGTCAGTAGCTTCAAACATTTCTGGTATATGAATAACATGATGTTTTTCAATGGCAAAAATCACTGAATATTGTAAATGCACAAACAGTAATTTCTCCGCATTGCAAGGTGCAATTCTGAAATTTTTTGCTTTTTCCTGCTCCTCTTAGCATGATAAAGAAGATTCAAAGAGAGTGAGATGCCAGCTCCTTTCATTCAGTCAGTAGCTTCAATCATTTCTGGACGTTTTTCAATGGCAAAAATCAATGAATATTGTAAATGCACAAACAGTAATTTCTCCGCATTGCAAGGTGCAATTCTGAAATTTTTTGCTTTTTCCTGCTCCTCTTAGCATGATAAAGAAGATTCAAAGAGAGTGAGATGCCAGCTCCTTTCATTCAGTCAGTAGCTTCAAACATTTCTGGTATATGAATAACATGATATTTTTCAATGGCAAAAATCAATGAATATTGTAAATGCACAAACAGTAATTTCTCCGCATTGAAAGGTGCAATTCTGAAATTTTTTGCTTTTTCCTGCTCCTCTTAGCATGATAAAGAAGATTCAAAGAGAGTGAGATGCCAGCTCCTTTCATTCAGTCAGTAGCTTCAATCATTTCTGGACGTTTTTCAATGGCAAAAATCAATGAATATTGTAAATGCACAAACAGTAATTTCTCCGCATTGCAAGGTGCAATTCTGAAATTTTTTGCTTTTTCCTGCTCCTCTTAGCATGATAAACAAGATTCAAACAGAGTGAGATGCCAGCTCCTTTCATTCAGTCAGTAGCTTCAATCATTTCTGGACGTTTTTCAATGGCAAAAATCAATGAATATTGTAAATGCACAAACAGTAATTTCTCCGCATTGCAAGGTGCAATTCTGAAATTTTTTGCTTTTTCCTGCTCCGCTTAGCAAGATAAACAAGATTCAAAGAGAGTGAGATGCCAGCTCCTTTCATTCAGTCAGTAGCTTCAATCATTTCTGGACGTTTTTCAATGGCAAAAATCAATGAATATTGTAAATGCACAAACAGTAATTTCTCCGCATTGCAAGGTGCAATTCTGAAATTTTTTGCTTTTTCCTGCTCCTCTTAGCATGATAAAGAAGATTCAAAGAGAGTGAGATGCCAGCTCCTTTCATTCAGTCAGTAGCTTCAATCATTTCTGGACGTTTTTCAATGGCAAAAATCAATGAATATTGTAAATGCACAAACAGTAATTTCTCCGCATTGCAAGGTGCAATTCTGAAATTTTTTGCTTTTTCCTGCTCCTCTTAGCATGATAAAGAAGATTCAAAGAGAGTGAAATGCCAGCTCCTTTCATTCAGTCAGTAGCTTCAATCATTTCTGGACGTTTTTCAATGGCAAAAATCAATGAATATTGTAAATGCACAAACAGTAATTTCTCCGCATTGCAAGGTGCAATTCTGAAATTTTTTGCTTTTTCCTGCTCCTCTTAGCATGATAAAGAAGATTCAAAGAGAGTGAGATGCCAGCTCCTTTCATTCAGTCAGTAGCTTCAAACATTTCTGGTATATGAATAACATGATGTTTTTCAATGGCAAAAATCAATGAATATTGTAAATGCACAAACAGTAATTTCTCCGCATTGCAAGGTGCAATTCTGAAATTTTTTGCTTTTTCCTGCTCCTCTAAGCATGATAAAGAAGATTCAAAGAGAGTGAGATGCCTGCTCCATTCATTCAGTCAGTAGCTTCAATCATTTCTGGACGTTTTTCAATGGCAAAAATCAATGAATATTGTAAATGCACAAACAGTAATTTCTCCGCATTGCAAGGTGCAATTCTGAAATTTTTTGCTTTTTCCTGCTCCTCTTAGCATGATAAACAAGATTCAAAGAGAATGAGATGCCAGCTCCTTTCATTCAGTCAGTAGCTTCAATCATTTCTGGATGTTTTTCAATGGCAAAAATCAATGAATATTGTAAATGCACAAACAGTAATTTCTCCGCATTGCAAGGTGCAATTCTGAAATTTTTTGCTTTTTCCTGCTCCTCTTAGCATGATAAAGAAGATTCAAAGAGAGTGAGATGCCAGCTCCTTTCATTCAGTCAGTAGCTTCAAACATTTCTGGTATATGAATAACATGTTTTTCAATGGCAAAAATCAATGAATATTGTAAATGCACAAACAGTAATTTCTCCGCATTGCAAGGTGCAATTCTGAAATTTTTTGCTTTTTCCTGCTCCTCTTAGCATGATAAAGAAGATTCAAAGAGAGTGAGATGCCAGCTCCTTTCATTCAGTCAGTAGCTTCAATCATTTCTGGACGTTTTTCAATGACAAAAATCATTGAATATTGTAAATGCACAAACAGTAATTTCTCCGCATTGCAAGGTGCAATTCTGAAATTTTTTGCTTTTTCCTGCTCCTCTTAGCATGATAAAGAAGATTCAAAGAGAGTGAGATGCCAGCTCCTTTCATTCAGTCAGTAGCTTCAATCATTTCTGGTATATGAATAACATGATGTTTTTCAATGGCAAAAATCAATGAATATTGTAAATGCACAAACAGTAATTTCTCCGCATTGCAAGGTGCAATTCTGAAATTTTTTGCTTTTTCCTGCTCCTCTAAGCATGATAAAGAAGATTCAAGGAGAGTGAGATGCCAGCTCCTTTCATTCAGTCAGTAGCTTCAATCATTTCTGGACGTTTTTCAATGGCAAAAATCAATGAATATTGTAAATGCACAAACAGTAATTTCTCCGCATTGCAAGGTGCAATTCTGAAATTTTTTGCTTTTTCCTGCTCCTCTTAGCATGATAAACAAGATTCAAAGAGAGTGAGATGCCAGCTCCTTTCATTCAGTCAGTAGCTTCAATCATTTCTGGACGTTTTTCAATGGCAAAAATCAATGAATATTGTAAATGCACAAACAGTAATTTCTCCGCATTGCAAGGTGCAATTCTGAAATTTTTTGCTTTTTCCTGCTCCTCTTAGCATGATAAAGAAGATTCAAAGAGAGTGAGATGCCAGCTCCTTTCATTCAGTCAGTAGCTTCAAACATTTCTGGTATATGAATAACATGATGTTTTTCAATGGCAAAAATCACTGAATATTGTAAATGCACAAACAGTAATTTCTCCGCATTGCAAGGTGCAATTCTGAAATTTTTTGCTTTTTCCTGCTCCTCTTAGCATGATAAAGAAGATTCAAAGAGAGTGAGATGCCAGCTCCTTTCATTCAGTAAGTAGCTTCAATCATTTCTGGACGTTTTTCAATGGCAAAAATCAATGAATATTGTAAATGCACAAACAGTAATTTCTCCGCATTGCAAGGTGCAATTCTGAAATTTTTTGCTTTTTCCTGCTCCTCTTAGCATGATAAACAAGATTCAAAGAGAGTGAGATGCCAGCTCCTTTCATTCAGTCAGTAGCTTCAATCATTTCTGGACGTTTTTCAATGGCAAAAATCAATGAATATTGTAAATGCACAAACAGTAATTTCTCCGCATTGCAAGGTGAAATTCTGAAATTTTTTGCTTTTTCCTGCTCCTCTTAGCATGATAAAGAAGATTCAAAGAGAGTGAGATGCCAGCTCCTTTCATTCAGTCAGTAGCTTCAAACATTTCTGGTATATGAATAACATGATATTTTTCAATGGCAAAAATCAATGAATATTGTAAATGCACAAACAGTAATTTCTCCGCATTGAAAGGTGCAATTCTGAAATTTTTTGCTTTTTCCTGCTCCTCTTAGCATAATAAATAAGATTCAAAGAGAGTGAGATGCCAGCTCCTTTCATTCAGTCAGTAGCTTCAATCATATCTGGACGTTTTTCAATGGCAAAAATCATTGAATATTGTAAATGCACAAACAGTAATTTCTCCGCATTGCAAGGTGCAATTCTGAAATTTTTTGCTTTTTCCTGCTCCTCTTAGCATGATAAAGAAGATTCAAAGAGAGTGAGATGCCAGCTCCTTTCATTCAGTCAGTAGCTTCAATCATTTCTGGTATATGAATAACATGATGTTTTTCAATGGCAAAAATCAATGAACATTGTAAATGCACAAACAGTAATTTCTCCGCATTGCAAGGTGCAATTCTGAAATTTTATGCTTTTTCCTGCTCCTCTAAGCATGATAAAGAAGATTCAAAGAGAGTGAGATGCCAGCTCCTTTCATTCAGTCAGTAGCTTCAATCATTTCTGGACGTTTTTCAATGGCAAAAATCAATGAATATTGTAAATGCACAAACAGTAATTTCTCCGCATTGCAAGGTGCAATTCTGAAATTTTTTGCTTTTTCCTGCTCCTCTTAGCATGATAAACAAGATTCAAAGAGAGTGAGATGCCAGCTCGTTTCATTCAGTCAGTAGCTTCAATCATTTCTGGACGTTTTTCAATGGCAAAAATCAATGAATATTGTAAATGCACAAACAGTAATTTCTCCGCATTGCAAGGTGCAATTCTGAAATTTTTTGCTTTTTTCTGCTCCTCTTAGCATGATAAAGAAGATTCAAAGAGAGTGAGATGCCAGCTCCTTTCATTCAGTCAGTAGCTTCAAACATTTCTGGTATATGAATAACATGATGTTTTTCAATGGCAAAAATCACTGAATATTGTAAATGCACAAACAGTAATTTCTCCGCATTGCAAGGTGCAATTCTGAAATTTTTTGCTTTTTCCTGCTCCTCTTAGCATGATAAAGAAGATTCAAAGAGAGTGAGATGCCAGCTCCTTTCATTCAGTCAGTAGCTTCAATCATTTCTGGACGTTTTTCAATGGCAAAAATCAATGAATATTGTAAATGCACAAACAGTAATTTCTCCGCATTGCAAGGTGCAATTCTGAAATTTTTTGCTTTTTCCTGCTCCTCTTAGCATGATAAAGAAGATTCAAAGAGAGTGAGATGCCAGCTCCTTTCATTCAGTCAGTAGCTTCAAACATTTCTGGTATATGAATAACATGATGTTTTTCAATGGCAAAAATCGATGAATATTGTAAATGCACAAACAGTAATTTCTCCGCATTGCAAGGTGCAATTCTGAAATTTTTTGCTTTTTTCTGCTCCTCTTAGCATGATAAAGAAGATTCAAAGAGAGTGAGATGCCAGCTCCTTTCATTCAGTCAGTAGCTTCAAACATTTCTGGTATATGAATAACATGATGTTTTTCAATGGCAAAAATCAATGAATATTGTAAATGCACAAACAGTAATTTCTCCGCATTGCAAGGTGCAATTCTGAAATTTTTTGCTTTTTCCTGCTCCTCTTAGCATGATAAAGAAGATTCAAAGAGAGTGAGATGCCAGCTCCTTTCATTCAGTCAGTAGCTTCAATCATTTCTGGACGTTTTTCAATGGCAAAAATCATTGAATATTGTAAATGCACAAACAGTAATTTCTCCGCATTGCAAGGTGGAATTCTGAAATTTTTTGCTTTTTCCTGCTCCTCTTAGCATGATAAAGAAGATTCAAAGAGAGTGAGATGCCAGCTCCTTTCATTCAGTCAGTAGCTTCAATCATTTCTGGTATATGAATAACATGATGTTTTTCAATGGCAAAAATCAATGAACATTGTAAATGCACAAACAGTAATTTCTCCGCATTGCAAGGTGCAATTCTGAAATTTTTTGCTTTTTCCTGCTCCTCTAAGCATGATAAAGAAGATTCAAAGAGCGTGAGATGCCAGCTCCTTTCATTCAGTCAGTAGCTTCAATCATTTCTGGACGTTTTTCAATGGCAAAAATCAATGAATATTGTAAATGCACAAACAGTAATTTCTCCGCATTGCAAGGTGCAATTCTGAAATTTTTTGCTTTTTCCTGCTCCTCTTAGCATGATAAACAAGATTCAAAGAGAGTGAGATGCCAGCTCGTTTCATTCAGTCAGTAGCTTCAATCATTTCTGGACGTTTTTCAATGGCAAAAATCAATGAATATTGTAAATGCACAAACAGTAATTTCTCCGCATTGCAAGGTGCAATTCTGAAATTTTTTGCTTTTTCCTGCTCCACTTAGCATGATAAACAAGATTCAAAGAGAATGAGATGCCAGCTCCTTTCATTCAGTCAGTAGCTTCAATCATTTCTGAACGTTTTTCAATGGCAAAAATCAATGAATATTGTAAATGCACAAACAGTAATTTCTCCGCATTGCAAGGTGCAATTCTGAAATTTTTTGCTTTTTCCTGCTCCTCTTAGCATGATAAAGAAGATTCAAAGAGAGTGAGATGCCAGCTCCTTTCATTCAGTCAGTAGCTTCAATCATTTCTGGACGTTTTTCAATGGCAAAAATCATTGAATATTGTAAATGCACAAACAGTAATTTCTCCGCATTGCAAGGTGGAATTCTGAAATTTTTTGCTTTTTCCTGCTCCTCTTAGCATGATAAAGAAGATTCAAAGAGAGTGAGATGCCAGCTCCTTTCATTCAGTCAGTAGCTTCAATCATTTCTGGTATATGAATAACATGATGTTTTTCAATGGCAAAAATCAATGAACATTGTAAATGCACAAACAGTAATTTCTCCGCATTGCAAGGTGCAATTCTGAAATTTTTTGCTTTTTCCTGCTCCTCTAAGCATGATAAAGAAGATTCAAAGAGCGTGAGATGCCAGCTCCTTTCATTCAGTCAGTAGCTTCAATCATTTCTGGACGTTTTTCAATGGCAAAAATCAATGAATATTGTAAATGCACAAACAGTAATTTCTCCGCATTGCAAGGTGCAATTCTGAAATTTTTTGCTTTTTCCTGCTCCTCTTAGCATGATAAACAAGATTCAAAGAGAGTGAGATGCCAGCTCGTTTCATTCAGTCAGTAGCTTCAATCATTTCTGGACGTTTTTCAATGGCAAAAATCAATGAATATTGTAAATGCACAAACAGTAATTTCTCCGCATTGCAAGGTGCAATTCTGAAATTTTTTGCTTTTTCCTGCTCCACTTAGCATGATAAACAAGATTCAAAGAGAATGAGATGCCAGCTCCTTTCATTCAGTCAGTAGCTTCAATCATTTCTGAACGTTTTTCAATGGCAAAAATCAATGAATATTGTAAATGCACAAACAGTAATTTCTCCGCATTGCAAGGTGCAATTCTGAAATTTTTTGCTTTTTCCTGCTCCTCTTAGCATGATAAAGAAGATTCAAAGAGAGTGAGATGCCAGCTCCTTTCATTCAGTCAGTAGCTTCAAACATTTCTGGTATATGAATAACATGTTTTTCAATGGCAAAAATCAATGAATATTGTAAATGCACAAACAGTAATTTCTCCGCATTGCAAGGTGCAATTCTGAAATTTTTTGCTTTTTCCTGCTCCTCTTAGCATGATAAAGAAGATTCAAAGAGAGTGAGATGCCAGCTCCTTTCATTCAGTCAGCAGCTTCAATCATTTCTGGACGTTTTTCAATGGCAAAAATCATTGAATATTGTAAATGCACAAACAGTAATTTCTCCGCATTGCAAGGTGCAATTCTGAAATTTTTTGCTTTTTCCTGCTCCTGTTAGCATGATAAAGAAGATTCAAAGAGAGTGAGATGCCAGCTCCTTTCATTCAGTCAGTAGCTTCAATCATTTCTGGTATATGAATAACATGATGTTTTTCAATGGCAAAAATCAATGAATATTGTAAATGCACAAACAGTAATTTCTCCGCATTGCAAGGTGCAATTCTGAAATTTTTTGCTTTTTCCTGCTGCTCTAAGCATGATAAAGAAGATTCAAGGAGAGTGAGATGCCAGCTCCTTTCATTCAGTCAGTAGCTTCAATCATTTCTGGACGTTTTTCAATGGCAAAAATCAATGAATATTGTAAATGCACAAACAGTAATTTCTCCGCATTGCAAGGTGCAATTCTGAAATTTTTTGCTTTTTCCTGCTCCTCTTAGCATGATAAACAAGATTCAAAGAGAGTGAGATGCCAGCTCCTTTCATTCAGTCAGTAGCTTCAATCATTTCTGGACGTTTTTCAATGGCAAAAATCAATGAATATTGTAAATGCACAAACAGTAATTTCTCCGCATTGCAAGGTGCAATTCTGAAATTTTTTGCTTTTTCCTGCTCCTCTTAGCATGATAAAGAAGATTCAAAGAGAGTGAGATGCCAGCTCCTTTCATTCAGTCAGTAGCTTCAAACATTTCTGGTATATGAATAACATGATGTTTTTCAATGGCAAAAATCACTGAATATTGTAAATGCACAAACAGTAATTTCTCCGCATTGCAAGGTGCCATTCTGAAATTTTTTGCTTTTTCCTGCTCCTCTTAGCATGATGAAGAAGATTCAAAGAGAGTGAGATGCCAGCTCCTTTCATTCAGTCAGTAGCTTCAATCATTTCTGGACGTTTTTCAATGGCAAAAATTAATGAATATTGTAAATGCACAAACAGTAATTTCTCCGCATTGCAAGGTGCAATTCTGAAATTTTTTGCTTTTTCCTGCTCCTCTTAGCATGATAAAGAAGATTCAAAGAGAGTGAGATGCCAGCTCCTTTCATTCAGTCAGTAGCTTCAAACATTTCTGGTATATGAATAACATGATATTTTTCAATGGCAAAAATCAATGAATATTGTAAATGCACAAACAGTAATTTCTCCGCATTGAAAGGTGCAATTCTGAAATTTTTTGCTTTTTCCTGCTCCTCTTAGCATGATAAAGAAGATTCAAAGAGAGTGAGATGCCAGCTCCTTTCATTCAGTCAGTAGCTTCAATCATTTCTGGACGTTTTTCAATGGCAAAAATCAATGAATATTGTAAATGCACAAACAGTAATTTCTCCGCATTGCAAGGTGCAATTCTGAAATTTTTTGCTTTTTCCTGCTCCTCTTAGCATGATAAACAAGATTCAAACAGAGTGAGATGCCAGCTCCTTTCATTCAGTCAGTAGCTTCAATCATTTCTGGACGTTTTTCAATGGCAAAAATCAATGAATATTGTAAATGCACAAACAGTAATTTCTCCGCATTGCAAGGTGCAATTCTGAAATTTTTTGCTTTTTCCTGCTCCTCTTAGCAAGATAAACAAGATTCAAAGAGAGTGAGATGCCAGCTCCTTTCATTCAGTCAGTAGCTTCAATCATTTCTGGACGTTTTTCAATGGCAAAAATCAATGAATATTGTAAATGCACAAACAGTAATTTCTCCGCATTGCAAGGTGCAATTCTGAAATTTTTTGCTTTTTCCTGCTCCTCTTAGCATGATAAAGAAGATTCAAAGAGAGTGAGATGCCAGCTCCTTTCATTCAGTCAGTAGCTTCAATCATTTCTGGACGTTTTTCAATGGCAAAAATCAATGAATATTGTAAATGCACAAACAGTAATTTCTCCGCATTGCAAGGTGCAATTCTGAAATTTTTTGCTTTTTCCTGCTCCTCTTAGCATGATAAAGAAGATTCAAAGAGAGTGAAATGCCAGCTCCTTTCATTCAGTCAGTAGCTTCAATCATTTCTGGACGTTTTTCAATGGCAAAAATCAATGAATATTGTAAATGCACAAACAGTAATTTCTCCGCATTGCAAGGTGCAATTCTGAAATTTTTTGCTTTTTCCTGCTCCTCTTAGCATGATAAAGAAGATTCAAAGAGAGTGAGATGCCAGCTCCTTTCATTCAGTCAGTAGCTTCAAACATTTCTGGTATATGAATAACATGATGTTTTTCAATGGCAAAAATCAATGAATATTGTAAATGCACAAACAGTAATTTCTCCGCATTGCAAGGTGCAATTCTGAAATTTTTTGCTTTTTCCTGCTCCTCTAAGCATGATAAAGAAGATTCAAAGAGAGTGAGATGCCAGCTCCATTCATTCAGTCAGTAGCTTCAATCATTTCTGGACGTTTTTCAATGGCAAAAATCAATGAATATTGTAAATGCACAAACAGTAATTTCTCCGCATTGCAAGGTGCAATTCTGAAATTTTTTGCTTTTTCCTGCTCCTCTTAGCATGATAAACAAGATTCAAAGAGAGTGAGATGCCAGCTCGTTTCATTCAGTCAGTAGCTTCAATCATTTCTGGACGTTTTTCAATGGCAAAAATCAATGAATATTGTAAATGCACAAACAGTAATTTCTCCGCATTGCAAGGTGCAATTCTGAAATTTTTTGCTTTTTTCTGCTCCTCTTAGCATGATAAAGAAGATTCAAAGAGAGTGAGATGCCAGCTCCTTTCATTCAGTCAGTAGCTTCAAACATTTCTGGTATATGAATAACATGATGTTTTTCAATGGCAAAAATCACTGAATATTGTAAATGCACAAACAGTAATTTCTCCGCATTGCAAGGTGCAATTCTGAAATTTTTTGCTTTTTCCTGCTCCTCTTAGCATGATAAAGAAGATTCAAAGAGAGTGAGATGCCAGCTCCTTTCATTCAGTCAGTAGCTTCAATCATTTCTGGACGTTTTTCAATGGCAAAAATCAATGAATATTGTAAATGCACAAACAGTAATTTCTCCGCATTGCAAGGTGCAATTCTGAAATTTTTTGCTTTTTCCTGCTCCTCTTAGCATGATAAAGAAGATTCAAAGAGAGTGAGATGCCAGCTCCTTTCATTCAGTCAGTAGCTTCAAACATTTCTGGTATATGAATAACATGATGTTTTTCAATGGCAAAAATCGATGAATATTGTAAATGCACAAACAGTAATTTCTCCGCATTGCAAGGTGCAATTCTGAAATTTTTTGCTTTTTTCTGCTCCTCTTAGCATGATAAAGAAGATTCAAAGAGAGTGAGATGCCAGCTCCTTTCATTCAGTCAGTAGCTTCAAACATTTCTGGTATATGAATAACATGATGTTTTTCAATGGCAAAAATCAATGAATATTGTAAATGCACAAACAGTAATTTCTCCGCATTGCAAGGTGCAATTCTGAAATTTTTTGCTTTTTCCTGCTCCTCTTAGCATGATAAAGAAGATTCAAAGAGAGTGAGATGCCAGCTCCTTTCATTCAGTCAGTAGCTTCAATCATTTCTGGACGTTTTTCAATGGCAAAAATCATTGAATATTGTAAATGCACAAACAGTAATTTCTCCGCATTGCAAGGTGGAATTCTGAAATTTTTTGCTTTTTCCTGCTCCTCTTAGCATGATAAAGAAGATTCAAAGAGAGTGAGATGCCAGCTCCTTTCATTCAGTCAGTAGCTTCAATCATTTCTGGTATATGAATAACATGATGTTTTTCAATGGCAAAAATCAATGAACATTGTAAATGCACAAACAGTAATTTCTCCGCATTGCAAGGTGCAATTCTGAAATTTTTTGCTTTTTCCTGCTCCTCTAAGCATGATAAAGAAGATTCAAAGAGCGTGAGATGCCAGCTCCTTTCATTCAGTCAGTAGCTTCAATCATTTCTGGACGTTTTTCAATGGCAAAAATCAATGAATATTGTAAATGCACAAACAGTAATTTCTCCGCATTGCAAGGTGCAATTCTGAAATTTTTTGCTTTTTCCTGCTCCTCTTAGCATGATAAACAAGATTCAAAGAGAGTGAGATGCCAGCTCGTTTCATTCAGTCAGTAGCTTCAATCATTTCTGGACGTTTTTCAATGGCAAAAATCAATGAATATTGTAAATGCACAAACAGTAATTTCTCCGCATTGCAAGGTGCAATTCTGAAATTTTTTGCTTTTTCCTGCTCCACTTAGCATGATAAACAAGATTCAAAGAGAATGAGATGCCAGCTCCTTTCATTCAGTCAGTAGCTTCAATCATTTCTGAACGTTTTTCAATGGCAAAAATCAATGAATATTGTAAATGCACAAACAGTAATTTCTCCGCATTGCAAGGTGCAATTCTGAAATTTTTTGCTTTTTCCTGCTCCTCTTAGCATGATAAAGAAGATTCAAAGAGAGTGAGATGCCAGCTCCTTTCATTCAGTCAGTAGCTTCAATCATTTCTGGACGTTTTTCAATGGCAAAAATCATTGAATATTGTAAATGCACAAACAGTAATTTCTCCGCATTGCAAGGTGGAATTCTGAAATTTTTTGCTTTTTCCTGCTCCTCTTAGCATGATAAAGAAGATTCAAAGAGAGTGAGATGCCAGCTCCTTTCATTCAGTCAGTAGCTTCAATCATTTCTGGTATATGAATAACATGATGTTTTTCAATGGCAAAAATCAATGAACATTGTAAATGCACAAACAGTAATTTCTCCGCATTGCAAGGTGCAATTCTGAAATTTTTTGCTTTTTCCTGCTCCTCTAAGCATGATAAAGAAGATTCAAAGAGCGTGAGATGCCAGCTCCTTTCATTCAGTCAGTAGCTTCAATCATTTCTGGACGTTTTTCAATGGCAAAAATCAATGAATATTGTAAATGCACAAACAGTAATTTCTCCGCATTGCAAGGTGCAATTCTGAAATTTTTTGCTTTTTCCTGCTCCTCTTAGCATGATAAACAAGATTCAAAGAGAGTGAGATGCCAGCTCGTTTCATTCAGTCAGTAGCTTCAATCATTTCTGGACGTTTTTCAATGGCAAAAATCAATGAATATTGTAAATGCACAAACAGTAATTTCTCCGCATTGCAAGGTGCAATTCTGAAATTTTTTGCTTTTTCCTGCTCCACTTAGCATGATAAACAAGATTCAAAGAGAATGAGATGCCAGCTCCTTTCATTCAGTCAGTAGCTTCAATCATTTCTGAACGTTTTTCAATGGCAAAAATCAATGAATATTGTAAATGCACAAACAGTAATTTCTCCGCATTGCAAGGTGCAATTCTGAAATTTTTTGCTTTTTCCTGCTCCTCTTAGCATGATAAAGAAGATTCAAAGAGAGTGAGATGCCAGCTCCTTTCATTCAGTCAGTAGCTTCAAACATTTCTGGTATATGAATAACATGTTTTTCAATGGCAAAAATCAATGAATATTGTAAATGCACAAACAGTAATTTCTCCGCATTGCAAGGTGCAATTCTGAAATTTTTTGCTTTTTCCTGCTCCTCTTAGCATGATAAAGAAGATTCAAAGAGAGTGAGATGCCAGCTCCTTTCATTCAGTCAGCAGCTTCAATCATTTCTGGACGTTTTTCAATGGCAAAAATCATTGAATATTGTAAATGCACAAACAGTAATTTCTCCGCATTGCAAGGTGCAATTCTGAAATTTTTTGCTTTTTCCTGCTCCTGTTAGCATGATAAAGAAGATTCAAAGAGAGTGAGATGCCAGCTCCTTTCATTCAGTCAGTAGCTTCAATCATTTCTGGTATATGAATAACATGATGTTTTTCAATGGCAAAAATCAATGAATATTGTAAATGCACAAACAGTAATTTCTCCGCATTGCAAGGTGCAATTCTGAAATTTTTTGCTTTTTCCTGCTGCTCTAAGCATGATAAAGAAGATTCAAGGAGAGTGAGATGCCAGCTCCTTTCATTCAGTCAGTAGCTTCAATCATTTCTGGACGTTTTTCAATGGCAAAAATCAATGAATATTGTAAATGCACAAACAGTAATTTCTCCGCATTGCAAGGTGCAATTCTGAAATTTTTTGCTTTTTCCTGCTCCTCTTAGCATGATAAACAAGATTCAAAGAGAGTGAGATGCCAGCTCCTTTCATTCAGTCAGTAGCTTCAATCATTTCTGGACGTTTTTCAATGGCAAAAATCAATGAATATTGTAAATGCACAAACAGTAATTTCTCCGCATTGCAAGGTGCAATTCTGAAATTTTTTGCTTTTTCCTGCTCCTCTTAGCATGATAAAGAAGATTCAAAGAGAGTGAGATGCCAGCTCCTTTCATTCAGTCAGTAGCTTCAAACATTTCTGGTATATGAATAACATGATGTTTTTCAATGGCAAAAATCACTGAATATTGTAAATGCACAAACAGTAATTTCTCCGCATTGCAAGGTGCCATTCTGAAATTTTTTGCTTTTTCCTGCTCCTCTTAGCATGATGAAGAAGATTCAAAGAGAGTGAGATGCCAGCTCCTTTCATTCAGTCAGTAGCTTCAATCATTTCTGGACGTTTTTCAATGGCAAAAATTAATGAATATTGTAAATGCACAAACAGTAATTTCTCCGCATTGCAAGGTGCAATTCTGAAATTTTTTGCTTTTTCCTGCTCCTCTTAGCATGATAAAGAAGATTCAAAGAGAGTGAGATGCCAGCTCCTTTCATTCAGTCAGTAGCTTCAAACATTTCTGGTATATGAATAACATGATATTTTTCAATGGCAAAAATCAATGAATATTGTAAATGCACAAACAGTAATTTCTCCGCATTGAAAGGTGCAATTCTGAAATTTTTTGCTTTTTCCTGCTCCTCTTAGCATGATAAAGAAGATTCAAAGAGAGTGAGATGCCAGCTCCTTTCATTCAGTCAGTAGCTTCAATCATTTCTGGACGTTTTTCAATGGCAAAAATCAATGAATATTGTAAATGCACAAACAGTAATTTCTCCGCATTGCAAGGTGCAATTCTGAAATTTTTTGCTTTTTCCTGCTCCTCTTAGCATGATAAACAAGATTCAAACAGAGTGAGATGCCAGCTCCTTTCATTCAGTCAGTAGCTTCAATCATTTCTGGACGTTTTTCAATGGCAAAAATCAATGAATATTGTAAATGCACAAACAGTAATTTCTCCGCATTGCAAGGTGCAATTCTGAAATTTTTTGCTTTTTCCTGCTCCTCTTAGCAAGATAAACAAGATTCAAAGAGAGTGAGATGCCAGCTCCTTTCATTCAGTCAGTAGCTTCAATCATTTCTGGACGTTTTTCAATGGCAAAAATCAATGAATATTGTAAATGCACAAACAGTAATTTCTCCGCATTGCAAGGTGCAATTCTGAAATTTTTTGCTTTTTCCTGCTCCTCTTAGCATGATAAAGAAGATTCAAAGAGAGTGAGATGCCAGCTCCTTTCATTCAGTCAGTAGCTTCAATCATTTCTGGACGTTTTTCAATGGCAAAAATCAATGAATATTGTAAATGCACAAACAGTAATTTCTCCGCATTGCAAGGTGCAATTCTGAAATTTTTTGCTTTTTCCTGCTCCTCTTAGCATGATAAAGAAGATTCAAAGAGAGTGAAATGCCAGCTCCTTTCATTCAGTCAGTAGCTTCAATCATTTCTGGACGTTTTTCAATGGCAAAAATCAATGAATATTGTAAATGCACAAACAGTAATTTCTCCGCATTGCAAGGTGCAATTCTGAAATTTTTTGCTTTTTCCTGCTCCTCTTAGCATGATAAAGAAGATTCAAAGAGAGTGAGATGCCAGCTCCTTTCATTCAGTCAGTAGCTTCAAACATTTCTGGTATATGAATAACATGATGTTTTTCAATGGCAAAAATCAATGAATATTGTAAATGCACAAACAGTAATTTCTCCGCATTGCAAGGTGCAATTCTGAAATTTTTTGCTTTTTCCTGCTCCTCTAAGCATGATAAAGAAGATTCAAAGAGAGTGAGATGCCAGCTCCATTCATTCAGTCAGTAGCTTCAATCATTTCTGGACGTTTTTCAATGGCAAAAATCAATGAATATTGTAAATGCACAAACAGTAATTTCTCCGCATTGCAAGGTGCAATTCTGAAATTTTTTGCTTTTTCCTGCTCCTCTTAGCATGATAAACAAGATTCAAAGAGAATGAGATGCCAGCTCCTTTCATTCAGTCAGTAGCTTCAATCATTTCTGGATGTTTTTCAATGGCAAAAATCAATGAATATTGTAAATGCACAAACAGTAATTTCTCCGCATTGCAAGGTGCAATTCTGAAATTTTTTGCTTTTTCCTGCTCCTCTTAGCATGATAAAGAAGATTCAAAGAGAGTGAGATGCCAGCTCCTTTCATTCAGTCAGTAGCTTCAAACATTTCTGGTATATGAATAACATGTTTTTCAATGGCAAAAATCAATGAATATTGTAAATGCACAAACAGTAATTTCTCCGCATTGCAAGGTGCAATTCTGAAATTTTTTGCTTTTTCCTGCTCCTCTTAGCATGATAAAGAAGATTCAAAGAGAGTGAGATGCCAGCTCCTTTCATTCAGTCAGTAGCTTCAATCATTTCTGGACGTTTTTCAATGACAAAAATCATTGAATATTGTAAATGCACAAACAGTAATTTCTCCGCATTGCAAGGTGCAATTCTGAAATTTTTTGCTTTTTCCTGCTCCTCTTAGCATGATAAAGAAGATTCAAAGAGAGTGAGATGCCAGCTCCTTTCATTCAGTCAGTAGCTTCAATCATTTCTGGTATATGAATAACATGATGTTTTTCAATGGCAAAAATCAATGAATATTGTAAATGCACAAACAGTAATTTCTCCGCATTGCAAGGTGCAATTCTGAAATTTTTTGCTTTTTCCTGCTCCTCTAAGCATGATAAAGAAGATTCAAGGAGAGTGAGATGCCAGCTCCTTTCATTCAGTCAGTAGCTTCAATCATTTCTGGACGTTTTTCAATGGCAAAAATCAATGAATATTGTAAATGCACAAACAGTAATTTCTCCGCATTGCAAGGTGCAATTCTGAAATTTTTTGCTTTTTCCTGCTCCTCTTAGCATGATAAACAAGATTCAAAGAGAGTGAGATGCCAGCTCCTTTCATTCAGTCAGTAGCTTCAATCATTTCTGGACGTTTTTCAATGGCAAAAATCAATGAATATTGTAAATGCACAAACAGTAATTTCTCCGCATTGCAAGGTGCAATTCTGAAATTTTTTGCTTTTTCCTGCTCCTCTTAGCATGATAAAGAAGATTCAAAGAGAGTGAGATGCCAGCTCCTTTCATTCAGTCAGTAGCTTCAAACATTTCTGGTATATGAATAACATGATGTTTTTCAATGGCAAAAATCACTGAATATTGTAAATGCACAAACAGTAATTTCTCCGCATTGCAAGGTGCAATTCTGAAATTTTTTGCTTTTTCCTGCTCCTCTTAGCATGATAAAGAAGATTCAAAGAGAGTGAGATGCCAGCTCCTTTCATTCAGTAAGTAGCTTCAATCATTTCTGGACGTTTTTCAATGGCAAAAATCAATGAATATTGTAAATGCACAAACAGTAATTTCTCCGCATTGCAAGGTGCAATTCTGAAATTTTTTGCTTTTTCCTGCTCCTCTTAGCATGATAAACAAGATTCAAAGAGAGTGAGATGCCAGCTCCTTTCATTCAGTCAGTAGCTTCAATCATTTCTGGACGTTTTTCAATGGCAAAAATCAATGAATATTGTAAATGCACAAACAGTAATTTCTCCGCATTGCAAGGTGAAATTCTGAAATTTTTTGCTTTTTCCTGCTCCTCTTAGCATGATAAAGAAGATTCAAAGAGAGTGAGATGCCAGCTCCTTTCATTCAGTCAGTAGCTTCAAACATTTCTGGTATATGAATAACATGATATTTTTCAATGGCAAAAATCAATGAATATTGTAAATGCACAAACAGTAATTTCTCCGCATTGAAAGGTGCAATTCTGAAATTTTTTGCTTTTTCCTGCTCCTCTTAGCATAATAAATAAGATTCAAAGAGAGTGAGATGCCAGCTCCTTTCATTCAGTCAGTAGCTTCAATCATTTCTGGACGTTTTTCAATGGCAAAAATCATTGAATATTGTAAATGCACAAACAGTAATTTCTCCGCATTGCAAGGTGCAATTCTGAAATTTTTTGCTTTTTCCTGCTCCTCTTAGCATGATAAAGAAGATTCAAAGAGAGTGAGATGCCAGCTCCTTTCATTCAGTCAGTAGCTTCAATCATTTCTGGTATATGAATAACATGATGTTTTTCAATGGCAAAAATCAATGAACATTGTAAATGCACAAACAGTAATTTCTCCGCATTGCAAGGTGCAATTCTGAAATTTTATGCTTTTTCCTGCTCCTCTAAGCATGATAAAGAAGATTCAAAGAGAGTGAGATGCCAGCTCCTTTCATTCAGTCAGTAGCTTCAATCATTTCTGGACGTTTTTCAATGGCAAAAATCAATGAATATTGTAAATGCACAAACAGTAATTTCTCCGCATTGCAAGGTGCAATTCTGAAATTTTTTGCTTTTTCCTGCTCCTCTTAGCATGATAAACAAGATTCAAAGAGAGTGAGATGCCAGCTCGTTTCATTCAGTCAGTAGCTTCAATCATTTCTGGACGTTTTTCAATGGCAAAAATCAATGAATATTGTAAATGCACAAACAGTAATTTCTCCGCATTGCAAGGTGCAATTCTGAAATTTTTTGCTTTTTTCTGCTCCTCTTAGCATGATAAAGAAGATTCAAAGAGAGTGAGATGCCAGCTCCTTTCATTCAGTCAGTAGCTTCAAACATTTCTGGTATATGAATAACATGATGTTTTTCAATGGCAAAAATCACTGAATATTGTAAATGCACAAACAGTAATTTCTCCGCATTGCAAGGTGCAATTCTGAAATTTTTTGCTTTTTCCTGCTCCTCTTAGCATGATAAAGAAGATTCAAAGAGAGTGAGATGCCAGCTCCTTTCATTCAGTCAGTAGCTTCAATCATTTCTGGACGTTTTTCAATGGCAAAAATCAATGAATATTGTAAATGCACAAACAGTAATTTCTCCGCATTGCAAGGTGCAATTCTGAAATTTTTTGCTTTTTCCTGCTCCTCTTAGCATGATAAAGAAGATTCAAAGAGAGTGAGATGCCAGCTCCTTTCATTCAGTCAGTAGCTTCAAACATTTCTGGTATATGAATAACATGATGTTTTTCAATGGCAAAAATCGATGAATATTGTAAATGCACAAACAGTAATTTCTCCGCATTGCAAGGTGCAATTCTGAAATTTTTTGCTTTTTCCTGCTCCTCTTAGCATGATAAAGAAGATTCAAAGAGAGTGAGATGCCAGCTCCTTTCATTCAGTAAGTAGCTTCAATCATTTCTGGACGTTTTTCAATGGCAAAAATCAATGAATATTGTAAATGCACAAACAGTAATTTCTCCGCATTGCAAGGTGCAATTCTGAAATTTTTTGCTTTTTCCTGCTCCTCTTAGCATGATAAACAAGATTCAAAGAGAGTGAGATGCCAGCTCCTTTCATTCAGTCAGTAGCTTCAATCATTTCTGGACGTTTTTCAATGGCAAAAATCAATGAATATTGTAAATGCACAAACAGTAATTTCTCCGCATTGCAAGGTGCAATTCTGAAATTTTTTGCTTTTTCCTGCTCCTCTTAGCATGATAAAGAAGATTCAAAGAGAGTGAGATGCCAGCTCCTTTCATTCAGTCAGTAGCTTCAAACATTTCTGGTATATGAATAACATGATATTTTTCAATGGCAAAAATCAATGAATATTGTAAATGCACAAACAGTAATTTCTCCGCATTGAAAGGTGCAATTCTGAAATTTTTTGCTTTTTCCTGCTCCTCTTAGCATGATAAAGAAGATTCAAAGAGAGTGAGATGCCAGCTCCTTTCATTCAGTCAGTAGCTTCAATCATTTCTGGACGTTTTTCAATGGCAAAAATCAATGAATATTGTAAATGCACAAACAGTAATTTCTCCGCATTGCAAGGTGCAATTCTGAAATTTTTTGCTTTTTGCTGCTCCTCTTAGCATGATAAACAAGATTCAAACAGAGTGAGATGCCAGCTCCTTTCATTCAGTCAGTAGCTTCAATCATTTCTGGACGTTTTTCAATGGCAAAAATCAATGAATATTGTAAATGCACAAACAGTAATTTCTCCGCATTGCAAGGTGCAATTCTGAAATTTTTTGCTTTTTCCTGCTCCTCTTAGCAAGATAAACAAGATTCAAAGAGAGTGAGATGCCAGCTCCTTTCATTCAGTCAGTAGCTTCAATCATTTCTGGACGTTTTTCAATGGCAAAAATCAATGAATATTGTAAATGCACAAACAGTAATTTCTCCGCATTGCAAGGTGCAATTCTGAAATTTTTTGCTTTTTCCTGCTCCTCTTAGCATGATAAAGAAGATTCAAAGAGAGTGAGATGCCAGCTCCTTTCATTCAGTCAGTAGCTTCAATCATTTCTGGACGTTTTTCAATGGCAAAAATCAATGAATATTGTAAATGCACAAACAGTAATTTCTCCGCATTGCAAGGTGCAATTCTGAAATTTTTTGCTGTTTCCTGCTCCTCTTAGCATGATAAAGAAGATTCAAAGAGAGTGAAATGCCAGCTCCTTTCATTCAGTCAGTAGCTTCAATCATTTCTGGACGTTTTTCAATGGCAAAAATCAATGAATATTGTAAATGCACAAACAGTAATTTCTCCGCATTGCAAGGTGCAATTCTGAAATTTTTTGCTTTTTCCTGCTCCTCTTAGCATGATAAAGAAGATTCAAAGAGAGTGAGATGCCAGCTCCTTTCATTCAGTCAGTAGCTTCAAACATTTCTGGTATATGAATAACATGATGTTTTTCAATGGCAAAAATCAATGAATATTGTAAATGCACAAACAATAATTTCTCCGCATTGCAAGGTGCAATTCTGAAATTTTTTGCTTTTTCCTGCTCCTCTAAGCATGATAAAGAAGATTCAAGGAGAGTGAGATGCCAGCTCCTTTCATTCAGTCAGTAGCTTCAATCATTTCTGGACGTTTTTCAATGGCAAAAATCAATGAATATTGTAAATGCACAAACAGTAATTTCTCCGCATTGCAAGGTGCAATTCTGAAATTTTTTGCTTTTTCCTGCTCCTCTTAGCATGATAAACAAGATTCAAAGAGAGTGAGATGCCAGCTCCTTTCATTCAGTCAGTAGCTTCAATCATTTCTGGACGTTTTTCAATGGCAAAAATCAATGAATATTGTAAATGCACAAACAGTAATTTCTCCGCATTGCAAGGTGCAATTCTGAAATTTTTTGCTTTTTCCTGCTCCTCTTAGCATGATAAAGAAGATTCAAAGAGAGTGAGATGCCAGCTCCTTTCATTCAGTAAGTAGCTTCAATCATTTCTGGACGTTTTTCAATGGCAAAAATCAATGAATATTGTAAATGCACAAACAGTAATTTCTCCGCATTGCAAGGTGCAATTCTGAAATTTTTTGCTTTTTCCTGCTCCTCTTAGCATGATAAACAAGATTCAAAGAGAGTGAGATGCCAGCTCCTTTCATTCAGTCAGTAGCTTCAATCATTTCTGGACGTTTTTCAATGGCAAAAATCAATGAATATTGTAAATGCACAAACAGTAATTTCTCCGCATTGCAAGGTGCAATTCTGAAATTTTTTGCTTTTTCCTGCTCCTCTTAGCATGATAAAGAAGATTCAAAGAGAGTGAGATGCCAGCTCCTTTCATTCAGTCAGTAGCTTCAAACATTTCTGGTATATGAATAACATGATATTTTTCAATGGCAAAAATCAATAAATATTGTAAATGCACAAACAGTAATTTCTCCGCATTGAAAGGTGCAATTCTGAAATTTTTTGCTTTTTCCTGCTCCTCTTAGCATGATAAAGAAGATTCAAAGTGAGTGAGATGCCAGCTCCTTTCATTCAGTCAGTAGCTTCAATCATTTCTGGACGTTTTTCAATGGCAAAAATCAATGAATATTGTAAATGCACAAACAGTAATTTCTCCGCATTGCAAGGTGCAATTCTGAAATTTTTTGCTTTTTCCTGCTCCTCTTAGCATGATAAAGAAGATTCAAAGAGAGTGAGATGCCAGCTCCTTTCATTCAGTCAGTAGCTTCAAACATTTCTGGTATATGAATAACATGATATTTTTCAATGGCAAAAATCAATAAATATTGTAAATGCACAAACAGTAATTTCTCCGCATTGAAAGGTGCAATTCTGAAATTTTTTGCTTTTTCCTGCTCCTCTAAGCATGATAAAGAAGATTCAAAGAGAGTGAGATGCCAGCTCCTTTCATTCAGTCAGTAGCTTCAATCATTTCTGGACGTTTTTCAATGGCAAAAATCAATGAATATTGTAAATGCACAAACAGTAATTTCTCCGCATTGCAAGGTGCAATTCTGAAATTTTTTGCTTTTTCCTGCTCCTCTTAGCATGATAAAGAAGATTCAAAGAGAGTGAGATGCCAGCTCCTTTCATTCAGTCAGTAGCTTCAATCATTTCTGGACGTTTTTCAATGGCAAAAATCAATGAATATTGTAAATGCACAAACAGTAATTTCTCCGCATTGCAAGGTGCAATTCTGAAATTTTTTGCTTTTTCCTGCTCCTCTTAGCATGATAAAGAAGATTCAAAGAGAGTGAAATGCCAGCTCCTTTCATTCAGTCAGTAGCTTCAATCATTTCTGGACGTTTTTCAATGGCAAAAATCAATGAATATTGTAAATGCACAAACAGTAATTTCTCCGCATTGCAAGGTGCAATTCTGAAATTTTTTGCTTTTTCCTGCTCCTCTTAGCATGATAAAGAAGATTCAAAGAGAGTGAGATGCCAGCTCCTTTCATTCAGTCAGTAGCTTCAAACATTTCTGGTATATGAATAACATGATGTTTTTCAATGGCAAAAATCAATGAATATTGTAAATGCACAAACAATAATTTCTCCGCATTGCAAGGTGCAATTCTGAAATTTTTTGCTTTTTCCTGCTCCTCTAAGCATGATAAAGAAGATTCAAAGAGAGTGAGATGCCAGCTCCATTCATTCAGTCAGTAGCTTCAATCATTTCTGGACGTTTTTCAATGGCAAAAATCAATGAATATTGTAAATGCACAAACAGTAATTTCTCCGCATTGCAAGGTGCAATTCTGAAATTTTTTGCTTTTTCCTGCTCCTCTTAGCATGATAAACAAGATTCAAAGAGAATGAGATGCCAGCTCCTTTCATTCAGTCAGTAGCTTCAATCATTTCTGGATGTTTTTCAATGGCAAAAATCAATGAATATTGTAAATGCACAAACAGTAATTTCTCCGCATTGCAAGGTGCAATTCTGAAATTTTTTGCTTTTTCCTGCTCCTCTTAGCATGATAAAGAAGATTCAAAGAGAGTGAGATGCCAGCTCCTTTCATTCAGTCAGTAGCTTCAAACATTTCTGGTATATGAATAACATGTTTTTCAATGGCAAAAATCAATGAATATTGTAAATGCACAAACAGTAATTTCTACGCATTGCAAGGTGCAATTCTGAAATTTTTTGCTTTTTCCTGCTCCTCTTAGCATGATAAAGAAGATTCAAAGAGAGTGAGATGCCAGCTCCTTTCATTCAGTCAGTAGCTTCAATCATTTCTGGACGTTTTTCAATGACAAAAATCATTGAATATTGTAAATGCACAAACAGTAATTTCTCCGCATTGCAAGGTGCAATTCTGAAATTTTTTGCTTTTTCCTGCTCCTCTTAGCATGATAAAGAAGATTCAAAGAGAGTGAGATGCCAGCTCCTTTCATTCAGTCAGTAGCTTCAATCATTTCTGGTATATGAATAACATGATGTTTTTCAATGGCAAAAATCAATGAATATTGTAAATGCACAAACAGTAATTTCTCCGCATTGCAAGGTGCAATTCTGAAATTTTTTGCTTTTTCCTGCTCCTCTAAGCATGATAAAGAAGATTCAAGGAGAGTGAGATGCCAGCTCCTTTCATTCAGTCAGTAGCTTCAATCATTTCTGGACGTTTTTCAATGGCAAAAATCAATGAATATTGTAAATGCACAAACAGTAATTTCTCCGCATTGCAAGTTGCAATTCTGAAATTTTTTGCTTTTTCCTGCTCCTCTTAGCATGATAAACAAGATTCAAAGAGAGTGAGATGCCAGCTCCTTTCATTCAGTCAGTAGCTTCAATCATTTCTGGACGTTTTTCAATGGCAAAAATCAATGAATATTGTAAATGCACAAACAGTAATTTCTCCGCATTGCAAGGTGCAATTCTGAAATTTTTTGCTTTTTCCTGCTCCTCTTAGCATGATAAAGAAGATTCAAAGAGAGTGAGATGCCAGCTCCTTTCATTCAGTCAGTAGCTTCAAACATTTCTGGTATATGAATAACATGTTTTTCAATGGCAAAAATCAATGAATATTGTAAATGCACAAACAGTAATTTCTCCGCATTGCAAGGTGCAATTCTGAAATTTTTTGCTTTTTCCTGCTCCTCTTAGCATGATAAAGAAGATTCAAAGAGAGTGAGATGCCAGCTCCTTTCATTCAGTCAGTAGCTTCAATCATTTCTGGACGTTTTTCAATGACAAAAATCATTGAATATTGTAAATGCACAAACAGTAATTTCTCCGCATTGCAAGTTGCAATTCTGAAATTTTTTGCTTTTTCCTGCTCCTCTTAGCATGATAAACAAGATTCAAAGAGAGTGAGATGCCAGCTCCTTTCATTCAGTCAGTAGCTTCAATCATTTCTGGACGTTTTTCAATGGCAAAAATCAATGAATATTGTAAATGCACAAACAGTAATTTCACCGCATTGCAAGGTGCAATTCTGAAATTTTTTGCTTTTTCCTGCTCCTCTTAGCATGATAAAGAAGATTCAAAGAGAGTGAGATGCCAGCTCCTTTCATTCAGTAAGTAGCTTCAATCATTTCTGGACGTTTTTCAATGGCAAAAATCAATGAATATTGTAAATGCACAAACAGTAATTTCTCCGCATTGCAAGGTGCAATTCTGAAATTTTTTGCTTTTTCCTGCTCCTCTTAGCATGATAAACAAGATTCAAAGAGAGTGAGATGCCAGCTCCTTTCATTCAGTCAGTAGCTTCAATCATTTCTGGACGTTTTTCAATGGCAAAAATCAATGAATATTGTAAATGCACAAACAGTAATTTCTCCGCATTGCAAGGTGCAATTCTGAAATTTTTTGCTTTTTCCTGCTCCTCTTAGCATGATAAAGAAGATTCAAAGAGAGTGAGATGCCAGCTCCTTTCATTCAGTCAGTAGCTTCAAACATTTCTGGTATATGAATAACATGATATTTTTCAATGGCAAAAATCAATAAATATTGTAAATGCACAAACAGTAATTTCTCCGCATTGAAAGGTGCAATTCTGAAATTTTTTGCTTTTTCCTGCTCCTCTTAGCATGATAAAGAAGATACAAAGTGAGTGAGATGCCAGCTCCTTTCATTCAGTCAGTAGCTTCAATCATTTCTGGACGTTTTTCAATGGCAAAAATCAATGAATATTGTAAATGCACAAACAGTAATTTCTCCGCATTGCAAGGTGCAATTCTGAAATTTTTTGCTTTTTCCTGCTCCTCTTAGCATGATAAAGAAGATTCAAAGAGAGTGAGATGCCAGCTCCTTTCATTCAGTCAGTAGCTTCAAACATTTCTGGTATATGAATAACATGATATTTTTCAATGGCAAAAATCAATAAATATTGTAAATGCACAAACAGTAATTTCTCCGCATTGAAAGGTGCAATTCTGAAATTTTTTGCTTTTTCCTGCTCCTCTAAGCATGATAAAGAAGATTCAAAGAGAGTGAGATGCCAGCTCCTTTCATTCAGTCAGTAGCTTCAATCATTTCTGGACGTTTTTCAATGGCAAAAATCAATGAATATTGTAAATGCACAAACAGTAATTTCTCCGCATTGCAAGGTGCAATTCTGAAATTTTTTGCTTTTTCCTGCTCCTCTTAGCATGATAAAGAAGATTCAAAGAGAGTGAGATGCCAGCTCCTTTCATTCAGTCAGTAGCTTCAATCATTTCTGGACGTTTTTCAATGGCAAAAATCAATGAATATTGTAAATGCACAAACAGTAATTTCTCCGCATTGCAAGGTGCAATTCTGAAATTTTTTGCTTTTTCCTGCTCCTCTTAGCATGATAAAGAAGATTCAAAGAGAGTGAAATGCCAGCTCCTTTCATTCAGTCAGTAGCTTCAATCATTTCTGGACGTTTTTCAATGGCAAAAATCAATGAATATTGTAAATGCACAAACAGTAATTTCTCCGCATTGCAAGGTGCAATTCTGAAATTTTTTGCTTTTTCCTGCTCCTCTTAGCATGATAAAGAAGATTCAAAGAGAGTGAGATGCCAGCTCCTTTCATTCAGTCAGTAGCTTCAAACATTTCTGGTATATGAATAACATGATGTTTTTCAATGGCAAAAATCAATGAATATTGTAAATGCACAAACAATAATTTCTCCGCATTGCAAGGTGCAATTCTGAAATTTTTTGCTTTTTCCTGCTCCTCTAAGCATGATAAAGAAGATTCAAAGAGAGTGAGATGCCAGCTCCATTCATTCAGTCAGTAGCTTCAATCATTTCTGGACGTTTTTCAATGGCAAAAATCAATGAATATTGTAAATGCACAAACAGTAATTTCTCCGCATTGCAAGGTGCAATTCTGAAATTTTTTGCTTTTTCCTGCTCCTCTTAGCATGATAAACAAGATTCAAAGAGAATGAGATGCCAGCTCCTTTCATTCAGTCAGTAGCTTCAATCTTTTCTGGATGTTTTTCAATGGCAAAAATCAATGAATATTGTAAATGCACAAACAGTAATTTCTCCGCATTGCAAGGTGCAATTCTGAAATTTTTTGCTTTTTCCTGCTCCTCTTAGCATGATAAAGAAGATTCAAAGAGAGTGAGATGCCAGCTCCTTTCATTCAGTCAGTAGCTTCAAACATTTCTGGTATATTAATAACATGTTTTTCAATGGCAAAAATCAATGAATATTGTAAATGCACAAACAGTAATTTCTCCGCATTGCAAGGTGCAATTCTGAAATTTTTTGCTTTTTCCTGCTCCTCTTAGCATGATAAAGAAGATTCAAAGAGAGTGAGATGCCAGCTCCTTTCATTCAGTCAGTAGCTTCAATCATTTCTGGACGTTTTTCAATGACAAAAATCATTGAATATTGTAAATGCACAAACAGTAATTTCTCCGCATTGCAAGGTGCAATTCTGAAATTTTTTGCTTTTTCCTGCTCCTCTTAGCATGATAAAGAAGATTCAAAGAGAGTGAGATGCCAGCTCCTTTCATTCAGTCAGTAGCTTCAATCATTTCTGGTATATGAATAACATGATGTTTTTCAATGGCAAAAATCAATGAATATTGTAAATGCACAAACAGTAATTTCTCCGCATTGCAAGGTGCAATTCTGAAATTTTTTGCTTTTTCCTGCTCCTCTAAGCATGATAAAGAAGATTCAAGGAGAGTGAGATGCCAGCTCCTTTCATTCAGTCAGTAGCTTCAATCATTTCTGGACGTTTTTCAATGGCAAAAATCAATGAATATTGTAAATGCACAAACAGTAATTTCTCCGCATTGCAAGTTGCAATTCTGAAATTTTTTGCTTTTTCCTGCTCCTCTTAGCATGATAAACAAGATTCAAAGAGAGTGAGATGCCAGCTCCTTTCATTCAGTCAGTAGCTTCAATCATTTCTGGACGTTTTTCAATGGCAAAAATCAATGAATATTGTAAATGCACAAACAGTAATTTCTCCGCATTGCAAGGTGCAATTCTGAAATTTTTTGCTTTTTCCTGCTCCTCTTAGCATGATAAAGAAGATTCAAAGAGAGTGAGATGCCAGCTCCTTTCATTCAGTCAGTAGCTTCAAACATTTCTGGTATATGAATAACATGTTTTTCAATGGCAAAAATCAATGAATATTGTAAATGCACAAACAGTAATTTCTCCGCATTGCAAGGTGCAATTCTGAAATTTTTTGCTTTTTCCTGCTCCTCTTAGCATGATAAAGAAGATTCAAAGAGAGTGAGATGCCAGCTCCTTTCATTCAGTCAGTAGCTTCAATCATTTCTGGACCTTTTTCAATGACAAAAATCATTGAATATTGTAAATGCACAAACAGTAATTTCTCCGCATTGCAAGTTGCAATTCTGAAATTTTTTGCTTTTTCCTGCTCCTCTTAGCATGATAAACAAGATTCAAAGAGAGTGAGATGCCAGCTCCTTTCATTCAGTCAGTAGCTTCAATCATTTCTGGACGTTTTTCAATGGCAAAAATCAATGAATATTGTAAATGCACAAACAGTAATTTCTCCGCATTGCAAGGTGCAATTCTGAAATTTTTTGCTTTTTCCTGCTCCTCTTAGCATGATAAAGAAGATTCAAAGAGAGTGAGATGCCAGCTCCTTTCATTCAGTAAGTAGCTTCAATCATTTCTGGACGTTTTTCAATGGCAAAAATCAATGAATATTGTAAATGCACAAACAGTAATTTCTCCGCATTGCAAGGTGCAATTCTGAAATTTTTTGCTTTTTCCTGCTCCTCTTAGCATGATAAACAAGATTCAAAGAGAGTGAGATGCTAGCTCCTTTCATTCAGTCAGTAGCTTCAATCATTTCTGGACGTTTTTCAATGGCAAAAATCAATGAATATTGTAAATGCACAAACAGTAATTTCTCCGCATTGCAAGGTGCAATTCTGAAATTTTTTGCTTTTTCCTGCTCCTCTTAGCATGATAAAGAAGATTCAAAGAGAGTGAGATGCCAGCTCCTTTCATTCAGTCAGTAGCTTCAAACATTTCTGGTATATGAATAACATGATATTTTTCAATGGCAAAAATCAATAAATATTGTAAATGCACAAACAGTAATTTCTCCGCATTGAAAGGTGCAATTCTGAAATTTTTTGCTTTTTCCTGCTCCTCTTAGCATGATAAAGAAGATTCAAAGTGAGTGAGATGCCAGCTCCTTTCATTCAGTCAGTAGCTTCAATCATTTCTGGACGTTTTTCAATGGCAAAAATCAATGAATATTGTAAATGCACAAACAGTAATTTCTCCCCATTGCAAGGTGCAATTCTGAAATTTTTTGCTTTTTCCTGCTCCTCTTAGCATGATAAAGAAGATTCAAAGAGAGTGAGATGCCAGCTCCTTTCATTCAGTCAGTAGCTTCAAACATTTCTGGTATATGAATAACATGATATTTTTCAATGGCAAAAATCAATAAATATTGTAAATGCACAAACAGTAATTTCTCCGCATTGAAAGGTGCAATTCTGAAATTTTTTGCTTTTTCCTGCTCCTCTAAGCATGATAAAGAAGATTCAAAGAGAGTGAGATGCCAGCTCCTTTCATTCAGTCAGTAGCTTCAATCATTTCTGGACGTTTTTCAATGGCAAAAATCAATGAATATTGTAAATGCACAAACAGTAATTTCTCCGCATTGCAAGGTGCAATTCTGAAATTTTTTGCTTTTTCCTGCTCCTCTTAGCATGATAAACAAGATTCAAAGAGAGTGAGATGCCAGCTCGTTTCATTCAGTCAGTAGCTTCAATCATTTCTGGACGTTTTTCAATGGCAAAAATCAATGAATATTGTAAATGCACAAACAGTAATTTCTCCGCATTGCAAGGTGCAATTCTGAAATTTTTTGCTTTTTTCTGCTCCTCTTAGCATGATAAAGAAGATTCAAAGAGAGTGAGATGCCAGCTCCTTTCATTCAGTCAGTAGCTTCAAACATTTCTGGTATATGAATAACATGATGTTTTTCAATGGCAAAAATCAATGAATATTGTAAATGCACAAACAGTAATTTCTCCGCATTGCAAGGTGCAATTCTGAAATTTTTTGCTTTTTCCTGCTCCTCTTAGCATGATAAACAAGATTCAAAGAGAGTGAGATGCCAGCTCCTTTCATTCAGTCAGTAGCTTCAATCATTTCTGGACGTTTTTCAATGGCAAAAATCAATGAATATTGTAAATGCACAAACAGTAATTTCTCCGCATTGCAAGGTGCAATTCTGAAATTTTTTGCTTTTTCCTGCTCCTCTTAGCAAGACAAACAAGATTCAAAGAGAGTGAGATGCCAGCTCCTTTCATTCAGTCAGTAGCTTCAATCATTTCTGGACGTTTTTCAATGGCAAAAATCAATGAATATTGTAAATGCACAAACAGTAATTTCTCCGCATTGCAAGGTGCAATTCTGAAATTTTTTGCTTTTTCCTGCTCCTCTTAGCATGATAAAGAAGATTCAAAGAGAGTGAGATGCCAGCTCCTTTCATTCAGTCAGTAGCTTCAATCATTTCTGGACGTTTTTCAATGGCAAAAATCAATGAATATTGTAAATGCACAAACAGTAATTTCTCCGCATTGCAAGGTGCAATTCTGAAATTTTTTGCTTTTTCCTGCTCCTCTTAGCATGATAAAGAAGATTCAAAGAGAGTGAAATGCCAGCTCCTTTCATTCAGTCAGTAGCTTCAATCATTTCTGGACGTTTTTCAATGGCAAAAATCAATGAATATTGTAAATGCACAAACAGTAATTTCTCCGCATTGCAAGGTGCAATTCTGAAATTTTTTGCTTTCTCCTGCTCCTCTTAGCATGATAAAGAAGATTCAAAGAGAGTGAGATGCCAGCTCCTTTCATTCAGTCAGTAGCTTCAAACATTTCTGGTATATGAATAACATGATGTTTTTCAATGGCAAAAATCAATGAATATTGTAAATGCACAAACAGTAATTTCTCCGCATTGCAAGGTGCAATTCTGAAATTTTTTGCTTTTTCCTGCTCCTCTAAGCATGATAAAGAAGATTCAAAGAGAGTGAGATGCCAGCTCCATTCATTCAGTCAGTAGCTTCAATCATTTCTGGACGTTTTTCAATGGCAAAAATCAATGAATATTGTAAATGCACAAACAGTAATTTCTCCGCATTGCAAGGTGCAATTCTGAAATTTTTTGCTTTTTCCTGCTCCTCTTAGCATGATAAACAAGATTCAAAGAGAATGAGATGCCAGCTCCTTTCATTCAGTCAGTAGCTTCAATCATTTCTGGATGTTTTTCAATGGCAAAAATCAATGAATATTGTAAATGCACAAACAGTAATTTCTCCGCATTGCAAGGTGCAATTCTGAAATTTTTTGCTTTTTCCTGCTCCTCTTAGCATGATAAAGAAGATTCAAAGAGAGTGAGATGCCAGCTCCTTTCATTCAGTCAGTAGCTTCAAACATTTCTGGTATATGAATAACATGTTTTTCAATGGCAAAAATCAATGAATATTGTAAATGCACAAACAGTAATTTCTCCGCATTGCAAGGTGCAATTCTGAAATTTTTTGCTTTTTCCTGCTCCTCTTAGCATGATAAAGAAGATTCAAAGAGAGTGAGATGCCAGCTCCTTTCATTCAGTCAGTAGCTTCAATCATTTCTGGACGTTTTTCAATGACAAAAATCATTGAATATTGTAAATGCACAAACAGTAATTTCTCCGCATTGCAAGGTGCAATTCTGAAATTTTTTGCTTTTTCCTGCTCCTCTTAGCATGATAAAGAAGATTCAAAGAGAGTGAGATGCCAGCTCCTTTCATTCAGTCAGTAGCTTCAAACATTTCTGGTATATGAATAACATGATATTTTTCAATGGCAAAAATCAATAAATATTGTAAATGCACAAACAGTAATTTCTCCGCATTGAAAGGTGCAATTCTGAAATTTTTTGCTTTTTCCTGCTCCTCTTAGCATGATAAAGAAGATTCAAAGTGAGTGAGATGCCAGCTCCTTTCATTCAGTCAGTAGCTTCAATCATTTCTGGACGTTTTTCAATGGCAAAAATCAATGAATATTGTAAATGCACAAACAGTAATTTCTCCGCATTGCAAGGTGCAATTCTGAAATTTTTTGCTTTTTCCTGCTCCTCTTAGCATGATAAAGAAGATTCAAAGAGAGTGAGATGCCAGCTCCTTTCATTCAGTCAGTAGCTTCAAACATTTCTGGTATATGAATAACATGATATTTTTCAATGGCAAAAATCAATAAATATTGTAAATGCACAAACAGTAATTTCTCCGCATTGAAAGGTGCAATTCTGAAATTTTTTGCTTTTTCCTGCTCCTCTAAGCATGATAAAGAAGATTCAAAGAGAGTGAGATGCCAGCTCCTTTCATTCAGTCAGTAGCTTCAATCATTTCTGGACGTTTTTCAATGGCAAAAATCAATGAATATTGAAAATGCACAAACAGTAATTTCTCCGCATTGCAAGGTGCAATTCTGAAATTTTTTGCTTTTTCCTGCTCCTCTTAGCATGATAAACAAGATTCAAAGAGAGTGAGATGCCAGCTCGTTTCATTCAGTCAGTAGCTTCAATCATTTCTGGACGTTTTTCAATGGCAAAAATCAATGAATATTGTAAATGCACAAACAGTAATTTCTCCGCATTGCAAGGTGCAATTCTGAAATTTTTTGCTTTTTTCTGCTCCTCTTAGCATGATAAAGAAGATTCAAAGAGAGTGAGATGCCAGCTCCTTTCATTCAGTCAGTAGCTTCAAACATTTCTGGTATATGAATAACATGATGTTTTTCAATGGCAAAAATCAATGAATATTGTAAATGCACAAACAGTAATTTCTCCGCATTGCAAGGTGCAATTCTGAAATTTTTTGCTTTTTCCTGCTCCTCTTAGCATGATAAACAAGATTCAAAGAGAGTGAGATGCCAGCTCCTTTCATTCAGTCAGTAGCTTCAATCATTTCTGGACGTTTTTCAATGGCAAAAATCAATGAATATTGTAAATGCACAAACAGTAATTTCTCCGCATTGCAAGGTGCAATTCTGAAATTTTTTGCTTTTTCCTGCTCCTCTTAGCAAGATAAACAAGATTCAAAGAGAGTGAGATGCCAGCTCCTTTCATTCAGTCAGTAGCTTCAATCATTTCTGGACGTTTTTCAATGGCAAAAATCAATGAATATTGTAAATGCACAAACAGTAATTTCTCCGCATTGCAAGGTGCAATTCTGAAATTTTTTGCTTTTTCCTGCTCCTCTTAGCATGATAAAGAAGATTCAAAGAAAGTGAGATGCCAGCTCCTTTCATTCAGTCAGTAGCTTCAATCATTTCTGGACGTTTTTCAATGGCAAAAATCAATGAATATTGTAAATGCACAAACAGTAATTTCTCCGCATTGCAAGGTGCAATTTTGAAATTTTTTGCTTTTTCCTGCTCCTCTTAGCATGATAAAGAAGATTCAAAGAGAGTGAAATGCCAGCTCCTTTCATTCAGTCAGTAGCTTCAATCATTTCTGGACGTTTTTCAATGGCAAAAATCAATGAATATTGTAAATGCACAAACAGTAATTTCTCCGCATTGCAAGGTGCAATTCTGAAATTTTTTGCTTTTTCCTGCTCCTCTTAGCATGATAAAGAAGATTCAAAGAGAGTGAGATGCCAGCTCCTTTCATTCAGTCAGTAGCTTCAAACATTTCTGGTATATGAATAACATGATGTTTTTCAATGGCAAAAATCAATGAATATTGTAAATGCACAAACAGTAATTTCTCCGCATTGCAAGGTGCAATTCTGAAATTTTTTGCTTTTTCCTGCTCCTCTAAGCATGATAAAGAAGATTCAAAGAGAGTGAGATGCCAGCTCCTTTCATTCAGTCAGTAGCTTCAATCATTTCTGGACGTTTTTCAATGGCAAAAATCAATGAATATTGTAAATGCACAAACAGTAATTTCTCCGCATTGCAAGGTGCAATTCTGAAATTTTTTGCTTTTTCCTGCTCCTCTTAGCATGGTAAACAAGATTCAAAGAGAATGAGATGCCAGCTCCTTTCATTCAGTCAGTAGCTTCAATCATTTCTGGACGTTTTTCAATGGCAAAAATCAATGAATATTGTAAATGCACAAACAGTAATTTCTCCGCATTGCAAGGTGCAATTCTGAAATTTTTTGCTTTTTCCTGCTCCTCTTAGCATGATAAAGAAGATTCAAAGAGAGTGAGATGCCAGCTCCTTTCATTCAGTCAGTAGCTTCAAACATTTCTGGTATATGAATAACATGTTTTTCAATGGCAAAAATCAATGAATATTGTAAATGCACAAACAGTAATTTCTCCGCATTGCAAGGTGCAATTCTGAAATTTTTTGCTTTTTCCTGCTCCTCTTAGCATGATAAAGAAGATTCAAAGAGAGTGAGATGCCAGCTCCTTTCATTCAGTCAGTAGCTTCAATCATTTCTGGACGTTTTTCAATGGCAAAAATCATTGAATATTGTAAATGCACAAACAGTAATTTCTCCGCATTGCAAGGTGCAATTCTGAAATTTTTTGCTTTTTCCTGCTCCTCTTAGCATGATAAAGAAGATTCAAAGAGAGTGAGATGCCAGCTCCTTTCATTCAGTCAGTAGCTTCAATCATTTCTGGTATATGAATAACATGATGTTTTTCAATGGCAAAAATCAATGAATATTGTAAATGCACAAACAGTAATTTCTCCGCATTGCAAGGTGCAATTCTGAAATTTTTTGCTTTTTCCTGCTCCTCTAAGCATGATAAAGAAGATTCAAGGAGAGTGAGATGCCAGCTCCTTTCATTCAGTCAGTAGCTTCAATCATTTCTGGACGTTTTTCAATGGCAAAAATCAATGAATATTGTAAATGCACAAACAGTAATTTCTCCGCATTGCAAGGTGCAATTCTGAAATTTTTTGCTTTTTCCTGCTCCTCTTAGCATGATAAACAAGATTCAAAGAGAGTGAGATGCCAGCTCCTTTCATTCAGTCAGTAGCTTCAATCATTTCTGGACGTTTTTCAATGGCAAAAATCAATGAATATTGTAAATGCACAAACAGTAATTTCTCCGCATTGCAAGGTGCAATTCTGAAATTTTTTGCTTTTTCCTGCTCCTCTTAGCATGATAAAGAAGATTCAAAGAGAGTGAGATGCCAGCTCCTTTCATTCAGTCAGTAGCTTCAAACATATCTGGTATATGAATAACATGATGTTTTTCAATGGCAAAAATCAATGAATATTGTAAATGCACAAACAGTAATTTCTCCGCATTGCAAGGTGCAATTCTGAAATTTTTTGCTTTTTCCTGCTCCTCTAAGCATGATAAAGAAGATTCAAAGAGAGTGAGATGCCAGCTCCTTTCATTCAGTCAGTAGCTTCAATCATTTCTGGACGTTTTTCAATGGCAAAAATCAATGAATATTGTAAATGCACAAACAGTAATTTCTCCGCATTGCAAGGTGCAATTCTGAAATTTTTTGCTTTTTCCTGCTCCTCTTAGCATGATAAACAAGATTCAAAGAGAATGAGATGCCAGCTCCTTTCATTCAGTCAGTAGCTTCAATCATTTCTGGACGTTTTTCAATGACAAAAATCATTGAATATTGTAAATGCACAAACAGTAATTTCTCCGCATTGCAAGGTGCAATTCTGAAATTTTTTGCTTTTTCCTGCTCCTCTTAGCATGATAAAGAAGATTCAAAGAGAGTGAGATGCCAGCTCCTTTCATTCAGTCAGTAGCTTCAATCATTTCTGGTATATGAATAACATGATGTTTTTCAATGGCAAAAATCAATGAATATTGTAAATGCACAAACAGTAATTTCTCCGCATTGCAAGGTGCAATTCTGAAATTTTTTGCTTTTTCCTGCTCCTCTAAGCATGATAAAGAAGATTCAAGGAGAGTGAGATGCCAGCTCCTTTCATTCAGTCAGTAGCTTCAATCATTTCTGGACGTTTTTCAATGGCAAAAATCAATGAATATTGTAAATGCATAAACAGTAATTTCTCCGCATTGCAAGGTGCAATTCTGAAATTTTTTGCTTTTTCCTGCTCCTCTTAGCATGATAAACAAGATTCAAAGAGAGTGAGATGCCAGCTCCTTTCATTCAGTCAGTAGCTTCAATCATTTCTGGACGTTTTTCAATGGCAAAAATCAATGAATATTGTAAATGCACAAACAGTAATTTCTCCGCATTGCAAGGTGCAATTCTGAAATTTTTTGCTTTTTCCTGCTCCTCTTAGCATGATAAAGAAGATTCAAAGAGAGTGAGATGCCAGCTCCTTTCATTCAGTCAGTAGCTTCAAACATTTCTGGTATATGAATAACATGATGTTTTTCAATGGCAAAAATCACTGAATATTGTAAATGCACAAACAGTAATTTCTCCGCATTGCAAGGTGCAATTCTGAAATTTTTTGCTTTTTCCTGCTCCTCTTAGCATGATAAACAAGATTCAAAGAGAGTGAGATGCCAGCTCCTTTCATTCAGTCAGTAGCTTCAATCATTTCTGGACGTTTTTCAATGGCAAAAATCAATGAATATTGTAAATGAACAAACAGTAATTTCTCCGCATTGCAAGGTGCAATTCTGAAATTTTTTGCTTTTTTCTGCTCCTCTTAGCATGATAAAGAAGATTCAAAGAGAGTGAGATGCCAGCTCCTTTCATTCAGTCAGTAGCTTCAAACATTTCTGGTATATGAATAACATGATGTTTTTCAATGGCAAAAATCAATGAATATTGTAAATGCACAAACAGTAATTTCTCCGCATTGCAAGGTGCAATTCTGAAATTTTTTGCTTTTTCCTGCTCCTCTTAGCATGATAAAGAAGATTCAAAGAGAGTGAGATGCCAGCTCCTTTCATTCAGTCAGTAGCTTCAATCATTTCTGGACGTTTTTCAATGGCAAAAATCAATGAATATTGTAAATGCACAAACAGTAATTTCTCCGCATTGCAAGGTGCAATTCTGAAATTTTTTGCTTTTTCCTGCTCCTCTTAGCAAGATAAACAAGATTCAAAGAGAGTGAGATGCCAGCTCCTTTCATTCAGTCAGTAGCTTCAATCATTTCTGGACGTTTTTCAATGGCAAAAATCAATGAATATTGTAAATGCACAAACAGTAATTTCTCCGCATTGCAAGGTGCAATTCTGAAATTTTTTGCTTTTTCCTGCTCCTCTTAGCATGATAAACAAGATTCAAAGAGAATGAGATGCCAGCTCCTTTCATTCAGTCAGTAGCTTCAATCATTTCTGGATGTTTTTCAATGGCAAAAATCAATGAATATTGTAAATGCACAAACAGTAATTTCTCCGCATTGCAAGGTGCAATTCTGAAATTTTTTGCTTTTTCCTGCTCCTCTTAGCATGATAAAGAAGATTCAAAGAGAGTGAGATGCCAGCTCCTTTCATTCAGTCAGTAGCTTCAAACATTTCTGGTATATGAATAACATGTTTTTCAATGGCAAAAATCAATGAATATTGTAAATGCACAAACAGTAATTTCTCCGCATTGCAAGGTGCAATTCTGAAATTTTTTGCTTTTTCCTGCTCCTCTTAGCATGATAAAGAAGATTCAAAGAGAGTGAGATGCCAGCTCCTTTCATTCAGTCAGTAGCTTCAATCATTTCTGGACGTTTTTCAATGACAAAAATCATTGAATATTGTAAATGCACAAACAGTAATTTCTCCGCATTGCAAGGTGCAATTCTGAAATTTTTTGCTTTTTCCTGCTACTCTTAGCATGATAAAGAAGATTCAAAGAGAGTGAGATGCCAGCTCCTTTCATTCAGTCAGTAGCTTCAATCATTTCTGGTATATGAATAACATGATGTTTTTCAATGGCAAAAATCAATGAATATTGTAAATGCACAAACAGTAATTTCTCCGCATTGCAAGGTGCAATTCTGAAATTTTTTGCTTTTTCCTGCTCCTCTAAGCATGATAAAGAAGATTCAAGGAGAGTGAGATGCCAGCTCCTTTCATTCAGTCAGTAGCTTCAATCATTTCTGGACGTTTTTCAATGGAAAAAATCAATGAATATTGTAAATGCACAAACAGTAATTTCTCCGCATTGCAAGGTGCAATTCTGAAATTTTTTGCTTTTTCCTGCTCCTCTTAGCATGATAAACAAGATTCAAAGAGAGTGAGATGCCAGCTCCTTTCATTCAGTCAGTAGCTTCAATCATTTCTGGACGTTTTTCAATGGCAAAAATCAATGAATATTGTAAATGCACAAACAGTAATTTCTCCGCATTGCAAGGTGCAATTCTGAAATTTTTTGCTTTTTCCTGCTCCTCTTAGCATGATAAAGAAGATTCAAAGAGAGTGAGATGCCAGCTCCTTTCATTCAGTCAGTAGCTTCAAACATTTCTGGTATATGAATAACATGATGTTTTTCAATGGCAAAAATCACTGAATATTGTAAATGCACAAACAGTAATTTCTCCGCATTGCAAGGTGCAATTCTGAAATTTTTTGCTTTTTCCTGCTCCTCTTAGCATGATAAACAAGATTCAAAGAGAGTGAGATGCCAGCTCCTTTCATTCAGTCAGTAGCTTCAATCATTTCTGGACGTTTTTCAATGGCAAAAATCAATGAATATTGTAAATGCACAAACAGTAATTTCTCCGCATTGCAAGGTGCAATTCTGAAATTTTTTGCTTTTTTCTGCTCCTCTTAGCATGATAAAGAAGATTCAAAGAGAGTGAGATGCCAGCTCCTTTCATTCAGTCAGTAGCTTCAAACATTTCTGGTATATGAATAACATGATGTTTTTCAATGGCAAAAATCAATGAATATTGTAAATGCACAAACAGTAATTTCTCCGCATTGCAAGGTGCAATTCTGAAATTTTTTGCTTTTTCCTGCTCCTCTTAGCATGATAAACAAGATTCAAAGAGACTTAGATGCCACCTCCTTTCATTCAGTCAGTAGCTTCAATCATTTCTGGTATATGAATAACATGATGTTTTTCAATGGCAAAAATCAATGAACATTGTAAATGCACAAACAGTAATTTCTCCGCATTGCAAGGTGCAATTCTGAAATTTTTTGCTTTTTCCTGCTCCTCTAAGCATGATAAAGAAGATTCAAAGAGAGTGAGATGCCAGCTCCTTTCATTCAGTCAGTAGCTTCAATCATTTCTGGACGTTTTTCAATGGCAAAAATCAATGAATATTGTAAATGCACAAACAGTAATTTCTCCGCATTGCAAGGTGCAATTCTGAAATTTTTTGCTTTTTCCTGCTCCTCTTAGCATGATAAACAAGATTCAAAGAGAGTGAGATGCCAGCTCGTTTCATTCAGTCAGTAGCTTCAATCATTTCTGGACGTTTTTCAATGGCAAAAATCAATGAATATTGTAAATGCACAAACAGTAATTTCTCCGCATTGCAAGGTGCAATTCTGAAATTTTTTGCTTTTTTCTGCTCCTCTTAGCATGATAAAGAAGATTCAAAGAGAGTGAGATGCCAGCTCCTTTCATTCAGTCAGTAGCTTCAAACATTTCTGGTATATGAATAACATGATGTTTTTCAATGGCAAAAATCAATGAATATTGTAAATGCACAAACAGTAATTTCTCCGCATTGCAAGGTGCAATTCTGAAATTTTTTGCTTTTTCCTGCTCCTCTTAGCATGATAAAGAAGATTCAAAGAGAGTGAGATGCCAGCTCCTTTCATTCAGTCAGTAGCTTCAATCATTTCTGGACGTTTTTCAATGGCAAAAATCAATGAATATTGTAAATGCACAAACAGTAATTTCTCCGCATTGCAAGGTGCAATTCTGAAATTTTTTGCTTTTTCCTGCTCCTCTTAGCAAGATAAACAAGATTCAAAGAGAGTGAGATGCCAGCTCCTTTCATTCAGTCAGTAGCTTCAATCATTTCTGGACGTTTTTCAATGGCAAAAATCAATGAATATTGTAAATGCACAAACAGTAATTTCTCCGCATTGCAAGGTGCAATTCTGAAATTTTTTGCTTTTTCCTGCTCCTCTTAGCATGATAAAGAAGATTCAAAGAGAGTGAAATGCCAGCTCCTTTCATTCAGTCAGTAGCTTCAATCATTTCTGGACGTTTTTCAATGGCAAAAATCAATGAATATTGTAAATGCACAAACAGTAATTTCTCCGCATTGCAAGGTGCAATTCTGAAATTTTTTGCTTTTTCCTGCTCCTCTTAGCATGATAAAGAAGATTCAAAGAGAGTGAGATGCCAGCTCCTTTCATTCAGTCAGTAGCTTCAAACATTTCTGGTATATGAATAACATGATGTTTTTCAATGGCAAAAATCAATGAATATTGTAAATGCACAAACAGTAATTTCTCCGCATTGCAAGGTGCAATTCTGAAATTTTTTGCTTTTTCCTGCTCCTCTAAGCATGATAAAGAAGATTCAAAGAGAGTGAGATGCCAGCTCCTTTCATTCAGTCAGTAGCTTCAATCATTTCTGGACGTTTTTCAATGGCAAAAATCAATGAATATTGTAAATGCACAAACAGTAATTTCTCCGCATTGCAAGGTGCAATTCTGAAATTTTTTGCTTTTTCCTGCTCCTCTTAGCATGGTAAACAAGATTCAAAGAGAATGAGATGCCGGCTCCTTTCATTCAGTCAGTAGCTTCAATCATTTCTGGACGTTTTTCAATGGCAAAAATCAATGAATATTGTAAATGCACAAACAGTAATTTCTCCGCATTGCAAGGTGCAATTCTGAAATTTTTTGCTTTTTCCTGCTCCTCTTAGCATGATAAAGAAGATTCAAAGAGAGTGAGATGCCAGCTCCTTTCATTCAGTCAGTAGCTTCAAACATTTCTGGTATATGAATAACATGTTTTTCAATGGCAAAAATCAATGAATATTGTAAATGCACAAACAGTAATTTCTCCGCATTGCAAGGTGCAATTCTGAAATTTTTTGCTTTTTCCTGCTCCTCTTAGCATGATAAAGAAGATTCAAAGAGAGTGAGATGCCAGCTCCTTTCATTCAGTCAGTAGCTTCAATCATTTCTGGACGTTTTTCAATGGCAAAAATCATTGAATATTGTAAATGCACAAACAGTAATTTCTCCGCATTGCAAGGTGCAATTCTGAAATTTTTTGCTTTTTCCTGCTCCTCTTAGCATGATAAAGAAGATTCAAAGAGAGTGAGATGCCAGCTCCTTTCATTCAGTCAGTAGCTTCAAACATTTCTGGTATATGAATAACATGATGTTTTTCAATGGCAAAAATCAATGAATATTGTAAATGCACAAACAGTAATTTCTCCGCATTGCAAGGTGCAATTCTGAAATTTTTTGCTTTTTCCTGCTCCTCTAAGCATGATAAAGAAGATTCAAAGAGAGTGAGATGCCAGCTCCTTTCATTCAGTCAGTAGCTTCAATCATTTCTGGACGTTTTTCAATGGCAAAAATCAATGAATATTGTAAATGCACAAACAGTAATTTCTCCGCATTGCAAGGTGCAATTCTGAAATTTTTTGCTTTTTCCTGCTCCTCTTAGCATGGTAAACAAGATTCAAAGAGAATGAGATGCCAGCTCCTTTCATTCAGTCAGTAGCTTCAATCATTTCTGGATGTTTTTCAATGGCAAAAATCAATGAATATTGTAAATGCACAAACAGTAATATCTCCGCATTGCAAGGTGCAATTCTGAAATTTTTTGCTTTTTCCTGCTCCTCTTAGCATGATAAAGAAGATTCAAAGAGAGTGAGATGCCAGCTCCTTTCATTCAGTCAGTAGCTTCAAACATTTCTGGTATATGAATAACATGTTTTTCAATGGCAAAAATCAATGAATATTGTAAATGCACAAACAGTAATTTCTCCGCATTGCAAGGTGCAATTCTGAAATTTTTTGCTTTTTCCTGCTCCTCTTAGCATGATAAAGAAGATTCAAAGAGAGTGAGATGCCAGCTCCTTTCATTCAGTCAGTAGCTTCAATCATTTCTGGACGTTTTTCAATGACAAAAATCATTGAATATTGTAAATGCACAAACAGTAATTTCTCCGCATTGCAAGGTGCAATTCTGAAATTTTTTGCTTTTTCCTGCTCCTCTTAGCAAGATAAACAAGATTCAAAGAGAGTGAGATGCCAGCTCCTTTCATTCAGTCAGTAGCTTCAATCATTTCTGGACGTTTTTCAATGGCAAAAATCAATGAATATTGTAAATGCACAAACAGTAATTTCTCCGCATTGCAAGGTGCAATTCTGAAATTTTTTGCTTTTTCCTGCTCCTCTTAGCAAGATAAACAAGATTCAAAGAGAGTGAGATGCCAGCTCCTTTCATTCAGTCAGTAGCTTCAATCATTTCTGGACGTTTTTCAATGGCAAAAATCAATGAATATTGTAAATGCACAAACAGTAATTTCTCCGCATTGCAAGGTGCAATTCTGAAATTTTTTGCTTTTTCCTGCTCCTCTTAGCATGATAAAGAAGATTCATAGAGAGTGAGATGCCAGCTCCTTTCATTCAGTCAGTAGCTTCAATCATTTCTGGACGTTTTTCAATGGCAAAAATCAATGAATATTGTAAATGCACAAACAGTAATTTCTCCGCATTGCAAGGTGCAATTCTGAAATTTTTTGCTTTTTCCTGCTCCTCTTAGCATGATAAAGAAGATTCAAAGAGAGTGAAATGCCAGCTCCTTTCATTCAGTCAGTAGCTTCAATCATTTCTGGACATTTTTCAATGGCAAAAATCAATGAATATTGTAAATGCACAAACAGTAATTTCTCCGCATTGCAAGGTGCAATTCTGAAATTTTTTGCTTTTTCCTGCTCCTCTTAGCATGATAAAGAAGATTCAAAGAGAGTGAGATGCCAGCTCCTTTCATTCAGTCAGTAGCTTCAAACATTTCTGGTATATGAATAACATGATGTTTTTCAATGGCAAAAATCAATGAATATTGTAAATGCACAAACAGTAATTTCTCCGCATTGCAAGGTGCAATTCTGAAATTTTTTGCTTTTTCCTGCTCCTCTAAGCATGATAAAGAATATTCAAAGAGAGTGAGATGCCAGCTCCTTTCATTCAGTCAGTAGCTTCAATCATTTCTGGACGTTTTTCAATGGCAAAAATCAATGAATATTGTAAATGCACAAACAGTAATTTCTCCGCATTGCAAGGTGCAATTCTGAAATTTTTTGCTTTTTCCTGCTCCTCTTAGAATGATAAACAAGATTCAAAGAGAATGAGATGCCAGCTCCTTTCATTCAGTCAGTAGCTTCAATCATTTCTGGATGTTTTTCAATGGCAAAAATCAATGAATATTGTAAATGCACAAACAGTAATTTCTCCGCATTGCAAGGTGCAATTCTGAAATTTTTTGCTTTTTCCTGCTCCTCTTAGCATGATAAAGAAGATTCAAAGAGAGTGAGATGCCAGCTCCTTTCATTCAGTCAGTAGCTTCAAACATTTCTGGTATATGAATAACATGTTTTTCAATGGCAAAAATCAATGAATATTGTAAATGCACAAACAGTAATTTCTCCGCATTGCAAGGTGCAATTCTGAAATTTTTTGCTTTTTCCTGCTCCTCTTAGCATGATAAAGAAGATTCAAAGAGAGTGAGATGCCAGCTCCTTTCATTCAGTCAGTAGCTTCAATCATTTCTGGACATTTTTCAATGACAAAAATCATTGAATATTGTAAATGCACAAACAGTAATTTCTCCGCATTGCAAGGTGCAATTCTGAAATTTTTTGCTTTTTCCTGCTCCTCTTAGCATGATAAAGAAGATTCAAAGAGAGTGAGATGCCAGCTCCTTTCATTCAGTCAGTAGCTTCAATCATTTCTGGTATATGAATAACATGATGTTTTTCAATGGCAAAAATCAATGAATATTGTAAATGCACAAACAGTAATTTCTCCGCATTGCAAGGTGCAATTCTGACATTTTTTGCTTTTTCCTGCTCCTCTAAGCATGATAAAGAAGATTCAAGGAGAGTGAGATGCCAGCTCCTTTCATTCAGTCAGTAGCTTCAATCATTTCTGGACGTTTTTCAATGGCAAAAATCAATGAATATTGTAAATGCACAAACAGTAATTTCTCCGCATTGCAAGGTGCAATTCTGAAATTTTTTGCTTTTTCCTGCTCCTCTTAGCATGATAAACAAGATTCAAAGAGAGTGAGATGCCAGCTCCTTTCATTCAGTCAGTAGCTTCAATCATTTCTGGACGTTTTTCAAAGGCAAAAATCAATGAATATTGTAAATGCACAAACAGTAATTTCTCCGCATTGCAAGGTGCAATTCTGAAATTTTTTGCTTTTTCCTGCTCCTCTTAGCATGATAAAGAAGATTCAAAGAGAGTGAGATGCCAGCTCCTTTCATTCAGTCAGTAGCTTCAAACATTTCTGGTATATGAATAACATGATGTTTTTCAATGGCAAAAATCACTGAATATTGTAAATGCACAAACAGTAATTTCTCCGCATTGCAAGGTGCAATTCTGAAATTTTTTGCTTTTTCCTGCTCCTCTTAGCATGATAAACAAGATTCAAAGAGAGTGAGATGCCAGCTCCTTTCATTCAGTCAGTAGCTTCAATCATTTCTGGACGTTTTTCAATGGCAAAAATCAATGAATATTGTAAATGCACAAACAGTAATTTCTCCGCATTGCAAGGTGCAATTCTGAAATTTTTTGCTTTTTTCTGCTCCTCTTAGCATGATAAAGAAGATTCAAAGAGAGTGAGATGCCAGCTCCTTTCATTCAGTCAGTAGCTTCAAACATTTCTGGTATATGAATAACATGATGTTTTTCAATGGCAAAAATCAATGAATATTGTAAATGCACAAACAGTAATTTCTCCGCATTGCAAGGTGCAATTCTGAAATTTTTTGCTTTTTCCTGCTCCTCTTAGCATGATAAACAAGATTCAAAGAGAGTGAGATGCCAGCTCCTTTCATTCAGTCAGTAGCTTCAATCATTTCTGGACGTTTTTCAATGGCAAAAATCAATGAATATTGTAAATGCACAAACAGTAATTTATCCGCATTGCAAGGTGCAATTCTGAAATTTTTTGCTTTTTCCTGCTCCTCTTAGCATGATAAAGAAGATTCAAAGAGAGTGAGATGCCAGCTCCTTTCATTCAGTCAGTAGCTTCAAACATTTCTGGTATATGAATAACATGATGTTTTTCAATGGCAAAAATCACTGAATATTGTAAATGCACAAACAGTAATTTCTCCGCATTGCAAGGTGCAATTCTGAAATTTTTTGCTTTTTCCTGCTCCTCTTAGCATGATAAAGAAGATTCAAAGAGAGTGAGATGCCAGCTCCTTTCATTCAGTAAGTAGCTTCAATCATTTCTGGACGTTTTTCAATGGCAAAAATCAATGAATATTGTAAATGCACAAACAGTAATTTCTCCGCATTGCAAGGTGCAATTCTGAAATTTTTTGCTTTTTCCTGCTCCTCTTAGCATGATAAACAAGATTCAAAGAGAGTGAGATGCCAGCTCCTTTCATTCAGTCAGTAGCTTCAATCATTTCTGGACGTTTTTCAATGGCAAAAATCAATGAATATTGTAAATGCACAAACAGTAATTTCTCCGCATTGCAAGGTGCAATTCTGAAATTTTTTGCTTTTTCCTGCTCCTCTTAGCATGATAAAGAAGATTCAAAGAGTGAGATGCCAGCTCCTTTCATTCAGTCAGTAGCTTCAAACATTTCTGGTATATGAATAACATGATATTTTTCAATGGCAAAAATCAATGAATATTGTAAATGCACAAACAGTAATTTCTCCGCATTGAAAGGTGCAATTCTGAAATTTTTTGCTTTTTCCTGCTCCTCTTAGCATGATAAAGAAGATTCAAAGTGAGTGAGATGCCAGCTCCTTTCATTCAGTCAGTAGCTTCAATCATTTCTGGACGTTTTTCAATGGCAAAAATCAATGAATATTGTAAATGCACAAACAGTAATTTCTCCGCATTGCAAGGTGCAATTCTGAAATTTTTTGCTTTTTTCTGCTCCTCTTAGCATGATAAAGAAGATTCAAAGAGAGTGAGATGCCAGCTCCTTTCATTCAGTCAGTAGCTTCAAACATTTCTGGTATATGAATAACATGATGTTTTTCAATGGCAAAAATCAATGAATATTGTAAATGCACAAACAGTAATTTCTCCGCATTGCAAGGTGCAATTCTGAAATTTTTTGCTTTTTCCTGCTCCTCTTAGCATGATAAACAAGATTCAAAGAGAGTGAGATTCCAGCTCGTTTCATTCAGTCAGTAGCTTCAATCATTTCTGGACGTTTTTCAATGGCAAAAATCAATGAATATTGTAAATGCACAAACAGTAATTTCTCCGCATTGCAAGGTGCAATTCTGAAATTTTTTGCTTTTTTCTGCTCCTCTTAGCATGATAAAGAAGATTCAAAGAGAGTGAGATGCCAGCTCCTTTCATTCAGTCAGTAGCTTCAAACATTTCTGGTATATGAATAACATGATGTTTTTCAATGGCAAAAATCAATGAATATTGTAAATGCACAAACAGTAATTTCTCCGCATTGCAAGGTGCAATTCTGAAATTTTTTGCTTTTTCCTGCTCCTCTTAGCATGATAAAAAAGATTCAAAGAGAGTGAGATGCCAGCTCCTTTCATTCAGTCAGTAGCTTCAATCATTTCTGGACGTTTTTCAATGGCAAAAATCAATGAATATTGTAAATGCACAAACAGTAATTTCTCCGTATTGCAAGGTGCAATTCTGAAATTTTTTGCTTTTTCCTGCTCCTCTTAGCAAGATAAACAAGATTCAAAGAGAGTGAGATGCCAGCTCCTTTCATTCAGTCAGTAGCTTCAATCATTTCTGGACGTTTTTCAATGGCAAAAATCAATGAATATTGTAAATGCACAAACAGTAATTTCTCCGCATTGCAAGGTGCAATTCTGAAATTTTTTGCTTTTTCCTGCTCCTCTTAGCATGATAAAGAAGATTCAAAGAGAGTGATATGCCAGCTCCTTTCATTCAGTCAGTAGCTTCAATCATTTCTGGACGTTTTTCAATGGCAAAAATCAATGAATATTGTAAATGCACAAACAGTAATTTCTCCGCATTGCAAGGTGCAATTCTGAAATTTTTTGCTTTTTCCTGCTCCTCTTAGCATGATAAACAAGATTCAAAGAGAGTGAGATGCCAGCTCCTTTCATTCAGTCAGTAGCTTCAATCATTTCTGGACGTTTTTCAATGGCAAAAATCAATGAATATTGTAAATGCACAAACAGTAATTTCTCCGCATTGCAAGGTGCAATTCTGAAATTTTTTGCTTTTTCCTGCTCCTCTTAGCATGATAAAGAAGATTCAAAGAGAGTGAGATGCCAGCTCCTTTCATTCAGTCAGTAGCTTCAAACATTTCTGGTATATGAATAACATGATGTTTTTCAATGGCAAAAATCACTGAATATTGTAAATGCACAAACAGTAATTTCTCCGCATTGCAAGGTGCAATTCTGAAATTTTTTGCTTTTTCCTGCTCCTCTTAGCATGATAAACAAGATTCAAAGAGAGTGAGATGCCAGCTCCTTTCATTCAGTCAGTAGCTTCAATCATTTCTGGACGTTTTTCAATGGCAAAAATCAATGAATATTGTAAATGCACAAACAGTAATTTATCCGCATTGCAAGGTGCAATTCTGAAATTTTTTGCTTTTTCCTGCTCCTCTTAGCATGATAAAGAAGATTCAAAGAGAGTGAGATGCCAGCTCCTTTCATTCAGTCAGTAGCTTCAAACATTTCTGGTATATGAATAACATGATGTTTTTCAATGGCAAAAATCACTGAATATTGTAAATGCACAAACAGTAATTTCTCCACATTGCAAGGTGCAATTCTGAAATTTTTTGCTTTTTCCTGCTCCTCTTAGCATGATAAAGAAGATTCAAAGTGAGTGAGATGCCAGCTCCTTTCATTCAGTCAGTAGCTTCAATCATTTCTGGACGTTTTTCAATGGCAAAAATCAATGAATATTGTAAATGCACAAACAGTAATTTCTCCGCATTGCAAGGTGCAATTCTGAATTTTTTTGCTTTTTTCTGCTCCTCTTAGCATGATAAAGAAGATTCAAAGAGAGTGAGATGCCAGCTCCTTTCATTCAGTCAGTAGCTTCAAACATTTCTGGTATATGAATAACATGATGTTTTTCAATGGCAAAAATCAATGAATATTGTAAATGCACAAACAGTAATTTCTCCGCATTGCAAGGTGCAATTCTGAAATTTTTTGCTTTTTCCTGCTCCTCTTAGCATGATAAACAAGATTCAAAGAGAGTGAGATGCCAGCTCGTTTCATTCAGTCAGTAGCTTCAATCATTTCTGGACGTTTTTCAATGGCAAAAATCAATGAATATTGTAAATGCACAAACAGTAATTTCTCCGCATTGCAAGGTGCAATTCTGAAATTTTTTGCTTTTTTCTGCTCCTCTTAGCATGATAAAGAAGATTCAAAGAGAGTGAGATGCCAGCTCCTTTCATTCAGTCAGTAGCTTCAAACATTTCTGGTATATGAATAACATGATGTTTTTCAATGGCAAAAATCAATGAATATTGTAAATGCACAAACAGTAATTTCTCCGCATTGCAAGGTGCAATTCTGAAATTTTTTGCTTTTTCCTGCTCCTCTTAGCATGATAAAGAAGATTCAAAGAGAGTGAGATGCCAGCTCCTTTCATTCAGTCAGTAGCTTCAATCATTTCTGGACGTTTTTCAATGGCAAAAATCAATGAATATTGTAAATGCACAAACAGTAATTTCTCCGTATTGCAAGGTGCAATTCTGAAATTTTTTGCTTTTTCCTGCTCCTCTTAGCAAGATAAACAAGATTCAAAGAGAGTGAGATGCCAGCTCCTTTCATTCAGTCAGTAGCTTCAATCATTTCTGGACGTTTTTCAATGGCAAAAATCAATGAATATTGTAAATGCACAAACAGTAATTTCTCCGCATTGCAAGGTGCAATTCTGAAATTTTTTGCTTTTTCCTGCTCCTCTTAGCATGATAAAGAAGATTCAAAGAGAGTGAAATGCCAGCTCCTTTCATTCAGTCAGTAGCTTCAATCATTTCTGGACGTTTTTCAATGGCAAAAATCAATGAATATTGTAAATGCACAAACAGTAATTTCTCCGCATTGCAAGGTGCAATTCTGAAATTTTTTGCTTTTTCCTGCTCCTCTTAGCATGATAAAGAAGATTCAAAGAGAGTGAGATGCCAGCTCCTTTCATTCAGTCAGTAGCTTCAATCATTTCTGGACGTTTTTCAATGGCAAAAATCAATGAATATTGTAAATGCACAAACAGTAATTTCTCCGTATTGCAAGGTGCAATTCTGAAATTTTTTGCTTTTTCCTGCTCCTCTTAGCAAGATAAACAAGATTCAAAGAGAGTGAGATGCCAGCTCCTTTCATTCAGTCAGTAGCTTCAATCATTTCTGGACGTTTTTCAATGGCAAAAATCAATGAATATTGTAAATGCACAAACAGTAATTTCTCCGCATTGCAAGGTGCAATTCTGAAATTTTTTGCTTTTTCCTGCTCCTCTTAGCATGATAAAGAAGATTCAAAGAGAGTGAAATGCCAGCTCCTTTCATTCAGTCAGTAGCTTCAATCATTTCTGGACGTTTTTCAATGGCAAAAATCAATGAATATTGTAAATGCACAAACAGTAATTTCTCCGCATTGCAAGGTGCAATTCTGAAATTTTTTGCTTTTTCCTGCTCCTCTTAGCATGATAAAGAAGATTCAAAGAGAGTGAGATGCCAGCTCCTTTCATTCAGTCAGTAGCTTCAAACATTTCTGGTATATGAATAACATGATGTTTTTCAATGGCAAAAATCAATGAATATTGTAAATGCACAAACAGTAATTTCTCCGCATTGCAAGGTGCAATTCTGAAATTTTTTGCTTTTTCCTGCTCCTCTAAGCATGATAAAGAAGATTCAAAGAGAGTGAGATGCCAGCTCCTTTCATTCAGTCAGTAGCTTCAATCATTTCTGGACGTTTTTCAATGGCAAAAATCAATGAATATTGTAAATGCACAAACAGTAATTTCTCCGCATTGCAAGGTGCAATTCTGAAATTTTTTGCTTTTTCCTGCTCCTCTTAGCATGGTAAACAAGATTCAAAGAGAATGAGATGCCAGCTCCTTTCATTCAGTCAGTAGCTTCAATCATTTCTGGACGTTTTTCAATGGCAAAAATCAATGAATATTGTAAATGCACAAACAGTAATTTCTCCGCATTGCAAGGTGCAATTCTGAAATTTTTTGCTTTTTCCTGCTCCTCTTAGCATGATAAAGAAGATTCAAAGAGAGTGAGATGCCAGCTCCTTTCATTCAGTCAGTAGCTTCAAACATTTCTGGTATATGAATAACATGTTTTTCAATGGCAAAAATCAATGAATATTGTAAATGCACAAACAGTAATTTCTCCGCATTGCAAGGTGCAATTCTGAAATTTTTTGCTTTTTCCTGCTCCTCTTAGCATGATAAAGAAGATTCAAAGAGAGTGAGATGCCAGCTCCTTTCATTCAGTCAGTAGCTTCAATCATTTCTGGACGTTTTTCAATGGCAAAAATCATTGAATATTGTAAATGCACAAACAGTAATTTCTCCGCATTGCAAGGTGCAATTCTGAAATTTTTTGCTTTTTCCTGCTCCTCTTAGCATGATAAAGAAGATTCAAAGAGAGTGAGATGCCAGCTCCTTTCATTCAGTCAGTAGCTTCAATCATTTCTGGTATATGAATAACATGATGTTTTTCAATGGCAAAAATCAATGAATATTGTAAATGCACAAACAGTAATTTCTCCGCATTGCAAGGTGCAATTCTGAAATTTTTTGCTTTTTCCTGCTCCTCTAAGCATGATAAAGAAGATTCAAGGAGAGTGAGATGCCAGCTCCTTTCATTCAGTCAGTAGCTTCAATCATTTCTGGACGTTTTTCAATGGCAAAAATCAATGAATATTGTAAATGCACAAACAGTAATTTCTCCGCATTGCAAGGTGCAATTCTGAAATTTTTTGCTTTTTCCTGCTCCTCTTAGCATGATAAACAAGATTCAAAGAGAGTGAGATGCCAGCTCCTTTCATTCAGTCAGTAGCTTCAATCATTTCTGGACGTTTTTCAATGGCAAAAATCAATGAATATTGTAAATGCACAAAAAGTAATTTCTCCGCATTGCAAGGTGCAATTCTGAAATTTTTTGCTTTTTCCTGCTCCTCTTAGCATGATAAAGAAGATTCAAAGAGAGTGAGATGCCAGCTCCTTTCATTCAGTCAGTAGCTTCAAACATTTCTGGTATATGAATAACATGATGTTTTTCAATGGCAAAAATCAATGAATATTGTAAATGCACAAACAGTAATTTCTCCGCATTGCAAGGTGCAATTCTGAAATTTTTTGCTTTTTCCTGCTCCTCTTAGCATGATAAACAAGATTCAAAGAGAGTGAGATGCCAGCTCCTTTCATTCAGTCAGTAGCTTCAATCATTTCTGGACGTTTTTCAATGGCAAAAATCATTGAATATTGTAAATGCACAAACAGTAATTTCTCCGCATTGCAAGGTGCAATTCTGAAATTTTTTGCTTTTTCCTGCTCCTCTTAGCATGATAAAGAAGATTCAAAGAGAGTGAGATGCCAGCTCCTTTCATTCAGTCAGTAGCTTCAATCATTTCTGGTATATGAATAACATGATGTTTTTCAATGGCAAAAATCAATGAATATTGTAAATGCACAAACAGTAATTTCTCCGCATTGCAAGGTGCAATTCTGAAATTTTTTGCTTTTTCCTGCTCCTCTTAGCATGATAAACAAGATTCAAAGAGAGTGAGATGCCAGCTCGTTTCATTCAGTCAGTAGCTTCAATCATTTCTGGACGTTTTTCAATGGCAAAAATCAATGAATATTGTAAATGCACAAACAGTAATTTCTCCGCATTGCAAGGTGCAATTCTGAAATTTTTTGCTTTTTTCTGCTCCTCTTAGCATGATAAAGAAGATTCAAAGAGAGTGAGATGCCAGCTCCTTTCATTCAGTCAGTAGCTTCAAACATTTCTGGTATATGAATAACATGATGTTTTTCAATGGCAAAAATCAATGAATATTGTAAATGCACAAACAGTAATTTCTCCGCATTGCAAGGTGCAATTCTGAAATTTTTTGCTTTTTCCTGCTCCTCTTAGCATGATAAAGAAGATTCAAAGAGAGTGAGATGCCAGCTCCTTTCATTCAGTCAGTAGCTTCAATCATTTCTGGACGTTTTTCAATGGCAAAAATCAATGAATATTGTAAATGCACAAACAGTAATTTCTCCGTATTGCAAGGTGCAATTCTGAAATTTTTTGCTTTTTCCTGCTCCTCTTAGCAAGATAAACAAGATTCAAAGAGAGTGAGATGCCAGCTCCTTTCATTCAGTCAGTAGCTTCAATCATTTCTGGACGTTTTTCAATGGCAAAAATCAATGAATATTGTAAATGCACAAACAGTAATTTCTCCGCATTGCAAGGTGCAATTCTGAAATTTTTTGCTTTTTCCTGCTCCTCTTAGCATGATAAAGAAGATTCAAAGAGAGTGAAATGCCAGCTCCTTTCATTCAGTCAGTAGCTTCAATCATTTCTGGACGTTTTTCAATGGCAAAAATCAATGAATATTGTAAATGCACAAACAGTAATTTCTCCGCATTGCAAGGTGCAATTCTGAAATTTTTTGCTTTTTCCTGCTCCTCTTAGCATGATAAAGAAGATTCAAAGAGAGTGAGATGCCAGCTCCTTTCATTCAGTCAGTAGCTTCAATCATTTCTGGACGTTTTTCAATGGCAAAAATCAATGAATATTGTAAATGCACAAACAGTAATTTCTCCGTATTGCAAGGTGCAATTCTGAAATTTTTTGCTTTTTCCTGCTCCTCTTAGCAAGATAAACAAGATTCAAAGAGAGTGAGATGCCAGCTCCTTTCATTCAGTCAGTAGCTTCAATCATTTCTGGACGTTTTTCAATGGCAAAAATCAATGAATATTGTAAATGCACAAACAGTAATTTCTCCGCATTGCAAGGTGCAATTCTGAAATTTTTTGCTTTTTCCTGCTCCTCTTAGCATGATAAAGAAGATTCAAAGAGAGTGAAATGCCAGCTCCTTTCATTCAGTCAGTAGCTTCAATCATTTCTGGACGTTTTTCAATGGCAAAAATCAATGAATATTGTAAATGCACAAACAGTAATTTCTCCGCATTGCAAGGTGCAATTCTGAAATTTTTTGCTTTTTCCTGCTCCTCTTAGCATGATAAACAAGATTCAAAGAGAGTGAGATGCCAGCTCCTTTCATTCAGTCAGTAGCTTCAATCATTTCTGGACGTTTTTCAATGGCAAAAATCAATGAATATTGTAAATGCACAAAAAGTAATTTCTCCGCATTGCAAGGTGCAATTCTGAAATTTTTTGCTTTTTCCTGCTCCTCTTAGCATGATAAAGAAGATTCAAAGAGAGTGAGATGCCAGCTCCTTTCTCTCAGTCAGTAGCTTCAAACATTTCTGGTATATGAATAACATGATGTTTTTCAATGGCAAAAATCAATGAATATTGTAAATGCACAAACAGTAATTTCTCCGCATTGCAAGGTGCAATTCTGAAATTTTTTGCTTTTTCCTGCTCCTCTTAGCATGATAAACAAGATTCAAAGAGAGTGAGATGCCAGCTCCTTTCATTCAGTCAGTAGCTTCAATCATTTCTGGACGTTTTTCAATGGCAAAAATCATTGAATATTGTAAATGCACAAACAGTAATTTCTCCGCATTGCAAGGTGCAATTCTGAAATTTTTTGCTTTTTCCTGCTCCTCTTAGCATGATAAAGAAGATTCAAAGAGAGTGAGATGCCAGCTCCTTTCATTCAGTCAGTAGCTTCAATCATTTCTGGTATATGAATAACATGATGTTTTTCAATGGCAAAAATCAATGAATATTGTAAATGCACAAACAGTAATTTCTCCGCATTGCAAGGTGCAATTCTGAAATTTTTTGCTTTTTCCTGCTCCTCTTAGCAAGATAAACAAGATTCAAAGAGAGTGAGATGCCAGCTCCTTTCATTCAGTCAGTAGCTTCAATCATTTCTGGACGTTTTTCAATGGCAAAAATCAATGAATATTGTAAATGCACAAACAGTAATTTCTCCGCATTGCAAGGTGCAATTCTGAAATTTTTTGCTTTTTCCTGCTCCTCTTAGCATGATAAAGAAGATTCAAAGAGAGTGAAATGCCAGCTCCTTTCATTCAGTCAGTAGCTTCAATCATTTCTGGACGTTTTTCAATGGCAAAAATCAATGAATATTGTAAATGCACAAACAGTAATTTCTCCGCATTGCAAGGTGCAATTCTGAAATTTTTTGCTTTTTCCTGCTCCTCTTAGCATGATAAAGAAGATTCAAAGAGAGTGAGATGCCAGCTCCTTTCATTCAGTCAGTAGCTTCAATCATTTCTGGACGTTTTTCAATGGCAAAAATCAATGAATATTGTAAATGCACAAACAGTAATTTCTCCGTATTGCAAGGTGCAATTCTGAAATTTTTTGCTTTTTCCTGCTCCTCTTAGCAAGATAAACAAGATTCAAAGAGAGTGAGATGCCAGCTCCTTTCATTCAGTCAGTAGCTTCAATCATTTCTGGACGTTTTTCAATGGCAAAAATCAATGAATATTGTAAATGCACAAACAGTAATTTCTCCGCATTGCAAGGTGCAATTCTGAAATTTTTTGCTTTTTCCTGCTCCTCTAAGCATGATAAAGAAGATTCAAGGAGAGTGAGATGCCAGCTCCTTTCATTCAGTCAGTAGCTTCAATCATTTCTGGACGTTTTTCAATGGCAAAAATCAATGAATATTGTAAATGCACAAACAGTAATTTCTCCGCATTGCAAGGTGCAATTCTGAAATTTTTTGCTTTTTCCTGCTCCTCTTAGCATGATAAACAAGATTCAAAGAGAGTGAGATGCCAGCTCCTTTCATTCAGTCAGTAGCTTCAATCATTTCTGGACGTTTTTCAATGGCAAAAATCAATGAATATTGTAAATGCACAAAAAGTAATTTCTCCGCATTGCAAGGTGCAATTCTGAAATTTTTTGCTTTTTCCTGCTCCTCTTAGCATGATAAAGAAGATTCAAAGAGAGTGAGATGCCAGCTCCTTTCATTCAGTCAGTAGCTTCAAACATTTCTGGTATATGAATAACATGATGTTTTTCAATGGCAAAAATCAATGAATATTGTAAATGCACAAACAGTAATTTCTCCGCATTGCAAGGTGCAATTCTGAAATTTTTTGCTTTTTCCTGCTCCTCTTAGCATGATAAACAAGATTCAAAGAGAGTGAGATGCCAGCTCCTTTCATTCAGTCAGTAGCTTCAATCATTTCTGGTATATGAATAACATGATGTTTTTCAATGGCAAAAATCAATGAATATTGTAAATGCACAAACAGTAATTTCTCCGCATTGCAAGGTGCAATTCTGAAATTTTTTGCTTTTTCCTGCTCCTCTAAGCATGATAAAGAAGATTCAAGGAGAGTGAGATGCCAGCTCCTTTCATTCAGTCAGTAGCTTCAATCATTTCTGGACGTTTTTCAATGGCAAAAATCAATGAATATTGTAAATGCACAAACAGTAATTTCTCCGCATTGCAAGGTGCAATTCTGAAATTTTTTGCTTTTTCCTGCTCCTCTTAGCATGATAAACAAGATTCAAAGAGAGTGAGATGCCAGCTCCTTTCATTCAGTCAGTAGCTTCAATCATTTCTGGACGTTTTTCAATGGCAAAAATCAATGAATATTGTAAATGCACAAAAAGTAATTTCTCCGCATTGCAAGGTGCAATTCTGAAATTTTTTGCTTTTTCCTGCTCCTCTTAGCATGATAAAGAAGATTCAAAGAGAGTGAGATGCCAGCTCCTTTCATTCAGTCAGTAGCTTCAAACATTTCTGGTATATGAATAACATGATGTTTTTCAATGGCAAAAATCAATGAATATTGTAAATGCACAAACAGTAATTTCTCCGCATTGCAAGGTGCAATTCTGAAATTTTTTGCTTTTTCCTGCTCCTCTTAGCATGATAAACAAGATTCAAAGAGAGTGAGATGCCAGCTCCTTTCATTCAGTCAGTAGCTTCAATCATTTCTGGACGTTTTTCAATGGCAAAAATCATTGAATATTGTAAATGCACAAACAGTAATTTCTCCGCATTGCAAGGTGCAATTCTGAAATTTTTTGCTTTTTCCTGCTCCTCTTAGCATGATAAAGAAGATTCAAAGAGAGTGAGATGCCAGCTCCTTTCATTCAGTCAGTAGCTTCAATCATTTCTGGTATATGAATAACATGATGTTTTTCAATGGCAAAAATCAATGAATATTGTAAATGCACAAACAGTAATTTCTCCGCATTGCAAGGTGCAATTCTGAAATTTTTTGCTTTTTCCTGCTCCTCTTAGCATGATAAACAAGATTCAAAGAGAGTGAGATGCCAGCTCGTTTCATTCAGTCAGTAGCTTCAATCATTTCTGGACGTTTTTCAATGGCAAAAATCAATGAATATTGTAAATGCACAAACAGTAATTTCTCCGCATTGCAAGGTGCAATTCTGAAATTTTTTGCTTTTTTCTGCTCCTCTTAGCATGATAAAGAAGATTCAAAGAGAGTGAGATGCCAGCTCCTTTCATTCAGTCAGTAGCTTCAAACATTTCTGGTATATGAATAACATGATGTTTTTCAATGGCAAAAATCAATGAATATTGTAAATGCACAAACAGTAATTTCTCCGCATTGCAAGGTGCAATTCTGAAATTTTTTGCTTTTTCCTGCTCCTCTTAGCATGATAAAGAAGATTCAAAGAGAGTGAGATGCCAGCTCCTTTCATTCAGTCAGTAGCTTCAATCATTTCTGGACGTTTTTCAATGGCAAAAATCAATGAATATTGTAAATGCACAAACAGTAATTTCTCCGTATTGCAAGGTGCAATTCTGAAATTTTTTGCTTTTTCCTGCTCCTCTTAGCAAGATAAACAAGATTCAAAGAGAGTGAGATGCCAGCTCCTTTCATTCAGTCAGTAGCTTCAATCATTTCTGGACGTTTTTCAATGGCAAAAATCAATGAATATTGTAAATGCACAAACAGTAATTTCTCCGCATTGCAAGGTGCAATTCTGAAATTTTTTGCTTTTTCCTGCTCCTCTTAGCATGATAAAGAAGATTCAAAGAGAGTGAAATGCCAGCTCCTTTCATTCAGTCAGTAGCTTCAATCATTTCTGGACGTTTTTCAATGGCAAAAATCAATGAATATTGTAAATGCACAAACAGTAATTTCTCCGCATTGCAAGGTGCAATTCTGAAATTTTTTGCTTTTTCCTGCTCCTCTTAGCATGATAAAGAAGATTCAAAGAGAGTGAGATGCCAGCTCCTTTCATTCAGTCAGTAGCTTCAATCATTTCTGGACGTTTTTCAATGGCAAAAATCAATGAATATTGTAAATGCACAAACAGTAATTTCTCCGCATTGCAAGGTGCAATTCTGAAATTTTTTGCTTTTTTCTGCTCCTCTTAGCATGATAAAGAAGATTCAAAGAGAGTGAGATGCCAGCTCCTTTCATTCAGTCAGTAGCTTCAAACATTTCTGGTATATGAATAACATGATGTTTTTCAATGGCAAAAATCAATGAATATTGTAAATGCACAAACAGTAATTTCTCCGCATTGCAAGGTGCAATTCTGAAATTTTTTGCTTTTTCCTGCTCCTCTTAGCATGATAAAGAAGATTCAAAGAGAGTGAGATGCCAGCTCCTTTCATTCAGTCAGTAGCTTCAATCATTTCTGGACGTTTTTCAATGGCAAAAATCAATGAATATTGTAAATGCACAAACAGTAATTTCTCCGTATTGCAAGGTGCAATTCTGAAATTTTTTGCTTTTTCCTGCTCCTCTTAGCAAGATAAACAAGATTCAAAGAGAGTGAGATGCCAGCTCCTTTCATTCAGTCAGTAGCTTCAATCATTTCTGGACGTTTTTCAATGGCAAAAATCAATGAATATTGTAAATGCACAAACAGTAATTTCTCCGCATTGCAAGGTGCAATTCTGAAATTTTTTGCTTTTTCCTGCTCCTCTTAGCATGATAAAGAAGATTCAAAGAGAGTGAAATGCCAGCTCCTTTCATTCAGTCAGTAGCTTCAATCATTTCTGGACGTTTTTCAATGGCAAAAATCAATGAATATTGTAAATGCACAAACAGTAATTTCTCCGCATTGCAAGGTGCAATTCTGAAATTTTTTGCTTTTTCCTGCTCCTCTTAGCATGATAAAGAAGATTCAAAGAGAGTGAGATGCCAGCTCCTTTCATTCAGTCAGTAGCTTCAATCATTTCTGGACGTTTTTCAATGACAAAAATCATTGAATATTGTAAATGCACAAACAGTAATTTCTCCGCATTGCAAGGTGCAATTCTGAAATTTTTTGCTTTTTCCTGCTCCTCTTAGCATGATAAAGAAGATTCAAAGAGAGTGAGATGCCAGCTCCTTTCATTCAGTCAGTAGCTTCAATCATTTCTGGTATATGAATAACATGATGTTTTTCAATGGCAAAAATCAATGAATATTGTAAATGCACAAACAGTAATTTCTCCGCATTGCAAGGTGCAATTCTGAAATTTTTTGCTTTTTCCTGCTCCTCTAAGCATGATAAAGAAGATTCAAGGAGAGTGAGATGCCAGCTCCTTTCATTCAGTCAGTAGCTTCAATCATTTCTGGACGTTTTTCAATGGCAAAAATCAATGAATATTGTAAATGCACAAACAGTAATTTCTCCGCATTGCAAGGTGCAATTCTGAAATTTTTTGCTTTTTCCTGCTCCTCTTAGCATGATAAACAAGATTCAAAGAGAGTGAGATGCCAGCTCCTTTCATTCAGTCAGTAGCTTCAATCATTTCTGGACGTTTTTCAATGGCAAAAATCAATGAATATTGTAAATGCACAAACAGTAATTTATCCGCATTGCAAGGTGCAATTCTGAAATTTTTTGCTTTTTCCTGCTCCTCTTAGCATGATAAAGAAGATTCAAAGAGAGTGAGATGCCAGCTCCTTTCATTCAGTCAGTAGCTTCAAACATTTCTGGTATATGAATAACATGATGTTTTTCAATGGCAAAAATCACTGAATATTGTAAATGCACAAACAGTAATTTCTCCGCATTGCAAGGTGCAATTCTGAAATTTTTTGCTTTTTCCTGCTCCTCTAAGCATGATAAAGAAGATTCAAAGAGAGTGAGATGCCAGCTCCTTTCATTCAGTCAGTAGCTTCAATCATTTCTGGACGTTTTTCAATGGCAAAAATCAATGAATATTGTAAATGCACAAACAGTAATTTCTCCGCATTGCAAGGTGCAATTCTGAAATTTTTTGCTTTTTCCTGCTCCTCTTAGCATGGTAAACAAGATTCAAAGAGAATGAGATGCCAGCTCCTTTCATTCAGTCAGTAGCTTCAATCATTTCTGGATGTTTTTCAATGGCAAAAATCAATGAATATTGTAAATGCACAAACAGTAATTTCTCCGCATTGCAAGGTGCAATTCTGAAATTTTTTGCTTTTTCCTGCTCCTCTTAGCATGATAAAGAAGATTCAAAGAGAGTGAGATGCCAGCTCCTTTCATTCAGTCAGTAGCTTCAAACATTTCTGGTATATGAATAACATGTTTTTCAATGGCAAAAATCAATGAATATTGTAAATGCACAAACAGTAATTTCTCCGCATTGCAAGGTGCAATTCTGAAATTTTTTGCTTTTTCCTGCTCCTCTTAGCATGATAAAGAAGATTCAAAGAGAGTGAGATGCCAGCTCCTTTCATTCAGTCAGTAGCTTCAATCATTTCTGGACGTTTTTCAATGGCAAAAATCATTGAATATTGTAAATGCACAAACAGTAATTTCTCCGCATTGCAAGGTGCAATTCTGAAATTTTTTGCTTTTTCCTGCTCCTCTTAGCATGATAAAGAAGATTCAAAGAGAGTGAGATGCCAGCTCCTTTCATTCAGTCAGTAGCTTCAATCATTTCTGGTATATGAATAACATGATGTTTTTCAATGGCAAAAATCAATGAATATTGTAAATGCACAAACAGTAATTTCTCCGCATTGCAAGGTGCAATTCTGAAATTTTTTGCTTTTCCTGCTCCTCTAAGCATGATAAAGAAGATTCAAGGAGAGTGAGATGCCAGCTCCTTTCATTCAGTCAGTAGCTTCAATCATTTCTGGACGTTTTTCAATGGCAAAAATCAATGAATATTGTAAATGCACAAACAGTAATTTCTCCGCATTGCAAGGTGCAATTCTGAAATTTTTTGCTTTTTCCTGCTCCTCTTAGCATGATAAACAAAATTCAAAGAGAGTGAGATGCCAGCTCCTTTCATTCAGTCAGTAGCTTCAATCATTTCTGGACGTTTTTCAATGGCAAAAATCAATGAATATTGTAAATGCACAAACAGTAATTTCTCCGCATTGCAAGGTGCAATTCTGAAATTTTTTGCTTTTTCCTGCTCCTCTTAGCATGATAAAGAAGATTCAAAGAGAGTGAGATGCCAGCTCCTTTCATTCAGTCAGTAGCTTCAAACATTTCTGGTATATGAATAACATGATGTTTTTCAATGGCAAAAATCAATGAATATTGTAAATGCACAAACAGTAATTTCTCCGCATTGCAAGGTGCAATTCTGAAATTTTTTGCTTTTTCCTGCTCCTCTAAGCATGATAAAGAAGATTCAAAGAGAGTGAGATGCCAGCTCCTTTCATTCAGTCAGTAGCTTCAATCATTTCTGGACGTTTTTCAATGGCAAAAATCAATGAATATTGTAAATGCACAAACAGTAATTTCTCCGCATTGCAAGGTGCAATTCTGAAATTTTTTGCTTTTTCCTGCTCCTCTTAGCATGATAAACAAGATTCAAAGAGAATGAGATGCCAGCTCCTTTCATTCAGTCAGTAGCTTCAATCATTTCTGGATGTTTTTCAATGGCAAAAATCAATGAATATTGTAAATGCACAAACAGTAATTTCTCCGCATTGCAAGGTGCAATTCTGAAATTTTTTGCTTTTTCCTGCTCCTCTTAGCATGATAAAGAAGATTCAAACAGAGTGAGATGCCAGCTCCTTTCATTCAGTCAGTAGCTTCAAACATTTCTGGTATATGAATAACATGTTTTTCAATGGCAAAAATCAATGAATATTGTAAATGCACAAACAGTAATTTCTCCGCATTGCAAGGTGCAATTCTGAAATTTTTTGCTTTTTCCTGCTCCTCTTAGCATGATAAAGAAGATTCAAAGAGAGTGAGATGCCAGCTCCTTTCATTCAGTCAGTAGCTTCAATCATTTCTGGACGTTTTTCAATGACAAAAATCATTGAATATTGTAAATGCACAAACAGTAATTTCTCCGCATTGCAAGGTGCAATTCTGAAATTTTTTGCTTTTTCCTGCTCCTCTTAGCATGATAAAGAAGATTCAAAGAGAGTGAGATGCCAGCTCCTTTCATTCAGTCAGTAGCTTCAATCATTTCTGGTATATGAATAACATGATGTTTTTCAATGGCAAAAATCAATGAATATTGTAAATGCACAAACAGTAATTTCTCCGCATTGCAAGGTGCAATTCTGAAATTTTTTGCTTTTTCCTGCTCCTCTAAGCATGATAAAGAAGATTCAAGGAGAGTGAGATGCCAGCTCCTTTCATTCAGTCAGTAGCTTCAATCATTTCTGGACGTTTTTCAATGGCAAAAATCAATGAATATTGTAAATGCACAAACAGTAATTTCTCCGCATTGCAAGGTGCAATTCTGAAATTTTTTGCTTTTTCCTGCTCCTCTTAGCATGATAAACAAGATTCAAAGAGAGTGAGATGCCAGCTCCTTTCATTCAGTCAGTAGCTTCAATCATTTCTGGACGTTTTTCAATGGCAAAAATCAATGAATATTGTAAATGCACAAACAGTAATTTCTCCGCATTGCAAGGTGCAATTCTGAAATTTTTTGCTTTTTCCTGCTCCTCTTAGCATGATAAAGAAGATTCAAAGAGAGTGAGATGCCAGCTCCTTTCATTCAGTCAGTAGCTTCAAACATTTCTGGTATATGAATAACATGATGTTTTTCAATGGCAAAAATCACTGAATATTGTAAATGCACAAACAGTAATTTCTCCGCATTGCAAGGTGCAATTCTGAAATTTTTTGCTTTTTCCTGCTCCTCTTAGCATGATAAACAAGATTCAAAGAGAGTGAGATGCCAGCTCCTTTCATTCAGTCAGTAGCTTCAATCATTTCTGGACGTTTTTCAATGGCAAAAATCAATGAATATTGTAAATGCACAAACAGTAATTTCTCCGCATTGCAAGGTGCAATTCTGAAATTTTTTGCTTTTTTCTGCTCCTCTTAGCATGATAAAGAAGATTCAAAGAGATTGAGATGCCAGCTCCTTTCATTCAGTCAGTAGCTTCAAACATTTCTGGTATATGAATAACATGATGTTTTTCAATGGCAAAAATCAATGAATATTGTAAATGCACAAACAGTAATTTCTCCGCATTGCAAGTTGCAATTCTGAAATTTTTTGCTTTTTCCTGCTCCTCTTAGCATGATAAACAAGATTCAAAGAGAGTGAGATGCCAGCTCCTTTCATTCAGTCAGTAGCTTCAATCATTTCTGGACGTTTTTCAATGGCAAAAATCAATGAATATTGTAAATGCACAAACAGTAATTTATCCGCATTGCAAGGTGCAATTCTGAAATTTTTTGCTTTTTCCTGCTCCTCTTAGCATGATAAAGAAGATTCAAAGAGAGTGAGATGCCAGCTCCTTTCATTCAGTCAGTAGCTTCAAACATTTCTGGTATATGAATAACATGATGTTTTTCAATGGCAAAAATCATTGAATATTGTAAATGCACAAACAGTAATTTCTCCACATTGCAAGGTGCAATTCTGAAATTTTTTGCTTTTTCCTGCTCCTCTTAGCATGATAAAGAAGATTCAAAGAGAGTGAGATGCCAGCTCCTTTCATTCAGTCAGTAGCTTCAATCATTTCTGGACGTTTTTCAATGACAAAAATCATTGAATATTGTAAATGCACAAACAGTAATTTCTCCGCATTGCAAGGTGCAATTCTGAAATTTTTTGCTTTTTCCTGCTCCTCTTAGCATGATAAAGAAGATTCAAAGAGAGTGAGATGCCAGCTCCTTTCATTCAGTCAGTAGCTTCAATCATTTCTGGTATATGAATAACATGATGTTTTTCAATGGCAAAAATCAATGAATATTGTAAATGCACAAACAGTAATTTCTCCGCATTGCAAGGTGCAATTCTGAAATTTTTTGCTTTTTCCTGCTCCTCTAAGCATGATAAAGAAGATTCAAGGAGAGTGAGATGCCAGCTCCTTTCATTCAGTCAGTAGCTTCAATCATTTCTGGACGTTTTTCAATGGCAAAAATCAATGAATATTGTAAATGCACAAACAGTAATTTCTCCGCATTGCAAGGTGCAATTCTGAAATTTTTTGCTTTTTCCTGCTCCTCTTAGCATGATAAAGAAGATTCAAAGAGAGTGAGATGCCAGCTCCTTTCATTCAGTCAGTAGCTTCAAACATTTCTGGTATATGAATAACATGATGTTTTTCAATGGCAAAAATCACTGAATATTGTAAATGCACAAACAGTAATTTCTCCGCATTGCAAGGTGCAATTCTGAAATTTTTTGCTTTTTCCTGCTCCTCTTAGCATGATAAACAAGATTCAAAGAGAGTGAGATGCCAGCTCCTTTCATTCAGTCAGTAGCTTCAATCATTTCTGGACGTTTTTCAATGGCAAAAATCAATGAATATTGTAAATGCACAAACAGTAATTTCTCCGCATTGCAAGGTGCAATTCTGAAATTTTTTGCTTTTTCCTGCTCCTCTTAGCATGATAAAGAAGATTCAAAGAGAGTGAGATGCCAGCTCCTTTCATTCAGTCAGTAGCTTCAAACATTTCTGGTATATGAATAACATGATGTTTTTCAATGGCAAAAATCACTGAATATTGTAAATGCACAAACAGTAATTTCTCCGCATTGCAAGGTGCAATTCTGAAATTTTTTGCTTTTTCCTGCTCCTCTTAGCATGATAAACAAGATTCAAAGAGAGTGAGATGCCAGCTCCTTTCATTCAGTCAGTAGCTTCAATCATTTCTGGACGTTTTTCAATGGCAAAAATCAATGAATATTGTAAATTCACAAACAGTAATTTCTCCGCATTGCAAGGTGCAATTCTGAAATTTTTTGCTTTTTTCTGCTCCTCTTAGCATGATAAAGAAGATTCAAAGAGAGTGAGATGCCAGCTCCTTTCATTCAGTCAGTAGCTTCAAACATTTCTGGTATATGAATAACATGATGTTTTTCAATGGCAAAAATCAATGAATATTGTAAATGCACAAACAGTAATTTCTCCGCATTGCAAGGTGCAATTCTGAAATTTTTTGCTTTTTCCTGCTCCTCTTAGCATGATAAACAAGATTCAAAGAGAGTGAGATGCCAGCTCCTTTCATTCAGTCAGTAGCTTCAATCATTTCTGGACGTTTTTCAATGGCAAAAATCAATGAATATTGTAAATGCACAAACAGTAATTTATCCGCATTGCAAGGTGCAATTCTGAAATTTTTTGCTTTTTCCTGCTCCTCTTAGCATGATAAAGAAGATTCAAAGAGAGTGAGATGCCAGCTCCTTTCATTCAGTCAGTAGCTTCAAACATTTCTGGTATATGAATAACATGATGTTTTTCAATGGCAAAAATCATTGAATATTGTAAATGCACAAACAGTAATTTCTCCGCATTGCAAGGTGCAATTCTGAAATTTTTTGCTTTTTCCTGCTCCTCTTAGCATGATAAAGAAGATTCAAAGAGAGTGAGATGCCAGCTCCTTTCATTCAGTCAGTAGCTTCAATCATTTCTGGACGTTTTTCAATGACAAAAATCATTGAATATTGTAAATGCACAAACAGTAATTTCTCCGCATTGCAAGGTGCAATTCTGAAATTTTTTGCTTTTTCCTGCTCCTCTTAGCATGATAAAGAAGATTCAAAGAGAGTGAGATGCCAGCTCCTTTCATTCAGTCAGTAGCTTCAATCATTTCTGGTATATGAATAACATGATGTTTTTCAATGGCAAAAATCAATGAATATTGTAAATGCACAAACAGTAATTTCTCCGCATTGCAAGGTGCAATTCTGAAATTTTTTGCTTTTTCCTGCTCCTCTAAGCATGATAAAGAAGATTCAAGGAGAGTGAGATGCCAGCTCCTTTCATTCAGTCAGTAGCTTCAATCATTTCTGGACGTTTTTCAATGGCAAAAATCAATGAATATTGTAAATGCACAAACAGTAATTTCTCCGCATTGCAAGGTGCAATTCTGAAATTTTTTGCTTTTTCCTGCTCCTCTTAGCATGATAAACAAGATTCAAAGAGAGTGAGATGCCAGCTCCTTTCATTCAGTCAGTAGCTTCAATCATTTCTGGACGTTTTTCAATGGCAAAAATCAATGAATATTGTAAATGCACAAACAGTAATTTCTCCGCATTGCAAGGTGCAATTCTGAAATTTTTTGCTTTTTCCTGCTCCTCTTAGCATGATAAAGAAGATTCAAAGAGAGTGAGATGCCAGCTCCTTTCATTCAGTCAGTAGCTTCAAACATTTCTGGTATATGAATAACATGATGTTTTTCAATGGCAAAAATCACTGAATATTGTAAATGCACAAACAGTAATTTCTCCGCATTGCAAGGTGCAATTCTGAAATTTTTTGCTTTTTCCTGCTCCTCTTAGCATGATAAACAAGATTCAAAGAGAGTGAGATGCCAGCTCCTTTCATTCAGTCAGTAGCTTCAATCATTTCTGGACGTTTTTCAATGGCAAAAATCAATGAATATTGTAAATGCACAAACAGTAATTTCTCCGCATTGCAAGGTGCAATTCTGAAATTTTTTGCTTTTTTCTGCTCCTCTTAGCATGATAAAGAAGATTCAAAGAGAGTGAGATGCCAGCTCCTTTCATTCAGTCAGTAGCTTCAAACATTTCTGGTATATGAATAACATGATGTTTTTCAATGGCAAAAATCAATGAATATTGTAAATGCACAAACAGTAATTTCTCCGCATTGCAAGGTGCAATTCTGAAATTTTTTGCTTTTTCCTGCTCCTCTTAGCATGATAAACAAGATTCAAAGAGAGTGAGATGCCAGCTCCTTTCATTCAGTCAGTAGCTTCAATCATTTCTGGACGTTTTTCAATGGCAAAAATCAATGAATATTGTAAATGCACAAACAGTAATTTATCCGCATTGCAAGGTGCAATTCTGAAATTTTTTGCTTTTTCCTGCTCCTCTTAGCATGATAAAGAAGATTCAAAGAGAGTGAGATGCCAGCTCCTTTCATTCAGTCAGTAGCTTCAAACATTTCTGGTATATGAATAACATGATGTTTTTCAATGGCAAAAATCACTGAATATTGTAAATGCACAAACAGTAATTTCTCCGCATTGCAAGGTGCAATTCTGAAATTTTTTGCTTTTTCCTGCTCCTCTTAGCATGATAAAGAAGATTCAAAGTGAGTGAGATGCCAGCTCCTTTCATTCAGTCAGTAGCTTCAATCATTTCTGGACGTTTTTCAATGGCAAAAATCAATGAATATTGTAAATGCACAAACAGTAATTTCTCCGCATTGCAAGGTGCAATTCTGAAATTTTTTGCTTTTTCCTGCTCCTCTTAGCATGATAAAGAAGATTCAAAGAGAGTGAGATGCCAGCTCCTTTCATTCAGTCAGTAGCTTCAAACATTTCTGGTATATGAATAACATGATATTTTTCAATGGCAAAAATCAATGAATATTGTAAATGCACAAACAGTAATTTCTCCGCATTGAAAGGTGCAATTCTGAAATTTTTTGCTTTTTCCTGCTCCTCTTAGCATGATAAAGAAGATTCAAAGAGAGTGAGATGCCAGCTCCTTTCATTCAGTCAGTAGCTTCAATCATTTCTGGACGTTTTTCAATGGCAAAAATCAATGAATATTGTAAATGCACAAACAGTAATTTCTCCGCATTGCAAGGTGCAATTCTGAAATTTTTTGCTTTTTCCTGCTCCTCTTAGCATGATAAACAAGATTCAAACAGAGTGAGATGCCAGCTCCTTTCATTCAGTCAGTAGCTTCAATCATTTCTGGACGTTTTTCAATGGCAAAAATCAATGAATATTGTAAATGCACAAACAGTAATTTCTCCGCATTGCAAGGTGCAATTCTGAAATTTTTTGCTTTTTTCTGCTACTCTTAGCATGATAAAGAAGATTCAAAGAGAGTGAGATGCCAGCTCCTTTAATTCAGTCAGTAGCTTCAAACATTTCTGGTATATGAATAACATGATGTTTTTCAATGGCAAAAATCAATGAATATTGTAAATGCACAAACAGTAATTTCTCCGCATTGCAAGGTGCAATTCTGAAATTTTTTGCTTTTTCCTGCTCCTCTTAGCATGATAAAGAAGATTCAAAGAGAGTGAGATGCCAGCTCCTTTCATTCAGTCAGTAGCTTCAAACATTTCTGGTATATGAATAACATGATGTTTTTCAATGGCAAAAATCAATGAATATTGTAAATGCACAAACAGTAATTTCTCCGCATTGCAAGGTGCAATTCTGAAATTTTTTGCTTTTTCCTGCTCCTCTTAGCATGATAAACAAGATTCAAAGAGAGTGAGATGCCAGCTCCTTTCATTCAGTCAGTAGCTTCAATCATTTCTGGACGTTTTTCAATGGCAAAAATCAATGAATATTGTAAATGCACAAACAGTAATTTCTCCGCATTGCAAGGTGCAATTCTGAAATTTTTTGCTTTTTCCTGCTCCTCTTAGCATGATAAACAAGATTCAAAGAGAGTGAGATGCCAGCTCCTTTCATTCAGTCAGTAGCTTCAATCATTTCTGGACGTTTTTCAATGGCAAAAATCAATGAATATTGTAAATGCACAAACAGTAATTTATCCGCATTGCAAGGTGCAATTCTGAAATTTTTTGCTTTTTCCTGCTCCTCTTAGCATGATAAAGAAGATTCAAAGAGAGTGAGATGCCAGCTCCTTTCATTCAGTCAGTAGCTTCAAACATTTCTGGTATATGAATAACATGATGTTTTTCAATGGCAAAAATCACTGAATATTGTAAATGCACAAACAGTAATTTCTCCGCATTGCAAGGTGCAATTCTGAAATTTTTTGCTTTTTCCTGCTCCTCTTAGCATGATAAAGAAGATTCAAAGTGAGTGAGATGCCAGCTCCTTTCATTCAGTCAGTAGCTTCAATCATTTCTGGACGTTTTTCAATGGCAAAAATCAATGAATATTGTAAATGCACAAACAGTAATTTCTCCGCATTGCAAGGTGCAATTCTGAAATTTTTTGCTTTTTCCTGCTCCTCTTAGCATGATAAAGAAGATTCAAAGAGAGTGAGATGCCAGCTCCTTTCATTCAGTCAGTAGCTTCAAACATTTCTGGTATATGAATAACATGATATTTTTCAATGGCAAAAATCAATGAATATTGTAAATGCACAAACAGTAATTTCTCCGCATTGAAAGGTGCAATTCTGAAATTTTTTGCTTTTTCCTGCTCCTCTTAGCATGATAAAGAAGATTCAAAGAGAGTGAGATGCCAGCTCCTTTCATTCAGTCAGTAGCTTCAATCATTTCTGGACGTTTTTCAATGGCAAAAATCAATGAATATTGTAAATGCACAAACAGTAATTTCTCCGCATTGCAAGGTGCAATTCTGAAATTTTTTGCTTTTTCCTGCTCCTCTTAGCATGATAAACAAGATTCAAACAGAGTGAGATGCCAGCTCCTTTCATTCAGTCAGTAGCTTCAATCATTTCTGGACGTTTTTCAATGGCAAAAATCAATGAATATTGTAAATGCACAAACAGTAATTTCTCCGCATTGCAAGGTGCAATTCTGAAATTTTTTGCTTTTTTCTGCTACTCTTAGCATGATAAAGAAGATTCAAAGAGAGTGAGATGCCAGCTCCTTTAATTCAGTCAGTAGCTTCAAACATTTCTGGTATATGAATAACATGATGTTTTTCAATGGCAAAAATCAATGAATATTGTAAATGCACAAACAGTAATTTCTCCGCATTGCAAGGTGCAATTCTGAAATTTTTTGCTTTTTCCTGCTCCTCTTAGCATGATAAAGAAGATTCAAAGAGAGTGAGATGCCAGCTCCTTTCATTCAGTCAGTAGCTTCAAACATTTCTGGTATATGAATAACATGATGTTTTTCAATGGCAAAAATCAATGAATATTGTAAATGCACAAACAGTAATTTCTCCGCATTGCAAGGTGCAATTCTGAAATTTTTTGCTTTTTCCTGCTCCTCTTAGCATGATAAACAAGATTCAAAGAGAGTGAGATGCCAGCTCCTTTCATTCAGTCAGTAGCTTCAATCATTTCTGGACGTTTTTCAATGGCAAAAATCAATGAATATTGTAAATGCACAAACAGTAATTTATCCGCATTGCAAGGTGCAATTCTGAAATTTTTTGCTTTTTCCTGCTCCTCTTAGCATGATAAAGAAGATTCAAAGAGAGTGAGATGCCAGCTCCTTTCATTCAGTCAGTAGCTTCAAACATTTCTGGTATATGAATAACATGATGTTTTTCAATGGCAAAAATCATTGAATATTGTAAATGCACAAACAGTAATTTCTCCGCATTGCAAGGTGCAATTCTGAAATTTTTTGCTTTTTCCTGCTCCTCTTAGCATGATAAAGAAGATTCAAAGAGAGTGAGATGCCAGCTCCTTTCATTCAGTCAGTAGCTTCAATCATTTCTGGACGTTTTTCAATGACAAAAATCATTGAATATTGTAAATGCACAAACAGTAATTTCTCCGCATTGCAAGGTGCAATTCTGAAATTTTTTGCTTTTTCCTGCTCCTCTTAGCATGATAAAGAAGATTCAAAGAGAGTGAGATGCCAGCTCCTTTCATTCAGTCAGTAGCTTCAATCATTTCTGGTATATGAATAACATGATGTTTTTCAATGGCAAAAATCAATGAATATTGTAAATGCACAAACAGTAATTTCTCCGCATTGCAAGGTGCAATTCTGAAATTTTTTGCTTTTTCCTGCTCCTCTAAGCATGATAAAGAAGATTCAAGGAGAGTGAGATGCCAGCTCCTTTCATTCAGTCAGTAGCTTCAATCATTTCTGGACGTTTTTCAATGGCAAAAATCAATGAATATTGTAAATGCACAAACAGTAATTTCTCCGCATTGCAAGGTGCAATTCTGAAATTTTTTGCTTTTTCCTGCTCCTCTTAGCATGATAAACAAGATTCAAAGAGAGTGAGATGCCAGCTCCTTTCATTCAGTCAGTAGCTTCAATCATTTCTGGACGTTTTTCAATGGCAAAAATCAATGAATATTGTAAATGCACAAACAGTAATTTCTCCGCATTGCAAGGTGCAATTCTGAAATTTTTTGCTTTTTCCTGCTCCTCTTAGCATGATAAAGAAGATTCAAAGAGAGTGAGATGCCAGCTCCTTTCATTCAGTCAGTAGCTTCAAACATTTCTGGTATATGAATAACATGATGTTTTTCAATGGCAAAAATCACTGAATATTGTAAATGCACAAACAGTAATTTCTCCGCATTGCAAGGTGCAATTCTGAAATTTTTTGCTTTTTCCTGCTCCTCTTAGCATGATAAACAAGATTCAAAGAGAGTGAGATGCCAGCTCCTTTCATTCAGTCAGTAGCTTCAATCATTTCTGGACGTTTTTCAATGGCAAAAATCAATGAATATTGTAAATGCACAAACAGTAATTTCTCCGCATTGCAAGGTGCAATTCTGAAATTTTTTGCTTTTTTCTGCTCCTCTTAGCATGATAAAGAAGATTCAAAGAGAGTGAGATGCCAGCTCCTTTCATTCAGTCAGTAGCTTCAAACATTTCTGGTATATGAATAACATGATGTTTTTCAATGGCAAAAATCAATGAATATTGTAAATGCACAAACAGTAATTTCTCCGCATTGCAAGGTGCAATTCTGAAATTTTTTGCTTTTTCCTGCTCCTCTTAGCATGATAAACAAGATTCAAAGAGAGTGAGATGCCAGCTCCTTTCATTCAGTCAGTAGCTTCAATCATTTCTGGACGTTTTTCAATGGCAAAAATCAATGAATATTGTAAATGCACAAACAGTAATTTATCCGCATTGCAAGGTGCAATTCTGAAATTTTTTGCTTTTTCCTGCTCCTCTTAGCATGATAAAGAAGATTCAAAGAGAGTGAGATGCCAGCTCCTTTCATTCAGTCAGTAGCTTCAAACATTTCTGGTATATGAATAACATGATGTTTTTCAATGGCAAAAATCACTGAATATTGTAAATGCACAAACAGTAATTTCTCCGCATTGCAAGGTGCAATTCTGAAATTTTTTGCTTTTTCCTGCTCCTCTTAGCATGATAAAGAAGATTCAAAGTGAGTGAGATGCCAGCTCCTTTCATTCAGTCAGTAGCTTCAATCATTTCTGGACGTTTTTCAATGGCAAAAATCAATGAATATTGTAAATGCACAAACAGTAATTTCTCCGCATTGCAAGGTGCAATTCTGAAATTTTTTGCTTTTTCCTGCTCCTCTTAGCATGATAAAGAAGATTCAAAGAGAGTGAGATGCCAGCTCCTTTCATTCAGTCAGTAGCTTCAAACATTTCTGGTATATGAATAACATGATATTTTTCAATGGCAAAAATCAATGAATATTGTAAATGCACAAACAGTAATTTCTCCGCATTGAAAGGTGCAATTCTGAAATTTTTTGCTTTTTCCTGCTCCTCTTAGCATGATAAAGAAGATTCAAAGAGAGTGAGATGCCAGCTCCTTTCATTCAGTCAGTAGCTTCAATCATTTCTGGACGTTTTTCAATGGCAAAAATCAATGAATATTGTAAATGCACAAACAGTAATTTCTCCGCATTGCAAGGTGCAATTCTGAAATTTTTTGCTTTTTCCTGCTCCTCTTAGCATGATAAACAAGATTCAAACAGAGTGAGATGCCAGCTCCTTTCATTCAGTCAGTAGCTTCAATCATTTCTGGACGTTTTTCAATGGCAAAAATCAATGAATATTGTAAATGCACAAACAGTAATTTCTCCGCATTGCAAGGTGCAATTCTGAAATTTTTTGCTTTTTTCTGCTACTCTTAGCATGATAAAGAAGATTCAAAGAGAGTGAGATGCCAGCTCCTTTAATTCAGTCAGTAGCTTCAAACATTTCTGGTATATGAATAACATGATGTTTTTCAATGGCAAAAATCAATGAATATTGTAAATGCACAAACAGTAATTTCTCCGCATTGCAAGGTGCAATTCTGAAATTTTTTGCTTTTTCCTGCTCCTCTTAGCATGATAAAGAAGATTCAAAGAGAGTGAGATGCCAGCTCCTTTCATTCAGTCAGTAGCTTCAAACATTTCTGGTATATGAATAACATGATGTTTTTCAATGGCAAAAATCAATGAATATTGTAAATGCACAAACAGTAATTTCTCCGCATTGCAAGGTGCAATTCTGAAATTTTTTGCTTTTTCCTGCTCCTCTTAGCATGATAAAGAAGATTCACAGAGAGTGAGATGCCAGCTCCTTTCATTCAGTCAGTAGCTTCAAACATTTCTGGTATATGAATAACATGATGTTTTTCAAAGGCAAAAATCAATGAATATTGTAAATGCACAAACAGTAATTTCTCCGCATTGCAAGGTGCAATTCTGAAATTTTTTGCTTTTTCCTGCTCCTCTTAGCATGATAAACAAGATTCAAAGAGAGTGAGATGCCAGCTCCTTTCATTCAGTCAGTAGCTTCAATCATTTCTGGACGTTTTTCAATGGCAAAAATCAATGAATATTGTAAATGCACAAACAGTAATTTCTCCGCATTGCAAGGTGCAATTCTGAAATTTTTTGCTTTTTCCTGCTCCTCTTAGCATGATAAAGAAGATTCAAAGAGAGTGAGATGCCAGCTCCTTTAATTCAGTCAGTAGCTTCAAACATTTCTGGTATATGAATAACATGATGTTTTTCAATGGCAAAAATCACTGAATATTGTAAATGCACAAACAGTAATTTCTCCGCATTGCAAGGTGCAATTCTGAAATTTTTTGCTTTTTCCTGCTCCTCTTAGCATGATAAAGAAGATTCAAAGAGAGTGAGATGCCAGCTCCTTTCATTCAGTAAGTAGCTTCAATCATTTCTGGACGTTTTTCAATGGCAAAAATCAATGAATATTGTAAATGCACAAACAGTAATTTCTCCGCATTGCAAGGTGCAATTCTGAAATTTTTTGCTTTTTCCTGCTCCTCTTAGCATGATAAACAAGATTCAAAGAGAGTGAGATGCCAGCTCCTTTCATTCAGTCAGTAGCTTCAATCATTTCTGGACGTTTTTCAATGGCAAAAATCAATGAATATTGTAAATGCACAAACAGTAATTTCTCCGCATTGCAAGGTGCAATTCTGAAATTTTTTGCTTTTTCCTGCTCCTCTTAGCATGATAAAGAAGATTCAAAGAGAGTGAGATGCCAGCTCCTTTCATTCAGTCAGTAGCTTCAAACATTTCTGGTATATGAATAACATGATATTTTTCAATGGCAAAAATCAATGAATATTGTAAATGCACAAACAGTAATTTCTCCGCATTGCAAGGTGCAATTCTGAAATTTTTTGCTTTTTCCTGCTCCTCTTAGCATGATAAAGAAGATTCAAAGTGAGTGAGATGCCAGCTCCTTTCATTCAGTCAGTAGCTTCAATCATTTCTGGACGTTTTTCAATGGCAAAAATCAATGAATATTGTAAATGCACAAACAGTAATTTCTCCGCATTGCAAGGTGCAATTCTGAAATTTGCTTTTTTCTGCTCCTCTTAGCATGATAAAGAAGATTCAAAGAGAGTGAGATGCCAGCTCCTTTCATTCAGTCAGTAGCTTCAATCATTTCTGGACGTTTTTCAATGGCAAAAATCAATGAATATTGTAAATGCACAAACAGTAATTTCTCCGCATTGCAAGGTGCAATTCTGAAATTTTTTGCTTTTTCCTGCTCCTCTTAGCATGATAAAGAAGATTCAAAGAGAGTGAGATGCCAGCTCCTTTCATTCAGTCAGTAGCTTCAATCATTTCTGGACGTTTTTCAATGGCAAAAATCAATGAATATTGTAAATGCACAAACAGTAATTTCTCCGCATTGCAAGGTGCAATTCTGAAATTTTTTGCTTTTTCCTGCTCCTCTTAGCATGATAAAGAAGATTCAAAGAGAGTGAAATGCCAGCTCCTTTCATTCAGTCAGTAGCTTCAATCATTTCTGGACGTTTTTCAATGGCAAAAATCAATGAATATTGTAAATGCACAAACAGTAATTTCTCCGCATTGCAAGGTGCAATTCTGAAATTTTTTGCTTTTTCCTGCTCCTCTTATCATGATAAAGAAGATTCAAAGAGAGTGAGATGCCAGCTCCTTTCATTCAGTCAGTAGCTTCAATCATTTCTGGACGTTTTTCAATGGCAAAAATCATTGAATATTGTAAATGCACAAACAGTAATTTCTCCGCATTGCAAGGTGCAATTCTGAAATTTTTTGCTTTTTCCTGCTCCTCTTAGCATGATAAAGAAGATTCAAAGAGAGTGAGATGCCAGCTCCTTTCATTCAGTCAGTAGCTTCAATCATTTCTGGTATATGAATAACATGATGTTTTTCAATGGCAAAAATCAATGAATATTGTAAATGCACAAACAGTAATTTCTCCGCATTGCAAGGTGCAATTCTGAAATTTTTTGCTTTTTCCTGCTCCTCTAAGCATGATAAAGAAGATTCAAGGAGAGTGAGATGCCAGCTCCTTTCATTCAGTCAGTAGCTTCAATCATTTCTGGACGTTTTTCAATGGCAAAAATCAATGAATATTGTAAATGCACAAACAGTAATTTCTCCGCATTGCAAGGTGCAATTCTGAAATTTTTTGCTTTTTCCTGCTCCTCTTAGCATGATAAACAAGATTCAAAGAGAGTGAGATGCCAGCTCCTTTCATTCAGTCAGTAGCTTCAATCATTTCTGGACGTTTTTCAATGGCAAAAATCAATGAATATTGTAAATGCACAAACAGTAATTTCTCCGCATTGCAAGGTGCAATTCTGAAATTTTTTGCTTTTTCCTGCTCCTCTTAGCATGATAAAGAAGATTCAAAGAGAGTGAGATGCCAGCTCCTTTCATTCAGTCAGTAGCTTCAAACATTTCTGGTATATGAATAACATGATGTTTTTCAATGGCAAAAATCACTGAATATTGTAAATGCACAAACAGTAATTTCTCCGCATTGCAAGGTGCAATTCTGAAATTTTTTGCTTTTTCCTGCTCCTCTTAGCATGATAAAGAAGATTCATAGAGAGTGAGATGCCAGCTCCTTTCATTCAGTCAGTAGCTTCAATCATTTCTGGACGTTTTTCAATGGCAAAAATCAATGAATATTGTAAATGCACAAACAGTAATTTCTCCGCATTGCAAGGTGCAATTCTGAAATTTTTTGCTTTTTCCTGCTCCTCTTAGCATGATAAAGAAGATTCAAAGAGAGTGAGATGCCAGCTCCTTTCATTCAGTCAGTAGCTTCAAACATTTCTGGTATATGAATAACATGATGTTTTTCAATGGCAAAAATCAATGAATATTGTAAATGCACAAACAGTAATTTCTCCGCATTGCAAGGTGCAATTCTGAAATTTTTTGCTTTTTCCTGCTCCTCTTAGCATGATAAACAAGATTCAAAGAGAGTGAGATGCCAGCTCCTTTCATTCAGTCAGTAGCTTCAATCATTTCTGGACGTTTTTCAATGGCAAAAATCAATGAATATTGTAAATGCACAAACAGTAATTTCTCCGCATTGCAAGGTGCAATTCTGAAATTTTTTGCTTTTTCCTGCTCCTCTTAGCATGATAAAGAAGATTCAAAGAGAGTGAGATGCCAGCTCCTTTCATTCAGTCAGTAGCTTCAAACATTTCTGGTATATGAATAACATGATATTTTTCAATGGCAAAAATCAATGAATATTGTAAATGCACAAACAGTAATTTCTCCGCATTGAAAGGTGCAATTCTGAAATTTTTTGCTTTTTCCTGCTCCTCTTAGCATGATAAAGAAGATTCAAAGAGAGTGAGATGCCAGCTCCTTTCATTCAGTCAGTAGCTTCAATCATTTCTGGACGTTTTTCAATGGCAAAAATCAATGAATATTGTAAATGCACAAACAGTAATTTCTCCGCATTGCAAGGTGCAATTCTGAAATTTTTTGCTTTTTCCTGCTCCTCTTAGCATGATAAACAAGATTCAAAGAGAGTGAGATGCCAGCTCCTTTCATTCAGTCAGTAGCTTCAATCATTTCTGGACGTTTTTCAATGGCAAAAATCAATGAATATTGTAAATGCACAAACAGTAATTTCTCCACATTGCAAGGTGCAATTCTGAAATTTTTTGCTTTTTTCTGCTAATCTTAGCATGATAAAGAAGATTCAAAGAGAGTGAGATGCCAGCTCCTTTAATTCAGTCAGTAGCTTCAAACATTTCTGGTATATGAATAACATGATGTTTTTCAATGGCAAAAATCAATGAATATTGTAAATGCACAAACAGTAATTTCTCCGCATTGCAAGGTGCAATTCTGAAATTTTTTGCTTTTTCCTGCTCCTCTTAGCATGATAAAGAAGATTCAAAGAGAGTGAGATGCCAGCTCCTTTCATTCAGTCAGTAGCTTCAAACATTTCTGGTATATGAATAACATGATGTTTTTCAATGGCAAAAATCAATGAATATTGTAAATGCACAAACAGTAATTTCTCCGCATTGCAAGGTGCAATTCTGAAATTTTTTGCTTTTTCCTGCTCCTCTTAGCATGATAAAGAAGATTCAAAGAGAGTGAGATGCCAGCTCCTTTCATTCAGTCAGTAGCTTCAAACATTTCTGGTATATGAATAACATGATGTTTTTCAATGGCAAAAATCAATGAATATTGTAAATGCACAAACAGTAATTTCTCCGCATTGCAAGGTGCAATTCTGAAATTTTTTGCTTTTTCCTGCTCCTCTTAGCATGATAAAGAAGATTCAAAGAGAGTGAGATGCCAGCTCCTTTCATTCAGTCAGTAGCTTCAAACATTTCTGGTATATGAATAACATGATGTTTTTCAATGGCAAAAATCAATGAATATTGTAAATGCACAAACAGTAATTTCTCCGCATTGCAAGGTGCAATTCTGAAATTTTTTGCTTTTTCCTGCTCCTCTTAGCATGATAAAGAAGATTCAAAGAGAGTGAGATGCCAGCTCCTTTCATTCAGTCAGTAGCTTCAAACATTTCTGGTATATGAATAACATGATGTTTTTCAATGGCAAAAATCAATGAATATTGTAAATGCACAAACAGTATTTTCTCCGCATTGCAAGGTGCAATTCTGAAATTTTTTGCTTTTTCCTGCTCCTCTTAGCATGATAAAGAAGATTCAAAGAGAGTGAGATGCCAGCTCCTTTCATTCAGTCAGTAGCTTCAATCATTTCTGGTATATGAATAACATGATGTTTTTCAATGGCAAAAATCAATGAATATTGTAAATGCACAAACAGTAATTTCTCCGCATTGCAAGGTGCAATTCTGAAATTTTTTGCTTTTTCCTGCTCCTCTAAGCATGATAAAGAAGATTCAAGGAGAGTGAGATGCCAGCTCCTTTCATTCAGTCAGTAGCTTCAATCATTTCTGGACGTTTTTCAATGGCAAAAATCAATGAATATTGTAAATGCACAAACAGTAATTTCTCCGCATTGCAAGGTGCAATTCTGAAATTTTTTGCTTTTTCCTGCTCCTCTTAGCATGATAAAGAAGATTCAAAGAGAGTGAGATGCCAGCTCCTTTCATTCAGTCAGTAGCTTCAATCATTTCTGGACGTTTTTCAATGGCAAAAATCAATGAATATTGTAAATGCACAAACAGTAATTTCTCCGCATTGCAAGGTGCAATTCTGAAATTTTTTGCTTTTTCCTGCTCCTCTTAGCATGATAAAGAAGATTCAAAGAGAGTGAGATGCCAGCTCCTTTCATTCAGTCAGTAGCTTCAAACATTTCTGGTATATGAATAACATGATGTTTTTCAATGGCAAAAATCAATGAATATTGTAAATGCACAAACAGTAATTTCTCCGCATTGCAAGGTGCAATTCTGAAATTTTTTGCTTTTTCCTGCTCCTCTTAGCATGATAAAGAAGATTCAAAGAGAGTGAGATGCCAGCTCCTTTCATTCAGTAAGTAGCTTCAATCATTTCTGGACGTTTTTCAATGGCAAAAATCAATGAATATTGTAAATGCACAAACAGTAATTTCTCCGCATTGCAAGGTGCAATTCTGAAATTTTTTGCTTTTTCCTGCTCCTCTTAGCATGATAAACAAGATTCAAAGAGAGTGAGATGCCAGCTCCTTTCATTCAGTCAGTAGCTTCAATCATTTCTGGACGTTTTTCAATGGCAAAAATCAATGAATATTGTAAATGCACAAACAGTAATTTCTCCGCATTGCAAGGTGCAATTCTGAAATTTTTTGCTTTTTCCTGCTCCTCTTAGCATGATAAAGAAGATTCAAAGAGAGTGAGATGCCAGCTCCTTTCATTCAGTCAGTAGCTTCAAACATTTCTGGTATATGAATAACATGATATTTTTCAATGGCAAAAATCAATGAATATTGTAAATGCACAAACAGTAATTTCTCCGCATTGAAAGGTGCAATTCTGAAATTTTTTGCTTTTTCCTGCTCCTCTTAGCATGATAAAGAAGATTCAAAGAGAGTGAGATGCCAGCTCCTTTCATTCAGTCAGTAGCTTCAATCATTTCTGGACGTTTTTCAATGGCAAAAATCAATGAATATTGTAAATGCACAAACAGTAATTTCTCCGCATTGCAAGGTGCAATTCTGAAATTTTTTGCTTTTTCCTGCTCCTCTTAGCATGATAAACAAGATTCAAACAGAGTGAGATGCCAGCTCCTTTCATTCAGTCAGTAGCTTCAATCATTTCTGGACGTTTTTCAATGGCAAAAATCAATGAATATTGTAAATGCACAAACAGTAATTTCTCCGCATTGCAAGGTGCAATTCTGAAATTTTTTGCTTTTTTCTGCTAATCTTAGCATGATAAAGAAGATTCAAAGAGAGTGAGATGCCAGCTCCTTTAATTCAGTCAGTAGCTTCAAACATTTCTGGTATATGAATAACATGATGTTTTTCAATGGCAAAAATCAATGAATATTGTAAATGCACAAACAGTAATTTCTCCGCATTGCAAGGTGCAATTCTGAAATTTTTTGCTTTTTCCTGCTCCTCTTAGCATGATAAAGAAGATTCAAAGAGAGTGAGATGCCAGCTCCTTTCATTCAGTCAGTAGCTTCAAACATTTCTGGTATATGAATAACATGATGTTTTTCAATGGCAAAAATCAATGAATATTGTAAATGCACAAACAGTAATTTCTCCGCATTGCAAGGTGCAATTCTGAAATTTTTTGCTTTTTCCTGCTCCTCTTAGCATGATAAAGAAGATTCAAAGAGAGTGAGATGCCAGCTCCTTTCATTCAGTCAGTAGCTTCAAACATTTCTGGTATATGAATAACATGATGTTTTTCAATGGCAAAAATCAATGAATATTGTAAATGCACAAACAGTAATTTCTCCGCATTGCAAGGTGCAATTCTGAAATTTTTTGCTTTTTCCTGCTCCTCTTAGCATGATAAAGAAGATTCAAAGAGAGTGAGATGCCAGCTCCTTTCATTCAGTCAGTAGCTTCAATCATTTCTGTTATATGAATAACATGATGTTTTTCAATGGCAAAAATCAATGAATATTGTAAATGCACAAACAGTAATTTCTCCGCATTGCAAGGTGCAATTCTGAAATTTTTTGCTTTTTCCTGCTCCTCTGAGCATGATAAAGAAGATTCAAGGAGAGTGAGATGCCAGCTCCTTTCATTCAGTCAGTAGCTTCAATCATTTCTGGACGTTTTTCAATGGCAAAAATCAATGAATATTGTAAATGCACAAACAGTAATTTCTCCGCATTGCAAGGTGCAATTCTGAAATTTTTTGCTTTTTCCTGCTCCTCTTAGCATGATAAACAAGATTCAAAGAGAGTGAGATGCCAGCTCCTTTCATTCAGTCAGTAGCTTCAATCATTTCTGGACGTTTTTCAATGGCAAAAATCAATGAATATTGTAAATGCACAAACAGTAATTTCTCCGCATTGCAAGGTGCAATTCTGAAATTTTTTGCTTTTTCCTGCTCCTCTTAGCATGATAAAGAAGATTCAAAGAGAGTGAGATGCCAGCTCCTTTCATTCAGTCAGTAGCTTCAAACATTTCTGGTATATGAATAACATGATGTTTTTCAATGGCAAAAATCACTGAATATTGTAAATGCACAAACAGTAATTTCTCCGCATTGCAAGGTGCAATTCTGAAATTTTTTGCTTTTTCCTGCTCCTCTTAGCATGATAAAGAAGATTCAAAGAGAGTGAGATGCCAGCTCCTTTCATTCAGTAAGTAGCTTCAATCATTTCTGGACGTTTTTCAATGGCAAAAATCAATGAATATTGTAAATGCACAAACAGTAATTTCTCCGCATTGCAAGGTGCAATTCTGAAATTTTTTGCTTTTTCCTGCTCCTCTTAGCATGATAAACAAGATTCAAAGAGAGTGAGATGCCAGCTCCTTTCATTCAGTCAGTAGCTTCAATCATTTCTGGACGTTTTTCAATGGCAAAAATCAATGAATATTGTAAATGCACAAACAGTAATTTCTCCGCATTGCAAGGTGCAATTCTGAAATTTTTTGCTTTTTCCTGCTCCTCTTGGCATGATAAAGAAGATTCAAAGAGAGTGAGATGCCAGCTCCTTTTATTCAGTCAGTAGCTTCAAACATTTCTGGTATATGAATAACATGATATTTTTCAATGGCAAAAATCAATGAATATTGTAAATGCACAAACAGTAATTTCTCCGCATTGAAAGGTGCAATTCTGAAATTTTTTGCTTTTTCCTGCTCCTCTTAGCATGATAAAGAAGATTCAAAGTGAGTGAGATGCCAGCTCCTTTCATTCAGTCAGTAGCTTCAATCATTTCTGGACGTTTTTCAATGGCAAAAATCAATGAATATTGTAAATGCACAAACAGTAATTTCTCCGCATTGCAAGGTGCAATTCTGAAATTTTTGGCTTTTTTCTGCTCCTCTTAGCATGATAAAGAAGATTCAAAGAGAGTGAGATGCCAGCTCCTTTCATTCAGTCAGTAGCTTCAAACATTTCTGGTATATGAATAACGATGTTTTTCAATGGCAAAAATCAATGAATATTGTAAATGCACAAACAGTAATTTCTCCGCATTGCAAGGTGCAATTCTGAAATTTTTTGCTTTTTCCTGCTCCTCTTAGCATGATAAAGAAGATTCAAAGAGAGTGAGATGCCAGCTCCTTTCATTCAGTCAGTAGCTTCAATCATTTCTGGACGTTTTTCAATGGCAAAAATCATTGAATATTGTAAATGCACAAACAGTAATTTCTCCGCATTGCAAGGTGCAATTCTGAAATTTTTTGCTTTTTCCTGCTCCTCTTAGCATGATAAAGAAGATTCAAAGAGAGTGAGATGCCAGCTCCTTTCATTCAGTCAGTAGCTTCAATCATTTCTGGTATATGAATAACATGATGTTTTTCAATGGCAAAAATCAATGAACATTGTAAATGCACAAACAGTAATTTCTCCGCATTGCAAGGTGCAATTCTGAAATTTTTTGCTTTTTCCTGCTCCTCTAAGCATGATAAAGAAGATTCAAAGAGAGTGAGATGCCAGCTCCTTTCATTCAGTCAGTAGCTTCAATCATTTCTGGACGTTTTTCAATGGCAAAAATCAATGAATATTGTAAATGCACAAACAGTAATTTCTCCGCATTGCAAGGTGCAATTCTGAAATTTTTTGCTTTTTCCTGCTCCTCTTAGCATGATAAACAAGATTCAAAGAGAGTGAGATGCCAGCTCGTTTCATTCAGTCAGTAGCTTCAATCATTTCTGGACGTTTTTCAATGGCAAAAATCAATGAATATTGTAAATGCACAAACAGTAATTTCTCCGCATTGCAAGGTGCAATTCTGAAATTTTTTGCTTTTTTCTGCTCCTCTTAGCATGATAAAGAAGATTCAAAGAGAGTGAGATGCCAGCTCCTTTCATTCAGTCAGTAGCTTCAAACATTTCTGGTATATGAATAACATGATGTTTTTCAATGGCAAAAATCAATGAATATTGTAAATGCACAAACAGTAATTTCTCCGCATTGCAAGGTGCAATTCTGAAATTTTTTGCTTTTTCCTGCTCCTCTTAGCAAGATAAACAAGATTCAAAGAGAGTGAGATGCCAGCTCCTTTCATTCAGTCAGTAGCTTCAATCATTTCTGGACGTTTTTCAATGGCAAAAATCAATGAATATTGTAAATGCACAAACAGTAATTTCTCCGCATTGCAAGGTGCAATTCTGAAATTTTTTGCTTTTTCCTGCTCCTCTTAGCAAGATAAACAAGATTCAAAGAGAGTGAGATGCCAGCTCCTTTCATTCAGTCAGTAGCTTCAATCATTTCTGGACGTTTTTCAATGGCAAAAATCAATGAATATTGTAAATGCACAAACAGTAATTTCTCCGCATTGCAATGTGCAATTCTGAAATTTTTTGCTTTTTCCTGCTCCTCTTAGCATGATAAAGAAGATTCAAAGAGAGTGAGATGCCAGCTCCTTTCATTCAGTCAGTAGCTTCAATCATTTCTGGACGTTTTTCAATGGCAAAAATCAATGAATATTGTAAATGCACAAACAGTAATTTCTCCGCATTGCAAGGTGCAATTCTGAAATTTTTTGCTTTTTCCTGCTCCTCTTAGCATGATAAAGAAGATTCAAAGAGAGTGAAATGCCAGCTCCTTTCATTCAGTCAGTAGCTTCAATCATTTCTGGACGTTTTTCAATGCCAAAAATCAATGAATATTGTAAATGAACAAACAGTAATTTCTCCGCATTGCAAGGTGCAATTCTGAAATTTTTTGCTTTTTCCTGCTCCTCTTAGCATGATAAAGAAGATTCAAAGAGAGTGAGATGCCAGCTCCTTTCATTCAGTCAGTAGCTTCAAACATTTCTGGTATATGAATAACATGATGTTTTTCAATGGCAAAAATCAATGAATATTGTAAATGCACAAACAGTAATTTCTCCGCATTGCAAGGTGCAATTCTGAAATTTTTTGCTTTTTCCTGCTCCTCTTAGCATGATAAAGAAGATTCAAAGAGAGTGAGATGCCAGCTCCTTTCATTCAGTCAGTAGCTTCAATCATTTCTGGACGTTTTTCAATGGCAAAAATCATTGAATATTGTAAATGCACAAACAGTAATTTCTCCGCATTGCAAGGTGCAATTCTGAAATTTTTTGCTTTTTCCTGCTCCTCTTAGCATGATAAAGAAGATTCAAAGAGAGTGAGATGCCAGCTCCTTTCATTCAGTCAGTAGCTTCAATCATTTCTGGTATATGAATAACATGATGTTTTTCAATGGCAAAAATCAATGAATATTGTAAATGCACAAACAGTAATTTCTCCGCATTGCAAGGTGCAATTCTGAAATTTTTTGCTTTTTCCTGCTCCTCTAAGCATGATAAAGAAGATTCAAGGAGAGTGAGATGCCAGCTCCTTTCATTCAGTCAGTAGCTTCAATCATTTCTGGACGTTTTTCAATGGCAAAAATCAATGAATATTGTAAATGCACAAACAGTAATTTCTCCGCATTGCAAGGTGCAATTCTGAAATTTTTTGCTTTTTCCTGCTCCTCTTAGCATGATAAACAAGATTCAAAGAGAGTGAGATGCCAGCTCCTTTCATTCAGTCAGTAGCTTCAATCATTTCTGGACGTTTTTCAATGGCAAAAATCAATGAATATTGTAAATGCACAAACAGTAATTTCTCCGCATTGCAAGGTGCAATTCTGAAATTTTTTGCTTTTTCCTGCTCCTCTTAGCATGATAAAGAAGATTCAAAGAGAGTGAGATGCCAGCTCCTTTCATTCAGTCAGTAGCTTCAAACGTTTCTGGTATATGAATAACATGATGTTTTTCAATGGCAAAAATCACTGAATATTGTAAATGCACAAACAGTAATTTCTCCGCATTGCAAGGTGCAATTCTGAAATTTTTTGCTTTTTCCTGCTCCTCTTAGCATGATAAAGAAGATTCAAAGAGAGTGAGATGCCAGCTCCTTTCATTCAGTCAGTAGCTTCAATCATTTCTGGACGTTTTTCAATGGCAAAAATCAATGAATATTGTAAATGCACAAACAGTAATTTCTCCGCATTGCAAGGTGCAATTCTGAAATTTTTTGCTTTTTCCTGCTCCTCTTAGCATGATAAAGAAGATTCAAAGAGAGTGAGATGCCAGCTCCTTTCATTCAGTCAGTAGCTTCAAACATTTCTGGTATATGAATAACATGATGTTTTTCAATGGCAAAAATCAATGAATATTGTAAATGCACAAACAGTAATTTCTCCGCATTGCAAGGTGCAATTCTGAAATTTTTTGCTTTTTCCTGCTCCTCTTAGCATGATAAAGAAGATTCAAAGAGAGTGAGATGCCAGCTCCTTTCATTCAGTAAGTAGCTTCAATCATTTCTGGACGTTTTTCAATGGCAAAAATCAATGAATATTGTAAATGCACAAACAGTAATTTCTCCGCATTGCAAGGTGCAATTCTGAAATTTTTTGCTTTTTCCTGCTCCTCTTAGCATGATAAACAAGATTCAAAGAGAGTGAGATGCCAGCTCCTTTCATTCAGTCAGTAGCTTCAATCATTTCTGGACGTTTTTCAATGGCAAGAATCAATGAATATTGTAAATGCACAAACAGTAATTTCTCCGCATTGCAAGGTGCAATTCTGAAATTTTTTGCTTTTTCCTGCTCCTCTTAGCAAGATAAACAAGATTCAAAGAGAGTGAGATGCCAGCTCCTTTCATTCAGTCAGTAGCTTCAATCATTTCTGGACGTTTTTCAATGGCAAAAATCAATGAATATTGTAAATGCACAAACAGTAATTTCTCCGCATTGCAAGGTGCAATTCTGAAATTTTTTGCTTTTTCCTGCTCCTCTTAGCATGATAAAGAAGATTCAAAGAGAGTGAGATGCCAGCTCCTTTCATTCAGTCAGTAGCTTCAATCATTTCTGGACGTTTTTCAATGGCAAAAATCAATGAATATTGTAAATGCACAAACAGTAATTTCTCCGCATTGCAAGGTGCAATTCTGAAATTTTTTGCTTTTTCCTGCTCCTCTTAGCATGATAAAGAAGATTCAAAGAGAGTGAAATGCCAGCTACTTTCATTCAGTCAGTAGCTTCAATCATTTCTGGACGTTTTTCAATGCCAAAAATCAATGAATATTGTAAATGAACAAACAGTAATTTCTCCGCATTGCAAGGTGCAATTCTGAAATTTTTTGCTTTTTCCTGCTCCTCTTAGCATGATAAAGAAGATTCAAAGAGAGTGAGATGCCAGCTCCTTTCATTCAGTCAGTAGCTTCAAACATTTCTGGTATATGAATAACATGATGTTTTTCAATGGCAAAAATCAATGAATATTGTAAATGCACAAACAGTAATTTCTCCGCATTGCAAGGTGCAATTCTGAAATTTTTTGCTTTTTCCTGCTCCTCTAAGCATGATAAAGAAGATTCAAAGAGAGTGAGATGCCAGCTCCTTTCATTCAGTCAGTAGCTTCAATCATTTCTGGACGTTTTTCAATGGCAAAAATCAATGAATATTGTAAATGCACAAACAGTAATTTCTCCGCATTGCAAGGTGCAATTCTGAAATTTTTTGCTTTTTCCTGCTCCTCTTAGCATGATAAACAAGATTCAAAGAGAATGAGATGCCAGCTCCTTTCATTCAGTCAGTAGCTTCAATCATTTCTGGACGTTTTTCAATGGCAAAAATCAATGAATATTGTAAATGCACAAACAGTAATTTCTCCGCATTGCAAGGTGCAATTCTGAAATTTTTTGCTTTTTCCTGCTCCTCTTAGCATGATAAAGAAGATTCAAAGAGAGTGAGATGCCAGCTCCTTTCATTCAGTCAGTAGCTTCAATCATTTCTGGTATATGAATAACATGATGTTTTTCAATGGCAAAAATCAATGAATATTGTAAATGCACAAACAGTAATTTCTCCGCATTGCAAGGTGCAATTCTGAAATTTTTTGCTTTTTCCTGCTCCTCTAAGCATGATAAAGAAGATTCAAGGAGAGTGAGATGCCAGCTCCTTTCATTCAGTCAGTAGCTTCAATCATTTCTGGACGTTTTTCAATGGCAAAAATCAATGAATATTGTAAATGCACAAACAGTAATTTCTCCGCATTGCAAGGTGCAATTCTGAAATTTTTTGCTTTTTCCTGCTCCTCTTAGCATGATAAACAAGATTCAAAGAGAGTGAGATGCCAGCTCCTTTCATTCAGTCAGTAGCTTCAATCATTTCTGGACGTTTTTCAATGGCAAAAATCAATGAATATTGTAAATGCACAAACAGTAATTTCTCCGCATTGCAAGGTGCAATTCTGAAATTTTTTGCTTTTTCCTGCTCCTCTTAGCATGATAAAGAAGATTCAAAGAGAGTGAGATGCCAGCTCCTTTCATTCAGTCAGTAGCTTCAAACATTTCTGGTATATGAATAACATGATGTTTTTCAATGGCAAAAATCACTGAATATTGTAAATGCACAAACAGTAATTTCTCCGCATTGCAAGGTGCAATTCTGAAATTTTTTGCTTTTTCCTGCTCCTCTTAGCATGATAAAGAAGATTCAAAGAGAGTGAGATGCCAGCTCCTTTCATTCAGTCAGTAGCTTCAATCATTTCTGGACGTTTTTCAATGGCAAAAATCAATGAATATTGTAAATGCACAAACAGTAATTTCTCCGCATTGCAAGGTGCAATTCTGAAATTTTTTGCTTTTTCCTGCTCCTCTTAGCATGATAAAGAAGATTCAAAGAGAGTGAGATGCCAGCTCCTTTCATTCAATCAGTAGCTTCAAACATTTCTGGTATATGAATAACATGATGTTTTTCAATGGCAAAAATCAATGAATATTGTAAATGCACAAACAGTAATTTCTCCGCATTGCAAGGTGCAATTCTGAAATTTTTTGCTTTTTCCTGCTCCTCTTAGCATGATAAAGAAGATTCAAAGAGAGTGAGATGCCAGCTCCTTTCATTCAGTAAGTAGCTTCAATCATTTCTGGACGTTTTTCAATGGCAAAAATCAATGAATATTGTAAATGCACAAACAGTAATTTCTCCGCATTGCAAGGTGCAATTCTGAAATTTTTTGCTTTTTCCTGCTCCTCTTAGCATGATAAACAAGATTCAAAGAGAGTGAGATGCCAGCTCCTTTCATTCAGTCAGTAGCTTCAATCATTTCTGGACGTTTTTCAATGGCAAAAATCAATGAATATTGTAAATGCACAAACAGTAATTTCTCCGCATTGCAAGGTGCAATTCTGAAATTTTTTGCTTTTTCCTGCTCCTCTTAGCATGATAAAGAAGATTCAAAGAGAGTGAGATGCCAGCTCCTTTCATTCAGTCAGTAGCTTCAAACATTTCTGGTAGATGAATAACATGATATTTTTCAATGGCAAAAATCAATGAATATTGTAAATGCACAAACAGTAATTTCTCCGCATTGAAAGGTGCAATTCTGAAATTTTTTGCTTTTTCCTGCTCCTCTTAGCATGATAAAGAAGATTCAAAGAGAGTGAGATGCCAGCTCCTTTCATTCAGTCAGTAGCTTCAAACATTTCTGGTATATGAATAACATGATGTTTTTCAATGGCAAAAATCAATGAATATTGTAAATGCACAAACAGTAATTTCTCCGCATTGCAAGGTGCAATTCTGAAATTTTTTGCTTTTTCCTGCTCCTCTTAGCATGATAAAGAAGATTCAAAGAGAGTGAGATGCCAGCTCCTTTCATTCAGTCAGTAGCTTCAAACATTTCTGGTATATGAATAACATGATGTTTTTCAATGGCAAAAATCAATGAATATTGTAAATGCACAAACAGTAATTTCTCCACATTGCAAGGTGCAATTCTGAAATTTTTTGCTTTTTCCTGCTCCTCTTAGCATGATAAAGAAGATTCAAAGAGAGTGAGATGCCAGCTCCTTTCATTCAGTCAGTAGCTTCAATCATTTCTGGACGTTTTTCAATGGCAAAAATCATTGAATATTGTAAATGCACAAACAGTAATTTCTCCGCATTGCAAGGTGCAATTCTGAAATTTTTTGCTTTTTCCTGCTCCTCTTAGCATGATAAAGAAGATTCAAAGAGAGTGAGATGCCAGCTCCTTTCATTCAGTCAGTAGCTTCAATCATTTCTGGTATATGAATAACATGATGTTTTTCAATGGCAAAAATCAATGAATATTGTAAATGCACAAACAGTAATTTCTCCGGATTGCAAGGTGCAATTCAGAAATTTTTTGCTTTTTCCTGCTCCTCTTAGCATGATAAAGAAGATTCAAAGAGAGTGAGATGCCAGCTCCTTTCATTCAGTCAGTAGCTTCAATCATTTCTGGACGTTTTTCAATGGCAAAAATCAATGAATATTGTAAATGCACAAACAGTAATTTCTCCGCATTGCAAGGTGCAATTCTGAAATTTTTTGCTTTTTCCTGCTCCTCTTAGCATGATAAACAAGATTCAAAGAGAGTGAGATGCCAGCTCCTTTCATTCAGTCAGTAGCTTCAATCATTTCTGGACGTTTTTCAATGGCAAAAATCAATGAATATTGTAAATGCACAAACAGTAATTTCTCCGCATTGCAAGGTGGAATTCTGAAATTTTTTGCTTTTTCCTGCTCCTCTTAGCATGATAAAGAAGATTCAAAGAGAGTGAGATGCCAGCTCCTTTCATTCAGTCAGTAGCTTCAAACATTTCTGGTATATGAATAACATGATGTTTTTCAATGGCAAAAATCAATGAATATTGTAAATGCACAAACAGTAATTTCTCCGCATTGCAAGGTGCAATTCTGAAATGTTTTGCTTTTTCCTGCTCCTCTTAGCATGATAAAGAAGATTCAAAGAGAGTGAGATGCCAGCTCCTTTCATTCAGTCAGTAGCTTCAATCATTTCTGGACGTTTTTCAATGGCAAAAATCAATGAATATTGTAAATGCACAAACAGTAATTTCTCCGCATTGCAAGGTGCAATTCTGAAATTTTTTGCTTTTTCCTGCTCCTCTTAGCATGATAAAGAAGATTCAAAGAGAGTGAGATGCCAGCTCCTTTCATTCAGTCAGTAGCTTCAATCATTTCTGGACGTTTTTCAATGGCAAAAATCAATGAATATTGTAAATGCACAAAGAGTAATTTCTCCGCATTGCAAGGTGCAATTCTGAAATTTTTTGCTTTTTCCTGCTCCTCTTAGCATGATAAAGAAGATTCAAAGAGAGTGAGATGCCAGCTCCTTTCATTCAGTCAGTAGCTTCAAACATTTCTGGTATATGAATAACATGATGTTTTTCAATGGCAAAAATCAATGAATATTGTAAATGCACAAACAGTAATTTCTCCGCATTGCAAGGTGCAATTCTGAAATTTTTTGCTTTTTCCTGCTCCTCAGCATGATAAAGAAGATTCAAAGAGAGTGAGATGCCAGCTCCTTTCATTCAGTCAGTAGCTTCAATCATTTCTGGACGTTTTTCAATGGCAAAAATCATTGAATATTGTAAATGCACAAACAGTAATTTCTCCGCATTGCAAGGTGCAATTCTGAAATTTTTTGCTTTTTCCTGCTCCTCTTAGCATGATAAACAAGATTCAAAGAGAGTGAGATGCCAGCTCCTTTCATTCAGTCAGTAGCTTCAATCATTTCTGGTATATGAATAACATGATGTTTTTCAATGGCAAAAATCAATGAATATTGTAAATGCACAAACAGTAATTTCTCCGGATTGCAAGGTGCAATTCTGAAATTTTTTGCTTTTTCCTGCTCCTCTTAGCATGATAAAGAAGATTCACAGAGAGTGAGATGCCAGCTCCTTTCATTCAGTCAGTAGCTTCAATCATTTCTGGACGTTTTTCAATGGCAAAAATCAATGAATATTGTAAATGCACAAACAGTAATTTCTCCGCATTGCAAGGTGCAATTCTGAAATTTTTTGCTTTTTCCTGCTCCTCTTAGCATGATAAACAAGATTCAAAGAGAGTGAGATGCCAGCTCCTTTCATTCAGTCAGTAGCTTCAATCATTTCTGGACGTTTTTCAATGGCAAAAATCAATGAATATTGTAAATGCACAAACAGTAATTTCTCCGCATTGCAAGGTGGAATTCTGAAATTTTTTGCTTTTTCCTGCTCCTCTTAGCATGATAAAGAAGATTCAAAGAGAGTGAGATGCCAGCTCCTTTCATTCAGTCAGTAGCTTCAAACATTTCTGGTATATGAATAACATGATGTTTTTCAATGGCAAAAATCAATGAATATTGTAAATGCACAAACAGTAATTTCTCCGCATTGCAAGGTGCAATTCTGAAATGTTTTGCTTTTTCCTGCTCCTCTTAGCATGATAAAGAAGATTCAAAGAGAGTGAGATGCCAGCTCCTTTCATTCAGTCAGTAGCTTCAATCATTTCTGGACGTTTTTCAATGGCAAAAATCAATGAATATTGTAAATGCACAAACAATTTCTCCACATTGCAAGGTGCAATTCTGAAATTTTTTGCTTTTTCCTGCTCCTCTTAGCATGATAAAGAAGATTCAAAGAGAGTGAGATGCCAGCTCCTTTCATTCAGTCAGTAGCTTCAAACATTTCTGGTATATGAATAACATGATGTTTTTCAATGGCAAAAATCAATGAATATTGTAAATGCACAAACAGTAATTTCTCCGCATTGCAAGGTGCAATTCTGAAATTTTTTGCTTTTTCCTGCTCCTCAGCATGATAAAGAAGATTCAAAGAGAGTGAGATGCCAGCTCCTTTCATTCAGTCAGTAGCTTCAAACATTTCTGGTATATGAATAACATGATGTTTTTCAATGGCAAAAATCAATGAATATTGTAAATGCACAAACAGTAATTTCTCCGCATTGCAAGGTGCAATTCTGAAATTTTTTGCTTTTTCCTGCTCCTCAGCATGATAAAGAAGATTCAAAGAGAGTGAGATGCCAGCTCCTTTCATTCAGTCAGTAGCTTCAATCATTTCTGGACGTTTTTCAATGGCAAAAATCATTGAATATTGTAAATGCACAAACAGTAATTTCTCCGCATTGCAAGGTGCAATTCTGAAATTTTTTGCTTTTTCCTGCTCCTCTTAGCATGATAAACAAGATTCAAAGAGAGTGAGATGCCAGCTCCTTTCATTCAGTCAGTAGCTTCAATCATTTCTGGACGTTTTTCAATGGCAAAAATCAATGAATATTGTAAATGCACAAACAGTAATTTCTCCGCATTGCAAGGTGCAATTCTGAAATTTTTTGCTTTTTCCTGCTCCTCTTAGCATGATAAAGAAGATTCAAAGAGAGTGAGATGCCAGCTCCTTTCATTCAGTCAGTAGCTTCAAACATTTCTGGTATATGAATAACATGATGTTTTTCAATGGCAAAAATCAATGAATATTGTAAATGCACAAACAGTAATTTCTCCGCATTGCAAGGTGCAATTCTGAAATTTTTTGCTTTTTCCTGCTCCTCTTAGCATGATAAAGAAGATTCAAAGAGAGTGAGATGCCAGCTCCTTTCATTCAGTCAGTAGCTTCAAACATTTCTGGTATATGAATAACATGATGTTTTTCAATGCAAAAATCAATGAATATTGTAAATGCACAAACAGTAATTTCTCCACATTACAAGGTGCAATTCTGAAATTTTTTGCTTTTTCCTGCTCCTCTTAGCATGATAAAGAAGATTCAAAGAGAGTGAGATGCCAGCTCCTTTCATTCAGTCAGTAGCTTCAATCATTTCTGGTATATGAATAACATGATGTTTTTCAATGGCAAAAATCAATGAATATTGTAAATGCACAAACAGTAATTTCTCCGGATTGCAAGGTGCAATTCTGAAATTTTTTGCTTTTTCCTGCTCCTCTTAGCATGATAAAGAAGATTCACAGAGAGTGAGATGCCAGCTCCTTTCATTCAGTCAGTAGCTTCAATCATTTCTGGACGTTTTTCAATGGCAAAAATCAATGAATATTGTAAATGCACAAACAGTAATTTCTCCGCATTGCAAGGTGCAATTCTGAAATTTTTTGCTTTTTCCTGCTCCTCTTAGCATGATAAACAAGATTCAAAGAGAGTGAGATGCCAGCTCCTTTCATTCAGTCAGTAGCTTCAATCATTTCTGGACGTTTTTCAATGGCAAAAATCAATGAATATTGTAAATGCACAAACAGTAATTTCTCCGCATTGCAAGGTGGAATTCTGAAATTTTTTGCTTTTTCCTGCTCCTCTTAGCATGATAAAGAAGATTCAAAGAGAGTGAGATGCCAGCTCCTTTCATTCAGTCAGTAGCTTCAAACATTTCTGGTATATGAATAACATGATGTTTTTCAATGGCAAAAATCAATGAATATTGTAAATGCACAAACAGTAATTTCTCCGCATTGCAAGGTGCAATTCTGAAATTTTTTGCTTTTTCCTGCTCCTCAGCATGATAAAGAAGATTCAAAGAGAGTGAGATGCCAGCTCCTTTCATTCAGTCAGTAGCTTCAATCATTTCTGGACGTTTTTCAATGGCAAAAATCATTGAATATTGTAAATGCACAAACAGTAATTTCTCCGCATTGCAAGGTGCAATTCTGAAATTTTTTGCTTTTTCCTGCTCCTCTTAGCATGATAAACAAGATTCAAAGAGAGTGAGATGCCAGCTCCTTTCATTCAGTCAGTAGCTTCAATCATTTCTGGACGTTTTTCAATGGCAAAAATCAATGAATATTGTAAATGCACAAACTAATTTCTCCGCATTGCAAGGTGCAATTCTGAAATTTTTTGCTTTTTCCTGCTCCTCTTAGCATGATAAAGAAGATTCAAAGAGAGTTAGATGCCAGCTCCTTTCATTCAGTCAGTAGCTTCAATCATTTCTGGACGTTTTTCAATGGCAAAAATCAATGAATATTGTAAATGCACAAACAGTAATTTCTCCGCATTGCAAGGTGCAATTCTGAAATGTTTTGCTTTTTCCTGCTCCTCTTAGCATGATAAAGAAGATTCAAAGAGAGTGAGATGCCAGCTCCTTTCATTCAGTCAGTAGCTTCAATCATTTCTGAACGTTTTTCAATGGCAAAAATCAATGAATATTGTAAATGCACAAACAGTAATTTCTCCGCATTGCAAGGTGCAATTCTGAAATTTTTTGCTTTTTCCTGCTCCTCTTAGCATGATAAAGAAGATTCAAAGAGAGTGAGATGCCAGCTCCTTTCATTCAGTCAGTAGCTTCAATCATTTCTGGACGTTTTTCAATGGCAAAAATCAATGAATATTGTAAATGCACAAAGAGTAATTTCTCCGCATTGCAAGGTGCAATTCTGAAATTTTTTGCTTTTTCCTGCTCCTCTTAGCATGATAAAGAAGATTCAAAGAGAGTGAGATGCCAGCTCCTTTCATTCAGTCAGTAGCTTCAAACATTTCTGGTATATGAATAACATGATGTTTTTCAATGGCAAAAATCAATGAATATTGTAAATGCACAAACAGTAATTTCTCCGCATTGCAAGGTGCAATTCTGAAATTTTTTGCTTTTTCCTGCTCCTCAGCATGATAAAGAAGATTCAAAGAGAGTGAGATGCCAGCTCCTTTCATTCAGTCAGTAGCTTCAATCATTTCTGGACGTTTTTCAATGGCAAAAATCATTGAATATTGTAAATGCACAAACAGTAATTTCTCCGCATTGCAAGGTGCAATTCTGAAATTTTTTGCTTTTTCCTGCTCCTCTTAGCATGATAAACAAGATTCAAAGAGAGTGAGATGCCAGCTCCTTTCATTCAGTCAGTAGCTTCAATCATTTCTGGACGTTTTTCAATGGCAAAAATCAATAAATATTGTAAATGCACAAACAGTAATTTCTCCGCATTGCAAGGTGCAATTCTGAAATTTTTTGCTTTTTCCTGCTCCTCTGAGCATGATAAAGAAGATTCAAAGAGAGTGAGATGCCAGCTCCTTTCATTCAGTCAGTAGCTTCAAACATTTCTGGTATATGAATAACATGATGTTTTTCAATGGCAAAAATCAATGAATATTGTAAATGCACAAACAGTAATTTCTCCGCATTGCAAGGTGCAATTCTGAAATTTTTTGCTTTTTCCTGCTCCTCTTAGCATGATAAAGAAGATTCAAAGAGAGTGAGATGCCAGCTCCTTTCATTCAGTCAGTAGCTTCAATCATTTCTGGACGTTTTTCAATGGCAAAAATCAATGAATATTGTAAATGCACAAACAGTAATTTCTCCGCATTACAAGGTGCAATTCTGAAATTTTTTGCTTTTTCCTGCTCCTCTTAGCATGATAAAGAAGATTCAAAGAGAGTGAGATGCCAGCTCCTTTCATTCAGTCAGTAGCTTCAATCATTTCTGGACGTTTTTCAATGGCAAAAATCAATGAATATTGTAAATGCACAAAGAGTAATTTCTCCGCATTGCAAGGTGCAATTCTGAAATTTTTTGCTTTTTCCTGCTCCTCTTAGCATGATAAAGAAGATTCAAAGAGAGTGAGATGCCAGCTCCTTTCATTCAGTCAGTAGCTTCAAACATTTCTGGTATATGAATAACATGATGTTTTTCAATGGCAAAAATCAATGAATATTGTAAATGCACAAACAGTAATTTCTCCACATTACAAGGTGCAATTCTGAAATTTTTTGCTTTTTCCTGCTCCTCTTAGCATGATAAAGAAGATTCAAAGAGAGTGAGATGCCAGCTCCTTTCATTCAGTCAGTAGCTTCAATCATTTCTGGACGTTTTTCAATGGCAAAAATCATTGAATATTGTAAATGCACAAACAGTAATTTCTCCGCATTGCAAGGTGCAATTCTGAAATTTTTTGCTTTTTCCTGCTCCTCTTAGCATGATAAAGAAGATTCAAAGAGAGTGAGATGCCAGCTCCTTTCATTCAGTCAGTAGCTTCAATCATTTCTGGTATATGAATAACATGATGTTTTTCAATGGCAAAAATCAATGAATATTGTAAATGCACAAACAGTAATTTCTCCGGATTGCAAGGTGCAATTCTGAAATTTTTTGCTTTTTCCTGCTCCTCTTAGCATGATAAAGAAGATTCAAAGAGAGTGAGATGCCAGCTCCTTTCATTCAGTCAGTAGCTTCAATCATTTCTGGACGTTTTTCAATGGCAAAAATCAATGAATATTGTAAATGCACAAAGAGTAATTTCTCCGCATTGCAAGGTGCAATTCTGAAATTTTTTGCTTTTTCCTGCTCCTCTTAGCATGATAAAGAAGATTCAAAGAGAGTGAGATGCCAGCTCCTTTCATTCAGTCAGTAGCTTCAAACATTTCTGGTATATGAATAACATGATGTTTTTCAATGGCAAAAATCAATGAATATTGTAAATGCACAAACAGTAATTTCTCCGCATTGCAAGGTGCAATTCTGAAATTTTTTGCTTTTTCCTGCTCCTCAGCATGATAAAGAAGATTCAAAGAGATTGAGATGCCAGCTCCTTTCATTCAGTCAGTAGCTTCAATCATTTCTGGACGTTTTTCAATGGCAAAAATCATTGAATATTGTAAATGCACAAACAGTAATTTCTCCGCATTGCAAGGTGCAATTCTGAAATTTTTTGCTTTTTCCTGCTCCTCTTAGCATGATAAACAAGATTCAAAGAGAGTGAGATGCCAGCTCCTTTCATTCAGTCAGTAGCTTCAATCATTTCTGGACGTTTTTCAATGGCAAAAATCAATGAATATTGTAAATGCACAAACAGTAATTTCTCCGCATTGCAAGGTGCAATTCTGAAATTTTTTGCTTTTTCCTGCTCCTCTTAGCATGATAAAGAAGATTCAAAGAGAGTGAGATGCCAGCTCCTTTCATTCAGTCAGTAGCTTCAAACATTTCTGGTATATGAATAACATGATGTTTTTCAATGGCAAAAATCAATGAATATTGTAAATGCACAAACAGTAATTTCTCCGCATTGCAAGGTGCAATTCTGAAATTTTTTGCTTTTTCCTGCTCCTCTTAGCATGATAAAGAAGATTCAAAGAGAGTGAGATGCCAGCTCCTTTCATTCAGTCAGTAGCTTCAATCATTTCTGGACGTTTTTCAATGGCAAAAATCAATGAATATTGTAAATGCACAAACAGTAATTTCTCCGCATTGCAAGGTGCAATTCTGAAATTTTTTGCTTTTTCCTGCTCCTCTTAGCATGATAAAGAAGATTCAAAGAGAGTGATATGCCAGCTCCTTTCATTCAGTCAGTAGCTTCAATCATTTCTGGACGTTTTTCAATGGCAAAAATCAATGAATATTGTAAATGCACAAACAGTAATTTCTCCGCATTGCAAGGTGCAATTCTGAAATTTTTTGCTTTTTCCTGCTCCTCTTAGCATGATAAACAAGATTCAAAGAGAGTGAGATGCCAGCTCCTTTCATTCAGTCAGTAGCTTCAATCATTTCTGGACGTTTTTCAATGGCAAAAATCAATGAATATTGTAAATGCACAAACAGTAATTTCTCCGCATTGCAAGGTGGAATTCTGAAATTTTTGCTTTTTCCTGCTCCTCTTAGCATGATAAAGAATATTCAAAGAGAGTGAGATGCCAGCTCCTTTCATTCAGTCAGTAGCTTCAAACATTTCTGGTATATGAATAACATGATGTTTTTCAATGGCAAAAATCAATGAATATTGTAAATGCACAAACAGTAATTTCTCCGCATTGCAAGGTGCAATTCTGAAATGTTTTGCTTTTTCCTGCTCCTCTTAGCATGATAAAGAAGATTCAAAGAGAGTGAGATGCCAGCTCCTTTCATTCAGTCAGTAGCTTCAATCATTTCTGGACGTTTTTCAATGGCAAAAATCAATGAATATTGTAAATGCACAAACAATTTCTCCGCATTGCAAGGTGCAATTCTGAAATTTTTTGCTTTTTCCTGCTCCTCTTAGCATGATAAAGAAGATTCAAAGAGAGTGAGATGCCAGCTCCTTTCATTCAGTCAGTAGCTTCAATCATTTCTGGACGTTTTTCAATGGCAAAAATCAATGAATATTGTAAATGCACAAAGAGTAATTTCTCCGCATTGCAAGGTGCAATTCTGAAATTTTTTGCTTTTTCCTGCTCCGCTTAGCATGATAAAGAAGATTCAAAGAGAGTGAGATGCCAGCTCCTTTCATTCAGTCAGTAGCTTCAAACATTTCTGGTATATGAATAACATGATGTTTTTCAATGGCAAAAATCAATGAATATTGTAAATGCACAAACAGTAATTTCTCCGCATTGCAAGGTGCAATTCTGAAATTTTTTGCTTTTTCCTGCTCCTCAGCATGATAAAGAAGATTCAAAGAGAGTGAGATGCCAGCTCCTTTCATTCAGTCAGTAGCTTCAATCATTTCTGGACGTTTTTCAATGGCAAAAATCATTGAATATTGTAAATGCACAAACAGTAATTTCTCCGCATTGCAAGGTGCAATTCTGAAATTTTTTGCTTTTTCCTGCTCCTCTTAGCATGATAAACAAGATTCAAAGAGAGTGAGATGCCAGCTCCTTTCATTCAGTCAGTAGCTTCAATCATTTCTGGACGTTTTTCAATGGCAAAAATCAATGAATATTGTAAATGCACAAACTAATTTCTCCGCATTGCAAGGTGCAATTCTGAAATTTTTTGCTTTTTCCTGCTCCTCTTAGCATGATAAAGAAGATTCAAAGAGAGTGAGATGCCAGCTCCTTTCATTCAGTCAGTAGCTTCAATCATTTCTGGACGTTTTTCAATGGCAAAAATCAATGAATATTGTAAATGCACAAACAGTAATTTCTCCGCATTGCAAGGTGCAATTCTGAAATTTTTTGCTTTTTCCTGCTCCTCTTAGCATGATAAAGAAGATTCAAAGAGAGTGAGATGCCAGCTCCTTTCATTCAGTCAGTAGCTTCAAACATTTCTGGTATATGAATAACATGATGTTTTTCAATGGCAAAAATCAATGAATATTGTAAATGCGCAAACAGTAATTTCTCCGCATTGCAAGGTGCAATTCTGAAATTTTTTTGCTTTTTCCTGCTCCTCTTAGCATGATAAAGAAGATTCAAAGAGAGTGAGATGCCAGCTCCTTTCATTCAGTAAGTAGCTTCAATCATTTCTGGATGTTTTTCAATGGCAAAAATCAATGAATATTGTAAATGCACAAACAGTAATTTCTCCGCATTGCAAGGTGCAATTCTGAAATTTTTTGCTTTTTCCTGCTCCTCTTAGCATGATAAACAAGATTCAAAGAGAGTGAGATGCCAGCTCCTTTCATTCAGTCAGTAGCTTCAATCATTTCTGGACGTTTTTCAATGGCAAAAATCAATGAATATTGTAAATGCACAAACAGTAATTTCTCCGCATTGCAAGGTGCAATTCTGAAATTTTTTGCTTTTTCCTGCTCCTCTTAGCATGATAAAGAAGATTCAAAGAGAGTGAGATGCCAGCTCCTTTCATTCAGTCAGTAGCTTCAAACATTTCTGGTATATGAATAACATGATGTTTTTCAATGGCAAAAATCAATGAATATTGTAAATGCACAATCAGTAATTTCTCCGCATTGAAAGGTGCAATTCTGAAATTTTTTGCTTTTTCCTGCTCCTCTTAGCATGATAAAGAAGATTCAAAGAGAGTGAGATGCCAGCTCCTTTCATTCAGTCAGTAGCTTCAATCATTTCTGGACGTTTTTCAATGGCAAAAATCAATGAATATTGTAAATGCACAAACAGTAATTTCTCCGCATTGCAAGGTGCAATTCTGAAATTTTTTGCTTTTTCCTGCTCCTCTTAGCATGATAAACAAGATTCAAAGAGAGTGAGATGCCAGCTCCTTTCATTCAGTCAGTAGCTTCAATCATTTCTGGACGTTTTTCAATGGCAAAAATCAATGAATATTGTAAATGCACAAACAGTAATTTCTCCGCATTGCAAGGTGCAATTCTGAAATTTTTTGCTTTTTTCTGCTCCTCTTAGCATGATAAAGAAGATTCAAAGAGAGTGAGATGCCAGCTCCTTTCATTCAGTCAGTAGCTTCAAACATTTCTGGTATATGAATAACATGATGTTTTTCAATGGCAAAAATCAATGAATATTGTAAATGCACAAACAGTAATTTCTCCGCATTGCAAGGTGCAATTCTGAAATTTTTTGCTTTTTCCTGCTCCTCTTAGCATGATAAAGAAGATTCAAAGAGAGTGAGATGCCAGCTCCTTTCATTCAGTCAGTAGCTTCAATCATTTCTGGACGTTTTTCAATGGCAAAAATAAATGAATATTGTAAATGCACAAACAGTAATTTCTCCGCATTGCAAGGTGCAATTCTGAAATTTTTTGCTTTTTCCTGCTCCTCTTAGCAAGATAAACAAGATTCAAAGAGAGTGAGATGCCAGCTCCTTTCATTCAGTCAGTAGCTTCAATCATTTCTGGACGTTTTTCAATGGCAAAAATCAATGAATATTGTAAATGCACAAACAGTAATTTCTCCGCATTGCAAGGTGCAATTCTGAAATTTTTTGCTTTTTCCTGCTCCTCTTAGCATGATAAAGAAGATTCAAAGAGAGTTAGATGCCAGCTCCTTTCATTCAGTCAGTAGCTTCAATCATTTCTGGACGTTTTTCAATGGCAAAAATCAATGAATATTGTAAATGCACAAACAGTAATTTCTCCGCATTGCAAGGTGCAATTCTGAAATTTTTTGCTTTTTCCTGCTCCTCTTAGCAAGATAAACAAGATTCAAAGAGAGTGAGATGCCAGCTCCTTTCATTCAGTCAGTAGCTTCAATCATTTCTGGACGTTTTTCAATGGCAAAAATCAATGAATATTGTAAATGCACAAACAGTAATTTCTCCGCATTGCAAGGTGCAATTCTGAAATTTTTTGCTTTTTCCTGCTCCTCTTAGCATGATAAAGAAGATTCAAAGAGAGTGAGATGCCAGCTCCTTTCATTCAGTCAGTAGCTTCATTCATTTCTGGACGTTTTTCAATGGCAAAAATCAATGAATATTGTAAATGCACAAACAGTAATTTCTCCGCATTGCAAGGTGCAATTCTGAAATTTTTTGCTTTTTCCTGCTCCTCTTAGCATGATAAAGAAGATTCAAAGAGAGTGAGATGCCAGCTCCTTTCATTCAGTCAGTAGCTTCAATCATTTCTGGACGTTTTTCAATGGCAAAAATCAATGAATATTGTAAATGCACAAACAGTAATTTCTCCGCATTGCAAGGTGCAATTCTGAAATTTTTTGCTTTTTCCTGCTCCTCTTAGCATGATAAAGAAGATTCAAAGAGAGTGAGATGCCAGCTCCTTTCATTCAGTCAGTAGCTTCAATCATTTCTGGACGTTTTTCAATGGCAAAAATCAATGAATATTGTAAATGCACAAACAGTAATTTCTCCGCATTGCAAGGTGCAATTCTGAAATTTTTTGCTTTTTCCTGCTCCTCTTAGCATGACAAAGAAGATTCAAAGAGAGTGAGATGCCAGCTCCTTTCATTCAGTCAGTAGCTTCAAACATTTCTGGTATATGAATAACATGATGTTTTTCAATGGCAAAAATCAATGAATATTGTAAATGCACAAACAGTAATTTCTCCGCATTGCAAGGTGCAATTCTGAAATTTTTTGCTTTTTCCTGCTCCTCTTAGCATGATAAAGAAGATTCAAAGAGAGTGAGATGCCAGCTCCTTTCATTCAGTAAGTAGCTTCAATCATTTCTGGACGTTTTTCAATGGCAAAAATCAATGAATATTGTAAATGCACAAACAGTAATTTCTCCGCATTGCAAGGTGCAATTCTGAAATTTTTTGCTTTTTCCTGCTCCTCTTAGCATGATAAACAAGATTCAAAGAGAGTGAGATGCCAGCTCCTTTCATTCAGTCAGTAGCTTCAATCATTTCTGGACGTTTTTCAATGGCAAAAATCAATGAATATTGTAAATGCACAAACAGTAATTTCTCCGCATTGCAAGGTGCAATTCTGAAATTTTTTGCTTTTTCCTGCTCCTCTTAGCATGATAAAGAAGATTCAAAGAGAGTGAGATGCCAGCTCCTTTCATTCAGTCAGTAGCTTCAAACATTTCTGGTATATGAATAACATGATGTTTTTCAATGGCAAAAATCAATGAATATTGTAAATGCACAAACAGTAATTTCTCCGCATTGAAAGGTGCAATTCTGAATTTTTTTGCTTTTTCCTGCTCCTCTTAGCATGATAAAGAAGATTCAAAGAGAGTGAGATGCCAGCTCCTTTCATTCAGTCAGTAGCTTCAATCATTTCTGGACGTTTTTCAATGGCAAAAATCAATGAATATTGTAAATGCACAAACAGTAATTTCTCCGCATTGCAAAGTGCAATTCTGAAATTTTTTGCTTTTTGCTGCTCCTCTTAGCATGATAAACAAGATTCAAAGAGAGTGAGATGCCAGCTCCTTTCATTCAGTCAGTAGCTTCAATCATTTCTGGACGTTTTTCAATGGCAAAAATCAATGAATATTGTAAATGCACAAACAGTAATTTCTCCGCATTGCAAGGTGCAATTCTGAAATTTTTTGCTTTTTTCTGCTCCTCTTAGCATGATAAAGAAGATTCAAAGAGAGTGAGATGCCAGCTCCTTTCATTCAGTCAGTAGCTTCAAACATTTCTGGTATATGAATAACATGATGTTTTTCAATGGCAAAAATCAATGAATATTGTAAATGCACAAACAGTAATTTCTCCGCATTGCAAGGTGCAATTCTGAAATTTTTTGCTTTTTCCTGCTCCTCTTAGCATGATAAAGAAGATTCAAAGAGAGTGAGATGCCAGCTCCTTTCATTCAGTCAGTAGCTTCAATCATTTCTGGACGTTTTTCAATGGCAAAAATCAATGAATATTGTAAATGCACAAACAGTAATTTCTCCGCATTGCAAGGTGCAATTCTGAAATTTTTTGCTTTTTCCTGCTCCTCTTAGCAAGATAAACAAGATTCAAAGAGAGTGAGATGCCAGCTCCTTTCATTCAGTCAGTAGCTTCAATCATTTCTGGACGTTTTTCAATGGCAAAAATCAATGAATATTGTAAATGCACAAACAGTAATTTCTCCGCATTGCAAGGTGCAATTCTGAAATTTTTTGCTTTTTCCTGCTCCTCTTAGCATGATAAAGAAGATTCAAAGAGAGTGAGATGCCAGCTCCTTTCATTCAGTCAGTAGCTTCAATCATTTCTGGACGTTTTTCAATGGCAAAAATCAATGAATATTGTAAATGCACAAACAGTAATTTCTCCGCATTGCAAGGTGCAATTCTGAAATTTTTTGCTTTTTCCTGCTCCTCTTAGCATGATAAAGAAGATTCAAAGAGAGTGAGATGCCAGCTCCTTTCATTCAGTCAGTAGCTTCAATCATTTCTGGACGTTTTTCAATGGCAAAAATCAATGAATATTGTAAATGCACAAACAGTAATTTCTCCGCATTGCAAGGTGCAATTCTGAAATTTTTTGCTTTTTCCTGCTCCTCTTAGCATGATAAAGAAGATTCAAAGAGAGTGAGATGCCAGCTCCTTTCATTCAGTCAGTAGCTTCAAACATTTCTGGTATATGAATAACATGATGTTTTTCAATGGCAAAAATCAATGAATATTGTAAATGCACAAACAGTAATTTCTCCGCATTGCAAGGTGCAATTCTGAAATTTTTTGCTTTTTCCTGCTCCTCTTAGCATGATAAACAAGATTCAAAGAGAATGAGATGCCAGCTCCTTTCATTCAGTCAGTAGCTTCAATCATTTCTGGACGTTTTTCAATGGCAAAAATCAATGAATATTGTAAATGCACAAACAGTAATTTCTCCGCATTGCAAGGTGCAATTCTGAAATTTTTTGCTTTTTCCTGCTCCTCTTAGCATGATAAACAAGATTCAAAGAGAATGAGATGCCAGCTCCTTTCATTCAGTCAGTAGCTTCAATCATTTCTGGACGTTTTTCAATGGCAAAAATCAATGAATATTGTAAATGCACAAACAGTAATTTCTCCGCATTGCAAGGTGCAATTCTGAAATTTTTTGCTTTTTCCTGCTCCTCTTAGCATGATAAAGAATATTCAAAGAGAGTGAGATGCCAGCTCCTTTCATTCAGTCAGTAGCTTCAAACATTTCTGGTATATGAATAACATGATGTTTTTCAATGGCAAAAATCAATGAATATTGTAAATGCACAAACAGTAATTTCTCCGCATTGCAAGGTGCAATTCTGAAATTTTTTGCTTTTTCCTGCTCCTCTTAGCATGATAAAGAAGATTCAAAGAGAGTGAGATGCCAGCTCCTTTCATTCAGTCAGTAGCTTCAATCATTTCTGGACGTTTTTCAATGGCAAAAATCAATGAATATTGTAAATGCACAAACAGTAATTTCTCCGCATTGCAAGGTGCAATTCTGAATTTTTTTGCTTTTTCCTGCTCCTCTTAGCATGATAAAGAAGATTCAAAGAGAGTGAGATGCCAGCTCCTTTCATTCAGTCAGTAGCTTCAAACATTTCTGGTATATGAATAACATGATGTTTTTCAATGGCAAAAATCAATGAATATTGTAAATGCACAAACAGTAATTTCTCCGCATTGCAAGGTGCAATTTTGAAATTTTTTGCTTTTTCCTGCTCCTCTTAGCATGATAAAGAAGATTCAAAGAGAGTGAGATGCCAGCTCCTTTCATTCAGTCAGTAGCTTCAATCATTTCTGGACGTTTTTCAATGGCAAAAATCAATGAATATTGTAAATGCACAAACAGTAATTTCTCCGCATTGCAAGGTGCAATTCTGAAATTTTTTGCTTTTTCCTGCTCCTCTTAGCATGATAAACAAGATTCAAAGAGAGTGAGATGCCAGCTCCTTTCATTCAGTCAGTAGCTTCAATCATTTCTGGATGTTTTTCAATGGCAAAAATCAATGAATATTGTAAATGCACAAACAGTAATTTCTCCGCATTGCAAGGTGCAATTCTGAAATTTTTTGCTTTTTTCTGCTCCTCTTAGCATGATAAAGAAGATTCAAAGAGAGTGAGATGCCAGCTCCTTTCATTCAGTCAGTAGCTTCAAACATTTCTGGTATATGAATAACATGATGTTTTTCAATGGCAAAAATCAATGAATATTGTAAATGCACAAACAGTAATTTCTCCGCATTGCAAGGTGCAATTCTGAAATTTTTTGCTTTTTCCTTCTCCTCTTAGCATGATAAAGAAGATTCAAAGAGAGTGAGATGCCAGCTCCTTTCATTCAGTCAGTAGCTTCAAACATTTCTGGTATATGAATAACATGATGTTTTTCAATGGCAAAAATCAATGAATATTGTAAATGCACAAACAGTAATTTCTCCGCATTGCAAGGTGCAATTCTGAAATTTTTTGCTTTTTCCTGCTCCTCTTAGCATGATAAAGAAGATTCAAAGAGAGTGAGATGCCAGCTCCTTTCATTCAGTCAGTAGCTTCAATCATTTCTGGACGTTTTTCAATGGCAAAAATCAATGAATATTGTAAATGCACAAACAGTAATTTGTCCGCATTGCAAGGTGCAATTCTGAAATTTTTTGCTTTTTTCTGCTCCTCTTAGCATGATAAAGAAGATTCAAAGAGAGTGAGATGCCAGCTCCTTTCATTCAGTCAGTAGCTTCAAACATTTCTGGACGTTTTTCAATGGCAAAAATCAATGAATATTGTAAATGCACAAACAGTAATTTCTCCGCATTGCAAGGTGCAATTCTGAAATTTTTTGCTTTTTCCTGCTCCTCTTAGCAAGATAAACAAGATTCAAAGAGAGTGAGATGCCAGCTCCTTTCATTCAGTCAGTATCTTCAAACATTTCTGGTATATGAATAACATGATGTTTTTCAATGGCAAAAATCAATGAATATTGTAAATGCACAAACAGTAATTTCTCCGCATTGCAAGGTGCAATTTTGAAATTTTTTGCTTTTTCCTGCTCCTCTTAGCATGATAAAGAAGATTCAAAGAGAGTGAGATGCCAGCTCCTTTCATTCAGTCAGTAGCTTCAATCATTTCTGGACGTTTTTCAATGGCAAAAATCAATGAATATTGTAAATGCACAAACAGTAATTTCTCCGCATTGCAAGGTGCAATTCTGAAATTTTTTGCTTTTTCCTGCTCCTCTTAGCATGATAAACAAGATTCAAATAGAGTGAGATGCCAGCTCCTTTCATTCAGTCAGTAGCTTCAATCATTTCTGGATGTTTTTCAATGGCAAAAATCAATGAATATTGTAAATGCACAAACAGTAATTTCTCCGCATTGCAAGGTGCAATTCTGAAATTTTTTGCTTTTTTCTGCTCCTCTTAGCATGATAAAGAAGATTCAAAGAGAGTGAGATGCCAGCTCCTTTCATTCAGTCAGTAGCTTCAAACATTTCTGGTATATGAATAACATGATGTTTTTCAATGGCAAAAATCAATGAATATTGTAAATGCACAAACAGTAATTTCTCCGCATTGCAAGGTGCAATTCTGAAATTTTTTGCTTTTTCCTGCTCCTCTTAGCATGATAAAGAAGATTCAAAGAGAGTGAGATGCCAGCTCCTTTTATTCAGTCAGTAGCTTCAAACATTTCTGGTATATGAATAACATGATGTTTTTCAATGGCAAAAATCAATGAATATTGTAAATGCACAAAGAGTAATTTCTCCGCATTGCAAGGTGCAATTCTGAAATTTTTTGCTTTTTCCTGCTCCTCTTAGCATGATAAAGAAGATTCAAAGAGAGTGAGATGCCAGCTCCTTTCATTCAGTCAGTAGCTTCAATCATTTCTGGACGTTTTTCAATGGCAAAAATCATTGAATATTGTAAATGCACAAACAGTAATTTCTCCGCATTGCAAGGTGCAATTCTGAAATTTTTTGCTTTTTCCTGCTCCTCTTAGCATGATAAAGAAGATTCAAAGAGAGTGAGATGCCAGCTCCTTTCATTCAGTCAGTAGCTTCAATCATTTCTGGTATATGAATAACATGATGTTTTTCAATGGCAAAAATCAATGAATATTGTAAATGCACAAACAGTAATTTCTCCGCATTGCAAGGTGCAATTCTGAAATTTTTTGCTTTTTCCTGCTCCTCTTAGCATGATAAAGAAGATTCAAAGAGAGTGAGATGCCAGCTCCTTTCATTCAGTCAGTAGCTTCAATCATTTCTGGACGTTTTTCAATGGCAAAAATCAATGAATATTGTAAATGCACAAACAGTAATTTCTCCGCATTGCAAGGTGCAATTCTGAATTTTTTTGCTTTTTTCTGCTCCTCTTAGCATGATAAAGAAGATTCAAAGAGAGTGAGATGCCAGCTCCTTTCATTCAGTCAGTAGCTTCAAACATTTCTGGACGTTTTTCAATGGCAAAAATCAATGAATATTGTAAATGCACAAACAGTAATTTCTCCGCATTGCAAGGTGCAATTCTGAAATTTTTTGCTTTTTCCTGCTCCTCTTAGCATGATAAAGAAGATTCAAAGAGAGTGAGATGCCAGCTCCTTTCATTCAGTCAGTAGCTTCAAACATTTCTGGTATATGAATAACATGATGTTTTTCAATGGCAAAAATCAATGAATATTGTAAATGCACAAAGAGTAATTTCTCCGCATTGCAAGGTGCAATTCTGAAATTTTTTGCTTTTTCCTGCTCCTCTTAGCATGATAAAGAAGATTCAAAGAGAGTGAGATGCCAGCTCCTTTCATTCAGTCAGTAGCTTCAATCATTTCTGGACGTTTTTCAATGGCAAAAATCATTGAATATTGTAAATGCACAAACAGTAATTTCTCCGCATTGCAAGGTGCAATTCTGAAATTTTTTGCTTTTTCCTGCTCCTCTTAGCATGATAAAGAAGATTCAAAGAGAGTGAGATGCCAGCTCCTTTCATTCAGTCAGTAGCTTCAATCATTTCTGGTATATGAATAACATGATGTTTTTCAATGGCAAAAATCAATGAATATTGTAAATGCACAAACAGTAATTTCTCCGCATTGCAAGGTGCAATTCTGAAATTTTTTGCTTTTTCCTGCTCCTCTTAGCATGATAAACAAGATTCAAAGAGAGTGAGATGCCAGCTCCTTTCATTCAGTCAGTAGCTTCAATCATTTCTGGACGTTTTTCAATGGCAAAAATCAATGAATATTGTAAATGCACAAACAGTAATTTCTCCGCATTGCAAGGTGCAATTCTGAATTTTTTTGCTTTTTTCTGCTCCTCTTAGCATGATAAAGAAGATTCAAAGAGAGTGAGATGCCAGCTCCTTTCATTCAGTCAGTAGCTTCAAACATTTCTGGACGTTTTTCAATGGCAAAAATCAATGAATATTGTAAATGCACAAACAGTAATTTCTCCGCATTGCAAGGTGCAATTCTGAAATTTTTTGCTTTTTCCTGCTCCTCTTAGCATGATAAAGAAGATTCAAAGAGAGTGAGATGCCAGCTCCTTTCATTCAGTAAGTAGCTTCAATCATTTCTGGACGTTTTTCAATGGCAAAAATCAATGAATATTGTAAATGCACAAACAGTAATTTCTCCGCATTGCAAGGTGCAATTCTGAAATTTTTTGCTTTTTCCTGCTCCTCTTAGCATGATAAACAAGATTCAAAGAGAGTGAGATGCCAGCTCCTTTCATTCAGTCAGTAGCTTCAATCATTTCTGGACGTTTTTCAATGGCAAAAATCAATGAATATTGTAAATGCACAAACAGTAATTTCTCCGCATTGCAAGGTGCAATTCTGAAATTTTTTGCTTTTTCCTGCTCCTCTTAGCATGATAAAGAAGATTCAAAGAGAGTGAGATGCCAGCTCCTTTCATTCAGTCAGTAGCTTCAAACATTTCTGGTATATGAATAACATGATGTTTTTCAATGGCAAAAATCAATGAATATTGTAAATGCACAAACAGTAATTTCTCCGCATTGAAAGGTGCAATTCTGAAATTTTTTGCTTTTTCCTGCTCCTCTTAGCATGATAAAGAAGATTCAAAGAGAGTGAGATGCCAGCTCCTTTCATTCAGTCAGTAGCTTCAATCATTTCTGGACGTTTTTCAATGGCAAAAATCAATGAATATTGTAAATGCACAAACAGTAATTTCTCCGCATTGCAAGGTGCAATTCTGAAATTTTTTGCTTTTTTCTGCTCCTCTTAGCATGATAAAGAAGATTCAAAGAGAGTGAGATGCCAGCTCCTTTCATTCAGTCAGTAGCTTCAAACATTTCTGGTATATGAATAACATGATGTTTTTCAATGGCAAAAATCAATGAATATTGTAAATGCACAAACAGTAATTTCTCCGCATTGCAAGGTGCAATTCTGAAATTTTGTGCTTTTTCCTGCTCCTCTTAGCATGATAAAGAAGATTCAAAGAGAGTGAGATGCCAGCTCCTTTCATTCAGTCAGTAGCTTCAATCATTTCTGGACGTTTTTCAATGGCAAAAATCAATGAATATTGTAAATGCACAAACAGTAATTTCTCCGCATTGCAAGGTGCAATTCTGAAATTTTTTGCTTTTTCCTGCTCCTCTTAGCAAGATAAACAAGATTCAAAGAGAGTGAGATGCCAGCTCCTTTCATTCAGTCAGTAGCTTCAATCATTTCTGGACGTTTTTCAATGGCAAAAATCAATGAATATTGTAAATGCACAAACAGTAATTTCTCCGCATTGCAAGGTGCAATTCTGAAATTTTTTGCTTTTTCCTGCTCCTCTTAGCATGATAAAGAAGATTCAAAGAGAGTGAGATGCCAGCTCCTTTCATTCAGTCAGTAGCTTCAATCATTTCTGGACGTTTTTCAATGGCAAAAATCAATGAATATTGTAAATGCACAAACAGTAATTTCTCCGCATTGCAAGGTGCAATTCTGAAATTTTTTGCTTTTTCCTGCTCCTCTTAGCATGATAAAGAAGATTCAAAGAGAGTGAGATGCCAGCTCCTTTCATTCAGTCAGTAGCTTCAATCATTTCTGGACGTTTTTCAATGGCAAAAATCAATGAATATTGTAAATGCACAAACAGTAATTTCTCCGCATTGCAAGGTGCAATTCTGAAATTTTTTGCTTTTTCCTGCTCCTCTTAGCAAGATAAACAAGATTCAAAGAGAGTGAGATGCCAGCTCCTTTCATTCAGTCAGTAGCTTCAAACATTTCTGGTATATGAATAACATGATGTTTTTCAATGGCAAAAATCAATGAATATTGTAAATGCACAAACAGTAATTTCTCCGCATTGCAAGGTGCAATTCTGAAATTTTTTGCTTTTTCCTGCTCCTCTTAGCATGATAAAGAAGATTCAAAGAGAGTGAGATGCCAGCTCCTTTCATTCAGTCAGTAGCTTCAAACATTTCTGGTATATGAATAACATGATGTTTTTCAATGGCAAAAATCAATGAATATTGTAAATGCACAAAGAGTAATTTCTCCGCATTGCAAGGTGCAATTCTGAAATTTTTCGCTTTTTCCTGCTCCTCTTAGCATGATAAAGAAGATTCAAAGAGAGTGAGATGCCAGCTCCTTTCATTCAGTCAGTAGCTTCAATCATTTCTGGACGTTTTTCAATGGCAAAAATCATTGAATATTGTAAATGCACAAACAGTAATTTCTCCGCATTGCAAGGTGCAATTCTGAAATTTTTTGCTTTTTCCTGCTCCTCTTAGCATGATAAAGAAGATTCAAAGATAGTGAGATGCCAGCTCCTTTCATTCAGTCAGTAGCTTCAATCATTTCTGGTATATGAATAACATGATGTTTTTCAATGGCAAAAATCAATGAATATTGTAAATGCACAAACAGTAATTTCTCCGCATTGCAAGGTGCAATTCTGAAATTTTTTGCTTTTTCCTGCTCCTCTTAGCATGATAAACAAGATTCAAAGAGAGTGAGATGCCAGCTCCTTTCATTCAGTCAGTAGCTTCAATCATTTCTGGACGTTTTTCAATGGCAAAAATCAATGAATATTGTAAATGCACAAACAGTAATTTCTCCGCATTGCAAGGTGCAATTCTGAATTTTTTTGCTTTTTTCTGCTCCTCTTAGCATGATAAAGAAGATTCAAAGAGAGTGAGATGCCAGCTCCTTTCATTCAGTCAGTAGCTTCAAACATTTCTGGACGTTTTTCAATGGCAAAAATCAATGAATATTGTAAATGCACAAACAGTAATTTCTCCGCATTGCAAGGTGCAATTCTGAAATTTTTTGCTTTTTCCTGCTCCTCTTAGCATGATAAAGAAGATTCAAAGAGAGTGAGATGCCAGCTCCTTTCATTCAGTCAGTAGCTTCAAACATTTCTGGTATATGAATAACATGATGTTTTTCAATGGCAAAAATCAATGAATATTGTAAATGCACAAAGAGTAATTTCTCCGCATTGCAAGGTGCAATTCTGAAATTTTTTGCTTTTTCCTGCTCCTCTTAGCATGATAAAGAAGATTCAAAGAGAGTGAGATGCCAGCTCCTTTCATTCAGTCAGTAGCTTCAATCATTTCTGGACGTTTTTCAATGGCAAAAATCATTGAATATTGTAAATGCACAAACAGTAATTTCTCCGCATTGCAAGGTGCAATTCTGAAATTTTTTGCTTTTTCCTGCTCCTCTTAGCATGATAAAGAAGATTCAAAGAGAGTGAGATGCCAGCTCCTTTCATTCAGTCAGTAGCTTCAATCATTTCTGGTATATGAATAACATGATGTTTTTCAATGGCAAAAATCAATGAATATTGTAAATGCACAAACAGTAATTTCTCCGCATTGCAAGGTGCAATTCTGAAATTTTTTGCTTTTTCCTGCTCCTCTTAGCATGATAAACAAGATTCAAAGAGAGTGAGATGCCAGCTCCTTTCATTCAGTCAGTAGCTTCAATCATTTCTGGACGTTTTTCAATGGCAAAAATCAATGAATATTGTAAATGCACAAACAGTAATTTCTCCGCATTGCAAGGTGCAATTCTGAATTTTTTTGCTTTTTTCTGCTCCTCTTAGCATGATAAAGAAGATTCAAAGAGAGTGAGATGCCAGCTCCTTTCATTCAGTCAGTAGCTTCAAACATTTCTGGACGTTTTTCAATGGCAAAAATCAATGAATATTGTAAATGCACAAACAGTAATTTCTCCGCATTGCAAGGTGCAATTCTGAAATTTTTTGCTTTTTCCTGCTCCTCTTAGCATGATAAAGAAGATTCAAAGAGAGTGAGATGCCAGCTCCTTTCATTCAGTAAGTAGCTTCAATCATTTCTGGACGTTTTTCAATGGCAAAAATCAATGAATATTGTAAATGCACAAACAGTAATTTCTCCGCATTGCAAGGTGCAATTCTGAAATTTTTTGCTTTTTCCTGCTCCTCTTAGCATGATAAAGAAGATTCAAAGAGAGTGAGATGCCAGCTCCTTTCATTCAGTCAGTAGCTTCAATCATTTCTGGATGTTTTTCAATGGCAAAAATCAATGAATATTGTAAATGCACAAACAGTAATTTCTCCGCATTGCAAGGTGCAATTCTGAAATTTTTTGCTTTTTCCTGCTCCTCTTAGCATGATAAAGAAGATTCAAAGAGAGTGAGATGCCAGCTCCTTTCATTCAGTCAGTAGCTTCAAACATTTCTGGTATATGAATAACATGATGTTTTTCAATGGCAAAAATCAATGAATATTGTAAATGCACAAACAGTAATTTCTCCGCATTGAAAGGTGCAATTCTGAAATTTTTTGCTTTTTCCTGCTCCTCTTAGCATGATAAAGAAGATTCAAAGAGAGTGAGATGCCAGCTCCTTTCATTCAGTCAGTAGCTTCAATCATTTCTGGACGTTTTTCAATGGCAAAAATCAATGAATATTGTAAATGCACAAACAGTAATTTCTCCGCATTGCAAGGTGCAATTCTGAAATTTTTTGCTTTTTCCTGCTCCTCTTAGCATGATAAACAAGATTCAAAGAGAGTGAGATGCCAGCTCCTTTCATTCAGTCAGTAGCTTCAATCATTTCTGGACGTTTTTCAATGGCAAAAATCAATGAATATTGTAAATGCACAAACAGTAATTTCTCCGCATTGCAAGGTGCAATTCTGAAATTTTTTGCTTTTTCCTGCTCCTCTTAGCATGATAAAGAAGATTCAAAGAGAGTGAGATGCCAGCTCCTTTCATTCAGTCAGTAGCTTCAAACATTTCTGGTATATGAATAACATGATGTTTTTCAATGGCAAAAATCAATGAATATTGTAAATGCACAAACAGTAATTTCTCCGCATTGAAAGGTGCAATTCTGAAATTTTTTGCTTTTTCCTGCTCCTCTTAGCATGATAAAGAAGATTCAAAGAGAGTGAGATGCCAGCTCCTTTCATTCAGTCAGTAGCTTCAATCATTTCTGGACGTTTTTCAATGGCTAAAATCAATGAATATTGTAAATGCACAAACAGTAATTTCTCCGCATTGCAAAGTGCAATTCTGAAATTTTTTGCTTTTTGCTGCTCCTCTTAGCATGATAAACAAGATTCAAAGAGAGTGAGATGCCAGCTCCTTTCATTCAGTCAGTAGCTTCAATCATTTCTGGACGTTTTTCAATGGCAAAAATCAATGAATATTGTAAATGCACAAACAGTAATTTCTCCGCATTGCAAGGTGCAATTCTGAAATTTTTTGCTTTTTTCTGCTCCTCTTAGCATGATAAAGAAGATTCAAAGAGAGTGAGATGCCAGCTCCTTTCATTCAGTCAGTAGCTTCAAACATTTCTGGTATATGAATAACATGATGTTTTTCAATGGCAAAAATCAATGAATATTGTAAATGCACAAACAGTAATTTCTCCGCATTGCAAGGTGCAATTCTGAAATTTTTTGCTTTTTCCTGCTCCTCTTAGCATGATAAAGAAGATTCAAAGAGAGTGAGATGCCAGCTCCTTTCATTCAGTCAGTAGCTTCAATCATTTCTGGACGTTTTTCAATGGCAAAAATCAATGAATATTGTAAATGCACAAACAGTAATTTCTCCGCATTGCAAGGTGCAATTCTGAAATTTTTTGCTTTTTCCTGCTCCTCTTAGCAAGATAAACAAGATTCAAAGAGAGTGAGATGCCAGCTCCTTTCATTCAGTCAGTAGCTTCAATCATTTCTGGACGTTTTTCAATGGCAAAAATCAATGAATATTGTAAATGCACAAACAGTAATTTCTCCGCATTGCAAGGTGCAATTCTGAAATTTTTTGCTTTTTCCTGCTCCTCTTAGCATGATAAAGAAGATTCAAAGAGAGTGAGATGCCAGCTCCTTTCATTCAGTCAGTAGCTTCAATCATTTCTGGACGTTTTTCAATGGCAAAAATCAATGAATATTGTAAATGCACAAACAGTAATTTCTCCGCATTGCAAGGTGCAATTCTGAAATTTTTTGCTTTTTCCTGCTCCTCTTAGCATGATAAAGAAGATTCAAAGAGAGTGAGATGCCAGCTCCTTTCATTCAGTCAGTAGCTTCAATCATTTCTGGACGTTTTTCAATGGCAAAAATCAATGAATATTGTAAATGCACAAACAGTAATTTCTCCGCATTGCAAGGTGCAATTCTGAAATTTTTTGCTTTTTCCTGCTCCTCTTAGCATGATAAAGAAGATTCAAAGAGAGTGAGATGCCAGCTCCTTTCATTCAGTCAGTAGCTTCAAACATTTCTGGTATATGAATAACATGATGTTTTTCAATGGCAAAAATCAATGAATATTGTAAATGCACAAACAGTAATTTCTCCGCATTGCAAGGTGCAATTCTGAAATTTTTTGCTTTTTCCTGCTCCTCTAAGCATGATAAAGAAGATTCAAAGAGAGTGAGATGCCAGCTCCTTTCATTCAGTCAGTAGCTTCAATCATTTCTGGACGTTTTTCAATGGCAAAAATCAATGAATATTGTAAATGCACAAACAGTAATTTCTCCGCATTGCAAGGTGCAATTCTGAAATTTTTTGCTTTTTCCTGCTCCTCTTAGCATGATAAACAAGATTCAATTAGAATGAGATGCCAGCTCCTTTCATTCAGTCAGTAGCTTCAATCATTTCTGGATGTTTTTCAATGGCAAAAATCAATGAATATTGTAAATGCACAAACAGTAATTTCTCCGCATTGCAAGGTGCAATTCTGAAATTTTTTGCTTTTTCCTGCTCCTCTTAGCATGATAAAGAATATTCAAAGAGAGTGAGATGCCAGCTCCTTTCATTCAGTCAGTAGCTTCAAACATTTCTGGTATATGAATAACATGATGTTTTTCAATGGCAAAAATCAATGAATATTGTAAATGCACAAACAGTAATTTCTCCGCATTGCAAGGTGCAATTCTGAAATTTTTTGCTTTTTCCTGCTCCTCTTAGCATGATAAAGAAGATTCAAAGAGAGTGAGATGCCAGCTCCTTTCATTCAGTCAGTAGCTTCAATCATTTCTGGACGTTTTTCAATGGCAAAAATCAATGAATATTGTAAATGCACAAACAGTAATTTCTCCGCATTGCAAGGTGCAATTCTGAATTTTTTTGCTTTTTCCTGCTCCTCTTAGCATGATAAAGAAGATTCAAAGAGAGTGAGATGCCAGCTCCTTTCATTCAGTCAGTAGCTTCAAACATTTCTGGTATATGAATAACATGATGTTTTTCAATGGCAAAAATCAATGAATATTGTAAATGCACAAACAGTAATTTCTCCGCATTGCAAGGTGCAATTTTGAAATTTTTTGCTTTTTCCTGCTCCTCTTAGCATGATAAAGAAGATTCAAAGAGAGTGAGATGCCAGCTCCTTTCATTCAGTCAGTAGCTTCAATCATTTCTGGACGTTTTTCAATGGCAAAAATCAATGAATATTGTAAATGCACAAACAGTAAGTTCTCCGCATTGCAAGGTGCAATTCTGAAATTTTTTGCTTTTTCCTGCTCCTCTTAGCATGATAAACAAGATTCAAAGAGAGTGAGATGCCAGCTCCTTTCATTCAGTCAGTAGCTTCAATCATTTCTGGATGTTTTTCAATGGCAAAAATCAATGAATATTGTAAATGCACAAACAGTAATTTCTCCGCATTGCAAGGTGCAATTCTGAAATTTTTAGCTTTTTTCTGCTCCTCTTAGCATGATAAAGAAGATTCAAAGAGAGTGAGATGCCAGCTCCTTTCATTCAGTCAGTAGCTTCAAACATTTCTGGTATATGAATAACATTATGTTTTTCAATGGCAAAAATCAATGAATATTGTAAATGCACAAACAGTAATTTCTCCGCATTGCAAGGTGCAATTCTGAAATTTTTTGCTTTTTCCTTCTCCTCTTAGCATGATAAAGAAGATTCAAAGAGAGTGAGATGCCAGCTCCTTTCATTCAGTCAGTAGCTTCAAACATTTCTGGTATATGAATAACATGATGTTTTTCAATGGCAAAAATCAATGAATATTGTAAATGCACAAACAGTAATTTCTCCGCATTGCAAGGTGCAATTCTGAAATTTTTTGCTTTTTCCTGCTCCTCTTAGCATGATAAAGAAGATTCAAAGAGAGTGAGATGCCAGCTCCTTTCATTCAGTCAGTAGCTTCAATCATTTCTGGACGTTTTTCAATGGCAAAAATCAATGAATATTGTAAATGCACAAACAGTAATTTGTCCGCATTGCAAGGTGCAATTCTGAAATTTTTTGCTTTTTTCTGCTCCTCTTAGCATGATAAAGAAGATTCAAAGAGAGTGAGATGCCAGCTCCTTTCATTCAGTCAGTAGCTTCAAACATTTCTGGACGTTTTTCAATGGCAAAAATCAATGAATATTGTAAATGCACAAACAGTAATTTCTCCGCATTGCAAGGTGCAATTCTGAAATTTTTTGCTTTTTCCTGCTCCTCTTAGCAAGATAAACAAGATTCAAAGAGAGTGAGATGCCAGCTCCTTTCATTCAGTCAGTATCTTCAAACATTTCTGGTATATGAATAACATGATGTTTTTCAATGGCAAAAATCAATGAATATTGTAAATGCACAAACAGTAATTTCTCCGCATTGCAAGGTGCAATTTTGAAATTTTTTGCTTTTTCCTGCTCCTCTTAGCATGATAAAGAAGATTCAAAGAGAGTGAGATGCCAGCTCCTTTCATTCAGTCAGTAGCTTCAATCATTTCTGGACGTTTTTCAATGGCAAAAATCAATGAATATTGTAAATGCACAAACAGTAATTTCTCCGCATTGCAAGGTGCAATTCTGAAATTTTTTGCTTTTTCCTGCTCCTCTTAGCATGATAAACAAGATTCAAAGAGAGTGAGATGCCAGCTCCTTTCATTCAGTCAGTAGCTTCAATCATTTCTGGATGTTTTTCAATGGCAAAAATCAATGAATATTGTAAATGCACAAACAGTAATTTCTCCGCATTGCAAGGTGCAATTCTGAAATTTTTTGCTTTTTTCTGCTCCTCTTAGCATGATAAAGAAGATTCAAAGAGAGTGAGATGCCAGCTCCTTTCATTCAGTCAGTAGCTTCAAACATTTCTGGTATATGAATAACATGATGTTTTTCAATGGCAAAAATCAATGAATATTGTAAATGCACAAACAGTAATTTCTCCGCATTGCAAGGTGCAATTCTGAAATTTTTTGCTTTTTCCTGCTCCTCTTAGCATGATAAAGAAGATTCAAAGAGAGTGAGATGCCAGCTCCTTTCATTCAGTCAGTAGCTTCAAACATTTCTGGTATATGAATAACATGATGTTTTTCAATGGCAAAAATCAATGAATATTGTAAATGCACAAAGAGTAATTTCTCCGCATTGCAAGGTGCAATTCTGAAATTTTTTGCTTTTTCCTGCTCCTCTTAGCATGATAAAGAAGATTCAAAGAGAGTGAGATGCCAGCTCCTTTCATTTAGTCAGTAGCTTCAATCATTTCTGGACGTTTTTCAATGGCAAAAATCATTGAATATTGTAAATGCACAAACAGTAATTTCTCCGCATTGCAAGGTGCAATTCTGAAATTTTTTGCTTTTTCCTGCTCCTCTTAGCATGATAAAGAAGATTCAAAGAGAGTGAGATGCCAGCTCCTTTCATTCAGTCAGTAGCTTCAATCATTTCTGGTATATGAATAACATGATGTTTTTCAATGGCAAAAATCAATGAATATTGTAAATGCACAAACAGTAATTTCTCCGCATTGCAAGGTGCAATTCTGAAATTTTTTGCTTTTTCCTGCTCCTCTTAGCATGATAAACAAGATTCAAAGAGAGTGAGATGCCAGCTCCTTTCATTCAGTCAGTAGCTTCAATCATTTCTGGACGTTTTTCAATGGCAAAAATCAATGAATATTGTAAATGCACAAACAGTAATTTCTCCGCATTGCAAGGTGCAATTCTGAATTTTTTTGCTTTTTTCTGCTCCTCTTAGCATGATAAAGAAGATTCAAAGAGAGTGAGATGCCAGCTCCTTTCATTCAGTCAGTAGCTTCAAACATTTCTGGATGTTTTTCAATGGCAAAAATCAATGAATATTGTAAATGCACAAACAGTAATTTCTCCGCATTGCAAGGTGCAATTCTGAAATTTTTTGCTTTTTCCTGCTCCTCTTAGCATGATAAAGAAGATTCAAAGAGAGTGAGATGCCAGCTCCTTTCATTCAGTCAGTAGCTTCAAACATTTCTGGTATATGAATAACATGATGTTTTTCAATGGCAAAAATCAATGAATATTGTAAATGCACAAAGAGTAATTTCTCCGCATTGCAAGGTGCAATTCTGAAATTTTTTGCTTTTTCCTGCTCCTCTTAGCATGATAAAGAAGATTCAAAGAGAGTGAGATGCCAGCTCCTTTCATTCAGTCAGTAGCTTCAATCATTTCTGGACGTTTTTCAATGGCAAAAATCATTGAATATTGTAAATGCACAAACAGTAATTTCTCCGCATTGCAAGGTGCAATTCTGAAATTTTTTGCTTTTTCCTGCTCCTCTTAGCATGATAAAGAAGATTCAAAGAGAGTGAGATGCCAGCTCCTTTCATTCAGTCAGTAGCTTCAATCATTTCTGGTATATGAATAACATGATGTTTTTCAATGGCAAAAATCAATGAATATTGTAAATGCACAAACAGTAATTTCTCCGCATTGCAAGGTGCAATTCTGAAATTTTTTGCTTTTTCCTGCTCCTCTTAGCATGATAAACAAGATTCAAAGAGAGTGAGATGCCAGCTCCTTTCATTCAGTCAGTAGCTTCAATCATTTCTGGACGTTTTTCAATGGCAAAAATCAATGAATATTGTAAATGCACAAACAGTAATTTCTCCGCATTGCAAGGTGCAATTCTGAATTTTTTTGCTTTTTTCTGCTCCTCTTAGCATGATAAAGAAGATTCAAAGAGAGTGAGATGCCAGCTCCTTTCATTCAGTCAGTAGCTTCAAACATTTCTGGACGTTTTTCAATGGCAAAAATCAATGAATATTGTAAATGCACAAACAGTAATTTCTCCGCATTGCAAGGTGCAATTCTGAAATTTTTTGCTTTTTCCTGCTCCTCTTAGCATGATAAACAAGATTCAAAGAGAGTGAGATGCCAGCTCCTTTCATTCAGTAAGTAGCTTCAATCATTTCTGGACGTTTTTCAATGGCAAAAATCAATGAATATTGTAAATGCACAAACAGTAATTTCTCCGCATTGCAAGGTGCAATTCTGAAATTTTTTGCTTTTTCCTGCTCCTCTTAGCATGATAAACAAGATTCAAAGAGAGTGAGATGCCAGCTCCTTTCATTCAGTCAGTAGCTTCAATCATTTCTGGACGTTTTTCAATGGCAAAAATCAATGAATATTGTAAATGCACAAACAGTAATTTCTCCGCATTGCAAGGTGCAATTCTGAAATTTTTTGCTTTTTCCTGCTCCTCTTAGCATGATAAAGAAGATTCAAAGAGAGTGAGATGCCAGCTCCTTTCATTCAGTCAGTAGCTTCAAACATTTCTGGTATATGAATAACATGATGTTTTTCAATGGCAAAAATCAATGAATATTGTAAATGCACAAACAGTAATTTCTCCGCATTGAAAGGTGCAATTCTGAAATTTTTTGCTTTTTCCTGCTCCTCTAAGCATGATAAAGAAGATTCAAAGAGAGTGAGATGCCAGCTCCTTTCATTCAGTCAGTAGCTTCAATCATTTCTGGACGTTTTTCAATGGCAAAAATCAATGAATATTGTAAATGCACAAACAGTAATTTCTCCGCATTGCAAGGTGCAATTCTGAAATTTTTTGCTTTTTCCTGCTCCTCTTAGCATGATAAACAAGATTCAAAGAGAGTGAGATGCCAGCTCCTTTCATTCAGTCAGTAGCTTCAATCATTTCTGGACGTTTTTCAATGGCAAAAATCAATGAATATTGTTAATGCACAAACAGTAATTTCTCCGCATTGCATGGTGCAATTCTGAAATTTTTTGCTTTTTTCTGCTCCTCTTAGCATGATAAAGAAGATTCAAAGAGAGTGAGATGCCAGCTCCTTTCATTCAGTCAGTAGCTTCAAACATTTCTGGTATATGAATAACATGATGTTTTTCAATGGCAAAAATCAATGAATATTGTAAATGCACAAACAGTAATTTCTCCGCATTGCAAGGTGCAATTCTGAAATTTTTTGCTTTTTCCTGCTCCTCTTAGCATGATAAAGAAGATTCAAAGAGAGTGAGATGCCAGCTCCTTTCATTCAGTCAGTAGCTTCAATCATTTCTGGACGTTTTTCAATGGCAAAAATCAATGAATATTGTAAATGCACAAACAGTAATTTCTCCGCATTGCAAGGTGCAATTCTGAAATTTTTTGCTTTTTCCTGCTCCTCTTAGCAAGATAAACAAGATTCAAAGAGAGTGAGATGCCAGCTCCTTTCATTCAGTCAGTAGCTTCAATCATTTCTGGACGTTTTTCAATGGCAAAAATCAATGAATATTGTAAATGCACAAACAGTAATTTCTCCGCATTGCAAGGTGCAATTCTGAAATTTTTTGCTTTTTCCTGCTCCTCTTAGCATGATAAAGAAGATTCAAAGAGAGTGAGATGCCAGCTCCTTTCATTCAGTCAGTAGCTTCAATCATTTCTGGACGTTTTTCAATGGCAAAAATCAATGAATATTGTAAATGCACAAACAGTAATTTCTCCGCATTGCAAGGTGCAATTCTGAAATTTTTTGCTTTTTCCTGCTCCTCTTAGCATGATAAACAAGATTCAAAGAGAGTGAGATGCCAGCTCCTTTCATTCAGTCAGTAGCTTCAATCATTTCTGGACGTTTTTCAATGGCAAAAATCAATGAATATTGTAAATGCACAAACAGTAATTTCTCCGCATTGCAAGGTGCAATTCTGAAATTTTTTGCTTTTTCCTGCTCCTCTTAGCATGATAAAGAAGATTCAAAGAGAGTGAGATGCCAGCTCCTTTCATTCAGTCAGTAGCTTCAAACATTTCTGGTATATGAATAACATGATGTTTTTCAATGGCAAAAATCAATGAATATTGTAAATGCACAAACAGTAATTTCTCCGCATTGAAAGGTGCAATTCTGAAATTTTTTGCTTTTTCCTGCTCCTCTTAGCATGATAAAGAAGATTCAAAGAGAGTGAGATGCCAGCTCCTTTCATTCAGTCAGTAGCTTCAATCATTTCTGGACGTTTTTCAATGGCAAAAATCAATGAATATTGTAAATGCACAAACAGTAATTTCTCCGCATTGCAAAGTGCAATTCTGAAATTTTTTGCTTTTTGCTGCTCCTCTTAGCATGATAAACAAGATTCAAAGAGAGTGAGATGCCAGCTCCTTTCATTCAGTCAGTAGCTTCAATCATTTCTGGACGTTTTTCAATGGCAAAAATCAATGAATATTGTAAATGCACAAACAGTAATTTCTCCGCATTGCAAGGTGCAATTCTGAAATTTTTTGCTTTTTTCTGCTCCTCTTAGCATGATAAAGAAGATTCAAAGAGAGTGAGATGCCAGCTCCTTTCATTCAGTCAGTAGCTTCAAACATTTCTGGTATATGAATAACATGATGTTTTTCAATGGCAAAAATCAATGAATATTGTAAATGCACAAACAGTAATTTCTCCGCATTGCAAGGTGCAATTCTGAAATTTTTTGCTTTTTCCTGCTCCGCTTAGCATGATAAAGAAGATTCAAAGAGAGTGAGATGCCAGCTCCTTTCATTCAGTCAGTAGCTTCAATCATTTCTGGACGTTTTTCAATGGCAAAAATCAATGAATATTGTAAATGCACAAACAGTAATTTCTCCGCATTGCAAGGTGCAATTCTGAAATTTTTTGCTTTTTCCTGCTCCTCTTAGCAAGATAAACAAGATTCAAAGAGAGTGAGATGCCAGCTCCTTTCATTCAGTCAGTAGCTTCAATCATTTCTGGACGTTTTTCAATGGCAAAAATCAATGAATATTGTAAATGCACAAACAGTAATTTCTCCGCATTGCAAGGTGCAATTCTGAAATTTTTTGCTTTTTCCTGCTCCTCTTAGCATGATAAAGAAGATTCAAAGAGAGTGAGATGCCAGCTCCTTTCATTCAGTCAGTAGCTTCAATCATTTCTGGACGTTTTTCAATGGCAAAAATCAATGAATATTGTAAATGCACAAACAGTAATTTCTCCGCATTGCAAGGTGCAATTCTGAAATTTTTTGCTTTTTCCTGCTCCTCTTAGCATGATAAAGAAGATTCAAAGAGAGTGAGATGCCAGCTCCTTTCATTCAGTCAGTAGCTTCAATCATTTCTGGACGTTTTTCAATGGCAAAAATCAATGAATATTGTAAATGCACAAACAGTAATTTCTCCGCATTGCAAGGTGCAATTCTGAAATTTTTTGCTTTTTCCTGCTCCTCTTAGCATGATAAAGAAGATTCAAAGAGAGTGAGATGCCAGCTCCTTTCATTCAGTCAGTAGCTTCAAACATTTCTGGTATATGAATAACATGATGTTTTTCAATGGCAAAAATCAATGAATATTGTAAATGCACAAACAGTAATTTCTCCGCATTGCAAGGTGCAATTCTGAAATTTTTTGCTTTTTCCTGCTCCTCTAAGCATGATAAAGAAGATTCAAAGAGAGTGAGATGCCAGCTCCTTTCATTCAGTCAGTAGCTTCAATCATTTCTGGACGTTTTTCAATGGCAAAAATCAATGAATATTGTAAATGCACAAACAGTAATTTCTCCGCATTGCAAGGTGCAATTCTGAAATTTTTTGCTTTTTCCTGCTCCTCTTAGCATGATAAACAAGATTCAAAGAGAATGAGATGCCAGCTCCTTTCATTCAGTCAGTAGCTTCAATCATTTCTGGACGTTTTTCAATGGCAAAAATCAATGAATATTGTAAATGCACAAACAGTAATTTCTCCGCATTGCAAGGTGCAATTCTGAAATTTTTTGCTTTTTCCTGCTCCTCTTAGCATGATAAAGAATATTCAAAGAGAGTGAGATGCCAGCTCCTTTCATTCAGTCAGTAGCTTCAAACATTTCTGGTATATGAATAACATGATGTTTTTCAATGGCAAAAATCAATGAATATTGTAAATGCACAAACAGTAATTTCTCCGCATTGCAAGGTGCAATTCTGAAATTTTTTGCTTTTTCCTGCTCCTCTTAGCATGATAAAGAAGATTCAAAGAGAGTGAGATGCCAGCTCCTTTCATTCAGTCAGTAGCTTCAATCATTTCTGGACGTTTTTCAATGGCAAAAATCAATGAATATTGTAAATGCACAAACAGTAATTTCTCCGCATTGCAAGGTGTAATTCTGAATTTTTTTGCTTTTTCCTGCTCCTCTTAGCATGATAAAGAAGATTCAAAGAGAGTGAGATGCCAGCTCCTTTCATTCAGTCAGTAGCTTCAAACATTTCTGGTATATGAATAACATGATGTTTTTCAATGGCAAAAATCAATGAATATTGTAAATGCACAAACAGTAATTTCTCCGCATTGCAAGGTGCAATTTTGAAATTTTTTGCTTTTTCCTGCTCCTCTTAGCATGATAAAGAAGATTCAAAGAGAGTGAGATGCCAGCTCCTTTCATTCAGTCAGTAGCTTCAATCATTTCTGGACGTTTTTCAATGGCAAAAATCAATGAATATTGTAAATGCACAAACAGTAATTTCTCCGCATTGCAAGGTGCAATTCTGAAATTTTTTGCTTTTTCCTGCTCCTCTTAGCATGATAAACAAGATTCAAAGAGAGTGAGATGCCAGCTCCTTTCATTCAGTCAGTAGCTTCAATCATTTCTGGATGTTTTTCAATGGCAAAAATCAATGAATATTGTAAATGCACAAACAGTAATTTCTCCGCATTGCAAGGTGCAATTCTGAAATTTTTTGCTTTTTTCTGCTCCTCTTAGCATGATAAAGAAGATTCAAAGAGAGTGAGATGCCAGCTCCTTTCATTCAGTCAGTAGCTTCAAACATTTCTGGTATATGAATAACATGATGTTTTTCAATGGCAAAAATCAATGAATATTGTAAATGCACAAACAGTAATTTCTCCGCATTGCAAGGTGCAATTCTGAAATTTTTTGCTTTTTCCTTCTCCTCTTAGCATGATAAAGAAGATTCAAAGAGAGTGAGATGCCAGCTCCTTTCATTCAGTCAGTAGCTTCAAACATTTCTGGTATATGAATAACATGATGTTTTTCAATGGCAAAAATCAATGAATATTGTAAATGCACAAACAGTAATTTCTCCGCATTGCAAGGTGCAATTCTGAAATTTTTTGCTTTTTCCTGCTCCTCTTAGCATGATAAAGAAGATTCAAAGAGAGTGAGATGCCAGCTCCTTTCATTCAGTCAGTAGCTTCAATCATTTCTGGACGTTTTTCAATGGCAAAAATCAATGAATATTGTAAATGCACAAACAGTAATTTCTCCGCATTGCAAGGTGCAATTCTGAAATTTTTTGCTTTTTCCTGCTCCTCTTAGCAAGATAAACAAGATTCAAAGAGAGTGAGATGCCAGCTCCTTTCATTCAGTCAGTAGCTTCAATCATTTCTGGACGTTTTTCAATGGCAAAAATCAATGAATATTGTAAATGCACAAACAGTAATTTCTCCGCATTGCAAGGTGCAATTCTGAAATTTTTTGCTTTTTCCTGCTCCTCTTAGCATGATAAAGAAGATTCAAAGAGAGTGAGATGCCAGCTCCTTTCATTCAGTCAGTAGCTTCAATCATTTCTGGACGTTTTTCAATGGCAAAAATCAATGAATATTGTAAATGCACAAACAGTAATTTCTCCGCATTGCAAGGTGCAATTCTGAAATTTTTTGCTTTTTCCTGCTCCTCTTAGCATGATAAACAAGATTCAAAGAGAGTGAGATGCCAGCTCCTTTCATTCAGTCAGTAGCTTCAATCATTTCTGGACGTTTTTCAATGGCAAAAATCAATGAATATTGTAAATGCACAAACAGTAATTTCTCCGCATTGCAAGGTGCAATTCTGAAATTTTTTGCTTTTTCCTGCTCCTCTTAGCATGATAAAGAAGATTCAAAGAGAGTGAGATGCCAGCTCCTTTCATTCAGTCAGTAGCTTCAAACATTTCTGGTATATGAATAACATGATGTTTTTCAATGGCAAAAATCAATGAATATTGTAAATGCACAAACAGTAATTTCTCCGCATTGAAAGGTGCAATTCTGAAATTTTTTGCTTTTTCCTGCTCCTCTTAGCATGATAAAGAAGATTCAAAGAGAGTGAGATGCCAGCTCCTTTCATTCAGTCAGTAGCTTCAATCATTTCTGGACGTTTTTCAATGGCAAAAATCAATGAATATTGTAAATGCACAAACAGTAATTTCTCCGCATTGCAAAGTGCAATTCTGAAATTTTTTGCTTTTTGCTGCTCCTCTTAGCATGATAAACAAGATTCAAAGAGAGTGAGATGCCAGCTCCTTTCATTCAGTCAGTAGCTTCAATCATTTCTGGACGTTTTTCAATGGCAAAAATCAATGAATATTGTAAATGCACAAACAGTAATTTCTCCGCATTGCAAGGTGCAATTCTGAAATTTTTTGCTTTTTTCTGCTCCTCTTAGCATGATAAAGAAGATTCAAAGAGAGTGAGATGCCAGCTCCTTTCATTCAGTCAGTAGCTTCAAACATTTCTGGTATATGAATAACATGATGTTTTTCAATGGCAAAAATCAATGAATATTGTAAATGCACAAACAGTAATTTCTCCGCATTGCAAGGTGCAATTCTGAAATTTTTTGCTTTTTCCTGCTCCTCTTAGCATGATAAAGAAGATTCAAAGAGAGTGAGATGCCAGCTCCTTTCATTCAGTCAGTAGCTTCAATCATTTCTGGACGTTTTTCAATGGCAAAAATCAATGAATATTGTAAATGCACAAACAGTAATTTCTCCGCATTGCAAGGTGCAATTCTGAAATTTTTTGCTTTTTCCTGCTCCTCTTAGCAAGATAAACAAGATTCAAAGAGAGTGAGATGCCAGCTCCTTTCATTCAGTCAGTAGCTTCAATCATTTCTGGACGTTTTTCAATGGCAAAAATCAATGAATATTGTAAATGCACAAACAGTAATTTCTCCGCATTGCAAGGTGCAATTCTGAAATTTTTTGCTTTTTCCTGCTCCTCTTAGCATGATAAAGAAGATTCAAAGAGAGTGAGATGCCAGCTCCTTTCATTCAGTCAGTAGCTTCAATCATTTCTGGACGTTTTTCAATGGCAAAAATCAATGAATATTGTAAATGCACAAACAGTAATTTCTCCGCATTGCAAGGTGCAATTCTGAAATTTTTTGCTTTTTCCTGCTCCTCTTAGCATGATAAAGAAGATTCAAAGAGAGTGAGATGCCAGCTCCTTTCATTCAGTCAGTAGCTTCAATCATTTCTGGACGTTTTTCAATGGCAAAAATCAATGAATATTGTAAATGCACAAACAGTAATTTCTCCGCATTGCAAGGTGCAATTCTGAAATTTTTTGCTTTTTCCTGCTCCTCTTAGCATGATAAAGAAGATTCAAAGAGAGTGAGATGCCAGCTCCTTTCATTCAGTCAGTAGCTTCAAACATTTCTGGTATATGAATAACATGATGTTTTTCAATGGCAAAAATCAATGAATATTGTAAATGCACAAACAGTAATTTCTCCGCATTGCAAGGTGCAATTCTGAAATTTTTTGCTTTTTCCTGCTCCTCTAAGCATGATAAAGAAGATTCAAAGAGAGTGAGATGCCAGCTCCTTTCATTCAGTCAGTAGCTTCAATCATTTCTGGACGTTTTTCAATGGCAAAAATCAATGAATATTGTAAATGCACAAACAGTAATTTCTCCGCATTGCAAGGTGCAATTCTGAAATTTTTTGCTTTTTCCTGCTCCTCTTAGCATGATAAACAAGATTCAAAGAGAATGAGATGCCAGCTCCTTTCATTCAGTCAGTAGCTTCAATCATTTCTGGACGTTTTTCAATGGCAAAAATCAATGAATATTGTAAATGCACAAACAGTAATTTCTCCGCATTGCAAGGTGCAATTCTGAAATTTTTTGCTTTTTCCTGCTCCTCTTAGCATGATAAAGAATATTCAAAGAGAGTGAGATGCCAGCTCCTTTCATTCAGTCAGTAGCTTCAAACATTTCTGGTATATGAATAACATGATGTTTTTCAATGGCAAAAATCAATGAATATTGTAAATGCACAAACAGTAATTTCTCCGCATTGCAAGGTGCAATTCTGAAATTTTTTGCTTTTTCCTGCTCCTCTTAGCATGATAAAGAAGATTCAAAGAGAGTGAGATGCCAGCTCCTTTCATTCAGTCAGTAGCTTCAATCATTTCTGGACGTTTTTCAATGGCAAAAATCAATGAATATTGTAAATGCACAAACAGTAATTTCTCCGCATTGCAAGGTGCAATTCTGAATTTTTTTGCTTTTTCCTGCTCCTCTTAGCATGATAAAGAAGATTCAAAGAGAGTGAGATGCCAGCTCCTTTCATTCAGTCAGTAGCTTCAAACATTTCTGGTTTATGAATAACATGATGTTTTTCAATGGCAAAAATCAATGAATATTGTAAATGCACAAACAGTAATTTCTCCGCATTGCAAGGTGCAATTTTGAAATTTTTTGCTTTTTCCTGCTCCTCTTAGCATGATAAAGAAGATTCAAAGAGAGTGAGATGCCAGCTCCTTTCATTCAGTCAGTAGCTTCAATCATTTCTGGACGTTTTTCAATGGCAAAAATCAATGAATATTGTAAATGCACAAACAGTAATTTCTCCGCATTGCAAGGTGCAATTCTGAAATTTTTTGCTTTTTCCTGCTCCTCTTAGCATGATAAACAAGATTCAATGAGAGTGAGATGCCAGCTCCTTTCATTCAGTCAGTAGCTTCAATCATTTCTGGATGTTTTTCAATGGCAAAAATCAATGAATATTGTAAATGCACAAACAGTAATTTCTCCGCATTGCAAGGTGCAATTCTGAAATTTTTTGCTTTTTTCTGCTCCTCTTAGCATGATAAAGAAGATTCAAAGAGAGTGAGATGCCAGCTCCTTTCATTCAGTCAGTAGCTTCAAACATTTCTGGTATATGAATAACATGATGTTTTTCAATGGCAAAAATCAATGAATATTGTAAATGCACAAACAGTAATTTCTCCGCATTGCAAGGTGCAATTCTGAAATTTTTTGCTTTTTCCTTCTCCTCTTAGCATGATAAAGAAGATTCAAAGAGAGTGAGATGCCAGCTCCTTTCATTCAGTCAGTAGCTTCAAACATTTCTGGTATATGAATAACATGATGTTTTTCAATGGCAAAAATCAATGAATATTGTAAATGCACAAACAGTAATTTCTCCGCATTGCAAGGTGCAATTCTGAAATTTTTTGCTTTTTCCTGCTCCTCTTAGCATGATAAAGAAGATTCAAAGAGAGTGAGATGCCAGCTCCTTTCATTCAGTCAGTAGCTTCAATCATTTCTGGACGTTTTTCAATGGCAAAAATCAATGAATATTGTAAATGCACAAACAGTAATTTCTCCGCATTGCAAGGTGCAATTCTGAAATTTTTTGCTTTTTTCTGCTCCTCTTAGCATGATAAAGAACATTCAAAGAGAGTGAGATGCCAGCTCCTTTCATTCAGTCAGTAGCTTCAAACATTTCTGGACGTTTTTCAATGGCAAAAATCAATGAATATTGTAAATGCACAAACAGTAATTTCTCCGCATTGCAAGGTGCAATTCTGAAATTTTTTGCTTTTTCCTGCTCCTCTTAGCATGATAAACAAGATTCAAAGAGAGTGAGATGCCAGCTCCTTTCATTCAGTCAGTAGCTTCAATCATTTCTGGATGTTTTTCAATGGCAAAAATCAATGAATATTGCAAATGCACAAACAGTAATTTCTCCGCATTGCAAGGTGCAATTCTGAAATTTTTTGCTTTTTTCTGCTCCTCTTAGCATGATAAAGAAGATTCAAAGAGAGTGAGATGCCAGCTCCTTTCATTCAGTCAGTAGCTTCAAACATTTCTGGTATATGAATAACATGATGTTTTTCAATGGCAAAAATCAATGAATATTGTAAATGCACAAACAGTAATTTCTCCGCATTGCAAGGTGCAATTCTGAAATTTTTTGCTTTTTCCTGCTCCTCTTAGCATGATAAAGAAGATTCAAAGAGAGTGAGATGCCAGCTCCTTTCATTCAGTCAGTAGCTTCAAACATTTCTGGTATATGAATAACATGATGTTTTTCAATGGCAAAAATCAATGAATATTGTAAATGCACAAAGAGTAATTTCTCCGCATTGCAAGGTGCAATTCTGAAATTTTTTGCTTTTTCCTGCTCCTCTTAGCATGATAAAGAAGATTCAAAGAGAGTGAGATGCCAGCTCCTTTCATTCAGTCAGTAGCTTCAATCATTTCTGGACGTTTTTCAATGGCAAAAATCATTGAATATTGTAAATGCACAAACAGTAATTTCTCCGCATTGCAAGGTGCAATTCTGAAATTTTTTGCTTTTTCCTGCTCCTCTTAGCATGATAAAGAAGATTCAAAGAGAGTGAGATGCCAGCTCCTTTCATTCAGTCAGTAGCTTCAATCATTTCTGGTATATGAATAACATGATGTTTTTCAATGGCAAAAATCAATGAATATTGTAAATGCACAAACAGTAATTTCTCCGCATTGCAAGGTGCAATTCTGAAATTTTTTGCTTTTTCCTGCTCCTCTTAGCATGATAAACAAGATTCAAAGAGAGTGAGATGCCAGCTCCTTTCATTCAGTCAGTAGCTTCAATCATTTCTGGACGTTTTTCAATGGCAAAAATCAATGAATATTGTAAATGCACAAACAGTAATTTCTCCGCATTGCAAGGTGCAATTCTGAATTTTTTTGCTTTTTTCTGCTCCTCTTAGCATGATAAAGAATATTCAAAGAGAGTGAGATGCCAGCTCCTTTCATTCAGTCAGTAGCTTCAAACATTTCTGGTATATGAATAACATGATGTTTTTCAATGGCAAAAATCAATGAATATTGTAAATGCACAAACATTAATTTCTCCGCATTGCAAGGTGCAATTCTGAAATTTTTTGCTTTTTCCTGCTCCTCTTAGCATGATAAAGAAGATTCAAAGAGAGTGAGATGCCAGCTCCTTTCATTCAGTCAGTAGCTTCAATCATTTCTGGACGTTTTTCAATGGCAAAAATCAATGAATATTGTAAATGCACAAACAGTAATTTCTCCGCATTGCAAGGTGCAATTCTGAATTTTTTTGCTTTTTCCTGCTCCTCTTAGCATGATAAAGAAGATTCAAAGAGAGTGAGATGCCAGCTCCTTTCATTCAGTCAGTAGCTTCAAACATTTCTGGTATATGAATAACATGATGTTTTTCAATGGCAAAAATCAATGAATATTGTAAATGCACAAACAGTAATTTCTCCGCATTGCAAGGTGCAATTTTGAAATTTTTTGCTTTTTCCTGCTCCTCTTAGCATGATAAAGAAGATTCAAAGAGAGTGAGATGCCAGCTCCTTTCATTCAGTCAGTAGCTTCAATCATTTCTGGACGTTTTTCAATGGCAAAAATCAATGAATATTGTAAATGCACAAACAGTAATTTCTCCGCATTGCAAGGTGCAATTCTGAAATTTTTTGCTTTTTCCTGCTCCTCTTAGCATGATAAACAAGATTCAAAGAGAGTGAGATGCCAGCTCCTTTCATTCAGTCAGTAGCTTCAATCATTTCTGGATGTTTTTCAATGGCAAAAATCAATGAATATTGTAAATGCACAAACAGTAATTTCTCCGCATTGCAAGGTGCAATTCTGAAATTTTTTGCTTTTTTCTGCTCCTCTTAGCATGATAAAGAAGATTCAAAGAGAGTGAGATGCCAGCTCCTTTCATTCAGTCAGTAGCTTCAAACATTTCTGGTATATGAATAACATGATGTTTTTCAATGGCAAAAATCAATGAATATTGTAAATGCACAAACAGTAATTTCTCCGCATTGCAAGGTGCAATTCTGAAATTTTTTGCTTTTTCCTTCTCCTCTTAGCATGATAAAGAAGATTCAAAGAGAGTGAGATGCCAGCTCCTTTCATTCAGTCAGTAGCTTCAAACATTTCTGGTATATGAATAACATGATGTTTTTCAATGGCAAAAATCAATGAATATTGTAAATGCACAAACAGTAATTTCTCCGCATTGCAAGGTGCAATTCTGAAATTTTTTGCTTTTTCCTGCTCCTCTTAGCATGATAAAGAAGATTCAAAGAGAGTGAGATGCCAGCTCCTTTCATTCAGTCAGTAGCTTCAATCATTTCTGGACGTTTTTCAATGGCAAAAATCAATGAATATTGTAAATGCACAAACAGTAATTTGTCCGCATTGCAAGGTGCAATTCTGAAATTTTTTGCTTTTTTCTGCTCCTCTTAGCATGATAAAGAAGATTCAAAGAGAGTGAGATGCCAGCTCCTTTCATTCAGTCAGTAGCTTCAAACATTTCTGGACGTTTTTCAATGGCAAAAATCAATGAATATTGTAAATGCACAAACAGTAATTTCTCCGCATTGCAAGGTGCAATTCTGAAATTTTTTGCTTTTTCCTGCTCCTCTTAGCAAGATAAACAAGATTCAAAGAGAGTGAGATGCCAGCTCCTTTCATTCAGTCAGTATCTTCAAACATTTCTGGTATATGAATAACATGATGTTTTTCAATGGCAAAAATCAATGAATATTGTAAATGCACAAACAGTAATTTCTCCGCATTGCAAGGTGCAATTTTGAAATTTTTTGCTTTTTCCTGCTCCTCTTAGCATGATAAAGAAGATTCAAAGAGAGTGAGATGCCAGCTCCTTTCATTCAGTCAGTAGCTTCAATCATTTCTGGACGTTTTTCAATGGCAAAAATCAATGAATATTGTAAATGCACAAACAGTAATTTCTCCGCATTGCAAGGTGCAATTCTGAAATTTTTTGCTTTTTCCTGCTCCTCTTAGCATGATAAACAAGATTCAAAGAGAGTGAGATGCCAGCTCCTTTCATTCAGTCAGTAGCTTCAATCATTTCTGGATGTTTTTCAATGGCAAAAATCAATGAATATTGTAAATGCACAAACAGTAATTTCTCCGCATTGCAAGGTGCAATTCTGAAATTTTTTGCTTTTTTCTGCTCCTCTTAGCATGATAAAGAAGATTCAAAGAGAGTGAGATGCCAGCTCCTTTCATTCAGTCAGTAGCTTCAAACATTTCTGGTATATGAATAACATGATGTTTTTCAATGGCAAAAATCAATGAATATTGTAAATGCACAAACAGTAATTTCTCCGCATTGCAAGGTGCAATTCTGAAATTTTTTGCTTTTTCCTGCTCCTCTTAGCATGATAAAGAAGATTCAAAGAGAGTGAGATGCCAGCTCCTTTCATTCAGTCAGTAGCTTCAAACATTTCTGGTATATGAATAACATGATGTTTTTCAATGGCAAAAATCAATGAATATTGTAAATGCACAAAGAGTAATTTCTCCGCATTGCAAGGTGCAATTCTGAAATTTTTTGCTTTTTCCTGCTCCTCTTAGCATGATAAAGAAGATTCAAAGAGAGTGAGATGCCAGCTCCTTTCATTCAGTCAGTAGCTTCAATCATTTCTGGACGTTTTTCAATGGCAAAAATCATTGAATATTGTAAATGCACAAACAGTAATTTCTCCGCATTGCAAGGTGCAATTCTGAAATTTTTTGCTTTTTCCTGCTCCTCTTAGCATGATAAAGAAGATTCAAAGAGAGTGAGATGCCAGCTCCTTTCATTCAGTCAGTAGCTTCAATCATTTCTGGTATATGAATAACATGATGTTTTTCAATGGCAAAAATCAATGAATATTGTAAATGCACAAACAGTAATTTCTCCGCATTGCAAGGTGCAATTCTGAAATTTTTTGCTTTTTCCTGCTCCTCTTAGCATGATAAACAAGATTCAAAGAGAGTGAGATGCCAGCTCCTTTCATTCAGTCAGTAGCTTCAATCATTTCTGGACGTTTTTCAATGGCAAAAATCAATGAATATTGTAAATGCACAAACAGTAATTTCTCCGCATTGCAAGGTGCAATTCTGAAATTTTTTGCTTTTTCCTGCTCCTCTTAGCATGATAAAGAAGATTCAAAGAGAGTGAGATGCCAGCTCCTTTCATTCAGTCAGTAGCTTCAAACATTTCTGGTATATGAATAACATGATGTTTTTCAATGGCAAAAATCAATGAATATTGTAAATGCACAAAGAGTAATTTCTCCGCATTGCAAGGTGCAATTCTGAAATTTTTTGCTTTTTCCTGCTCCTCTTAGCATGATAAAGAAGATTCAAAGAGAGTGAGATGCCAGCTCCTTTCATTCAGTCAGTAGCTTCAATCATTTCTGGACGTTTTTCAATGGCAAAAATCATTGAATATTGTAAATGCACAAACAGTAATTTCTCCGCATTGCAAGGTGCAATTCTGAAATTTTTTGCTTTTTCCTGCTCCTCTTAGCATGATAAAGAAGATTCAAAGAGAGTGAGATGCCAGCTCCTTTCATTCAGTCAGTAGCTTCAATCATTTCTGGTATATGAATAACATGATGTTTTTCAATGGCAAAAATCAATGAATATTGTAAATGCACAAACAGTAATTTCTCCGCATTGCAAGGTGCAATTCTGAAATTTTTTGCTTTTTCCTGCTCCTCTTAGCATGATAAACAAGATTCAAAGAGAGTGAGATGCCAGCTCCTTTCATTCAGTCAGTAGCTTCAATCATTTCTGGACGTTTTTCAATGGCAAAAATCAATGAATATTGTAAATGCACAAACAGTAATTTCTCCGCATTGCAAGGTGCAATTCTGAATTTTTTTGCTTTTTTCTGCTCCTCTTAGCATGATAAAGAAGATTCAAAGAGAGTGAGATGCCAGCTCCTTTCATTCAGTCAGTAGCTTCAAACATTTCTGGACGTTTTTCAATGGCAAAAATCAATGAATATTGTAAATGCACAAACAGTAATTTCTCCGCATTGCAAGGTGCAATTCTGAAATTTTTTGCTTTTTCCTGCTCCTCTTAGCATGATAAAGAAGATTCAAAGAGAGTGAGATGCCAGCACCTTTCATTCAGTAAGTAGCTTCAATCATTTCTGGACGTTTTTCAATGGCAAAAATCAATGAATATTGTAAATGCACAAACAGTAATTTCTCCGCATTGCAAGGTGAAATTCTGAAATTTTTTGCTTTTTCCTGCTCCTCTTAGCATGATAAACAAGATTCAAAGAGAGTGAGATGCCAGCTCCTTTCATTCAGTCAGTAGCTTCAATCATTTCTGGACGTTTTTCAATGGCAAAAATCAATGAATATTGTAAATGCACAAACAGTAATTTCTCCGCATTGCAAGGTGCAATTCTGAAATTTTTTGCTTTTTCCTGCTCCTCTTAGCATGATAAAGAAGATTCAAAGAGAGTGAGATGCCAGCTCCTTTCATTCAGTCAGTAGCTTCAAACATTTCTGGTATATGAATAACATGATGTTTTTCAATGGCAAAAATCAATGAATATTGTAAATGCACAAACAGTAATTTCTCCGTATTGAAAGGTGCAATTCTGAAATTTTTTGCTTTTTCCTGCTCCTCTTAGCATGATAAAGAAGATTCAAAGAGAGTGAGATGCCAGCTCCTTTCATTCAGTCAGTAGCTTCAATCATTTCTGGACGTTTTTCAATGGCAAAAATCAATGAATATTGTAAATGCACAAACAGTAATTTCTCCGCATTGCAAGGTGCAATTCTGAAATTTATTGCTTTTTCCTGCTCCTCTTAGCATGATAAACAAGATTCAAAGAGAGTGAGATGCCAGCTCCTTTCATTCAGTCAGTAGCTTCAATCATTTCTGGACGTTTTTCAATGGCAAAAATCAATGAATATTGTAAATGCACAAACAGTAATTTCTCCGCATTGCAAGGTGCAATTCTGAAATTTTTTGCTTTTTTCTGCTCCTCTTAGCATGATAAAGAAGATTCAAAGAGAGTGAGATGCCAGCTCCTTTCATTCAGTCAGTAGCTTCAAACATTTCTGGTATATGAATAACATGATGTTTTTCAATGGCAAAAATCAATGAATATTGTAAATGCACAAACAGTAATTTCTCCGCATTGCAAGGTGCAATTCTGAAATTTTTTGCTTTTTCCTGCTCCTCTTAGCATGATAAAGAAGATTCAAAGAGAGTGAGATGCCAGCTCCTTTCATTCAGTCAGTAGCTTCAATCATTTCTGGACGTTTTTCAATGGCAAAAATCAATGAATATTGTAAATGCACAAACAGTAATTTCTCCGCATTGCAAGGTGCAATTCTGAAATTTTTTGCTTTCTCCTGCTCCTCTTAGCAAGATAAACAAGATTCAAAGAGAGTGAGATGCCAGCTCCTTTCATTCAGTCAGTAGCTTCAATCATTTCTGGACGTTTTTCAATGGCAAAAATCAATGAATATTGTAAATGCACAAACAGTAATTTCTCCGCATTGCAAGGTGCAATTCTGAAATTTTTTGCTTTTTCCTGCTCCTCTTAGCATGATAAAGAAGATTCAAAGAGAGTGAGATGCCAGCTCCTTTCATTCAGTCAGTAGCTTCAATCATTTCTGGACGTTTTTCAATGGCAAAAATCAATGAATATTGTAAATGCACAAACAGTAATTTCTCCGCATTGCAAGGTGCAATTCTGAAATTTTTTGCTTTTTCCTGCTCCTCTTAGCATGATAAAGAAGATTCAAAGAGAGTGAGATGCCAGCTCCTTTCATTCAGTCAGTAGCTTCAAACATTTCTGGTATATGAATAACATGATGTTTTTCAATGGCAAAAATCAATGAATATTGTAAATGCACAAACAGTAATTTCTCCGCATTGCAAGGTGCAATTTTGAAATTTTTTGCTTTTTCCTGCTCCTCTTAGCATGATAAAGAAGATTCAAAGAGAGTGAGATGCCAGCTCCTTCCATTCAGTCAGTAGCTTCAATCATTTCTGGACGTTTTTCAATGGCAAAAATCAATGAATATTGTAAATGCACAAACAGTAATTTCTCCGCATTGCAAGGTGCAATTCTGAAATTTTTTGCTTTTTCCTGCTCCACTTAGCATGATAAACAAGATTCAAAGAGAGTGAGATGCCAGCTCCTTTCATTCAGTCAGTAGCTTCAATCATTTCTGGATGTTTTTCAATGGCAAAAGTCAATGAATATTGTAAATGCACAAACAGTAATTTCTCCGCATTGCAAGGTGCAATTCTGAAATTTTTTGCTTTTTCCTGCTCCTCTTAGCATGATAAACAAGATTCAAAGAGAATGAGATGCCAGCTCCTTTCATTCAGTCAGTAGCTTCAATCATTTCTGGACGTTTTTCAATGGCAAAAATCAATGAATATTGTAAATGCACAAACAGTAATTTCTCCGCATTGCAAGGTGCAATTCTGAAATTTTTTGCTTTTTCCTGCTCCTCTTAGCATGATAAAGAAGATTCAAAGAGAGTGAGATGCCAGCTCCTTTCATTCAGTCAGTAGCTTCAAACATTTCTGGTATATGAATAACATGATGTTTTTCAATGGCAAAAATCAATGAATATTGTAAATGCACAAACAGTAATTTCTCCGCATTGCAAGGTGCAATTCTGAAATTTTTTGCTTTTTCCTGCTCCTCTTAGCATGATAAAGAAGATTCAAAGAGAGTGAGATGCCAGCTCCTTTCATTCAGTCAGTAGCTTCAATCATTTCTGGACGTTTTTCAATGGCAAAAATTAATGAATATTGTAAATGCACAAACAGTAATTTCTCCGCATTGCAAGGTGCAATTCTGAATTTTTTTGCTTTTTCCTGCTCCTCTTAGCATGATAAAGAAGATTCAAAGAGAGTGAGATGCCAGCTCCTTTCATTCAGTCAGTAGCTTCAAACATTTCTGGTATATGAATAACATGATGTTTTTCAATGGCAAAAATCAATGAATATTGTAAATGCACAAACAGTAATTTCTCCGCATTGCAAGGTGCAATTTTGAAATTTTTTGCTTTTTCCTGCTCCTCTTAGCATGATAAAGAAGATTCAAAGAGAGTGAGATGCCAGCTCCTTTCATTCAGTCAGTAGCTTCAATCATTTCTGGACGTTTTTCAATGGCAAAAATCAATGAATATTGTAAATGCACAAACAGTAATTTCTCCGCATTGCAAGGTGCAATTCTGAAATTTTTTGCTTTTTCCTGCTCCTCTTAGCAAGATAAACAAGATTCAAAGAGAGTGAGATGCCAGCTCCTTTCATTCAGTCAGTAGCTTCAATCATTTCTGGACGTTTTTCAATGGCAAAAATCAATGAATATTGTAAATGCACAAACAGTAATTTCTCCGCATTGCAAGGTGCAATTCTGAAATTTTTTGCTTTTTCCTGCTCCTCTTAGCATGATAAAGAAGATTCAAAGAGAGTGAGATGCCAGCTCCTTTCATTCAGTCAGTAGCTTCAATCATTTCTGGACGTTTTTCAATGGCAAAAATCAATGAATATTGTAAATGCACAAACAGTAATTTCTCCGCATTGCAAGGTGCAATTCTGAAATTTTTTGCTTTTTCCTGCTCCTCTTAGCATGATAAAGAAGATTCAAAGAGAGTGAGATGCCAGCTCCTTTCATTCAGTCAGTAGCTTCAATCATTTCTGGACGTTTTTCAATGGCAAAAATCAATGAATATTGTAAATGCACAAAACAGTAATTTCTCCGCATTGCAAGGTGCAATTCTGAATTTTTTTGCTTTTTCCTGCTCCTCTTAGCATGATAAAGAAGATTCAAAGAGAGTGAGATGCCAGCTCCTTTCATTCAGTCAGTAGCTTCAAACATTTCTGGTATATGAATAACATGATGTTTTTCAATGGCAAAAATCAATGAATATTGTAAATGCACAAACAGTAATTTCTCCGCATTGCAAGGTGCAATTTTGAAATTTTTTGCTTTTTCCTGCTCCTCTTAGCATGATAAAGAAGATTCAAAGAGAGTGAGATGCCAGCTCCTTTCATTCAGTCAGTAGCTTCAATCATTTCTGGACGTTTTTCAATGGCAAAAATCAATGAATATTGTAAATGCACAAACAGTAATTTCTCCGCATTGCAAGGTGCAATTCTGAAATTTTTTGCTTTTTCCTGCTCCTCTTAGCATGATAAAGAAGATTCAAAGAGAGTGAGATGCCAGCTCCTTTCATTCAGTCAGTAGCTTCAAACATTTCTGGTATATGAATAACATGATGTTTTTCAATGGCAAAAATCAATGAATATTGTAAATGCACAAACAGTAATTTCTCCGCATTGCAAGGTGCAATTCTGAAATTTTTTGCTTTTTCCTGCTCCTCTTAGCATGATAAAGAAGATTCAAAGAGAGTGAGATGCCAGCTCCTTTCATTCAGTCAGTAGCTTCAATCATTTCTGGACGTTTTTCAATGGCAAAAATTAATGAATATTGTAAATGCACAAACAGTAATTTCTCCGCATTGCAAGGTGCAATTCTGAATTTTTTTGCTTTTTCCTGCTACTCTTAGCATGATAAAGAAGATTCAAAGAGAGTGAGATGCCAGCTCCTTTCATTCAGTCAGTAGCTTCAAACATTTCTGGTATATGAATAACATGATGTTTTTCAATGGCAAAAATCAATGAATATTGTAAATGCACAAACAGTAATTTCTCCGCATTGCAAGGTGCAATTTTGAAATTTTTTGCTTTTTCCTGCTCCTCTTAGCATGATAAAGAAGATTCAAAGAGAGTGAGATGCCAGCTCCTTTCATTCAGTCAGTAGCTTCAATCATTTCTGGACGTTTTTCAATGGCAAAAATCAATGAATATTGTAAATGCACAAACAGTAATTTCTCCGCATTGCAAGGTGCAATTCTGAAATTTTTTGCTTTTTCCTGCTCCTCTTAGCAAGATAAACAAGATTCAAAGAGAGTGAGATGCCAGCTCCTTTCATTCAGTCAGTAGCTTCAATCATTTCTGGACGTTTTTCAATGGCAAAAATCAATGAATATTGTAAATGCACAAACAGTAATTTCTCCGCATTGCAAGGTGCAATTCTGAAATTTTTTGCTTTTTCCTGCTCCTCTTAGCATGATAAAGAAGATTCAAAGAGAGTGAGATGCCAGCTCCTTTCATTCAGTCAGTAGCTTCAATCATTTCTGGACGTTTTTCAATGGCAAAAATCAATGAATATTGTAAATGCACAAACAGTAATTTCTCCGCATTGCAAGGTGCAATTCTGAAATTTTTTGCTTTTTCCTGCTCCTCTTAGCATGATAAAGAAGATTCAAAGAGAGTGAGATGCCAGCTCCTTTCATTCAGTCAGTAGCTTCAATCATTTCTGGACGTTTTTCAATGGCAAAAATCAATGAATATTGTAAATGCACAAAACAGTAATTTCTCCGCATTGCAAGGTGCAATTCTGAAATTTTTTGCTTTTTCCTGCTCCTCTTAGCATGATAAACAAGATTCAAAGAGAATGAGATGCCAGCTCCTTTCATTCAGTCAGTAGCTTCAATCATTTCTGGTATATGAATAACATGATGTTTTTCAATGGCAAAAATCAATGAATATTGTAAATGCACAAACAGTAATTTCTCCGCATTGCAAGGTGCAATTCTGAAATTTTTTGCTTTTTCCTGCTCCTCTTAGCATGATAAACAAGATTCAAAGAGAGTGAGATGCCAGCTCCTTTCATTCAGTCAGTAGCTTCAATCATTTCTGGACGTTTTTCAATGGCAAAAATCAATGAATATTGTAAATGCACAAACAGTAATTTCTCCGCATTGCAAGGTGCAATTCTGAATTTTTTTGCTTTTTTCTGCTCCTCTTAGCATGATAAAGAAGATTCAAAGAGAGTGAGATGCCAGCTCCTTTCATTCAGTCAGTAGCTTCAAACATTTCTGGACGTTTTTCAATGGCAAAAATCAATGAATATTGTAAATGCACAAACAGTAATTTCTCCGCATTGCAAGGTGCAATTCTGAAATTTTTTGCTTTTTCCTGCTCCTCTTAGCATGATAAAGAAGATTCAAAGAGAGTGAGATGCCAGCTCCTTTCATTCAGTCAGTAGCTTCAAACATTTCTGGTATATGAATAACATGATGTTTTTCAATGGCAAAAATCAATGAATATTGTAAATGCACAAAGAGTAATTTCTCCGCATTGCAAGGTGCAATTCTGAAATTTTTTGCTTTTTCCTGCTCCTCTTAGCATGATAAAGAAGATTCAAAGAGAGTGAGATGCCAGCTCCTTTCATTCAGTCAGTAGCTTCAATCATTTCTGGACGTTTTTCAATGGCAAAAATCATTGAATATTGTAAATGCACAAACAGTAATTTCTCCGCATTGCAAGGTGCAATTCTGAAATTTTTTGCTTTTTCCTGCTCCTCTTAGCATGATAAAGAAGATTCAAAGAGAGTGAGATGCCAGCTCCTTTCATTCAGTCAGTAGCTTCAATCATTTCTGGTATATGAATAACATGATGTTTTTCAATGGCAAAAATCAATGAATATTGTAAATGCACAAACAGTAATTTCTCCGCATTGCAAGGTGCAATTCTGAAATTTTTTGCTTTTTCCTGCTCCTCTTAGCATGATAAACAAGATTCAAAGAGAGTGAGATGCCAGCTCCTTTCATTCAGTCAGTAGCTTCAATCATTTCTGGACGTTTTTCAATGGCAAAAATCAATGAATATTGTAAATGCACAAACAGTAATTTCTCCGCATTGCAAGGTGCAATTCTGAATTTTTTTGCTTTTTTCTGCTCCTCTTAGCATGATAAAGAAGATTCAAAGAGAGTGAGATGCCAGCTCCTTTCATTCAGTCAGTAGCTTCAAACATTTCTGGACGTTTTTCAATGGCAAAAATCAATGAATATTGTAAATGCACAAACAGTAATTTCTCCGCATTGCAAGGTGCAATTCTGAAATTTTTTGCTTTTTCCTGCTCCTCTTAGCATGATAAAGAAGATTCAAAGAGAGTGAGATGCCAGCTCCTTTCATTCAGTCAGTAGCTTCAAACATTTCTGGTATATGAATAACATGATGTTTTTCAATGGCAAAAATCAATGAATATTGTAAATGCACAAAGAGTAATTTCTCCGCATTGCAAGGTGCAATTCTGAAATTTTTTGCTTTTTCCTGCTCCTCTTAGCATGATAAAGAAGATTCAAAGAGAGTGAGATGCCAGCTCCTTTCATTCAGTCAGTAGCTTCAATCATTTCTGGACGTTTTTCAATGGCAAAAATCATTGAATATTGTAAATGCACAAACAGTAATTTCTCCGCATTGCAAGGTGCAATTCTGAAATTTTTTGCTTTTTCCTGCTCCTCTTAGCATGATAAAGAAGATTCAAAGAGAGTGAGATGCCAGCTCCTTTCATTCAGTCAGTAGCTTCAAACATTTCTGGTATATGAATAACATGATGTTTTTCAATGGCAAAAATCAATGAATATTGTAAATGCACAAACAGTAATTTCTCCGCATTGCAAGGTGCAATTTTGAAATTTTTTGCTTTTTCCTGCTCCTCTTAGCATGATAAAGAAGATTCAAAGAGAGTGAGATGCCAGCTCCTTTCATTCAGTCAGTAGCTTCAATCATTTCTGGACGTTTTTCAATGGCAAAAATCAATGAATATTGTAAATGCACAAACAGTAATTTCTCCGCATTGCAAGGTGCAATTCTGAAATTTTTTGCTTTTTCCTGCTCCTCTTAGCAAGATAAACAAGATTCAAAGAGAGTGAGATGCCAGCTCCTTTCATTCAGTCAGTAGCTTCAATCATTTCTGGACGTTTTTCAATGGCAAAAATCAATGAATATTGTAAATGCACAAACAGTAATTTCTCCGCATTGCAAGGTGCAATTCTGAAATTTTTTGCTTTTTCCTGCTCCTCTTAGCATGATAAAGAAGATTCAAAGAGAGTGAGATGCCAGCTCCTTTCATTCAGTCAGTAGCTTCAATCATTTCTGGACGTTTTTCAATGGCAAAAATCAATGAATATTGTAAATGCACAAACAGTAATTTCTCCGCATTGCAAGGTGCAATTCTGAAATTTTTTGCTTTTTCCTGCTCCTCTTAGCATGATAAAGAAGATTCAAAGAGAGTGAGATGCCAGCTCCTTTCATTCAGTCAGTAGCTTCAATCATTTCTGGACGTTTTTCAATGGCAAAAATCAATGAATATTGTAAATGCACAAAACAGTAATTTCTCCGCATTGCAAGGTGCAATTCTGAATTTTTTTGCTTTTTCCTGCTCCTCTTAGCATGATAAAGAAGATTCAAAGAGAGTGAGATGCCAGCTCCTTTCATTCAGTCAGTAGCTTCAAACATTTCTGGTATATGAATAACATGATGTTTTTCAATGGCAAAAATCAATGAATATTGTAAATGCACAAACAGTAATTTCTCCGCATTGCAAGGTGCAATTTTGAAATTTTTTGCTTTTTCCTGCTCCTCTTAGCATGATAAAGAAGATTCAAAGAGAGTGAGATGCCAGCTCCTTTCATTCAGTCAGTAGCTTCAATCATTTCTGGACGTTTTTCAATGGCAAAAATCAATGAATATTGTAAATGCACAAACAGTAATTTCTCCGCATTGCAAGGTGCAATTCTGAAATTTTTTGCTTTTTCCTGCTCCTCTTAGCATGATAAAGAAGATTCAAAGAGAGTGAGATGCCAGCTCCTTTCATTCAGTCAGTAGCTTCAAACATTTCTGGTATATGAATAACATGATGTTTTTCAATGGCAAAAATCAATGAATATTGTAAATGCACAAACAGTAATTTCTCCGCATTGCAAGGTGCAATTCTGAAATTTTTTGCTTTTTCCTGCTCCTCTTAGCATGATAAAGAAGATTCAAAGAGAGTGAGATGCCAGCTCCTTTCATTCAGTCAGTAGCTTCAATCATTTCTGGACGTTTTTCAATGGCAAAAATTAATGAATATTGTAAATGCACAAACAGTAATTTCTCCGCATTGCAAGGTGCAATTCTGAATTTTTTTGCTTTTTCCTGCTACTCTTAGCATGATAAAGAAGATTCAAAGAGAGTGAGATGCCAGCTCCTTTCATTCAGTCAGTAGCTTCAAACATTTCTGGTATATGAATAACATGATGTTTTTCAATGGCAAAAATCAATGAATATTGTAAATGCACAAACAGTAATTTCTCCGCATTGCAAGGTGCAATTTTGAAATTTTTTGCTTTTTCCTGCTCCTCTTAGCATGATAAAGAAGATTCAAAGAGAGTGAGATGCCAGCTCCTTTCATTCAGTCAGTAGCTTCAATCATTTCTGGACGTTTTTCAATGGCAAAAATCAATGAATATTGTAAATGCACAAACAGTAATTTCTCCGCATTGCAAGGTGCAATTCTGAAATTTTTTGCTTTTTCCTGCTCCTCTTAGCAAGATAAACAAGATTCAAAGAGAGTGAGATGCCAGCTCCTTTCATTCAGTCAGTAGCTTCAATCATTTCTGGACGTTTTTCAATGGCAAAAATCAATGAATATTGTAAATGCACAAACAGTAATTTCTCCGCATTGCAAGGTGCAATTCTGAAATTTTTTGCTTTTTCCTGCTCCTCTTAGCATGATAAAGAAGATTCAAAGAGAGTGAGATGCCAGCTCCTTTCATTCAGTCAGTAGCTTCAATCATTTCTGGACGTTTTTCAATGGCAAAAATCAATGAATATTGTAAATGCACAAACAGTAATTTCTCCGCATTGCAAGGTGCAATTCTGAAATTTTTTGCTTTTTCCTGCTCCTCTTAGCATGATAAAGAAGATTCAAAGAGAGTGAGATGCCAGCTCCTTTCATTCAGTCAGTAGCTTCAATCATTTCTGGACGTTTTTCAATGGCAAAAATCAATGAATATTGTAAATGCACAAAACAGTAATTTCTCCGCATTGCAAGGTGCAATTCTGAAATTTTTTGCTTTTTCCTGCTCCTCTTAGCATGATAAACAAGATTCAAAGAGAATGAGATGCCAGCTCCTTTCATTCAGTCAGTAGCTTCAATCATTTCTGGTATATGAATAACATGATGTTTTTCAATGGCAAAAATCAATGAATATTGTAAATGCACAAACAGTAATTTCTCCGCATTGCAAGGTGCAATTCTGAAATTTTTTGCTTTTTCCTGCTCCTCTTAGCATGATAAACAAGATTCAAAGAGAGTGAGATGCCAGCTCCTTTCATTCAGTCAGTAGCTTCAATCATTTCTGGACGTTTTTCAATGGCAAAAATCAATGAATATTGTAAATGCACAAACAGTAATTTCTCCGCATTGCAAGGTGCAATTCTGAATTTTTTTGCTTTTTTCTGCTCCTCTTAGCATGATAAAGAAGATTCAAAGAGAGTGAGATGCCAGCTCCTTTCATTCAGTCAGTAGCTTCAAACATTTCTGGACGTTTTTCAATGGCAAAAATCAATGAATATTGTAAATGCACAAACAGTAATTTCTCCGCATTGCAAGGTGCAATTCTGAAATTTTTTGCTTTTTCCTGCTCCTCTTAGCATGATAAAGAAGATTCAAAGAGAGTGAGATGCCAGCTCCTTTCATTCAGTCAGTAGCTTCAAACATTTCTGGTATATGAATAACATGATGTTTTTCAATGGCAAAAATCAATGAATATTGTAAATGCACAAAGAGTAATTTCTCCGCATTGCAAGGTGCAATTCTGAAATTTTTTGCTTTTTCCTGCTCCTCTTAGCATGATAAAGAAGATTCAAAGAGAGTGAGATGCCAGCTCCTTTCATTCAGTCAGTAGCTTCAATCATTTCTGGACGTTTTTCAATGGCAAAAATCATTGAATATTGTAAATGCACAAACAGTAATTTCTCCGCATTGCAAGGTGCAATTCTGAAATTTTTTGCTTTTTCCTGCTCCTCTTAGCATGATAAAGAAGATTCAAAGAGAGTGAGATGCCAGCTCCTTTCATTCAGTCAGTAGCTTCAATCATTTCTGGTATATGAATAACATGATGTTTTTCAATGGCAAAAATCAATGAATATTGTAAATGCACAAACAGTAATTTCTCCGCATTGCAAGGTGCAATTCTGAAATTTTTTGCTTTTTCCTGCTCCTCTTAGCATGATAAACAAGATTCAAAGAGAGTGAGATGCCAGCTCCTTTCATTCAGTCAGTAGCTTCAATCATTTCTGGACGTTTTTCAATGGCAAAAATCAATGAATATTGTAAATGCACAAACAGTAATTTCTCCGCATTGCAAGGTGCAATTCTGAATTTTTTTGCTTTTTTCTGCTCCTCTTAGCATGATAAAGAAGATTCAAAGAGAGTGAGATGCCAGCTCCTTTCATTCAGTCAGTAGCTTCAAACATTTCTGGACGTTTTTCAATGGCAAAAATCAATGAATATTGTAAATGCACAAACAGTAATTTCTCCGCATTGCAAGGTGCAATTCTGAAATTTTTTGCTTTTTCCTGCTCCTCTTAGCATGATAAAGAAGATTCAAAGAGAGTGAGATGCCAGCTCCTTTCATTCAGTCAGTAGCTTCAAACATTTCTGGTATATGAATAACATGATGTTTTTCAATGGCAAAAATCAATGAATATTGTAAATGCACAAAGAGTAATTTCTCCGCATTGCAAGGTGCAATTCTGAAATTTTTTGCTTTTTCCTGCTCCTCTTAGCATGATAAAGAAGATTCAAAGAGAGTGAGATGCCAGCTCCTTTCATTCAGTCAGTAGCTTCAATCATTTCTGGACGTTTTTCAATGGCAAAAATCATTGAATATTGTAAATGCACAAACAGTAATTTCTCCGCATTGCAAGGTGCAATTCTGAAATTTTTTGCTTTTTCCTGCTCCTCTTAGCATGATAAAGAAGATTCAAAGAGAGTGAGATGCCAGCTCCTTTCATTCAGTCAGTAGCTTCAATCATTTCTGGTATATGAATAACATGATGTTTTTCAATGGCAAAAATCAATGAATATTGTAAATGCACAAACAGTAATTTCTCCGCATTGCAAGGTGCAATTCTGAAATTTTTTGCTTTTTCCTGCTCCTCTTAGCATGATAAACAAGATTCAAAGAGAGTGAGATGCCAGCTCCTTTCATTCAGTCAGTAGCTTCAATCATTTCTGGACGTTTTTCAATGGCAAAAATCAATGAATATTGTAAATGCACAAACAGTAATTTCTCCGCATTGCAAGGTGCAATTCTGAATTTTTTTGCTTTTTTCTGCTCCTCTTAGCATGATAAAGAAGATTCAAAGAGAGTGAGATGCCAGCTCCTTTCATTCAGTCAGTAGCTTCAAACATTTCTGGACGTTTTTCAATGGCAAAAATCAATGAATATTGTAAATGCACAAACAGTAATTTCTCCGCATTGCAAGGTGCAATTCTGAAATTTTTTGCTTTTTCCTGCTCCTCTTAGCATGATAAAGAAGATTCAAAGAGAGTGAGATGCCAGCTCCTTTCATTCAGTAAGTAGCTTCAATCATTTCTGGACGTTTTTCAATGGCAAAAATCAATGAATATTGTAAATGCACAAACAGTAATTTCTCCGCATTGCAAGGTGCAATTCTGAAATTTTTTGCTTTTTCCTGCTCCTCTTAGCATGATAAACAAGATTCAAAGAGAGTGAGATGCCAGCTCCTTTCATTCAGTCAGTAGCTTCAATCATTTCTGGACGTTTTTCAATGGCATAAATCAATGAATATTGTAAATGCACAAACAGTAATTTCTCCGCATTGCAAGGTGCAATTCTGAAATTTTTTGCTTTTTCCTGCTCCTCTTAGCATGATAAAGAAGATTCAAAGAGAGTGAGATGCCAGCTCCTTTCATTCAGTCAGTAGCTTCAAACATTTCTGGTATATGAATAACATGATGTTTTTCAATGGCAAAAATCAATGAATATTGTAAATGCACAAACAGTAATTTCTCCGCATTGAAAGGTGCAATTCTGAAATTTTTTGCTTTTTCCTGCTCCTCTTAGCATGATAAAGAAGATTCAAAGAGAGTGAGATGCCAGCTCCTTTCATTCAGTCAGTAGCTTCAATCATTTCTGGACGTTTTTGAATGGCAAAAATCAATGAATATTGTAAATGCACAAACAGTAATTTCTCCGCATTGCAAGGTGCAATTCTGAAATTTTTTGCTTTTTCCTGCTCCTCTTAGCATGATAAACAAGATTCAAAGAGAGTGAGATGCCAGCTCCTTTCATTCAGTCAGTAGCTTCAATCATTTCTGGACGTTTTTCAATGGCAAAAATCAATGAATATTGTAAATGCACAAACAGGAATTTCTCCGCATTGCAAGGTGCAATTCTGAAATTTTTTGCTTTTTTCTGCTCCTCTTAGCATGATAAAGAAGATTCAAAGAGAGTGAGATGCCAGCTCCTTTCATTCAGTCAGTAGCTTCAAACATTTCTGGTATATGAATAACATGATGTTTTTCAATGGCAAAAATCAATGAATATTGTAAATGCACAAACAGTAATTTCTCCGCATTGCAAGGTGCAATTCTGAAATTTTTTGCTTTTTCCTGCTCCTCTTAGCATGATAAAGAAGATTCAAAGAGAGTGAGATGCCAGCTCCTTTCATTCAGTCAGTAGCTTCAATCATTTCTGGACGTTTTTCAATGGCAAAAATCAATGAATATTGTAAATGCACAAACAGTAATTTCTCCGCATTGCAAGGTGCAATTCTGAAATTTTTTGCTTTTTCCTGCTCCTCTTAGCAAGATAAACAAGATTCAAAGAGAGTGAGATGCCAGCTCCTTTCATTCAGTCAGTAGCTTCAATCATTTCTGGACGTTTTTCAATGGCAAAAATCAATGAATATTGTAAATGCACAAACAGTAATTTCTCCGCATTGCAAGGTGCAATTCTGAAATTTTTTGCTTTTTCCTGCTCCTCTTAGCATGATAAAGAAGATTCAAAGAGAGTGAGATGCCAGCTCCTTTCATTCAGTCAGTAGCTTCAATCATTTCTGGACGTTTTTCAATGGCAAAAATCAATGAATATTGTAAATGCACAAACATTAATTTCTCCGCATTGCAAGGTGCAATTCTGAAATTTTTTGCTTTTTCCTGCTCCTCTTAGCATGATAAAGAAGATTCAAAGAGAGTGAGATGCCAGCTCCTTTCATTCAGTCAGTAGCTTCAATCATTTCTGGACGTTTTTCAATGGCAAAAATCAATGAATATTGTAAATGCACAAAACAGTAATTTCTCCGCATTGCAAGGTGCAATTCTGAATTTTTTTGCTTTTTCCTGCTCCTCTTAGCATGATAAAGAAGATTCAAAGAGAGTGAGATGCCAGCTCCTTTCATTCAGTCAGTAGCTTCAAACATTTCTGGTATATGAATAACATGATGTTTTTCAATGGCAAAAATCAATGAATATTGTAAATGCACAAACAGTAATTTCTCCGCATTGCAAGGTGCAATTTTGAAATTTTTTGCTTTTTCCTGCTCCTCTTAGCATGATAAAGAAGATTCAAAGAGAGTGAGATGCCAGCTCCTTTCATTCAGTCAGTAGCTTCAATCATTTCTGGACGTTTTTCAATGGCAAAAATCAATGAATATTGTAAATGCACAAACAGTAATTTCTCCGCATTGCAAGGTGCAATTCTGAAATTTTTTGCTTTTTCCTGCTCCACTTAGCATGATAAACAAGATTCAAAGAGAGTGAGATGCCAGCTCCTTTCATTCAGTCAGTAGCTTCAATCATTTCTGGATGTTTTTCAATGGCAAAAGTCAATGAATATTGTAAATGCACAAACAGTAATTTCTCCGCATTGCAAGGTGCAATTCTGAAATTTTTTGCTTTTTCCTGCTCCTCTTAGCATGATAAACAAGATTCAAAGAGAATGAGATGCCAGCTCCTTTCATTCAGTCAGTAGCTTCAATCATTTCTGGACGTTTTTCAATGGCAAAAATCAATGAATATTGTAAATGCACAAACAGTAATTTCTCCGCATTGCAAGGTGCAATTCTGAAATTTTTTGCTTTTTCCTGCTCCTCTTAGCATGATAAAGAAGATTCAAAGAGAGTGAGATGCCAGCTCCTTTCATTCAGTCAGTAGCTTCAAACATTTCTGGTATATGAATAACATGATGTTTTTCAATGGCAAAAATCAATGAATATTGTAAATGCACAAACAGTAATTTCTCCGCATTGCAAGGTGCAATTCTGAAATTTTTTGCTTTTTCCTGCTCCTCTTAGCATGATAAAGAAGATTCAAAGAGAGTGAGATGCCAGCTCCTTTCATTCAGTCAGTAGCTTCAATCATTTCTGGACGTTTTTCAATGGCAAAAATTAATGAATATTGTAAATGCACAAACAGTAATTTCTCCGCATTGCAAGGTGCAATTCTGAATTTTTTTGCTTTTTCCTGCTCCTCTTAGCATGATAAAGAAGATTCAAAGAGAGTGAGATGCCAGCTCCTTTCATTCAGTCAGTAGCTTCAAACATTTCTGGTATATGAATAACATGATGTTTTTCAATGGCAAAAATCAATGAATATTGTAAATGCACAAACAGTAATTTCTCCGCATTGCAAGGTGCAATTTTGAAATTTTTTGCTTTTTCCTGCTCCTCTTAGCATGATAAAGAAGATTCAAAGAGAGTGAGATGCCAGCTCCTTTCATTCAGTCAGTAGCTTCAATCATTTCTGGACGTTTTTCAATGGCAAAAATCAATGAATATTGTAAATGCACAAACAGTAATTTCTCCGCATTGCAAGGTGCAATTCTGAAATTTTTTGCTTTTTCCTGCTCCTCTTAGCAAGATAAACAAGATTCAAAGAGAGTGAGATGCCAGCTCCTTTCATTCAGTCAGTAGCTTCAATCATTTCTGGACGTTTTTCAATGGCAAAAATCAATGAATATTGTAAATGCACAAACAGTAATTTCTCCGCATTGCAAGGTGCAATTCTGAAATTTTTTGCTTTTTCCTGCTCCTCTTAGCATGATAAAGAAGATTCAAAGAGAGTGAGATGCCAGCTCCTTTCATTCAGTCAGTAGCTTCAATCATTTCTGGACGTTTTTCAATGGCAAAAATCAATGAATATTGTAAATGCACAAACAGTAATTTCTCCGCATTGCAAGGTGCAATTCTGAAATTTTTTGCTTTTTCCTGCTCCTCTTAGCATGATAAAGAAGATTCAAAGAGAGTGAGATGCCAGCTCCTTTCATTCAGTCAGTAGCTTCAATCATTTCTGGACGTTTTTCAATGGCAAAAATCAATGAATATTGTAAATGCACAAAACAGTAATTTCTCCGCATTGCAAGGTGCAATTCTGAATTTTTTTGCTTTTTCCTGCTCCTCTTAGCATGATAAAGAAGATTCAAAGAGAGTGAGATGCCAGCTCCTTTCATTCAGTCAGTAGCTTCAAACATTTCTGGTATATGAATAACATGATGTTTTTCAATGGCAAAAATCAATGAATATTGTAAATGCACAAACAGTAATTTCTCCGCATTGCAAGGTGCAATTTTGAAATTTTTTGCTTTTTCCTGCTCCTCTTAGCATGATAAAGAAGATTCAAAGAGAGTGAGATGCCAGCTCCTTTCATTCAGTCAGTAGCTTCAATCATTTCTGGACGTTTTTCAATGGCAAAAATCAATGAATATTGTAAATGCACAAACAGTAATTTCTCCGCATTGCAAGGTGCAATTCTGAAATTTTTTGCTTTTTCCTGCTCCTCTTAGCATGATAAAGAAGATTCAAAGAGAGTGAGATGCCAGCTCCTTTCATTCAGTCAGTAGCTTCAAACATTTCTGGTATATGAATAACATGATGTTTTTCAATGGCAAAAATCAATGAATATTGTAAATGCACAAACAATAATTTCTCCGCATTGCAAGGTGCAATTCTGAAATTTTTTGCTTTTTCCTGCTCCTCTTAGCATGATAAAGAAGATTCAAAGAGAGTGAGATGCCAGCTCCTTTCATTCAGTCAGTAGCTTCAATCATTTCTGGACGTTTTTCAATGGCAAAAATTAATGAATATTGTAAATGCACAAACAGTAATTTCTCCGCATTGCAAGGTGCAATTCTGAATTTTTTTGCTTTTTCCTGCTCCTCTTAGCATGATAAAGAAGATTCAAAGAGAGTGAGATGCCAGCTCCTTTCATTCAGTCAGTAGCTTCAAACATTTCTGGTATATGAATAACATGATGTTTTTCAATGGCAAAAATCAATGAATATTGTAAATGCACAAACAGTAATTTCTCCGCATTGCAAGGTGCAATTCTGAAATTTTTTGCTTTTTCCTGCTCCTCTTAGCATGATAAACAAGATTCAAAGAGAGTGAGATGCCAGCTCCTTTCATTCAGTCAGTAGCTTCAATCATTTCTGGACGTTTTTCAATGGCAAAAATCAATGAATATTGTAAATGCACAAAACAGTAATTTCTCCGCATTGCAAGGTGCAATTCTGAATTTTTTTGCTTTTTCCTGCTCCTCTTAGCATGATAAAGAAGATTCAAAGAGAGTGAGATGCCAGCTCCTTTCATTCAGTCAGTAGCTTCAAACATTTCTGGTATATGAATAACATGATGTTTTTCAATGGCAAAAATCAATGAATATTGTAAATGCACAAACAGTAATTTCTCCGCATTGCAAGGTGCAATTTTGAAATTTTTTGCTTTTTCCTGCTCCTCTTAGCATGATAAAGAAGATTCAAAGAGAGTGAGATGCCAGCTCCTTTCATTCAGTCAGTAGCTTCAATCATTTCTGGACGTTTTTCAATGGCAAAAATCAATGAATATTGTAAATGCACAAACAGTAATTTCTCCGCATTGCAAGGTGCAATTCTGAAATTTTTTGCTTTTTCCTGCTCCTCTTAGCATGATAAAGAAGATTCAAAGAGAGTGAGATGCCAGCTCCTTTCATTCAGTCAGTAGCTTCAATCATTTCTGGTATATGAATAACATGATGTTTTTCAATGGCAAAAATCAATGAATATTGTAAATGCACAAACAGTAATTTCTCCGCATTGCAAGGTGCAATTCTGAAATTTTTTGCTTTTTCCTGCTCCTCTTAGCATGATAAACAAGATTCAAAGAGAGTGAGATGCCAGCTCCTTTCATTCAGTCAGTAGCTTCAATCATTTCTGGACGTTTTTCAATGGCAAAAATCAATGAATATTGTAAATGCACAAACAGTAATTTCTCCGCATTGCAAGGTGCAATTCTGAAATTTTTTGCTTTTTCCTGCTCCTCTTAGCATGATAAAGAAGATTCAAAGAGAGTGAGATGCCAGTCAGTAGCTTCAATCATTTCTGGACGTTTTTCAATGGCAAAAATCAATGAATATTGTAAATGCACAAACAGTAATTTCTCCGCATTGCAAGGTGCAATTCTGAAATTTTTTGCTTTTTCCTGCTCCTCTTAGCATGATAAAGAAGATTCAAAGAGAGTGAGATGCCAGCTCCTTTCATTCAGTCAGTAGCTTCAATCATTTCTGGACGTTTTTCAATGGCAAAAATCAATGAATATTGTAAATGCACAAACAGTAATTTCTCCGCATTGCAAGGTGCAATTCTGAATTTTTTTGCTTTTTCCTGCTCCTCTTAGCATGATAAAGAAGATTCAAAGAGAGTGAGATGCCAGCTCCTTTCATTCAGCCAGTAGCTTCAAACATTTCTGGTATATGAATAGCATGATGTTTTTCAATGGCAAAAATCAATGAATATTGTAAATGCACAAACAGTAATTTCTCCGCATTGCAAGGTGCAATTTTGAAATTTTTTGCTTTTTCCTGCTCCTCTTAGCATGATAAAGAAGATTCAAAGAGAGTGAGATGCCAGCTCCTTTCATTCAGTCAGTAGCTTCAATCATTTCTGGACGTTTTTCAATGGCAAAAATCAATGAATATTGTAAATGCACAAACAGTAATTTCTCCGCATTGCAAGGTGCAATTCTGAAATTTTTTGCTTTTTCCTGCTCCTCTTAGCATGATAAAGAAGATTCAAAGAGAGTGAGATGCCAGCTCCTTTCATTCAGTCAGTAGCTTCAAACATTTCTGGTATATGAATAACATGATGTTTTTCAATGGCAAAAATCAATGAATATTGTAAATGCACAAACAGTAATTTCTCCGCATTGAAAGGTGCAATTCTGAAATTTTTTGCTTTTTCCTGCTCCTCTTAGCATGATAAAGAAGATTCAAAGAGAGTGAGATGCCAGCTCCTTTCATTCAGTCAGTAGCTTCAATCATTTCTGGACGTTTTTCAATGGCAAAAATCAATGAATATTGTAAATGCACAAACAGTAATTTCTCCGCATTGCAAGGTGCAATTCTGAAATTTTTTGCTTTTTCCTGCTCCTCTTAGCATGATAAACAAGATTCAAAGAGAGTGAGATGCCAGCTCCTTTCATTCAGTCAGTAGCTTCAATCATTTCTGGACGTTTTTCAATGGCAAAAATCAATGAATATTGTAAATGCACAAACAGTAATTTCTCCGCATTGCAAGGTGCAATTCTGAAATTTTTTGCTTTTTCCTGCTCCTCTTAGCATGATAAAGAAGATTCAAAGAGAGTGAGATGCCAGCTCCTTTCATTCAGTCAGTAGCTTCAAACATTTCTGGTATATGAATAACATGATGTTTTTCAATGGCAAAAATCAATGAATATTGTAAATGCACAAACAGTAATTTCTCCGCATTGCAAGGTGCAATTCTGAAATTTTTTGCTTTTTCCTGCTCCTCTTAGCATGATAAAGAAGATTCAAAGAGAGTGAGATGCCAGCTCCTTTCATTCAGTCAGTAGCTTCAATCATTTCTGGACGTTTTTCAATGGCAAAAATAAATGAATATTGTAAATGCACAAACAGTAATTTCTCCGCATTGCAAGGTGCAATTCTGAAATTTTTTGCTTTTTCCTGCTCCTCTTAGCAAGATAAACAAGATTCAAAGAGAGTGAGATGCCAGCTCCTTTCATTCAGTCAGTAGCTTCAATCATTTCTGGACGTTTTTCAATGGCAAAAATCAATGAATATTGTAAATGCACAAACAGTAATTTCTCCGCATTGCAAGGTGCAATTCTGAAATTTTTTGCTTTTTCCTGCTCCTCTTAGCATGATAAAGAAGATTCAAAGAGAGTGAGATGCCAGCTCCTTTCATTCAGTCAGTAGCTTCAATCATTTCTGGACGTTTTTCAATGGCAAAAATCAATGAATATTGTAAATGCACAAACAGTAATTTCTCCGCATTGCAAGGTGCAATTCTGAAATTTTTTGCTTTTTCCTGCTCCTCTTAGCATGATAAAGAAGATTCAAAGAGAGTGAGATGCCAGCTCCTTTCATTCAGTCAGTAGCTTCAATCATTTCTGAAGAAACGTTTTTCAATGGCAAAAATCAATGAATATTGTAAATGCACAAACAGTAATTTCTCCGCATTGCAAGGTGCAATTCTGAAATTTTTTGCTTTTTCCTGCTCCTCTTAGCATGATAAAGAAGATTCAAAGAGAGTGAGATGCCAGCTCCTTTCATTCAGTCAGTAGCTTCATTCATTTCTGGACGTTTTTCAATGGCAAAAATCAATGAATATTGTAAATGCACAAACAGTAATTTCTCCGCATTGCAAGGTGCAATTCTGAAATTTTTTGCTTTTTCCTGCTCCTCTTAGCATGATAAAGAAGATTCAAAGAGAGTGAGATGCCAGCTCCTTTCATTCAGTCAGTAGCTTCAATCATTTCTGGACGTTTTTCAATGGCAAAAATCAATGAATATTGTAAATGCACAAACAGTAATTTCTCCGCATTGCAAGGTGCAATTCTGAAATTTTTTGCTTTTTCCTGCTCCTCTTAGCATGATAAAGAAGATTCAAAGAGAGTGAGATGCCAGCTCCTTTCATTCAGTCAGTAGCTTCAAACATTTCTGGTATATGAATAACATGATGTTTTTCAATGGCAAAAATCAATGAATATTGTAAATGCACAAACAGTAATTTCTCCGCATTGCAAGGTGCAATTCTGAAATTTTTTGCTTTTTCCTGCTCCTCTTAGCATGATAAAGAAGATTCAAAGAGAGTGAGATGCCAGCTCCTTTCATTCAGTCAGTAGCTTCAATCATTTCTGGACGTTTTTCAATTGCAAAAATCAATGAATATTGTAAATGCACAAACAGTAATTTCTCCGCATTGCAAGGTGCAATTCTGAAATTTTTTGCTTTTTCCTGCTCCTCTTAGCATGATAAAGAAGATTCAAAGAGAGTGAGATGCCAGCTCCTTTCATTCAGTCAGTAGCTTCAAACATTTCTGGTATATGAATAACATGATGTTTTTCAATGGCAAAAATAATATTGTAAATGCACAAACAGTAATTTCTCCGCATTGCAAGGTGCAATTCTGAAATTTTTTGCTTTTTCCTGCTCCTCTTAGCATGATAAAGAAGATTCAAAGAGAGTGAGATGCCAGCTCCTTTCATTCAGTAAGTAGCTTCAATCATTTCTGGACGTTTTTCAATGGCAAAAATCAATGAATATTGTAAATGCACAAACAGTAATTTCTCCGCATTGCAAGGTGCAATTCTGAAATTTTTTGCTTTTTCCTGCTCCTCTTAGCATGATAAACAAGATTCAAAGAGAGTGAGATGCCAGCTCCTTTCATTCAGTCAGTAGCTTCAATCATTTCTGGACGTTTTTCAATGGCAAAAATCAATGAATATTGTAAATGCACAAACAGTAATTTCTCCGCATTGCAAAGTGCAATTCTGAAATTTTTTGCTTTTTCCTGCTCCTCTTAGCATGATAAACAAGATTCAAAGAGAGTGAGATGCCAGCTCCTTTCATTCAGTCAGTAGCTTCAATCATTTCTGGACGTTTTTCAATGGCAAAAATCAATGAATATTGTAAATGCACAAACAGTAATTTCTCCGCATTGCAAGGTGCAATTCTGAAATTTTTTGCTTTTTTCTGCTCCTCTTAGCATGATAAAGAAGATTCAAAGAGAGTGAGATGCCAGCTCCTTTCATTCAGTCAGTAGCTTCAAACATTTCTGGTATATGAATAACATGATGTTTTTCAATGGCAAAAATCAATGAATATTGTAAATGCACAAACAGTAATTTCTCCGCATTGCAAGGTGCAATTCTGAAATTTTTTGCTTTTTCCTGCTCCTCTTAGCATGATAAAGAAGATTCAAAGAGAGTGAGATGCCAGCTCCTTTCATTCAGTCAGTAGCTTCAATCATTTCTGGACGTTTTTCAATGGCAAAAATCAATGAATATTGTAAATGCACAAACAGTAATTTCTCCGCATTCCAAGGTGCAATTCTGAAATTTTTTGCTTTTTCCTGCTCCTCTTAGCAAGATAAACAAGAATCAAAGAGAGTTAGATGCCAGCTCCTTTCATTCAGTCAGTAGCTTCAATCATTTCTGGACGTTTTTCAATGGCAAAAATCAATGAATATTGTAAATGCACAAACAGTAATTTCTCCGCATTGCAAGGTGAAATTCTGAAATTTTTTGCTTTTTCCTGCTCCTCTTAGCATGATAAAGAAGATTCAAAGAGAGTGAGATGCCAGCTCCTTTCATTCAGTCAGTAGCTTCAATCATTTCTGGACGTTTTTCAATGGCAAAAATCAATGAATATTGTAAATGCACAAACAGTAATTTCTCCGCATTGCAAGGTGCAATTCTGAAATTTTTTGCTTTTTCCTGCTCCTCTTAGCATGATAAAGAAGATTCAAAGAGAGTGAGATGCCAGCTCCTTTCATTCAGTCAGTAGCTTCAATCATTTCTGGACGTTTTTCAATGGCAAAAATCAATGAATATTGTAAATGCACAAACAGTAATTTCTCCGCATTGCAAGGTGCAATTCTGAAATTTTTTGCTTTTTCCTGCTCCTCTTAGCATGATAAAGAAGATTCAAAGAGAGTGAGATGCCAGCTCCTTTCATTCAGTCAGTAGCTTCAAACATTTCTGGTATATGAATAACATGATGTTTTTCAATGGCAAAAATCAATGAATATTGTAAATGCACAAACAGTAATTTCTCCGCATTGCAAGGTGCAATTCTGAAATTTTTTGCTTTTTCCTGCTCCTCTTAGCATGATAAAGAAGATTCAAAGAGAGTGAGATGCCAGCTCCTTTCATTCAGTCAGTAGCTTCAATCATTTCTGGACGTTTTTCAATGGCAAAAATCAATGAATATTGTAAATGCACAAACAGTAATTTCTCCGCATTGCAAGGTGCAATTCTGAAATTTTTTGCTTTTTCCTGCTCCTCTTAGCAAGATAAACAAGAATCAAAGAGAGTGAGATGCCAGCTCCTTTCATTCAGTCAGTAGCTTCAATCATTTCTGGACGTTTTTCAATGGCAAAAATCAATGAATATTGTAAATGCACAAACAGTAATTTCTCCGCATTGCAAGGTGCAATTCTGAAATTTTTTGCTTTTTCCTGCTCCTCTTAGCATGATAAAGAAGATTCAAAGAGAGTGAGATGCCAGCTCCTTTCATTCAGTCAGTAGCTTCAATCATTTCTGGACGTTTTTCAATGGCAAAAATCAATGAATATTGTAAATGCACAAACAGTAATTTCTCCGCATTGCAAGGTGCAATTCTGAAATTTTTTGCTTTTTCCTGCTCCTCTTAGCATGATAAAGAAGATTCAAAGAGAGTGAGATGCCAGCTCCTTTCATTCAGTCAGTAGCTTCAATCATTTCTGGACGTTTTTCAATGGCAAAAATCAATGAATATTGTAAATGCACAAACAGTAATTTCTCCGCATTGCAAGGTGCAATTCTGAAATTTTTTGCTTTTTCCTGCTCCTCTTAGCATGATAAAGAAGATTCAAAGAGAGTGAGATGCCAGCTCCTTTCATTCAGTCAGTAGCTTCAAACATTTCTGGTATATGAATAACATGATGTTTTTCAATGGCAAAAATCAATGAATATTGTAAATGCACAAACAGTAATTTCTCCGCATTGCAAGGTGCAATTCTGAAATTTTTTGCTTTTTCCTGCTCCTCTAAGCATGATAAAGAAGATTCAAAGAGAGTGAGATGCCAGCTCCTTTCATTCAGTCAGTAGCTTCAATCATTTCTGGACGTTTTTCAATGGCAAAAATCAATGAATATTGTAAATGCACAAACAGTAATTTCTCCGCATTGCAAGGTGCAATTCTGAAATTTTTTGCTTTTTCCTGCTCCTCTTAGCATGATAAACAAGATTCAAAGAGAATGAGATGCCAGCTCCTTTCATTCAGTCAGTAGCTTCAATCATTTCTGGACGTTTTTCAATGGCAAAAATCAATGAATATTGTAAATGCACAAACAGTAATTTCTCCGCATTGCAAGGTGCAATTCTGAAATTTTTTGCTTTTTCCTGCTCCTCTTAGCATGATAAAGAAGATTCAAAGAGAGTGAGATGCCAGCTCCTTTCATTCAGTCAGTAGCTTCAAACATTTCTGGTATATGAATAACATGATGTTTTTCAATGGCAAAAATCAATGAATATTGTAAATGCACAAACAGTAATTTCTCCGCATTGCAAGGTGCAATTCTGAAATTTTTTGCTTTTTCCTGCTCCTCTTAGCATGATAAACAAGATTCAAAGAGAGTGAGATGCCAGCTCCTTTCATTCAGTCAGTAGCTTCAATCATTTCTGGACGTTTTTCAATGGCAAAAATCAATGAATATTGTAAATGCACAAACAGTAATTTCTCCGCATTGCAAGGTGCAATTCTGAAATTTTTTGCTTTTTCCTGCTCCTCTTAGCATGATAAAGAAGATTCAAAGAGAGTGAGATGCCAGCTCCTTTCATTCAGTCAGTAGCTTCAAACATTTCTGGTATATGAATAACATGATGTTTTTCAATGGCAAAAATCAATGAATATTGTAAATGCACAAACAGTAATTTCTCCGCATTGAAAGGTGCAATTCTGAAATTTTTTGCTTTTTCCTGCTCCTCTTAGCATGATAAAGAAGATTCAAAGAGAGTGAGATGCCAGCTCCTTTCATTCAGTCAGTAGCTTCAATCATTTCTGGACGTTTTTCAATGGCAAAAATCAATGAATATTGTAAATGCACAAACAGTAATTTCTCCGCATTGCAAGGTGCAATTCTGAAATTTTTTGCTTTTTCCTGCTCCTCTTAGCATGATAAACAAGATTCAAAGAGAGTGAGATGCCAGCTCCTTTCATTCAGTCAGTAGCTTCAATCATTTCTGGACGTTTTTCAATGGCAAAAATCAATGAATATTGTAAATGCACAAACAGTAATTTCTCCGCATTGCAAGGTGCAATTCTGAAATTTTTTGCTTTTTTCTGCTCCTCTTAGCATGATAAAGAAGATTCAAAGAGAGTGAGATGCCAGCTCCTTTCATTCAGTCAGTAGCTTCAAACATTTCTGGTATATGAATAACATGATGTTTTTCAATGGCAAAAATCAATGAATATTGTAAATGCACAAACAGTAATTTCTCCGCATTGCAAGGTGCAATTCTGAAATTTTTTGCTTTTTCCTGCTCCTCTTAGCATGATAAAGAAGATTCAAAGAGAGTGAGATGCCAGCTCCTTTCATTCAGTCAGTAGCTTCAATCATTTCTGGACGTTTTTCAATGGCAAAAATAAATGAATATTGTAAATGCACAAACAGTAATTTCTCCGCATTGCAAGGTGCAATTCTGAAATTTTTTGCTTTTTCCTGCTCCTCTTAGCAAGATAAACAAGATTCAAAGAGAGTGAGATGCCAGCTCCTTTCATTCAGTCAGTAGCTTCAATCATTTCTGGACGTTTTTCAATGGCAAAAATCAATGAATATCGTAAATGCACAAACAGTAATTTCTCCGCATTGCAAGGTGCAATTCTGAAATTTTTTGCTTTTTCCTGCTCCTCTTAGCATGATAAAGAAGATTCAAAGAGAGTTAGATGCCAGCTCCTTTCATTCAGTCAGTAGCTTCAATCATTTCTGGACGTTTTTCAATGGCAAAAATCAATGAATATTGTAAATGCACAAACAGTAATTTCTCCGCATTGCAAGGTGCAATTCTGAAATTTTTTGCTTTTTCCTGCTCCTCTTAGCAAGATAAACAAGATTCAAAGAGAGTGAGATGCCAGCTCCTTTCATTCAGTCAGTAGCTTCAATCATTTCTGGACGTTTTTCAATGGCAAAAATCAATGAATATTGTAAATGCACAAACAGTAATTTCTCCGCATTGCAAGGTGCAATTCTGAAATTTTTTGCTTTTTCCTGCTCCTCTTAGCATGATAAAGAAGATTCAAAGAGAGTGAGATGCCAGCTCCTTTCATTCAGTCAGTAGCTTCATTCATTTCTGGACGTTTTTCAATGGCAAAAATCAATGAATATTGTAAATGCACAAACAGTAATTTCTCCGCATTGCAAGGTGCAATTCTGAAATTTTTTGCTTTTTCCTGCTCCTCTTAGCATGATAAAGAAGATTCAAAGAGAGTGAGATGCCAGCTCCTTTCATTCAGTCAGTAGCTTCAATCATTTCTGGACGTTTTTCAATGGCAAAAATCAATGAATATTGTAAATGCACAAACAGTAATTTCTCCGCATTGCAAGGTGCAATTCTGAAATTTTTTGCTTTTTCCTGCTCCTCTTAGCATGATAAAGAAGATTCAAAGAGAGTGAGATGCCAGCTCCTTTCATTCAGTCAGTAGCTTCAAACATTTCTGGTATATGAATAACATGATGTTTTTCAATGGCAAAAATCAATGAATATTGTAAATGCACAAACAGTAATTTCTCCGCATTGCAAGGTGCAATTCTGAAATTTTTTGCTTTTTCCTGCTCCTCTTAGCATGATAAAGAAGATTCAAAGAGAGTGAGATGCCAGCTCCTTTCATTCAGTCAGTAGCTTCAATCATTTCTGGACGTTTTTCAATGGCAAAAATCAATGAATATTGTAAATGCACAAACAGTAATTTCTCCGCATTGCAAGGTGCAATTCTAAAATTTTTTGCTTTTTCCTGCTCCTCTTAGCATGATAAAGAAGATTCAAAGAGAGTGAGATGCCAGCTCCTTTCATTCAGTCAGTAGCTTCAAACATTTCTGGTATATGAATAACATGATGTTTTTCAATGGCAAAAATCAATGAATATTGTAAATGCACAAACAGTAATTTCTCCGCATTGCAAGGTGCAATTCTGAAATTTTTTGCTTTTTCCTGCTCCTCTTAGCATGATAAAGAAGATTCAAAGAGAGTGAGATGCCAGCTCCTTTCATTCAGTAAGTAGCTTCAATCATTTCTGGACGTTTTTCAATGGCAAAAATCAATGAATATTGTAAATGCACAAACAGTAATTTCTCCGCATTGCAAGGTGCAATTCTGAAATTTTTTGCTTTTTCCTGCTCCTCTTAGCATGATAAACAAGATTCAAAGAGAGTGAGATGCCAGCTCCTTTCATTCAGTCAGTAGCTTCAATCATTTCTGGACGTTTTTCAATGGCAAAAATCAATGAATATTGTAAATGCACAAACAGTAATTTCTCCGAATTGCAAAGTGCAATTCTGAAATTTTTTGCTTTTTCCTGCTCCTCTTAGCATGATAAACAAGATTCAAAGAGAGTGAGATGCCAGCTCCTTTCATTCAGTCAGTAGCTTCAATCATTTCTGGACGTTTTTCAATGGCAAAAATCAATGAATATTGTAAATGCACAAACAGTAATTTCTCCGCATTGCAAGGTGCAATTCTGAAATTTTTTGCTTTTTTCTGCTCCTCTTAGCATGATAAAGAAGATTCAAAGAGAGTGAGATGCCAGCTCCTTTCATTCAGTCAGTAGCTTCAAACATTTCTGGTATATGAATAACATGATGTTTTTCAATGGCAAAAATCAATGAATATTGTAAATGCACAAACAGTAATTTCTCCGCATTGCAAGGTGCAATTCTGAAATTTTTTGCTTTTTCCTGCTCCTCTTAGCATGATAAAGAAGATTCAAAGAGAGTGAGATGCCAGCTCCTTTCATTCAGTCAGTAGCTTCAATCATTTCTGGACGTTTTTCAATGGCAAAAATCAATGAATATTGTAAATGCACAAACAGTAATTTCTCCGCATTGCAAGGTGCAATTCTGAAATTTTTTGCTTTTTCCTGCTCCTCTTAGCAAGATAAACAAGAATCAAAGAGAGTGAGATGCCAGCTCCTTTCATTCAGTCAGTAGCTTCAATCATTTCTGGACGTTTTTCAATGGCAAAAATCAATGAATATTGTAAATGCACAAACAGTAATTTCTCCGCATTGCAAGGTGCAATTCTGAAATTTTTTGCTTTTTCCTGCTCCTCTTAGCATGATAAAGAAGATTCAAAGAGAGTGAGATGCCAGCTCCTTTCATTCAGTCAGTAGCTTCAATCATTTCTGGACGTTTTTCAATGGCAAAAATCAATGAATATTGTAAATGCACAAACAGTAATTTCTCCGCATTGCAAGGTGCAATTCTGAAATTTTTTGCTTTTTCCTGCTCCTCTTAGCATGATAAAGAAGATTCAAAGAGAGTGAGATGCCAGCTCCTTTCATTCAGTCAGTAGCTTCAATCATTTCTGGACGTTTTTCAATGGCAAAAATCAATGAATATTGTAAATGCACAAACAGTAATTTCTCCGCATTGCAAGGTGCAATTCTGAAATTTTTTGCTTTTTCCTGCTCCTCTTAGCATGATAAAGAAGATTCAAAGAGAGTGAGATGCCAGCTCCTTTCATTCAGTCAGTAGCTTCAAACATTTCTGGTATATGAATAACATGATGTTTTTCAATGGCAAAAATCAATGAATATTGTAAATGCACAAACAGTAATTTCTCCGCATTGCAAGGTGCAATTCTGAAATTTTTTGCTTTTTCCTGCTCCTCTAAGCATGATAAAGAAGATTCAAAGAGAGTGAGATGCCAGCTCCTTTCATTCAGTCAGTAGCTTCAATCATTTCTGGACGTTTTTCAATGGCAAAAATCAATGAATATTGTAAATGCACAAACAGTAATTTCTCCGCATTGCAAGGTGCAATTCTGAAATTTTTTGCTTTTTAATGCTCCTCTTAGCATGATAAACAAGATTCAAAGAGAATGAGATGCCAGCTCCTTTCATTCAGTCAGTAGCTTCAATCATTTCTGGACGTTTTTCAATGGCAAAAATCAATGAATATTGTAAATGCACAAACAGTAATTTCTCCGCATTGCAAGGTGCAATTCTGAAATTTTTTGCTTTTTCCTGCTCCTCTTAGCATGATAAAGAATATTCAAAGAGAGTGAGATGCCAGCTCCTTTCATTCAGTCAGTAGCTTCAAACATTTCTGGTATATGAATAACATGATGTTTTTCAATGGCAAAAATCAATGAATATTGTAAATGCACAAACAGTAATTTCTCCGCATTGCAAGGTGCAATTCTGAAATTTTTTGCTTTTTCCTGCTCCTCTTAGCATGATAAAGAAGATTCAAAGAGAGTGAGATGCCAGCTCCTTTCATTCAGTCAGTAGCTTCAATCATTTCTGGACGTTTTTCAATGGCAAAAATCAATGAATATTGTAAATGCACAAACAGTAATTTCTCCGCATTGCAAGGCGCAATTCTGAATTTTTTTGCTTTTTCCTGCTCCTCTTAGCATGATAAAGAAGATTCAAAGAGAGTGAGATGCCAGCTCCTTTCATTCAGTCAGTAGCTTCAAACATTTCTGGTATATGAATAACATGATGTTTTTCAATGGCAAAAATCAATGAATATTGTAAATGCACAAACAGTAATTTCTCCGCATTGCAAGGTGCAATTTTGAAATTTTTTGCTTTTTCCTGCTCCTCTTAGCATGATAAAGAAGATTCAAAGAGAGTGAGATGCCAGCTCCTTTCATTCAGTCAGTAGCTTCAATCATTTCTGGACGTTTTTCAATGGCAAAAATCAATGAATATTGTAAATGCACAAACAGTAATTTCTCCGCATTGCAAGGTGCAATTCTGAAATTTTTTGCTTTTTCCTGCTCCTCTTAGCATGATAAACAAGATTCAAAGAGAGTGAGATGCCAGCTCCTTTCATTCAGTCAGTAGCTTCAATCATTTCTGGATGTTTTTCAATGGCAAAAATCAATGAATATTGTAAATGCACAAACAGTAATTTCTCCGCATTGCAAGGTGCAATTCTGAAATTTTTTGCTTTTTTCTGCTCCTCTTAGCATGATAAAGAAGATTCAAAGAGAGTGAGATGCCAGCTCCTTTCATTCAGTCAGTAGCTTCAAACATTTCTGGTATATGAATAACATGATGTTTTTCAATGGCAAAAATCAATGAATATTGTAAATGCACAAACAGTAATTTCTCCGCATTGCAAGGTGCAATTCTGAAATTTTTTGCTTTTTCCTTCTCCTCTTAGCATGATAAAGAAGATTCAAAGAGAGTGAGATGCCAGCTCCTTTCATTCAGTCAGTAGCTTCAAACATTTCTGGTATATGAATAACATGATGTTTTTCAATGGCAAAAATCAATGAATATTGTAAATGCACAAACAGTAATTTCTCCGCATTGCAAGGTGCAATTCTGAAATTTTTTGCTTTTTCCTGCTCCTCTTAGCATGATAAAGAAGATTCAAAGAGAGTGAGATGCCAGCTCCTTTCATTCAGTCAGTAGCTTCAATCATTTCTGGACGTTTTTCAATGGCAAAAATCAATGAATATTGTAAATGCACAAACAGTAATTTCTCCGCATTGCAAGGTGCAATTCTGAAATTTTTTGCTTTTTTCTGCTCCTCTTAGCATGATAAAGAAGATTCAAAGAGAGTGAGATGCCAGCTCCTTTCATTCAGTCAGTAGCTTCAAACATTTCTGGACGTTTTTCAATGGCAAAAATCAATGAATATTGTAAATGCACAAACAGTAATTTCTCCGCATTGCAAGGTGCAATTCTGAAATTTTTTGCTTTTTCCTGCTCCTCTTAGCAAGATAAACAAGATTCAAAGAGAGTGAGATGCCAGCTCCTTTCATTCAGTCAGTATCTTCAAACATTTCTGGTATATGAATAACATGATGTTTTTCAATGGCAAAAATCAATGAATATTGTAAATGCACAAACAGTAATTTCTCCGCATTGCAAGGTGCAATTTTGAAATTTTTTGCTTTTTCCTGCTCCTCTTAGCATGATAAAGAAGATTCAAAGAGAGTGAGATGCCAGCTCCTTTCATTCAGTCAGTAGCTTCAATCATTTCTGGACGTTTTTCAATGCCAAAAATCAATGAATATTGTAAATGCACAAAGAGTAATTTCTCCGCATTGCAAGGTGCAATTCTGAAATTTTTTGCTTTTTCCTGCTCCTCTTAGCATGATAAAGAAGATTCAAAGAGAGTGAGATGCCAGCTCCTTTCATTCAGTCAGTAGCTTCAATCATTTCTGGACGTTTTTCAATGGCAAAAATCATTGAATATTGTAAATGCACAAACAGTAATTTCTCCGCATTGCAAGGTGCAATTCTGAAATTTTTTGCTTTTTCCTGCTCCTCTTAGCATGATAAAGAAGATTCAAAGAGAGTGAGATGCCAGCTCCTTTCATTCAGTCAGTAGCTTCAATCATTTCTGGTATATGAATAACATGATGTTTTTCAATGGCAAAAATCAATGAATATTGTAAATGCACAAACAGTAATTTCTCCGCATTGCAAGGTGCAATTCTGAAATTTTTTGCTTTTTCCTGCTCCTCTTAGCATGATAAAGAAGATTCAAAGAGAGTGAGATGCCAGCTCCTTTCATTCAGTCAGTAGCTTCAATCATTTCTGGACGTTTTTCAATGGCAAAAATCAATGAATATTGTAAATGCACAAACAGTAATTTCTCCGCATTGCAAGGTGCAATTCTGAAATTTTTTGCTTTTTCCTGCTCCTCTTAGCAAGATAAACAAGATTCAAAGAGAGTGAGATGCCAGCTCCTTTCATTCAGTCAGTAGCTTCAATCATTTCTGGACGTTTTTCAATGGCAAAAATCAATGAATATTGTAAATGCACAAACAGTAATTTCTCCGCATTGCAAGGTGCAATTCTGAAATTTTTTGCTTTTTCCTGCTCCTCTTAGCATGATAAAGAAGATTCAAAGAGAGTGAGATGCCAGCTCCTTTCATTCAGTCAGTAGCTTCAATCATTTCTGGACGTTTTTCAATGGCAAAAATCAATGAATATTGTAAATGCACAAACAGTAATTTCTCCGCATTGCAAGGTGCAATTCTGAAATTTTTTGCTTTTTCCTGCTCCTCTTAGCATGATAAAGAAGATTCAAAGAGAGTGAGATGCCAGCTCCTTTCATTCAGTCAGTAGCTTCAATCATTTCTGGACGTTTTTCAATGGCAAAAATTAATGAATATTGTAAATGCACAAAACAGTAATTTCTCCGCATTGCAAGGTGCAATTCTGAATTTTTTTGCTTTTTCCTGCTCCTCTTAGCATGATAAAGAAGATTCAAAGAGAGTGAGATGCCAGCTCCTTTCATTCAGTCAGTAGCTTCAAACATTTCTGGTATATGAATAACATGATGTTTTTCAATGGCAAAAATCAATGAATATTGTAAATGCACAAACAGTAATTTCTCCGCATTGCAAGGTGCAATTTTGAAATTTTTTGCTTTTTCCTGCTCCTCTTAGCATGATAAAGAAGATTCAAAGAGAGTGAGATGCCAGCTCCTTTCATTCAGTCAGTAGCTTCAATCATTTCTGGACGTTTTTCAATGGCAAAAATCAATGAATATTGTAAATGCACAAACAGTAATTTCTCCGCATTGCAAGGTGCAATTCTGAAATTTTTTGCTTTTTCCTGCTCCACTTAGCATGATAAACAAGATTCAAAGAGAGTGAGATGCCAGCTCCTTTCATTCAGTCAGTAGCTTCAATCATTTCTGGATGTTTTTCAATGGCAAAAGTCAATGAATATTGTAAATGCACAAACAGTAATTTCTCCGCATTGCAAGGTGCAATTCTGAAATTTTTTGCTTTTTCCTGCTCCTCTTAGCATGATAAACAAGATTCAAAGAGAATGAGATGCCAGCTCCTTTCATTCAGTCAGTAGCTTCAATCATTTCTGGACGTTTTTCAATGGCAAAAATCAATGAATATTGTAAATGCACAAACAGTAATTTCTCCGCATTGCAAGGTGCAATTCTGAAATTTTTTGCTTTTTCCTGCTCCTCTTAGCATGATAAAGAAGATTCAAAGAGAGTGAGATGCCAGCTCCTTTCATTCAGTCAGTAGCTTCAAACATTTCTGGTATATGAATAACATGATGTTTTTCAATGGCAAAAATCAATGAATATTGTAAATGCACAAACAGTAATTTCTCCGCATTGCAAGGTGCAATTCTGAAATTTTTTGCTTTTTCCTGCTCCTCTTAGCATGATAAAGAAGATTCAAAGAGAGTGAGATGCCAGCTCCTTTCATTCAGTCAGTAGCTTCAATCATTTCTGGACGTTTTTCAATGACAAAAATTAATGAATATTGTAAATGCACAAACAGTAATTTCTCCGCATTGCAAGGTGCAATTCTGAATTTTTTTGCTTTTTCCTGCTCCTCTTAGCATGATAAAGAAGATTCAAAGAGAGTGAGATGCCAGCTCCTTTCATTCAGTCAGTAGCTTCAAACATTTCTGGTATATGAATAACATGATGTTTTTCAATGGCAAAAATCAATGAATATTGTAAATGCACAAACAGTAATTTCTCCGCATTGCAAGGTGCAATATTGAAATTTTTTGCTTTTTCCTGCTCCTCTTAGCATGATAAAGAAGATTCAAAGAGAGTGAGATGCCAGCTCCTTTCATTCAGTCAGTAGCTTCAATCATTTCTGGACGTTTTTCAATGGCAAAAATCAATGAATATTGTAAATGCACAAACAGTAATTTCTCCGCATTGCAAGGTGCAATTCTGAAATTTTTTGCTTTTTCCTGCTCCTCTTAGCAAGATAAACAAGATTCAAAGAGAGTGAGATGCCAGCTCCTTTCATTCAGTCAGTAGCTTCAATCATTTCTGGACGTTTTTCAATGGCAAAAATCAATGAATATTGTAAATGCACAAACAGTAATTTCTCCGCATTGCAAGGTGCAATTCTGAAATTTTTTGCTTTTTCCTGCTCCTCTTAGCATGATAAAGAAGATTCAAAGAGAGTGAGATGCCAGCTCCTTTCATTCAGTCAGTAGCTTCAATCATTTCTGGACGTTTTTCAATGGCAAAAATCAATGAATATTGTAAATGCACAAACAGTAATTTCTCCGCATTGCAAGGTGCAATTCTGAAATTTTTTGCTTTTTCCTGCTCCTCTTAGCATGATAAAGAAGATTCAAAGAGAGTGAGATGCCAGCTCCTTTCATTCAGTCAGTAGCTTCAATCATTTCTGGACGTTTTTCAATGGCAAAAATCAATGAATATTGTAAATGCACAAAACAGTAATTTCTCCGCATTGCAAGGTGCAATTCTGAATTTTTTTGCTTTTTCCTGCTCCTCTTAGCATGATAAAGAAGATTCAAAGAGAGTGAGATGCCAGCTCCTTTCATTCAGTCAGTAGCTTCAAACATTTCTGGTATATGAATAACATGATGTTTTTCAATGGCAAAAATCAATGAATATTGTAAATGCACAAACAGTAATTTCTCCGCATTGCAAGGTGCAATTTTGAAATTTTTTGCTTTTTCCTGCTCCTCTTAGCATGATAAAGAAGATTCAAAGAGAGTGAGATGCCAGCTCCTTTCATTCAGTCAGTAGCTTCAATCATTTCTGGACGTTTTTCAATGGCAAAAATCAATGAATATTGTAAATGCACAAACAGTAATTTCTCCGCATTGCAAGGTGCAATTCTGAAATTTTTTGCTTTTTCCTGCTCCACTTAGCATGATAAACAAGATTCAAAGAGAGTGAGATGCCAGCTTCTTTCATTCAGTCAGTAGCTTCAATCATTTCTGGATGTTTTTCAATGGCAAAAGTCAATGAATATTGTAAATGCACAAACAGTAATTTCTCCGCATTGCAAGGTGCAATTCTGAAATTTTTTGCTTTTTCCTGCTCCTCTTAGCATGATAAACAAGATTCAAAGAGAATGAGATGCCAGCTCCTTTCATTCAGTCAGTAGCTTCAATCATTTCTGGACGTTTTTCAATGGCAAAAATCAATGAATATTGTAAATGCACAAACAGTAATTTCTCCGCATTGCAAGGTGCAATTCTGAAATTTTTTGCTTTTTCCTGCTCCTCTTAGCATGATAAAGAAGATTCAAAGAGAGTGAGATGCCAGCTCCTTTCATTCAGTCAGTAGCTTCAAACATTTCTGGTATATGAATAACATGATGTTTTTCAATGGCAAAAATCAATGAATATTGTAAATGCACAAACAGTAATTTCTCCGCATTGCAAGGTGCAATTCTGAAATTTTTTGCTTTTTCCTGCTCCTCTTAGCATGATAAACAAGATTCAAAGAGAGTGAGATGCCAGCTCCTTTCATTCAGTCAGTAGCTTCAATCATTTCTGGACGTTTTTCAATGGCAAAAATCAATGAATATTGTAAATGCACAAACAGTAATTTCTCCGCATTGCAAGGTGCAATTCTGAAATTTTTTGCTTTTTCCTGCTCCTCTTAGCATGATAAAGAAGATTCAAAGAGAGTGAGATGCCAGCTCCTTTCATTCAGTCAGTAGCTTCAAACATTTCTGGTATATGAATAACATGATGTTTTTCAATGGCAAAAATCAATGAATATTGTAAATGCACAAACAGTAATTTCTCCGCATTGAAAGGTGCAATTCTGAAATTTTTTGCTTTTTCCTGCTCCTCTTAGCATGATAAAGAAGATTCAAAGAGAGTGAGATGCCAGCTCCTTTCATTCAGTCAGTAGCTTCAATCATTTCTGGACGTTTTTCAATGGCAAAAATCAATGAATATTGTAAATGCACAAACAGTAATTTCTCCGCATTGCAAGGTGCAATTCTGAAATTTTTTGCTTTTTCCTGCTCCTCTTAGCATGATAAACAAGATTCAAAGAGAGTGAGATGCCAGCTCCTTTCATTCAGTCAGTAGCTTCAATCATTTCTGGACGTTTTTCAATGGCAAAAATCAATGAATATTGTAAATGCACAAACAGTAATTTCTCCGCATTGCAAGGTGCAATTCTGAAATTTTTTGCTTTTTTCTGCTCCTCTTAGCATGATAAAGAAGATTCAAAGAGAGTGAGATGCCAGCTCCTTTCATTCAGTCAGTAGCTTCAAACATTTCTGGTATATGAATAACATGATGTTTTTCAATGGCAAAAATCAATGAATATTGTAAATGCACAAACAGTAATTTCTCCGCATTGCAAGGTGCAATTCTGAAATTTTTTGCTTTTTCCTGCTCCTCTTAGCATGATAAAGAAGATTCAAAGAGAGTGAGATGCCAGCTCCTTTCATTCAGTCAGTAGCTTCAATCATTTCTGGACGTTTTTCAATGGCAAAAATAAATGAATATTGTAAATGCACAAACAGTAATTTCTCCGCATTGCAAGGTGCAATTCTGAAATTTTTTGCTTTTTCCTGCTCCTCTTAGCAAGATAAACAAGATTCAAAGAGAGTGAGATGCCAGCTCCTTTCATTCAGTCAGTAGCTTCAATCATTTCTGGACGTTTTTCAATGGCAAAAATCAATGAATATTGTAAATGCACAAACAGTAATTTCTCCGCATTGCAAGGTGCAATTCTGAAATTTTTTGCTTTTTCCTGCTCCTCTTAGCATGATAAAGAAGATTCAAAGAGAGTTAGATGCCAGCTCCTTTCATTCAGTCAGTAGCTTCAATCATTTCTGGACGTTTTTCAATGGCAAAAATCAATGAATATTGTAAATGCACAAACAGCAAATTCTCCGCATTGCAAGGTGCAATTCTGAAATTTTTTGCTTTTTCCCGCTCCTCTTAGCAAGATAAACAAGATTCAAAGAGAGTGAGATGCCAGCTCCTTTCATTCAGTCAGTAGCTTCAATCATTTCTGGACGTTTTTCAATGGCAAAAATCAATGAATATTGTAAATGCACAAACAGTAATTTCTCCGCATTGCAAGGTGCAATTCTGAAATTTTTTGCTTTTTCCTGCTCCTCTTAGCATGATAAAGAAGATTCAAAGAGAGTGAGATGCCAGCTCCTTTCATTCAGTCAGTAGCTTCATTCATTTCTGGACGTTTTTCAATGGCAAAAATCAATGAATATTGTAAATGCACAAACAGTAATTTCTCCGCATTGCAAGGTGCAATTCTGAAATTTTTTGCTTTTTCCTGCTCCTCTTAGCATGATAAAGAAGATTCAAAGAGAGTGAGATGCCAGCTCCTTTCATTCAGTCAGTAGCTTCAATCATTTCTGGACGTTTTTCAATGGCAAAAATCAATGAATATTGTAAATGCACAAACAGTAATTTCTCCGCATTGCAAGGTGCAATTCTGAAATTTTTTGCTTTTTCCTGCTCCTCTTAGCATGATAAAGAAGATTCAAAGAGAGTGAGATGCCAGCTCCTTTCATTCAGTCAGTAGCTTCAAACATTTCTGGTATATGAATAACATGATGTTTTTCAATGGCAGAAATCAATGAATATTGTAAATGCACAAACAGTAATTTCTCCGCATTGCAAGGTGCAATTCTGAAATTTTTTGCTTTTTCCTGCTCCTCTTAGCATGATAAAGAAGATTCAAAGAGAGTGAGATGCCAGCTCCTTTCATTCAGTCAGTAGCTTCAATCATTTCTGGACGTTTTTCAATGGCAAAAATCAATGAATATTGTAAATGCACAAACAGTAATTTCTCAGCATTGCAAAGTGCAATTCTGAAATTTTTTGCTTTTTCCTGCTCCTCTTAGCATGATAAAGAAGATTCAAAGAGAGTGAGATGCCAGCTCCTTTCATTCAGTCAGTAGCTTCCAACATTTCTGGTATATGAATAACATGATGTTTTTCAATGGCAAAAATCAATGAATATTGTAAATGCACAAACAGTAATTTCTCCGCATTGCAAGGTGCAATTCTGAAATTTTTTGCTTTTTCCTGCTCCTCTTAGCATGATAAAGAAGATTCAAAGAGAGTGAGATGCCAGCTCCTTTCATTCAGTAAGTAGCTTCAATCATTTCTGGACGTTTTTCAATGGCAAAAATCAATGAATATTGTAAATGCACAAACAGTAATTTCTCCGCATTGCAAGGTGCAATTCTGAAATTTTTTGCTTTTTCCTGCTCCTCTTAGCATGATAAAGAAGATTCAAAGAGAGTGAGATGCCAGCTCCTTTCATTCAGTCAGTAGCTTCAATCATTTCTGGACGTTTTTCAATGGCAAAAATCAATGAATATTGTAAATGCACAAACAGTAATTTCTCCGCATTGCAAGGTGCAATTCTGAAATTTTTTGCTTTTTCCTGCTCCTCTTAGCATGATAAAGAAGATTCAAAGAGAGTGAGATGCCAGCTCCTTTCATTCAGTCAGTAGCTTCAAACATTTCTGGTATATGAATAACATGATGTTTTTCAATGGCAAAAATCAATGAATATTGTAAATGCACAAACAGTAATTTCTCCGCATTGAAAGGTGCAATTCTGAAATTTTTTGCTTTTTCCTGCTCCTCTTAGCATGATAAAGAAGATTCAAAGAGAGTGAGATGCCAGCTCCTTTCATTCAGTCAGTAGCTTCAATCATTTCTGGACGTTTTTCAATGGCAAAAATCAATGAATATTGTAAATGCACAAACAGTAATTTCTCCGCATTGCAAAGTGCAATTCTGAAATTTTTTGCTTTTTCCTGCTCCTCTTAGCATGATAAACAAGATTCAAAGAGAGTGAGATGCCAGCTCCTTTCATTCAGTCAGTAGCTTCAATCATTTCTGGACGTTTTTCAATGGCAAAAATCAATGAATATTGTAAATGCACAAACAGTAATTTCTCCGCATTGCAAGGTGCAATTCTGAAATTTTTTGCTTTTTTCTGCTCCTCTTAGCATGATAAAGAAGATTCAAAGAGAGTGAGATGCCAGCTCCTTTCATTCAGTCAGTAGCTTCAAACATTTCTGGTATATGAATAACATGATGTTTTTCAATGGCAAAAATCAATGAATATTGTAAATGCACAAACAGTAATTTCTCCGCATTGCAAGGTGCAATTCTGAAATTTTTTGCTTTTTCCTGCTCCTCTTAGCATGATAAAGAAGATTCAAAGAGAGTGAGATGCCAGCTCCTTTCATTCAGTCAGTAGCTTCAATCATTTCTGGACGTTTTTCAATGGCAAAAATCAATGAATATTGTAAATGCACAAACAGTAATTTCTCCGCATTGCAAGGTGCAATTCTGAAATTTTTTGCTTTTTCCTGCTCCTCTTAGCAAGATAAACAAGATTCAAAGAGAGTGAGATGCCAGCTCCTTTCATTCAGTCAGTAGCTTCAATCATTTCTGGACGTTTTTCAATGGCAAAAATCAATGAATATTGTAAATGCACAAACAGTAATTTCTCCGCATTGCAAGGTGCAATTCTGAAATTTTTTGCTTTTTCCTGCTCCTCTTAGCATGATAAAGAAGATTCAAAGAGAGTGAGATGCCAGCTCCTTTCATTCAGTCAGTAGCTTCAATCATTTCTGGACGTTTTTCAATGGCAAAAATCAATGAATATTGTAAATGCACAAACAGTAATTTCTCCGCATTGCAAGGTGCAATTCTGAAATTTTTTGCTTTTTCCTGCTCCTCTTAGCATGATAAAGAAGATTCAAAGAGAGTGAGATGCCAGCTCCTTTCATTCAGTCAGTAGCTTCAATCATTTCTGGACGTTTTTCAATGGCAAAAATCAATGAATATTGTAAATGCACAAACAGTAATTTCTCCGCATTGCAAGGTGCAATTCTGAAATTTTTTGCTTTTTCCTGCTCCTCTTAGCATGATAAAGAAGATTCAAAGAGAGTGAGATGCCAGCTCCTTTCATTCAGTCAGTAGCTTCAAACATTTCTGGTATATGAATAACATGATGTTTTTCAATGGCAAAAATCAATGAATATTGTAAATGCACAAACAGTAATTTCTCCGCATTGCAAGGTGCAATTCTGAAATTTTTTGCTTTTTCCTGCTCCTCTAAGCATGATAAAGAAGATTCAAAGAGAGTGAGATGCCAGCTCCTTTCATTCAGTCAGTAGCTTCAATCATTTCTGGACGTTTTTCAATGGCAAAAATCAATGAATATTGTAAATGCACAAACAGTAATTTCTCCGCATTGCAAGGTGCAATTCTGAAATTTTTTGCTTTTTCCTGCTCCTCTTAGCATGATAAACAAGATTCAAAGAGAATGAGATGCCAGCTCCTTTCATTCAGTCAGTAGCTTCAATCATTTCTGGACGTTTTTCAATGGCAAAAATCAATGAATATTGTAAATGCACAAACAGTAATTTCTCCGCATTGCAAGGTGCAATTCTGAAATTTTTTGCTTTTTCCTGCTCCTCTTAGCATGATAAAGAATATTCAAAGAGAGTGAGATGCCAGCTCCTTTCATTCAGTCAGTAGCTTCAAACATTTCTGGTATATGAATAACATGATGTTTTTCAATGGCAAAAATCAATGAATATTGTAAATGCACAAACAGTAATTTCTCCGCATTGCAAGGTGCAATTCTGAAATTTTTTGCTTTTTCATGCTCCTCTTAGCATGATAAAGAAGATTCAAAGAGAGTGAGATGCCAGCTCCTTTCATTCAGTCAGTAGCTTCAATCATTTCTGGACGTTTTTCAATGGCAAAAATCAATGAATATTGTAAATGCACAAACAGTAATTTCTCCGCATTGCAAGGTGCAATTCTGAATTTTTTTGCTTTTTCCTGCTCCTCTTAGCATGATAAAGAAGATTCAAAGAGAGTGAGATGCCAGCTCCTTTCATTCAGTCAGTAGCTTCAAACATTTCTGGTATATGAATAACATGATGTTTTTCAATGGCAAAAATCAATGAATATTGTAAATGCACAAACAGTAATTTCTCCGCATTGCAAGGTGCAATTTTGAAATTTTTTGCTTTTTCCTGCTCCTCTTAGCATGATAAAGAAGATTCAAAGAGAGTGAGATGCCAGCTCCTTTCATTCAGTCAGTAGCTTCAATCATTTCTGGACGTTTTTCAATGGCAAAAATCAATGAATATTGTAAATGCACAAACAGTAATTTCTCCGCATTGCAAGGTGCAATTCTGAATTTTTTTGCTTTTTCCTGCTCCTCTTAGCATGATAAACAAGATTCAAAGAGAGTGAGATGCCAGCTCCTTTCATTCAGTCAGTAGCTTCAATCATTTCTGGATGTTTTTCAATGGCAAAAATCAATGAATATTGTAAATGCACAAACAGTAATTTCTCCGCATTGCAAGGTGCAATTCTGAAATTTTTTGCTTTTTTCTGCTCCTCTTAGCATGATAAAGAAGATTCAAAGAGAGTGAGATGCCAGCTCCTTTCATTCAGTCAGTAGCTTCAAACATTTCTGGTATATGAATAACGATGTTTTTCAATGGCAAAAATCAATGAATATTGTAAATGCACAAACAGTAATTTCTCCGCATTGCAAGGTGCAATTCTGAAATTTTTTGCTTTTTCCTTCTCCTCTTAGCATGATAAAGAAGATTCAAAGAGAGTGAGATGCCAGCTCCTTTCATTCAGTCAGTAGCTTCAAACATTTCTGGTATATGAATAACATGATGTTTTTCAATGGCAAAAATCAATGAATATTGTAAATGCACAAACAGTAATTTCTCCGCATTGCAAGGTGCAATTCTGAAATTTTTTGCTTTTTCCTGCTCCTCTTAGCATGATAAAGAAGATTCAAAGAGAGTGAGATGCCAGCTCCTTTCATTCAGTCAGTAGCTTCAATCATTTCTGGACGTTTTTCAATGGCAAAAATCAATGAATATTGTAAATGCACAAACAGTAATTTCTCCGCATTGCAAGGTGCAATTCTGAAATTTTTTGCTTTTTCCTGCTCCTCTTAGCAAGATAAACAAGATTCAAAGAGAGTGAGATGCCAGCTCCTTTCATTCAGTCAGTAGCTTCAATCATTTCTGGACGTTTTTCAATGGCAAAAATCAATGAATATTGTAAATGCACAAACAGTAATTTCTCCGCATTGCAAGGTGCAATTCTGAAATTTTTTGCTTTTTCCTGCTCCTCTTAGCATGATAAAGAAGATTCAAAGAGAGTGAGATGCCAGCTCCTTTCATTCAGTCAGTAGCTTCAATCATTTCTGGACGTTTTTCAATGGCAAAAATCAATGAATATTGTAAATGCACAAACAGTAATTTCTCCGCATTGCAAGGTGCAATTCTGAAATTTTTTGCTTTTTCCTGCTCCTCTTAGCATGATAAAGAAGATTCAAAGAGAGTGAGATGCCAGCTCCTTTCATTCAGTCAGTAGCTTCAATCATTTCTGGACGTTTTTCAATGGCAAAAATCAATGAATATTGTAAATGCACAAACAGTAATTTCTCCGCATTGCAAGGTGCAATTCTGAAATTTTTTGCTTTTTCCTGCTCCTCTTAGCATGATAAAGAAGATTCAAAGAGAGTGAGATGCCAGCTCCTTTCATTCAGTCAGTAGCTTCAAACATTTCTGGTATATGAATAACATGATGTTTTTCAATGGCAAAAATCAATGAATATTGTAAATGCACAAACAGTAATTTCTCCGCATTGCAAGGTGCAATTCTGAAATTTTTTGCTTTTTCCTGCTCCTCTAAGCATGATAAAGAAGATTCAAAGAGAGTGAGATGCCAGCTCCTTTCATTCAGTCAGTAGCTTCAATCATTTCTGGACGTTTTTCAATGGCAAAAATCAATGAATATTGTAAATGCACAAACAGTAATTTCTCCGCATTGCAAGGTGCAATTCTGAAATTTTTTGCTTTTTCCTGCTCCTCTTAGCATGATAAACAAGATTCAAAGAGAATGAGATGCCAGCTCCTTTCATTCAGTCAGTAGCTTCAATCATTTCTGGACGTTTTTCAATGGCAAAAATCAATGAATATTGTAAATGCACAAACAGTAATTTCTCCGCATTGCAAGGTGCAATTCTGAAATTTTTTGCTTTTTCCTGCTCCTCTTAGCATGATAAAGAATATTCAAAGAGAGTGAGATGCCAGCTCCTTTCATTCAGTCAGTAGCTTCAAACATTTCTGGTATATGAATAACATGATGTTTTTCAATGGCAAAAATCAATGAATATTGTAAATGCACAAACAGTAATTTCTCCGCATTGCAAGGTGCAATTCTGAAATTTTTTGCTTTTTCATGCTCCTCTTAGCATGATAAAGAAGATTCAAAGAGAGTGAGATGCCAGCTCCTTTCATTCAGTCAGTAGCTTCAATCATTTCTGGACGTTTTTCAATGGCAAAAATCAATGAATATTGTAAATGCACAAACAGTAATTTCTCCGCATTGCAAGGTGCAATTCTGAATTTTTTTGCTTTTTCCTGCTCCTCTTAGCATGATAAAGAAGATTCAAAGAGAGTGAGATGCCAGCTCCTTTCATTCAGTCAGTAGCTTCAAACATTTCTGGTATATGAATAACATGATGTTTTTCAATGGCAAAAATCAATGAATATTGTAAATGCACAAACAGTAATTTCTCCGCATTGCAAGGTGCAATTTTGAAATTTTTTGCTTTTTCCTGCTCCTCTTAGCATGATAAAGAAGATTCAAAGAGAGTGAGATGCCAGCTCCTTTCATTCAGTCAGTAGCTTCAATCATTTCTGGACGTTTTTCAATGGCAAAAATCAATGAATATTGTAAATGCACAAACAGTAATTTCTCCGCATTGCAAGGTGCAATTCTGAATTTTTTTGCTTTTTCCTGCTCCTCTTAGCATGATAAACAAGATTCAAAGAGAGTGAGATGCCAGCTCCTTTCATTCAGTCAGTAGCTTCAATCATTTCTGGATGTTTTTCAATGGCAAAAATCAATGAATATTGTAAATGCACAAACAGTAATTTCTCCGCATTGCAAGGTGCAATTCTGAAATTTTTTGCTTTTTTCTGCTCCTCTTAGCATGATAAAGAAGATTCAAAGAGAGTGAGATGCCAGCTCCTTTCATTCAGTCAGTAGCTTCAAACATTTCTGGTATATGAATAACGATGTTTTTCAATGGCAAAAATCAATGAATATTGTAAATGCACAAACAGTAATTTCTCCGCATTGCAAGGTGCAATTCTGAAATTTTTTGCTTTTTCCTTCTCCTCTTAGCATGATAAAGAAGATTCAAAGAGAGTGAGATGCCAGCTCCTTTCATTCAGTCAGTAGCTTCAAACATTTCTGGTATATGAATAACATGATGTTTTTCAATGGCAAAAATCAATGAATATTGTAAATGCACAAACAGTAATTTCTCCGCATTGCAAGGTGCAATTCTGAAATTTTTTGCTTTTTCCTGCTCCTCTTAGCATGATAAAGAAGATTCAAAGAGAGTGAGATGCCAGCTCCTTTCATTCAGTCAGTAGCTTCAATCATTTCTGGACGTTTTTCAATGGCAAAAATCAATGAATATTGTAAATGCACAAACAGTAATTTCTCCGCATTGCAAGGTGCAATTCTGAAATTTTTTGCTTTTTCCTGCTCCTCTTAGCATGATAAAGAAGATTCAAAGAGAGTGAGATGCCAGCTCCTTTCATTCAGTCAGTAGCTTCAATCATTTCTGGACGTTTTTCAATGGCAAAAATCAATGAATATTGTAAATGCACAAACAGTAATTTCTCCGCATTGCAAGGTGCAATTCTGAAATTTTTTGCTTTTTCCTGCTCCTCTTAGCATGATAAAGAAGATTCAAAGAGAGTGAGATGCCAGCTCCTTTCATTCAGTCAGTAGCTTCAAACATTTCTGGTATATGAATAACATGATGTTTTTCAATGGCAAAAATCAATGAATATTGTAAATGCACACACAGTAATTTCTCTGCATTGCAAGGTGCAATTCTGAAATTTTTTGCTTTTTCCTGCTCCTCTAAGCATGATAAAGAAGATTCAAAGAGAGTGAGATGCCAGCTCCTTTCATTCAGTCAGTAGCTTCCATCATTTCTGGACGTTTTTCAATGGCAAAAATCAATGAATATTGTAAATGCACAAACAGTAATTTCTCCGCATTGCAAGGTGCAATTCTGAAATTTTTTGCTTTTTCCTGCTCCTCTTAGCATGATAAACAAGATTCAAAGAGAATGAGATGCCAGCTCCTTTCATTCAGTCAGTAGCTTCAATCATTTCTGGACGTTTTTCAATGGCAAAAATCAATGAATATTGTAAATGCACAAACAGTAATTTCTCCGCATTGCAAGGTGCAATTCTGAAATTTTTTGCTTTTTCCTGCTCCTCTTAGCATGATAAAGAATATTCAAAGAGAGTGAGATGCCAGCTCCTTTCATTCAGTCAGTAGCTTCAAACATTTCTGGTATATGAATAACATGATGTTTTTCAATGGCAAAAATCAATGAATATTGTAAATGCACAAACAGTAATTTCTCCGCATTGCAAGGTGCAATTCTGAAATTTTTTGCTTTTTCATGCTCCTCTTAGCATGATAAAGAAGATTCAAAGAGAGTGAGATGCCAGCTCCTTTCATTCAGTCAGTAGCTTCAATCATTTCTGGACGTTTTTCAATGGCAAAAATCAATGAATATTGTAAATGCACAAACAGTAATTTCTCCGCATTGCAAGGTGCAATTCTGAATTTTTTTGCTTTTTCCTGCTCCTCTTAGCATGATAAAGAAGATTCAAAGAGAGTGAGATGCCAGCTCCTTTCATTCAGTCAGTAGCTTCAAACATTTCTGGTATATGAATAACATGATGTTTTTCAATGGCAAAAATCAATGAATATTGTAAATGCACAAACAGTAATTTCTCCGCATTGCAAGGTGCAATTTTGAAATTTTTTGCTTTTTCCTGCTCCTCTTAGCATGATAAAGAAGATTCAAAGAGAGTGAGATGCCAGCTCCTTTCATTCAGTCAGTAGCTTCAATCATTTCTGGACGTTTTTCAATGGCAAAAATCAATGAATATTGTAAATGCACAAACAGTAATTTCTCCGCATTGCAAGGTGCAATTCTGAAATTTTTTGCTTTTTTCTGCTCCTCTTAGCATGATAAAGAAGATTCAAAGAGAGTGAGATGCCAGCTCCTTTCATTCAGTCAGTAGCTTCAAACATTTCTGGTATATGAATAACATGATGTTTTTCAATGGCAAAAATCAATGAATATTGTAAATGCACAAACAGTAATTTCTCCGCATTGCAAGGTGCAATTCTGAAATTTTTTGCTTTTTCCTTCTCCTCTTAGCATGATAAAGAAGATTCAAAGAGAGTGAGATGCCAGCTCCTTTCATTCAGTCAGTAGCTTCAAACATTTCTGGTATATGAATAACATGATGTTTTTCAATGGCAAAAATCAATGAATATTGTAAATGCACAAACAGTAATTTCTCCGCATTGCAAGGTGCAATTCTGAAATTTTTTGCTTTTTCCTGCTCCTCTTAGCATGATAAAGAAGATTCAAAGAGAGTGAGATGCCAGCTCCTTTCATTCAGTCAGTAGCTTCAATCATTTCTGGACGTTTTTCAATGGCAAAAATCAATGAATATTGTAAATGCACAAACAGTAATTTCTCCGCATTGCAAGGTGCAATTCTGAAATTTTTTGCTTTTTTCTGCTCCTCTTAGCATGATAAAGAAGATTCAAAGAGAGTGAGATGCCAGCTCCTTTCATTCAGTCAGTAGCTTCAAACATTTCTGGACGTTTTTCAATGGCAAAAATCAATGAATATTGTAAATGCACAAACAGTAATTTCTCCGCATTGCAAGGTGCAATTCTGAAATTTTTTGCTTTTTCCTGCTCCTCTTAGCAAGATAAACAAGATTCAAAGAGAGTGAGATGCCAGCTCCTTTCATTCAGTCAGTATCTTCAAACATTTCTGGTATATGAATAACATGATGTTTTTCAATGGCAAAAATCAATGAATATTGTAAATGCACAAACAGTAATTTCTCCGCATTGCAAGGTGCAATTTTGAAATTTTTTGCTTTTTCCTGCTCCTCTTAGCATGATAAAGAAGATTCAAAGAGAGTGAGATGCCAGCTCCTTTCATTCAGTCAGTAGCTTCAATCATTTCTGGACGTTTTTCAATGGCAAAAATCAATGAATATTGTAAATGCACAAACAGTAATTTCTCCGCATTGCAAGGTGCAATTCTGAAATTTTTTGCTTTTTCCTGCTCCTCTTAGCATGATAAACAAGATTCAAAGAGAGTGAGATGCCAGCTCCTTTCATTCAGTCAGTAGCTTCAATCATTTCTGGATGTTTTTCAATGGCAAAAATCAATGAATATTGTAAATGCACAAACAGTAATTTCTCCGCATTGCAAGGTGCAATTCTGAAATTTTTTGCTTTTTTCTGCTCCTCTTAGCATGATAAAGAAGATTCAAAGAGAGTGAGATGCCAGCTCCTTTCATTCAGTCAGTAGCTTCAAACATTTCTGGTATATGAATAACATGATGTTTTTCAATGGCAAAAATCAATGAATATTGTAAATGCACAAACAGTAATTTCTCCGCATTGCAAGGTGCAATTCTGAAATTTTTTGCTTTTTCCTGCTCCTCTTAGCATGATAAAGAAGATTCAAAGAGAGTGAGATGCCAGCTCCTTTCATTCAGTCAGTAGCTTCAAACATTTCTGGTATATGAATAACATGATGTTTTTCAATGGCAAAAATCAATGAATATTGTAAATGCACAAAGAGTAATTTCTCCGCATTGCAAGGTGCAATTCTGAAATTTTTTGCTTTTTCCTGCTCCTCTTAGCATGATAAAGAAGATTCAAAGAGAGTGAGATGCCAGCTCCTTTCATTCAGTCAGTAGCTTCAATCATTTCTGGACGTTTTTCAATGGCAAAAATCATTGAATATTGTAAATGCACAAACAGTAATTTCTCCGCATTGCAAGGTGCAATTCTGAAATTTTTTGCTTTTTCCTGCTCCTCTTAGCATGATAAAGAAGATTCAAAGAGAGTGAGATGCCAGCTCCTTTCATTCAGTCAGTAGCTTCAATCATTTCTGGTATATGAATAACATGATGTTTTTCAATGGCAAAAATCAATGAATATTGTAAATGCACAAACAGTAATTTCTCCGCATTGCAAGGTGCAATTCTGAAATTTTTTGCTTTTTCCTGCTCCTCTTAGCATGATAAACAAGATTCAAAGAGAGTGAGATGCCAGCTCCTTTCATTCAGTCAGTAGCTTCAATCATTTCTGGACGTTTTTCAATGGCAAAAATCAATGAATATTGTAAATGCACAAACAGTAATTTCTCCGCATTGCAAGGTGCAATTCTGAATTTTTTTGCTTTTTTCTGCTCCTCTTAGCATGATAAAGAAGATTCAAAGAGAGTGAGATGCCAGCTCCTTTCATTCAGTCAGTAGCTTCAAACATTTCTGGACGTTTTTCAATGGCAAAAATCAATGAATATTGTAAATGCACAAACAGTAATTTCTCCGCATTGCAAGGTGCAATTCTGAAATTTTTTGCTTTTTCCTGCTCCTCTTAGCATGATAAAGAAGATTCAAAGAGAGTGAGATGCCAGCTCCTTTCATTCAGTCAGTAGCTTCAAACATTTCTGGTATATGAATAACATGATGTTTTTCAATGGCAAAAATCAATGAATATTGTAAATGCACAAAGAGTAATTTCTCCGCATTGCAAGGTGCAATTCTGAAATTTTTTGCTTTTTCCTGCTCCTCTTAGCATGATAAAGAAGATTCAAAGAGAGTGAGATGCCAGCTCCTTTCATTCAGTCAGTAGCTTCAATCATTTCTGGACGTTTTTCAATGGCAAAAATCATTGAATATTGTAAATGCACAAACAGTAATTTCTCCGCATTGCAAGGTGCAATTCTGAAATTTTTTGCTTTTTCCTGCTCCTCTTAGCATGATAAAGAAGATTCAAAGAGAGTGAGATGCCAGCTCCTTTCATTCAGTCAGTAGCTTCAATCATTTCTGGTATATGAATAACATGATGTTTTTCAATGGCAAAAATCAATGAATATTGTAAATGCACAAACAGTAATTTCTCCGCATTGCAAGGTGCAATTCTGAAATTTTTTGCTTTTTCCTGCTCCTCTTAGCATGATAAACAAGATTCAAAGAGAGTGAGATGCCAGCTCCTTTCATTCAGTCAGTAGCTTCAATCATTTCTGGACGTTTTTCAATGGCAAAAATCAATGAATATTGTAAATGCACAAACAGTAATTTCTCCGCATTGCAAGGTGCAATTCTGAATTTTTTTGCTTTTTTCTGCTCCTCTTAGCATGATAAAGAAGATTCAAAGAGAGTGAGATGCCAGCTCCTTTCATTCAGTCAGTAGCTTCAAACATTTCTGGACGTTTTTCAATGGCAAAAATCAATGAATATTGTAAATGCACAAACAGTAATCTCTCCGCATTGCAAGGTGCAATTCTGAAATTTTTTGCTTTTTCCTGCTCCTCTTAGCATGATAAAGAAGATTCAAAGAGAGTGAGATGCCAGCTCCTTTCATTCAGTAAGTAGCTTCAATCATTTCTGGACGTTTTTCAATGGCAAAAATCAATGAATATTGTAAATGCACAAACAGTAATTTCTCCGCATTGCAAGGTGCAATTCTGAAATTTTTTGCTTTTTCCTGCTCCTCTTAGCATGATAAACAAGATTCAAAGAGAGTGAGATGCCAGCTCCTTTCATTCAGTCAGTAGCTTCAATCATTTCTGGACGTTTTTCAATGGCAAAAATCAATGAATATTGTAAATGCACAAACAGTAATTTCTCCGCATTGCAAGGTGCAATTCTGAAATTTTTTGCTTTTTCCTGCTCCTCTTAGCATGATAAAGAAGATTCAAAGAGAGTGAGATGCCAGCTCCTTTCATTCAGTCAGTAGCTTCAAACATTTCTGGTATATGAATAACATGATGTTTTTCAATGGCAAAAATCAATGAATATTGTAAATGCACAAACAGTAATTTCTCCGCATTGAAAGGTGCAATTCTGAAATTTTTTGCTTTTTCCTGCTCCTCTTAGCATGATAAAGAAGATTCAAAGAGAGTGAGATGCCAGCTCCTTTCATTCAGTCAGTAGCTTCAATCATTTCTGGACGTTTTTCAATGGCAAAAATCAATGAATATTGTAAATGCACAAACAGTAATTTCTCCGCATTGCAAGGTGCAATTCTGAAATTTTTTGCTTTTTCCTGCTCCTCTTAGCATGATAAACAAGATTCAAAGAGAGTGAGATGCCAGCTCCTTTCATTCAGTCAGTAGCTTCAATCATTTCTGGACGTTTTTCAATGGCAAAAATCAATGAATATTGTAAATGCACAAACAGTAATTTCTCCGCATTGCAAGGTGCAATTCTGAAATTTTTTGCTTTTTTCTGCTCCTCTTAGCATGATAAAGAAGATTCAAAGAGAGTGAGATGCCAGCTCCTTTCATTCAGTCAGTAGCTTGAAACATTTCTGGTATATGAATAACATGATGTTTTTCAATGGCAAAAATCAATGAATATTGTAAATGCACAAACAGTAATTTCTCCGCATTGCAAGGTGCAATTCTGAAATTTTTTGCTTTTTCCTGCTCCTCTTAGCATGATAAAGAAGATTCAAAGAGAGTGAGATGCCAGCTCCTTTCATTCAGTCAGTAGCTTCAATCATTTCTGGACGTTTTTCAATGGCAAAAATCAATGAATATTGTAAATGCACAAACAGTAATTTCTCCGCATTGCAAGGTGCAATTCTGAAATTTTTTGCTTTTTCCTGCTCCTCTTAGCATGATAAAGAAGATTTAAAGAGAGTGAGATGCCAGCTCCTTTCATTCAGTCAGTAGCTTCAATCATTTCTGGACGTTTTTCAATGGCAAAAATCAATGAATATTGTAAATGCACAAAACAGTAATTTCTCCGCATTGCAAGGTGCAATTCTGAATTTTTTTGCTTTTTCCTGCTCCTCTTAGCATGATAAAGAAGATTCAAAGAGAGTGAGATGCCAGCTCCTTTCATTCAGTCAGTAGCTTCAAACATTTCTGGTATATGAATAACATGATGTTTTTCAATGGCAAAAATCAATGAATATTGTAAATGCACAAACAGTAATTTCTCCGCATTGCAAGGTGCAATTTTGAAATTTTTTGCTTTTTCCTGCTCCTCTTAGCATGATAAAGAAGATTCAAAGAGAGTGAGATGCCAGCTCCTTTCATTCAGTCAGTAGCTTCAATCATTTCTGGACGTTTTTCAATGGCAAAAATCAATGAATATTGTAAATGCACAAACAGTAATTTCTCCGCATTGCAAGGTGCAATTCTGAAATTTTTTGCTTTTTCCTGCTCCACTTAGCATGATAAACAAGATTCAAAGAGAGTGAGATGCCAGCTCCTTTCATTCAGTCAGTAGCTTCAATCATTTCTGGATGTTTTTCAATGGCAAAAGTCAATGAATATTGTAAATGCACAAACAGTAATTTCTCCGCATTGCAAGGTGCAATTCTGAAATTTTTTGCTTTTTCCTGCTCCTCTTAGCATGATAAACAAGATTCAAAGAGAATGAGATGCCAGCTCCTTTCATTCAGTCAGTAGCTTCAATCATTTCTGGACGTTTTTCAATGGCAAAAATCAATGAATATTGTAAATGCACAAACAGTAATTTCTCCGCATTGCAAGGTGCAGTTCTGAAATTTTTTGCTTTTTCCTGCTCCTCTTAGCATGATAAAGAAGATTCAAAGAGAGTGAGATGCCAGCTCCTTTCATTCAGTCAGTAGCTTCAAACATTTCTGGTATATGAATAACATGATGTTTTTCAATGGCAAAAATCAATGAATATTGTAAATGCACAAACAGTAATTTCTCCGCATTGCAAGGTGCAATTCTGAAATTTTTTGCTTTTTCCTGCTCCTCTTAGCATGATAAAGAAGATTCAAAGAGAGTGAGATGCCAGCTCCTTTCATTCAGTCAGTAGCTTCAATCATTTCTGGACGTTTTTCAATGGCAAAAATTAATGAATATTGTAAATGCACAAACAGTAATTTCTCCGCATTGCAAGGTGCAATTCTGAATTTTTTTGCTTTTTCCTGCTCCTCTTAGCATGATAAAGAAGATTCAAAGAGAGTGAGATGCCAGCTCCTTTCATTCAGTCAGTAGCTTCAAACATTTCTGGTATATGAATAACATGATGTTTTTCAATGGCAAAAATCAATGAATATTGTAAATGCACAAACAGTAATTTCTCCGCATTGCAAGGTGCAATTTTGAAATTTTTTGCTTTTTCCTGCTCCTCTTAGCATGATAAAGAAGATTCAAAGAGAGTGAGATGCCAGCTCCTTTCATTCAGTCAGTAGCTTCAATCATTTCTGGACGTTTTTCAATGGCAAAAATCAATGAATATTGTAAATGCACAAACAGTAATTTCTCCGCATTGCAAGGTGCAATTCTGAAATTTTTTGCTTTTTCCTGCTCCTCTTAGCAAGATAAACAAGATTCAAAGAGAGTGAGATGCCAGCTCCTTTCATTCAGTCAGTAGCTTCAATCATTTCTGGACGTTTTTCAATGGCAAAAATCAATGAATATTGTAAATGCACAAACAGTAATTTCTCCGCATTGCAAGGTGCAATTCTGAAATTTTTTGCTTTTTCCTGCTCCTCTTAGCATGTTAAAGAAGATTCAAAGAGAGTGAGATGCCAGCTCCTTTCATTCAGTCAGTAGCTTCAATCATTTCTGGACGTTTTTCAATGGCAAAAATCAATGAATATTGTAAATGCACAAACAGTAATTTCTCCGCATTGCAAGGTGCAATTCTGAAATTTTTTGCTTTTTCCTGCTCCTCTTAGCATGATAAAGAAGATTCAAAGAGAGTGAGATGCCAGCTCCTTTCATTCAGTCAGTAGCTTCAATCATTTCTGGACGTTTTTCAATGGCAAAAATCAATGAATATTGTAAATGCACAAAACAGTAATTTCTCCGCATTGCAAGGTGCAATTCTGAATTTTTTTGCTTTTTCCTGCTCCTCTTAGCATGATAAAGAAGATTCAAAGAGAGTGAGATGCCAGCTCCTTTCATTCAGTCAGTAGCTTCAAACATTTCTGGTATATGAATAACATGACGTTTTTCAATGGCAAAAATCAATGAATATTGTAAATGCACAAACAGTAATTTCTCCGCATTGCAAGGTGCAATTTTGAAATTTTTTGCTTTTTCCTGCTCCTCTTAGCATGATAAAGAAGATTCAAAGAGAGTGAGATGCCAGCTCCTTTCATTCAGTCAGTAGCTTCAATCATTTCTGGACGTTTTTCAATGGCAAAAATCAATGAATATTGTAAATGCACAAACAGTAATTTCTCCGCATTGCAAGGTGCAATTCTGAAATTTTTTGCTTTTTCCTGCTCCACTTAGCATGATAAACAAGATTCAAAGAGAGTGAGATGCCAGCTCCTTTCATTCAGTCAGTAGCTTCAATCATTTCTGGATGTTTTTCAATGGCAAAAGTCAATGAATATTGTAAATGCACAAACAGTAATTTCTCCGCATTGCAAGGTGCAATTCTGAAATTTTTTGCTTTTTCCTGCTCCTCTTAGCATGATAAACAAGATTCAAAGAGAATGAGATGCCAGCTCCTTTCATTCAGTCAGTAGCTTCAATCATTTCTGGACGTTTTTCAATGGCAAAAATCAATGAATATTGTAAATGCACAAACAGTAATTTCTCCGCATTGCAAGGTGCAATTCTGAAATTTTTTGCTTTTTCCTGCTCCTCTTAGCATGATAAAGAAGATTCAAAGAGAGTGAGATGCCAGCTCCTTTCATTCAGTCAGTAGCTTCAAACATTTCTGGTATATGAATAACATGATGTTTTTCAATGGCAAAAATCAATGAATATTGTAAATGCACAAACAGTAATTTCTCCGCATTGCAAGGTGCAATTCTGAAATTTTTTGCTTTTTCCTGCTCCTCTTAGCATGATAAAGAAGATTCAAAGAGAGTGAGATGCCAGCTCCTTTCATTCAGTCAGTAGCTTCAATCATTTCTGGACGTTTTTCAATGGCAAAAATTAATGAATATTGTAAATGCACAAACAGTAATTTCTCCGCATTGCAAGGTGCAATTCTGAATTATTTTGCTTTTTCCTGCTCCTCTTAGCATGATAAAGAAGATTCAAAGAGAGTGAGATGCCAGCTCCTTTCATTCAGTCAGTAGCTTCAAACATTTCTGGTATATGAATAACATGATGTTTTTCAATGGCAAAAATCAATGAATATTGTAAATGCACAAACAGTAATTTCTCCGCATTGCAAGGTGCAATTTTGAAATTTTTTGCTTTTTCCTGCTCCTCTTAGCATGATAAAGAAGATTCAAAGAGAGTGAGATGCCAGCTCCTTTCATTCAGTCAGTAGCTTCAATCATTTCTGGACGTTTTTCAATGGCAAAAATCAATGAATATTGTAAATGCACAAACAGTAATTTCTCCGCATTGCAAGGTGCAATTCTGAAATTTTTTGCTTTTTCCTGCTCCTCTTAGCATGTTAAAGAAGATTCAAAGAGAGTGAGATGCCAGCTCCTTTCATTCAGTCAGTAGCTTCAATCATTTCTGGACGTTTTTCAATGGCAAAAATCAATGAATATTGTAAATGCACAAACAGTAATTTCTCCGCATTGCAAGGTGCAATTCTGAAATTTTTTGCTTTTTCCTGCTCCTCTTAGCATGATAAAGAAGATTCAAAGAGAGTGAGATGCCAGCTCCTTTCATTCAGTCAGTAGCTTCAATCATTTCTGGACGTTTTTCAATGGCAAAAATCAATGAATATTGTAAATGCACAAAACAGTAATTTCTCCGCATTGCAAGGTGCAATTCTGAATTTTTTTGCTTTTTCCTGCTCCTCTTAGCATGATAAAGAAGATTCAAAGAGAGTGAGATGCCAGCTCCTTTCATTCAGTCAGTAGCTTCAAACATTTCTGGTATATGAATAACATGATGTTTTTCAATGGCAAAAATCAATGAATATTGTAAATGCACAAACAGTAATTTCTCCGCATTGCAAGGTGCAATTTTGAAATTTTTTGCTTTTTCCTGCTCCTCTTAGCATGATAAAGAAGATTCAAAGAGAGTGAGATGCCAGCTCCTTTCATTCAGTCAGTAGCTTCAATCATTTCTGGACGTTTTTCAATGGCAAAAATCAATGAATATTGTAAATGCACAAACAGTAATTTCTCCGCATTGCAAGGTGCAATTCTGAAATTTTTTGCTTTTTCCTGCTCCACTTAGCATGATAAACAAGATTCAAAGAGAGTGAGATGCCAGCTCCTTTCATTCAGTCAGTAGCTTCAATCATTTCTGGATGTTTTTCAATGGCAAAAGTCAATGAATATTGTAAATGCACAAACAGTAATTTCTCCGCATTGCAAGGTGCAATTCTGAAATTTTTTGCTTTTTCCTGCTCCTCTTAGCATGATAAACAAGATTCAAAGAGAATGAGATGCCAGCTCCTTTCATTCAGTCAGTAGCTTCAATCATTTCTGGACGTTTTTCAATGGCAAAAATCAATGAATATTGTAAATGCACAAACAGTAATTTCTCCGCATTGCAAGGTGCAATTCTGAAATTTTTTGCTTTTTCCTGCTCCTCTTAGCATGATAAAGAAGATTCAAAGAGAGTGAGATGCCAGCTCCTTTCATTCAGTCAGTAGCTTCAAACATTTCTGGTATATGAATAACATGATGTTTTTCAATGGCAAAAATCAATGAATATTGTAAATGCACAAACAGTAATTTCTCCGCATTGCAAGGTGCAATTCTGAAATTTTTTGCTTTTTCCTGCTCCTCTTAGCATGATAAAGAAGATTCAAAGAGAGTGAGATGCCAGCTCCTTTCATTCAGTCAGTAGCTTCAATCATTTCTGGACGTTTTTCAATGGCAAAAATTAATGAATATTGTAAATGCACAAACAGTAATTTCTCCGCATTGCAAGGTGCAATTCTGAATTATTTTGCTTTTTCCTGCTCCTCTTAGCATGATAAAGAAGATTCAAAGAGAGTGAGATGCCAGCTCCTTTCATTCAGTCAGTAGCTTCAAACATTTCTGGTATATGAATAACATGATGTTTTTCAATGGCAAAAATCAATGAATATTGTAAATGCACAAACAGTAATTTCTCCGCATTGCAAGGTGCAATTTTGAAATTTTTTGCTTTTTCCTGCTCCTCTTAGCATGATAAAGAAGATTCAAAGAGAGTGAGATGCCAGCTCCTTTCATTCAGTCAGTAGCTTCAATCATTTCTGGACGTTTTTCAATGGCAAAAATCAATGAATATTGTAAATGCACAAACAGTAATTTCTCCGCATTGCAAGGTGCAATTCTGAAATTTTTTGCTTTTTCCTGCTCCTCTTAGCATGATAAACAAGATTCAAAGAGAGTGAGATGCCAGCTCCTTTCATTCAGTCAGTAGCTTCAATCATTTCTGGATGTTTTTCAATGGCAAAAATCAATGAATATTGTAAATGCACAAACAGTAATTTCTCCGCATTGCAAGGTGCAATTCTGAAATTTTTTGCTTTTTTCTGCTCCTCTTAGCATGATAAAGAAGATTCAAAGAGAGTGAGATGCCAGCTCCTTTCATTCAGTCAGTAGCTTCAAACATTTCTGGTATATGAATAACATGATGTTTTTCAATGGCAAAAATCAATGAATATTGTAAATGCACAAACAGTAATTTCTCCGCATTGCAAGGTGCAATTCTGAAATTTTTTGCTTTTTCCTTCTCCTCTTAGCATGATAAAGAAGATTCAAAGAGAGTGAGATGCCAGCTCCTTTCATTCAGTCAGTAGCTTCAATCATTTCTGGACGTTTTTCAATGGCAAAAATCAATGAATATTGTAAATGCACAAACAGTAATTTCTCCGCATTGCAAGGTGCAATTCTGAAATTTTTTGCTTTTTCCTGCTCCTCTTAGCATGATAAAAAAGATTCAAAGAGAGTGAGATGCCAGCTCCTTTCATTCAGTCAGTAGCTTCAAACATTTCTGGTATATGAATAACATGATGTTTTTCAATGGCAAAAATCAATGAATATTGTAAATGCACAAACAGTAATTTCTCCGCATTGCAAGGTGCAATTTTGAAATTTTTTGCTTTTTCCTGCTCCTCTTAGCATGATAAAGAAGATTCAAAGAGAGTGAGATGCCAGCTCCTTTCATTCAGTCAGTAGCTTCAATCATTTCTGGACGTTTTTCAATGGCAAAAATCAATGAGTATTGTAAATGCACAAACAGTAATTTCTCCGCATTGCAAGGTGCAATTCTGAAATTTTTTGCTTTTTCCTGCTCCACTTAGCATGATAAACAAGATTCAAAGAGAGTGAGATGCCAGCTCCTTTCATTCAGTCAGTAGCTTCAATCATTTCTGGATGTTTTTCAATGGCAAAAGTCAATGAATATTGTAAATGCACAAACAGTAATTTCTCCGCATTGCAAGGTGCAATTCTGAAATTTTTTGCTTTTTCCTGCTCCTCTTAGCATGATAAACAAGATTCAAAGAGAATGAGATGCCAGCTCCTTTCATTCAGTCAGTAGCTTCAATCATTTCTGGACGTTTTTCAAAGGCAAAAATCAATGAATATTGTAAATGCACAAACAGTAATTTCTCCGCATTGCAAGGTGCAATTCTGAAATTTTTTGCTTTTTCCTGCTCCTCTTAGCATGATAAAGAAGATTCAAAGAGAGTGAGATGCCAGCTCCTTTCATTCAGTCAGTAGCTTCAAACATTTCTGGTATATGAATAACATGATGTTTTTCAATGGCAAAAATCAATGAATATTGTAAATGCACAAACAGTAATTTCTCCGCATTGCAAGGTGCAATTCTGAAATTTTTTGCTTTTTCCTGCTCCTCTTAGCATGATAAAGAAGATTCAAAGAGAGTGAGATGCCAGCTCCTTTCATTCAGTCAGTAGCTTCAATCATTTCTGGACGTTTTTCAATGGCAAAAATTAATGAATATTGTAAATGCACAAACAGTAATTTCTCCGCATTGCAAGGTGCAATTCTGAATTTTTTTGCTTTTTCCTGCTCCTCTTAGCATGATAAAGAAGATTCAAAGAGAGTGAGATGCCAGCTCCTTTCATTCAGTCAGTAGCTTCAAACATTTCTGGTATATGAATAACATGATGTTTTTCAATGGCAAAAATCAATGAATATTGTAAATGCACAAACAGTAATTTCTCCGCATTGCAAGGTGCAATTTTGAAATTTTTTGCTTTTTCCTGCTCCTCTTAGCATGATAAAGAAGATTCAAAGAGAGTGAGATGCCAGCTCCTTTCATTCAGTCAGTAGCTTCAATCATTTCTGGACGTTTTTCAATGGCAAAAATCAATGAATATTGTAAATGCACAAACAGTAATTTCTCCGCATTGCAAGGTGCAATTCTGAAATTTTTTGCTTTTTCCTGCTCCTCTTAGCATGATAAACAAGATTCAAAGAGAGTGAGATGCCAGCTCCTTTCATTCAGTCAGTAGCTTCAATCATTTCTGGATGTTTTTCAATGGCAAAAATCAATGAATATTGTAAATGCACAAACAGTAATTTCTCCGCATTGCAAGGTGCAATTCTGAAATTTTTTGCTTTTTTCTGCTCCTCTTAGCATGATAAAGAAGATTCAAAGAGAGTGAGATGCCAGCTCCTTTCATTCAGTCAGTAGCTTCAAACATTTCTGGTATATGAATAACATGATGTTTTTCAATGGCAAAAATCAATGAATATTGTAAATGCACAAACAGTAATTTCTCCGCATTGCAAGGTGCAATCCTGAAATTTTTTGCTTTTTCCTTCTCCTCTTAGCATGATAAAGAAGATTCAAAGAGAGTGAGATGCCAGCTCCTTTCATTCAGTCAGTAGCTTCAAACATTTCTGGTATATGAATAACATGATGTTTTTCAATGGCAAAAATCAATGAATATTGTAAATGCACAAACAGTAATTTCTCCGCATTGCAAGGTGCAATTCTGAAATTTTTTGCTTTTTCCTGCTCCTCTTAGCATGATAAAGAAGATTCAAAGAGAGTGAGATGCCAGCTCCTTTCATTCAGTCAGTAGCTTCAATCATTTCTGGACGTTTTTCAATGGCAAAAATCAATGAATATTGTAAATGCACAAACAGTAATTTCTCCGCATTGCAAGGTGCAATTCTGAAATTTTTTGCTTTTTTCTGCTCCTCTTAGCATGATAAAGAAGATTCAAAGAGAGTGAGATGCCAGCTCCTTTCATTCAGTCAGTAGCTTCAAACATTTCTGGACGTTTTTCAATGGCAAAAATCAATGAATATTGTAAATGCACAAACAGTAATTTCTCCGCATTGCAAGGTGCAATTCTGAAATTTTTTGCTTTTTCCTGCTCCTCTTAGCAAGATAAACAAGATTCAAAGAGAGTGAGATGCCAGCTCCTTTCATTCAGTCAGTAGCTTCAAACATTTCTGGTATATGAATAACATGATGTTTTTCAATGGCAAAAATCAATGAATATTGTAAATGCACAAACAGTAATTTCTCCGCATTGCAAGGTGCAATTTTGAAATTTTTTGCTTTTTCCTGCTCCTCTTAGCATGATAAAGAAGATTCAAAGAGAGTGAGATGCCAGCTCCTTTCATTCAGTCAGTAGCTTCAATCATTTCTGGACGTTTTTCAATGGCAAAAATCAATGAATATTGTAAATGCACAAACAGTAATTTCTCCGCATTGCAAGGTGCAATTCTGAAATTTTTTGCTTTTTCCTGCTCCTCTTAGCATGATAAACAAGATTCAAAGAGAGTGAGATGCCAGCTCCTTTCATTCAGTCAGTAGCTTCAATCATTTCTGGATGTTTTTCAATGGCAAAAATCAATGAATATTGTAAATGCACAAACAGTAATTTCTCCGCATTGCAAGGTGCAATTCTGAAATTTTTTGCTTTTTTCTGCTCCTCTTAGCATGATAAAGAAGATTCAAAGAGAGTGAGATGCCAGCTCCTTTCATTCAGTCAGTAGCTTCAAACATTTCTGGTATATGAATAACATGATGTTTTTCAATGGCAAAAATCAATGAATATTGTAAATGCACAAACAGTAATTTCTCCGCATTGCAAGGTGCAATTCTGAAATTTTTTGCTTTTTCCTGCTCCTCTTAGCATGATAAACAAGATTCAAAGAGAGTGAGATGCCAGCTCCTTTCATTCAGTCAGTAGCTTCAATCATTTCTGGATGTTTTTCAATGGCAAAAGTCAATGAATATTGTAAATGCACAAACAGTAATTTCTCCGCATTGCAAGGTGCAATTCTGAAATTTTTTGCTTTTTCCTGCTCCTCTTAGCATGATAAACAAGATTCAAAGAGAATGAGATGCCAGCTCCTTTCATTCAGTCAGTAGCTTCAATCATTTCTGGACGTTTTTCAATGGCAAAAATCAATGAATATTGTAAATGCACAAACAGTAATTTCTCCGCATTGCAAGGTGCAATTCTGAAATTTTTTGCTTTTTCCTGCTCCTCTTAGCATGATAAAGAAGATTCAAAGAGAGTGAGATGCCAGCTCCTTTCATTCAGTCAGTAGCTTCAAACATTTCTGGTATATGAATAACATGATGTTTTTCAATGGCAAAAATCAATGAATATTGTAAATGCACAAACAGTAATTTCTCCGCATTGCAAGGTGCAATTCTGAAATTTTTTGCTTTTTCCTGCTCCTCTTAGCATGATAAAGAAGATTCAAAGAGAGTGAGATGCCAGCTCCTTTCATTCAGTCAGTAGCTTCAATCATTTCTGGACGTTTTTCAATGGCAAAAATCAATGAATATTGTAAATGCACAAACAGTAATTTCTCCGCATTGCAAGGTGCAATTCTGAAATTTTTTGCTTTTTCCTGCTCCTCTTAGCATGATAAAGAAGATTCAAAGAGAGTGAGATGCCAGCTCCTTTCATTCAGTCAGTAGCTTCAAACGTTTCTGGTATATGAATAACATGATGTTTTTCAATGGCAAAAATCAATGAATATTGTAAATGCACAAACAGTAATTTCTCCGCATTGCAAGGTGCAATTCTGAAATTTTTTGCTTTTTCCTGCTCCTCTTAGCATGATAAAGAAGATTCAAAGAGAGTGAGATGCCAGCTCCTTTCATTCAGTAAGTAGCTTCAATCATTTCTGGACGTTTTTCAATGGCAAAAATCAATGAATATTGTAAATGCACAAACAGTAATTTCTCCGCATTGCAAGGTGCAATTCTGAAATTTTTTGCTTTTTCCTGCTCCTCTTAGCATGATAAACAAGATTCAAAGAGAGTGAGATGCCAGCTCCTTTCATTCAGTCAGTAGCTTCAATCATTTCTGGACGTTTTTCAATGGCAAAAATCAATGAATATTGTAAATGCACAAACAGTAATTTCTCCGCATTGCAAGGTGCAATTCTGAAATTTTTTGCTTTTTCCTGCTCCTCTTAGCATGATAAAGAAGATTCAAAGAGAGTGAGATGCCAGCTCCTTTCATTCAGTCAGTAGCTTCAAACATTTCTGGTATATGAATAACATGATGTTTTTCAATGGCAAAAATCAATGAATATTGTAAATGCACAAACAGTAATTTCTCCGCATTGAAAGGTGCAATTCTGAAATTTTTTGCTTTTTCCTGCTCCTCTTAGCATGATAAAGAAGATTCAAAGAGAGTGAGATGCCAGCTCCTTTCATTCAGTCAGTAGCTTCAATCATTTCTGGACGTTTTTCAATGGCAAAAATCAATGAATATTGTAAATGCACAAACAGTAATTTCTCCGCATTGCAAAGTGCAATTCTGAAATTTTTTGCTTTTTCCTGCTCCTCTTAGCATGATAAACAAGATTCAAAGAGAGTGAGATGCCAGCTCCTTTCATTCAGTCAGTAGCTTCAATCATTTCTGGACGTTTTTCAATGGCAAAAATCAATGAATATTGTAAATGCACAAACAGTAATTTCTCCGCATTGCAAGGTGCAATTCTGAAATTTTTTGCTTTTTTCTGCTCCTCTTAGCATGATAAAGAAGATTCAAAGAGAGTGAGATGCCAGCTCCTTTCATTCAGTCAGTAGCTTCAAACATTTCTGGTATATGAATAACATGATGTTTTTCAATGGCAAAAATCAATGAATATTGTAAATGCACAAACAGTAATTTCTCCGCATTGCAAGGTGCAATTCTGAAATTTTTTGCTTTTTCCTGCTCCTCTTAGCATGATAAAGAAGATTCAAAGAGAGTGAGATGCCAGCTCCTTTCATTCAGTCAGTAGCTTCAATCATTTCTGGACGTTTTTCAATGGCAAAAATCAATGAATATTGTAAATGCACAAACAGTAATTTCTCCGCATTGCAAGGTGCAATTCTGAAATTTTTTGCTTTTTCCTGCTCCTCTTAGCAAGATAAACAAGATTCAAAGAGAGTGAGATGCCAGCTCCTTTCATTCAGTCAGTAGCTTCAATCATTTCTGGACGTTTTTCAATGGCAAAAATCAATGAATATTGTAAATGCACAAACAGTAATTTCTCCGCATTGCAAGGTGCAATTCTGAAATTTTTTGCTTTTTCCTGCTCCTCTTAGCATGATAAAGAAGATTCAAAGAGAGTGAGATGCCAGCTCCTTTCATTCAGTCAGTAGCTTCAATCATTTCTGGACGTTTTTCAATGGCAAAAATCAATGAATATTGTAAATGCACAAACAGTAATTTCTCCGCATTGCAAGGTGCAATTCTGAAATTTTTTGCTTTTTCCTGCTCCTCTTAGCATGATAAAGAAGATTCAAAGAGAGTGAGATGCCAGCTCCTTTCATTCAGTCAGTAGCTTCAATCATTTCTGGACGTTTTTCAATGGCAAAAATCAATGAATATTGTAAATGCACAAACAGTAATTTCTCCGCATTGCAAGGTGCAATTCTGAAATTTTTTGCTTTTTCCTGCTCCTCTTAGCATGATAAAGAAGATTCAAAGAGAGTGAGATGCCAGCTCCTTTCATTCAGTCAGTAGCTTCAAACATTTCTGGTATATGAATAACATGATGTTTTTCAATGGCAAAAATCAATGAATATTGTAAATGCACAAACAGTAATTTCTCCGCATTGCAAGGTGCAATTCTGAAATTTTTTGCTTTTTCCTGCTCCTCTAAGCATGATAAAGAAGATTCAAAGAGAGTGAGATGCCAGCTCCTTTCATTCAGTCAGTAGCTTCAATCATTTCTGGACGTTTTTCAATGGCAAAAATCAATGAATATTGTAAATGCACAAACAGTAATTTCTCCGCATTGCAAGGTGCAATTCTGAAATTTTTTGCTTTTTCCTGCTCCTCTTAGCATGATAAACAAGATTCAAAGAGAATGAGATGCCAGCTCCTTTCATTCAGTCAGTAGCTTCAATCATTTCTGGACGTTTTTCAATGGCAAAAATCAATGAATATTGTAAATGCACAAACAGTAATTTCTCCGCATTGCAAGGTGCAATTCTGAAATTTTTTGCTTTTTCCTGCTCCTCTTAGCATGATAAAGAATATTCAGAGAGTGAGATGCCAGCTCCTTTCATTCAGTCAGTAGCTTCAAACATTTCTGGTATATGAATAACATGATGTTTTTCAATGGCAAAAATCAATGAATATTGTAAATGCACAAACAGTAATTTCTCCGCATTGCAAGGTGCAATTCTGAAATTTTTTGCTTTTTCCTGCTCCTCTTAGCATGATAAAGAAGATTCAAAGAGAGTGAGATGCCAGCTCCTTTCATTCAGTCAGTAGCTTCAAACATTTCTGGTATATGAATAACATGATGTTTTTCAATGGCAAAAATCAATGAATATTGTAAATGCACAAACAGTAATTTCTCCGCATTGAAAGGTGCAATTCTGAAATTTTTTGCTTTTTCCTGCTCCTCTTAGCATGATAAAGAAGATTCAAAGAGAGTGAGATGCCAGCTCCTTTCATTCAGTCAGTAGCTTCAATCATTTCTGGACGTTTTTCAATGGCAAAAATCAATGAATATTGTAAATGCACAAACAGTAATTTCTCCGCATTGCAAAGTGCAATTCTGAAATTTTTTGCTTTTTCCTGCTCCTCTTAGCATGATAAACAAGATTCAAAGAGAGTGAGATGCCAGCTCCTTTCATTCAGTCAGTAGCTTCAATCATTTCTGGACGTTTTTCAATGGCAAAAATCAATGAATATTGTAAATGCACAAACAGTAATTTCTCCGCATTGCAAGGTGCAATTCTGAAATTTTTTGCTTTTTTCTGCTCCTCTTAGCATGATAAAGAAGATTCAAAGAGAGTGAGATGCCAGCTCCTTTCATTCAGTCAGTAGCTTCAAACATTTCTGGTATATGAATAACATGATGTTTTTCAATGGCAAAAATCAATGAATATTGTAAATGCACAAACAGTAATTTCTCCGCATTGCAAGGTGCAATTCTGAAATTTTTTGCTTTTTCCTGCTCCTCTTAGCATGATAAAGAAGATTCAAAGAGAGTGAGATGCCAGCTCCTTTCATTCAGTCAGTAGCTTCAATCATTTCTGGACGTTTTTCAATGGCAAAAATCAATGAATATTGTAAATGCACAAACAGTAATTTCTCCGCATTGCAAGGTGCAATTCTGAAATTTTTTGCTTTTTCCTGCTCCTCTTAGCAAGATAAACAAGATTCAAAGAGAGTGAGATGCCAGCTCCTTTCATTCAGTCAGTAGCTTCAATCATTTCTGGACGTTTTTCAATGGCAAAAATCAATGAATATTGTAAATGCACAAACAGTAATTTCTCCGCATTGCAAGGTGCAATTCTGAAATTTTTTGCTTTTTCCTGCTCCTCTTAGCATGATAAAGAAGATTCAAAGAGAGTGAGATGCCAGCTCCTTTCATTCAGTCAGTAGCTTCAATCATTTCTGGACGTTTTTCAATGGCAAAAATCAATGAATATTGTAAATGCACAAACAGTAATTTCTCCGCATTGCAAGGTGCAATTCTGAAATTTTTTGCTTTTTCCTGCTCCTCTTAGCATGATAAAGAAGATTCAAAGAGAGTGAGATGCCAGCTCCTTTCATTCAGTCAGTAGCTTCAATCATTTCTGGACGTTTTTCAATGGCAAAAATCAATGAATATTGTAAATGCACAAACAGTAATTTCTCCGCATTGCAAGGTGCAATTCTGAAATTTTTTGCTTTTTCCTGCTCCTCTTAGCATGATAAAGAAGATTCAAAGAGAGTGAGATGCCAGCTCCTTTCATTCAGTCAGTAGCTTCAAACATTTCTGGTATATGAATAACATGATGTTTTTCAATGGCAAAAATCAATGAATATTGTAAATGCACAAACAGTAATTTCTCCGCATTGCAAGGTGCAATTCTGAAATTTTTTGCTTTTTCCTGCTCCTCTAAGCATGATAAAGAAGATTCAAAGAGAGTGAGATGCCAGCTCCTTTCATTCAGTCAGTAGCTTCAATCATTTCTGGACGTTTTTCAATGGCAAAAATCAATGAATATTGTAAATGCACAAACAGTAATTTCTCCGCATTGCAAGGTGCAATTCTGAAATTTTTTGCTTTTTCCTGCTCCTCTTAGCATGATAAACAAGATTCAAAGAGAATGAGATGCCAGCTCCTTTCATTCAGTCAGTAGCTTCAATCATTTCTGGACGTTTTTCAATGGCAAAAATCAATGAATATTGTAAATGCACAAACAGTAATTTCTCCGCATTGCAAGGTGCAATTCTGAAATTTTTTGCTTTTTCCTGCTCCTCTTAGCATGATAAAGAATATTCAGAGAGTGAGATGCCAGCTCCTTTCATTCAGTCAGTAGCTTCCAACATTTCTGGTATATGAATAACATGATGTTTTTCAATGGCAAAAATCAATGAATATTGTAAATGCACAAACAGTAATTTCTCCGCATTGCAAGGTGCAATTCTGAAATTTTTTGCTTTTTCCTGCTCCTCTTAGCATGATAAAGAAGATTCAAAGAGAGTGAGATGCCAGCTCCTTTCATTCAGTCAGTAGCTTCAATCATTTCTGGACGTTTTTCAATGGCAAAAATCAATGAATATTGTAAATGCACAAACAGTAATTTCTCCGCATTGCAAGGTGCAATTCTGAATTTTTTTGCTTTTTCCTGCTCCTCTTAGCATGATAAAGAAGATTCAAAGAGAGTGAGATGCCAGCTCCTTTCATTCAGTCAGTAGCTTCAAACATTTCTGGTATATGAATAACATGATGTTTTTCAATGGCAAAAATCAATGAATATTGTAAATGCACAAACAGTAATTTCTCCGCATTGCAAGGTGCAATTTTGAAATTTTTTGCTTTTTCCTGCTCCTCTTAGCATGATAAAGAAGATTCAAAGAGAGTGAGATGCCAGCTCCTTTCATTCAGTCAGTAGCTTCAATCATTTCTGGACGTTTTTCAATGGCAAAAATCAATGAATATTGTAAATGCACAAACAGTAATTTCTCCGCATTGCAAGGTGCAATTCTGAAATTTTTTGCTTTTTCCTGCTCCTCTTAGCATGATAAACAAGATTCAAAGAGAGTGAGATGCCAGCTCCTTTCATTCAGTCAGTAGCTTCAATCATTTCTGGATGTTTTTCAATGGCAAAAATCAATGAATATTGTAAATGCACAAACAGTAATTTCTCCGCATTGCAAGGTGCAATTCTGAAATTTTTTGCTTTTTTCTGCTCCTCTTAGCATGATAAAGAAGATTCAAAGAGAGTGAGATGCCAGCTCCTTTCATTCAGTCAGTAGCTTCAAACATTTCTGGTATATGAATAACATGATGTTTTTCAATGGCAAAAATCAATGAATATTGTAAATGCACAAACAGTAATTTCTCCGCATTGCAAGGTGCAATTCTGAAATTTTTTGCTTTTTCCTTCTCCTCTTAGCATGATAAAGAAGATTCAAAGAGAGTGAGATGCCAGCTCCTTTCATTCAGTCAGTAGCTTCAAACATTTCTGGTATATGAATAACATGATGTTTTTCAATGGCAAAAATCAATGAATATTGTAAATGCACAAACAGTAATTTCTCCGCATTGCAAGGTGCAATTCTGAAATTTTTTGCTTTTTCCTGCTCCTCTTAGCATGATAAAGAAGATTCAAAGAGAGTGAGATGCCAGCTCCTTTCATTCAGTCAGTAGCTTCAATCATTTCTGGACGTTTTTCAATGGCAAAAATCAATGAATATTGTAAATGCACAAACAGTAATTTCTCCGCATTGCAAGGTGCAATTCTGAAATTTTTTGCTTTTTTCTGCTCCTCTTAGCATGATAAAGAAGATTCAAAGAGAGTGAGATGCCAGCTCCTTTCATTCAGTCAGTAGCTTCAAACATTTCTGGACGTTTTTCAATGGCAAAAATCAATGAATATTGTAAATGCACAAACAGTAATTTCTCCGCATTGCAAGGTGCAATTCTGAAATTTTTTGCTTTTTCCTGCTCCTCTTAGCAAGATAAACAAGATTCAAAGAGAGTGAGATGCCAGCTCCTTTCATTCAGTCAGTATCTTCAAACATTTCTGGTATATGAATAACATGATGTTTTTCAATGGCAAAAATCAATGAATATTGTAAATGCACAAACAGTAATTTCTCCGCATTGCAAGGTGCAATTTTGAAATTTTTTGCTTTTTCCTGCTCCTCTTAGCATGATAAAGAAGATTCAAAGAGAGTGAGATGCCAGCTCCTTTCATTCAGTCAGTAGCTTCAATCATTTCTGGACGTTTTTCAATGGCAAAAATCAATGAATATTGTAAATGCACAAACAGTAATTTCTCCGCATTGCAAGGTGCAATTCTGAAATTTTTTGCTTTTTCCTGCTCCTCTTAGCATGATAAACAAGATTCAAAGAGAGTGAGATGCCAGCTCCTTTCATTCAGTCAGTAGCTTCAATCATTTCTGGATGTTTTTCAATGGCAAAAATCAATGAATATTGTAAATGCACAAACAGTAATTTCTCCGCATTGCAAGGTGCAATTCTGAAATTTTTTGCTTTTTTCTGCTCCTCTTAGCATGATAAAGAAGATTCAAAGAGAGTGAGATGCCAGCTCCTTTCATTCAGTCAGTAGCTTCAAACATTTCTGGTATATGAATAACATGATGTTTTTCAATGGCAAAAATCAATGAATATTGTAAATGCACAAACAGTAATTTCTCCGCATTGCAAGGTGCAATTCTGAAATTTTTTGCTTTTTCCTGCTCCTCTTAGCATGATAAAGAAGATTCAAAGAGAGTGAGATGCCAGCTCCTTTCATTCAGTCAGTAGCTTCAAACATTTCTGGTATATGAATAACATGATGTTTTTCAATGGCAAAAATCAATGAATATTGTAAATGCACAAAGAGTAATTTCTCCGCATTGCAAGGTGCAATTCTGAAATTTTTTGCTTTTTCCTGCTCCTCTTAGCATGATAAAGAAGATTCAAAGAGAGTGAGATGCCAGCTCCTTTCATTCAGTCAGTAGCTTCAATCATTTCTGGACGTTTTTCAATGGCAAAAATCATTGAATATTGTAAATGCACAAACAGTAATTTCTCCGCATTGCAAGGTGCAATTCTGAAATTTTTTGCTTTTTCCTGCTCCTCTTAGCATGATAAAGAAGATTCAAAGAGAGTGAGATGCCAGCTCCTTTCATTCAGTCAGTAGCTTCAATCATTTCTGGTATATGAATAACATGATGTTTTTCAATGGCAAAAATCAATGAATATTGTAAATGCACAAACAGTAATTTCTCCGCATTGCAAGGTGCAATTCTGAAATTTTTTGCTTTTTCCTGTTCCTCTTAGCATGATAAACAAGATTCAAAGAGAGTGAGATGCCAGCTCCTTTCATTCAGTCAGTAGCTTCAATCATTTCTGGACGTTTTTCAATGGCAAAAATCAATGAATATTGTAAATGCACAAACAGTAATTTCTCCGCATTGCAAGGTGCAATTCTGAATTTTTTTGCTTTTTTCTGCTCCTCTTAGCATGATAAAGAAGATTCAAAGAGAGTGAGATGCCAGCTCCTTTCATTCAGTCAGTAGCTTCAAACATTTCTGGACGTTTTTCAATGGCAAAAATCAATGAATATTGTAAATGCACAAACAGTAATTTCTCCGCATTGCAAGGTGCAATTCTGAAATTTTTTGCTTTTTCCTGCTCCTCTTAGCATGATAAAGAAGATTCAAAGAGAGTGAGATGCCAGCTCCTTTCATTCAGTCAGTAGCTTCAAACATTTCTGGTATATGAATAACATGATGTTTTTCAATGGCAAAAATCAATGAATATTGTAAATGCACAAAGAGTAATTTCTCCGCATTGCAAGGTGCAATTCTGAAATTTTTTGCTTTTTCCTGCTCCTCTTAGCATGATAAAGAAGATTCAAAGAGAGTGAGATGCCAGCTCCTTTCATTCAGTCAGTAGCTTCAATCATTTCTGGACGTTTTTCAATGGCAAAAATCATTGAATATTGTAAATGCACAAACAGTAATTTCTCCGCATTGCAAGGTGCAATTCTGAAATTTTTTGCTTTTTCCCGCTCCTCTTAGCATGATAAAGAAGATTCAAAGAGAGTGAGATGCCAGCTCCTTTCATTCAGTCAGTAGCTTCAATCATTTCTGGTATATGAATAACATGATGTTTTTCAATGGCAAAAATCAATGAATATTGTAAATGCACAAACAGTAATTTCTCCGCATTGCAAGGTGCAATTCTGAAATTTTTTGCTTTTTCCTGCTCCTCTTAGCATGATAAACAAGATTCAAAGAGAGTGAGATGCCAGCTCCTTTCATTCAGTCAGTAGCTTCAATCATTTCTGGACGTTTTTCAATGGCAAAAATCAATGAATATTGTAAATGCACAAACAGTAATTTCTCCGCATTGCAAGGTGCAATTCTGAATTTTTTTGCTTTTTTCTGCTCCTCTTAGCATGATAAAGAAGATTCAAAGAGAGTGAGATGCCAGCTCCTTTCATTCAGTCAGTAGCTTCAAACATTTCTGGACGTTTTTCAATGGCAAAAATCAATGAATATTGTAAATGCACAAACAGTAATTTCTCCGCATTGCAAGGTGCAATTCTGAAATTTTTTGCTTTTTCCTGCTCCTCTTAGCATGATAAAGAAGATTCAAAGAGAGTGAGATGCCAGCTCCTTTCATTCAGTAAGTAGCTTCAATCATTTCTGGACGTTTTTCAATGGCAAAAATCAATGAATATTGTAAATGCACAAACAGTAATTTCTCCGCATTGCAAGGTGCAATTCTGAAATTTTTTGCTTTTTCCTGCTCCTCTTAGCATGATAAACAAGATTCAAAGAGAGTGAGATGCCAGCTCCTTTCATTCAGTCAGTAGCTTCAATCATTTCTGGACGTTTTTCAATGGCAAAAATCAATGAATATTGTAAATGCACAAACAGTAATTTCTCCGCATTGCAAGGTGCAATTCTGAAATTTTTTGCTTTTTCCTGCTCCTCTTAGCATGATAAAGAAGATTCAAAGAGAGTGAGATGCCAGCTCCTTTCATTCAGTCAGTAGCTTCAAACATTTCTGGTATATGAATAACATGATGTTTTTCAATGGCAAAAATCAATGAATATTGTAAATGCACAAACAGTAATTTCTCCGCATTGAAAGGTGCAATTCTGAAATTTTTTGCTTTTTCCTGCTCCTCTTAGCATGATAAAGAAGATTCAAAGAGAGTGAGATGCCAGCTCCTTTCATTCAGTCAGTAGCTTCAAACATTTCTGGTATATGAATAACATGATGTTTTTCAATGGCAAAAATCAATGAATATTGTAAATGCACAAAGAGTAATTTCTCCGCATTGCAAGGTGCAATTCTGAAATTTTTTGCTTTTTCCTGCTCCTCTTAGCATGATAAAGAAGATTCAAAGAGAGTGAGATGCCAGCTCCTTTCATTCAGTCAGTAGCTTCAATCATTTCTGGACGTTTTTCAATGGCAAAAATCATTGAATATTGTAAATGCACAAACAGTAATTTCTCCGCATTGCAAGGTGCAATTCTGAAATTTTTTGCTTTTTCCTGCTCCTCTTAGCATGATAAAGAAGATTCAAAGAGAGTGAGATGCCAGCTCCTTTCATTCAGTCAGTAGCTTCAATCATTTCTGGTATATGAATAACATGATGTTTTTCAATGGCAAAAATCAATGAATATTGTAAATGCACAAACAGTAATTTCTCCGCATTGCAAGGTGCAATTCTGAAATTTTTTGCTTTTTCCTGTTCCTCTTAGCATGATAAACAAGATTCAAAGAGAGTGAGATGCCAGCTCCTTTCATTCAGTCAGTAGCTTCAATCATTTCTGGACGTTTTTCAATGGCAAAAATCAATGAATATTGTAAATGCACAAACAGTAATTTCTCCGCATTGCAAGGTGCAATTCTGAATTTTTTTGCTTTTTTCTGCTCCTCTTAGCATGATAAAGAAGATTCAAAGAGAGTGAGATGCCAGCTCCTTTCATTCAGTCAGTAGCTTCAAACATTTCTGGACGTTTTTCAATGGCAAAAATCAATGAATATTGTAAATGCACAAACAGTAATTTCTCCGCATTGCAAGGTGCAATTCTGAAATTTTTTGCTTTTTCCTGCTCCTCTTAGCATGATAAAGAAGATTCAAAGAGAGTGAGATGCCAGCTCCTTTCATTCAGTCAGTAGCTTCAAACATTTCTGGTATATGAATAACATGATGTTTTTCAATGGCAAAAATCAATGAATATTGTAAATGCACAAAGAGTAATTTCTCCGCATTGCAAGGTGCAATTCTGAAATTTTTTGCTTTTTCCTGCTCCTCTTAGCATGATAAAGAAGATTCAAAGAGAGTGAGATGCCAGCTCCTTTCATTCAGTCAGTAGCTTCAATCATTTCTGGACGTTTTTCAATGGCAAAAATCATTGAATATTGTAAATGCACAAACAGTAATTTCTCCGCATTGCAAGGTGCAATTCTGAAATTTTTTGCTTTTTCCTGCTCCTCTTAGCATGATAAAGAAGATTCAAAGAGAGTGAGATGCCAGCTCCTTTCATTCAGTCAGTAGCTTCAATCATTTCTGGTATATGAATAACATGATGTTTTTCAATGGCAAAAATCAATGAATATTGTAAATGCACAAACAGTAATTTCTCCGCATTGCAAGGTGCAATTCTGAAATTTTTTGCTTTTTCCTGTTCCTCTTAGCATGATAAACAAGATTCAAAGAGAGTGAGATGCCAGCTCCTTTCATTCAGTCAGTAGCTTCAATCATTTCTGGACGTTTTTCAATGGCAAAAATCAATGAATATTGTAAATGCACAAACAGTAATTTCTCCGCATTGCAAGGTGCAATTCTGAATTTTTTTGCTTTTTTCTGCTCCTCTTAGCATGATAAAGAAGATTCAAAGAGAGTGAGATGCCAGCTCCTTTCATTCAGTCAGTAGCTTCAAACATTTCTGGACGTTTTTCAATGGCAAAAATCAATGAATATTGTAAATGCACAAACAGTAATTTCTCCGCATTGCAAGGTGCAATTCTGAAATTTTTTGCTTTTTCCTGCTCCTCTTAGCATGATAAAGAAGATTCAAAGAGAGTGAGATGCCAGCTCCTTTCATTCAGTCAGTAGCTTCAAACATTTCTGGTATATGAATAACATGATGTTTTTCAATGGCAAAAATCAATGAATATTGTAAATGCACAAAGAGTAATTTCTCCGCATTGCAAGGTGCAATTCTGAAATTTTTTGCTTTTTCCTGCTCCTCTTAGCATGATAAAGAAGATTCAAAGAGAGTGAGATGCCAGCTCCTTTCATTCAGTCAGTAGCTTCAATCATTTCTGGACGTTTTTCAATGGCAAAAATCATTGAATATTGTAAATGCACAAACAGTAATTTCTCCGCATTGCAAGGTGCAATTCTGAAATTTTTTGCTTTTTCCTGCTCCTCTTAGCATGATAAAGAAGATTCAAAGAGAGTGAGATGCCAGCTCCTTTCATTCAGTCAGTAGCTTCAATCATTTCTGGTATATGAATAACATGATGTTTTTCAATGGCAAAAATCAATGAATATTGTAAATGCACAAACAGTAATTTCTCCGCATTGCAAGGTGCAATTCTGAAATTTTTTGCTTTTTCCTGCTCCTCTTAGCATGATAAACAAGATTCAAAGAGAGTGAGATGCCAGCTCCTTTCATTCAGTCAGTAGCTTCAATCATTTCTGGACGTTTTTCAATGGCAAAAATCAATGAATATTGTAAATGCACAAACAGTAATTTCTCCGCATTGCAAGGTGCAATTCTGAATTTTTTTGCTTTTTTCTGCTCCTCTTAGCATGATAAAGAAGATTCAAAGAGAGTGAGATGCCAGCTCCTTTCATTCAGTCAGTAGCTTCAAACATTTCTGGACGTTTTTCAATGGCAAAAATCAATGAATATTGTAAATGCACAAACAGTAATTTCTCCGCATTGCAAGGTGCAATTCTGAAATTTTTTGCTTTTTCCTGCTCCTCTTAGCATGATAAAGAAGATTCAAAGAGAGTGAGATGCCAGCTCCTTTCATTCAGTAAGTAGCTTCAATCATTTCTGGACGTTTTTCAATGGCAAAAATCAATGAATATTGTAAATGCACAAACAGTAATTTCTCCGCATTGCAAGGTGCAATTCTGAAATTTTTTGCTTTTTCCTGCTCCTCTTAGCATGATAAACAAGATTCAAAGAGAGTGAGATGCCAGCTCCTTTCATTCAGTCAGTAGCTTCAATCATTTCTGGACGTTTTTCAATGGCAAAAATCAATGAATATTGTAAATGCACAAACAGTAATTTCTCCGCATTGCAAGGTGCAATTCTGATATTTTTTGCTTTTTCCTGCTCCTCTTAGCATGATAAAGAAGATTCAAAGAGAGTGAGATGCCAGCTCCTTTCATTCAGTCAGTAGCTTCAAACATTTCTGGTATATGAATAACATGATGTTTTTCAATGGCAAAAATCAATGAATATTGTAAATGCACAAACAGTAATTTCTCCGCATTGAAAGGTGCAATTCTGAAATTTTTTGCTTTTTCCTGCTCCTCTTAGCATGATAAAGAAGATTCAAAGAGAGTGAGATGCCAGCTCCTTTCATTCAGTCAGTAGCTTCAAACATTTCTGGTATATGAATAACATGATGTTTTTCAATGGCAAAAATCAATGAATATTGTAAATGCACAAAGAGTAATTTCTCCGCATTGCAAGGTGCAATTCTGAAATTTTTTGCTTTTTCCTGCTCCTCTTAGCATGATAAAGAAGATTCAAAGAGAGTGAGATGCCAGCTCCTTTCATTCAGTCAGTAGCTTCAATCATTTCTGGACGTTTTTCAATGGCAAAAATCATTGAATATTGTAAATGCACAAACAGTAATTTCTCCGCATTGCAAGGTGCAATTCTGAAATTTTTTGCTTTTTCCTGCTCCTCTTAGCATGATAAAGAAGATTCAAAGAGAGTGAGATGCCAGCTCCTTTCATTCAGTCAGTAGCTTCAATCATTTCTGGTATATGAATAACATGATGTTTTTCAATGGCAAAAATCAATGAATATTGTAAATGCACAAACAGTAATTTCTCCGCATTGCAAGGTGCAATTCTGAAATTTTTTGCTTTTTCCTGTTCCTCTTAGCATGATAAACAAGATTCAAAGAGAGTGAGATGCCAGCTCCTTTCATTCAGTCAGTAGCTTCAATCATTTCTGGACGTTTTTCAATGGCAAAAATCAATGAATATTGTAAATGCACAAACAGTAATTTCTCCGCATTGCAAGGTGCAATTCTGAATTTTTTTGCTTTTTTCTGCTCCTCTTAGCATGATAAAGAAGATTCAAAGAGAGTGAGATGCCAGCTCCTTTCATTCAGTCAGTAGCTTCAAACATTTCTGGACGTTTTTCAATGGCAAAAATCAATGAATATTGTAAATGCACAAACAGTAATTTCTCCGCATTGCAAGGTGCAATTCTGAAATTTTTTGCTTTTTCCTGCTCCTCTTAGCATGATAAAGAAGATTCAAAGAGAGTGAGATGCCAGCTCCTTTCATTCAGTCAGTAGCTTCAAACATTTCTGGTATATGAATAACATGATGTTTTTCAATGGCAAAAATCAATGAATATTGTAAATGCACAAAGAGTAATTTCTCCGCATTGCAAGGTGCAATTCTGAAATTTTTTGCTTTTTCCTGCTCCTCTTAGCATGATAAAGAAGATTCAAAGAGAGTGAGATGCCAGCTCCTTTCATTCAGTCAGTAGCTTCAATCATTTCTGGACGTTTTTCAATGGCAAAAATCATTGAATATTGTAAATGCACAAACAGTAATTTCTCCGCATTGCAAGGTGCAATTCTGAAATTTTTTGCTTTTTCCTGCTCCTCTTAGCATGATAAAGAAGATTCAAAGAGAGTGAGATGCCAGCTCCTTTCATTCAGTCAGTAGCTTCAATCATTTCTGGTATATGAATAACATGATGTTTTTCAATGGCAAAAATCAATGAATATTGTAAATGCACAAACAGTAATTTCTCCGCATTGCAAGGTGCAATTCTGAAATTTTTTGCTTTTTCCTGCTCCTCTTAGCATGATAAACAAGATTCAAAGAGAGTGAGATGCCAGCTCCTTTCATTCAGTCAGTAGCTTCAATCATTTCTGGACGTTTTTCAATGGCAAAAATCAATGAATATTGTAAATGCACAAACAGTAATTTCTCCGCATTGCAAGGTGCAATTCTGAATTTTTTTGCTTTTTTCTGCTCCTCTTAGCATGATAAAGAAGATTCAAAGAGAGTGAGATGCCAGCTCCTTTCATTCAGTCAGTAGCTTCAAACATTTCTGGACGTTTTTCAATGGCAAAAATCAATGAATATTGTAAATGCACAAACAGTAATTTCTCCGCATTGCAAGGTGCAATTCTGAAATTTTTTGCTTTTTCCTGCTCCTCTTAGCATGATAAAGAAGATTCAAAGAGAGTGAGATGCCAGCTCCTTTCATTCAGTAAGTAGCTTCAATCATTTCTGGACGTTTTTCAATGGCAAAAATCAATGAATATTGTAAATGCACAAACAGTAATTTCTCCGCATTGCAAGGTGCAATTCTGAAATTTTTTGCTTTTTCCTGCTCCTCTTAGCATGATAAACAAGATTCAAAGAGAGTGAGATGCCAGCTCCTTTCATTCAGTCAGTAGCTTCAATCATTTCTGGACGTTTTTCAATGGCAAAAATCAATGAATATTGTAAATGCACAAACAGTAATTTCTCCGCATTGCAAGGTGCAATTCTGAAATTTTTTGCTTTTTCCTGCTCCTCTTAGCATGATAAAGAAGATTCAAAGAGAGTGAGATGCCAGCTCCTTTCATTCAGTCAGTAGCTTCAAACATTTCTGGTATATGAATAACATGATGTTTTTCAATGGCAAAAATCAATGAATATTGTAAATGCACAAACAGTAATTTCTCCGCATTGAAAGGTGCAATTCTGAAATTTTTTGCTTTTTCCTGCTCCTCTTAGCATGATAAAGAAGATTCAAAGAGAGTGAGATGCCAGCTCCTTTCATTCAGTCAGTAGCTTCAATCATTTCTGGACGTTTTTCAATGGCAAAAATCAATGAATATTGTAAATGCACAAACAGTAATTTCTCCGCATTGCAAGGTGCAATTCTGAAATTTTTTGCTTTTTCCTGCTCCTCTTAGCATGATAAACAAGATTCAAAGAGAGTGAGATGCCAGCTCCTTTCATTCAGTCAGTAGCTTCAATCATTTCTGGACGTTTTTCAATGGCAAAAATCAATGAATATTGTAAATGCACAAACAGTAATTTCTCCGCATTGCAAGGTGCAATTCTGAAATTTTTTGCTTTTTTCTGCTCCTCTTAGCATGATAAAGAAGATTCAAAGAGAGTGAGATGCCAGCTCCTTTCATTCAGTCAGTAGCTTCAAACATTTCTGGTATATGAATAACATGATGTTTTTCAATGGCAAAAATCAATGAATATTGTAAATGCACAAACAGTAATTTCTCCGCATTGCAAGGTGCAATTCTGAAATTTTTTGCTTTTTCCTGCTCCTCTTAGCATGATAAAGAAGATTCAAAGAGAGTGAGATGCCAGCTCCTTTCATTCAGTCAGTAGCTTCAATCATTTCTGGACGTTTTTCAATGGCAAAAATCAATGAATATTGTAAATGCACAAACAGTAATTTCTCCGCATTGCAAGGTGCAATTCTGAAATTTTTTGCTTTTTCCTGCTCCTCTTAGCAAGATAAACAAGATTCAAAGAGAGTGAGATGCCAGCTCCTTTCATTCAGTCAGTAGCTTCAATCATTTCTGGACGTTTTTCAATGGCAAAAATCAATGAATATTGTAAATGCACAAACAGTAATTTCTCCGCATTGCAAGGTGCAATTCTGAAATTTTTTGCTTTTTCCTGCTCCTCTTAGCATGATAAAGAAGATTCAAAGAGAGTGAGATGCCAGCTCCTTTCATTCAGTCAGTAGCTTCAATCATTTCTGGACGTTTTTCAATGGCAAAAATCAATGAATATTGTAAATGCACAAACAGTAATTTCTCCGCATTGCAAGGTGCAATTCTGAAATTTTTTGCTTTTTCCTGCTCCTCTTAGCATGATAAAGAAGATTTAAAGAGAGTGAGATGCCAGCTCCTTTCATTCAGTCAGTAGCTTCAATCATTTCTGGACGTTTTTCAATGGCAAAAATCAATGAATATTGTAAATGCACAAAACAGTAATTTCTCCGCATTGCAAGGTGCAATTCTGAATTTTTTTGCTTTTTCCTGCTCCTCTTAGCATGATAAAGAAGATTCAAATAGAGTGAGATGCCAGCTCCTTTCATTCAGTCAGTAGCTTCAAACATTTCTGGTATATGAATAACATGATGTTTTTCAATGGCAAAAATCAATGAATATTGTAAATGCACAAACAGTAATTTCTCCGCATTGCAAGGTGCAATTTTGAAATTTTTTGCTTTTTCCTGCTCCTCTTAGCATGATAAAGAAGATTCAAAGAGAGTGAGATGCCAGCTCCTTTCATTCAGTCAGTAGCTTCAATCATTTCTGGACGTTTTTCAATGGCAAAAATCAATGAATATTGTAAATGCACAAACAGTAATTTCTCCGCATTGCAAGGTGCAATTCTGAAATTTTTTGCTTTTTCCTGCTCCTCTTAGCAAGATAAACAAGATTCAAAGAGAGTGAGATGCCAGCTCCTTTCATTCAGTCAGTAGCTTCAATCATTTCTGGACGTTTTTCAATGGCAAAAATCAATGAATATTGTAAATGCACAAACAGTAATTTCTCCGCATTGCAAGGTGCAATTCTGAAATTTTTTGCTTTTTCCTGCTCCTCTTAGCATGATAAAGAAGATTCAAAGAGAGTGAGATGCCAGCTCCTTTCATTCAGTCAGTAGCTTCAATCATTTCTGGACGTTTTTCAATGGCAAAAATCAATGAATATTGTAAATGCACAAACAGTAATTTCTCCGCATTGCAAGGTGCAATTCTGAAATTTTTTGCTTTTTCCTGCTCCTCTTAGCATGATAAAGAAGATTCAAAGAGAGTGAGATGCCAGCTCCTTTCATTCAGTCAGTAGCTTCAATCATTTCTGGACGTTTTTCAATGGCAAAAATCAATGAATATTGTAAATGCACAAAACAGTAATTTCTCCGCATTGCAAGGTGCAATTCTGAATTTTTTTGCTTTTTCCTGCTCCTCTTAGCATGATAAAGAAGATTCAAAGAGAGTGAGATGCCAGCTCCTTTCATTCAGTCAGTAGCTTCAAACATTTCTGGTATATGAATAACATGATGTTTTTCAATGGCAAAAATCAATGAATATTGTAAATGCACAAACAGTAATTTCTCCGCATTGCAAGGTGCAATTTTGAAATTTTTTGCTTTTTCCTGCTCCTCTTAGCATGATAAAGAAGATTCAAAGAGAGTGAGATGCCAGCTCCTTTCATTCAGTCAGTAGCTTCAATCATTTCTGGACGTTTTTCAATGGCAAAAATCAATGAATATTGTAAATGCACAAACAGTAATTTCTCCGCATTGCAAGGTGCAATTCTGAAATTTTTTGCTTTTTCCTGCTCCACTTAGCATGATAAACTAGATTCAAAGAGAGTGAGATGCCAGCTCCTTTCATTCAGTCAGTAGCTTCAATCATTTCTGGATGTTTTTCAATGGCAAAAGTCAATGAATATTGTAAATGCACAAACAGTAATTTCTCCGCATTGCAAGGTGCAATTCTGAAATTTTTTGCTTTTTCCTGCTCCTCTTAGCATGATAAACAAGATTCAAAGAGAATGAGATGCCAGCTCCTTTCATTCAGTCAGTAGCTTCAATCATTTCTGGACGTTTTTCAATGGCAAAAATCAATGAATATTGTAAATGCACAAACAGTAATTTCTCCGCATTGCAAGGTGCAATTCTGAAATTTTTTGCTTTTTCCTGCTCCTCTTAGCATGATAAAGAAGATTCAAAGAGAGTGAGATGCCAGCTCCTTTCATTCAGTCAGTAGCTTCAAACATTTCTGGTATATGAATAACATGATGTTTTTCAATGGCGAAAATCAATGAATATTGTAAATGCACAAACAGTAATTTCTCCGCATTGCAAGGTGCAATTCTGAAATTTTTTGCTTTTTCCTGCTCCTCTTAGCATGATAAAGAAGATTCAAAGAGAGTGAGATGCCAGCTCCTTTCATTCAGTCAGTAGCTTCAATCATTTCTGGACGTTTTTCAATGGCAAAAATTAATGAATATTGTAAATGCACAAACAGTAATTTCTCCGCATTGCAAGGTGCAATTCTGAATTTTTTTGCTTTTTCCTGCTCCTCTTAGCATGATAAAGAAGATTCAAAGAGACTGAGATGCCAGCTCCTTTCATTCAGTCAGTAGCTTCAAACATTTCTGGTATATGAATAACATGATGTTTTTCAATGGCAAAAATCAATGAATATTGTAAATGCACAAACAGTAATTTCTCCGCATTGCAAGGTGCAATTTTGAAATTTTTTGCTTTTTCCTGCTCCTCTTAGCATGATAAAGAAGATTCAAAGAGAGTGAGATGCCAGCTCCTTTCATTCAGTCAGTAGCTTCAATCATTTCTGGACGTTTTTCAATGGCAAAAATCAATGAATATTGTAAATGCACAAACAGTAATTTCTCCGCATTGCAAGGTGCAATTCTGAAATTTTTTGCTTTTTCCTGCTCCTCTTAGCAAGATAAACAAGATTCAAAGAGAGTGAGATGCCAGCTCCTTTCATTCAGTCAGTAGCTTCAATCATTTCTGGACGTTTTTCAATGGCAAAAATCAATGAATATTGTAAATGCACAAACAGTAATTTCTCCGCATTGCAAGGTGCAATTCTGAAATTTTTTGCTTTTTCCTGCTCCTCTTAGCATGATAAAGAAGATTCAAAGAGAGTGAGATGCCAGCTCCTTTCATTCAGTCAGTAGCTTCAATCATTTCTGGACGTTTTTCAATGGCAAAAATCAATGAATATTGTAAATGCACAAACAGTAATTTCTCCGCATTGCAAGGTGCAATTCTGAAATTTTTTGCTTTTTCCTGCTCCTCTTAGCATGATAAAGAAGATTCAAAGAGAGTGAGATGCCAGCTCCTTTCATTCAGTCAGTAGCTTCAATCATTTCTGGACGTTTTTCAATGGCAAAAATCAATGAATATTGTAAAAGCACAAAACAGTAATTTCTCCGCATTGCAAGGTGCAATTCTGAATTTTTTTGCTTTTTCCTGCTCCTCTTAGCATGATAAAGAAGATTCAAAGAGAGTGAGATGCCAGCTCCTTTCATTCAGTCAGTAGCTTCAAACATTTCTGGTATATGAATAACATGATGTTTTTCAATGGCAAAAATCAATGAATATTGTAAATGCACAAACAGTAATTTCTCCGCATTGCAAGGTGCAATTTTGAAATTTTTTGCTTTTTCCTGCTCCTCTTAGCATGATAAAGAAGATTCAAAGAGAGTGAGATGCCAGCTCCTTTCATTCAGTCAGTAGCTTCAATCATTTCTGGACGTTTTTCAATGGCAAAAATCAATGAATATTGTAAATGCACAAACAGTAATTTCTCCGCATTGCAAGGTGCAATTCTGAAATTTTTTGCTTTTTCCTGCTCCTCTTAGCATGATAAACAAGATTCAAAGAGAATGAGATGCCAGATCCTTTCATTCAGTCAGTAGCTTCAATCATTTCTGGACGTTTTTCAATGGCAAAAATCAATGAATATTGTATATGCACAAACAGTAATTTCTCCGCATTGAAAGGTGCAATTCTGAAATTTTTTGCTTTTTCCTGCTCCTCTTAGCATGATAAAGAAGATTCAAAGAGAGTGAGATGCCAGCTCCTTTCATTCAGTCAGTAGCTTCAAACATTTCTGGTATATGAATAACATGATGTTTTTCAATGGCAAAAATCAATGAATATTGTAAATGCACAAACAGTAATTTCTCCGCATTGCAAGGTGCAATTCTGAAATTTTTTGCTTTTTCCTGCTCCTCTTAGCATGATAAAGAAGATTCAAAGAGAGTGAGATGCCAGCTCCTTTCATTCAGTCAGTAGCTTCAATCATTTCTGGACGTTTTTCAATGGCAAAAATCAATGAATATTGTAAATGCACAAACAGTAATTTCTCCGCATTGCAAGGTGCAATTCTGAAATTTTTTGCTTTTTTCTGCTCCTCTTAGCATGATAAAGAAGATTCAAAGAGAGTGAGATGCCAGCTCCTTTCATTCAGTCAGTAGCTTCAAACATTTCTGGTATATGAATAACATGATGTTTTTCAATGGCAAAAATCAATGAATATTGTAAATGCACAAACAGTAATTTCTCCGCATTGCAAGGTGCAATTCTGAAATTTTTTGCTTTTTCCTGCTCCTCTTAGCATGATAAAGAAGATTCAAAGAGAGTGAGATGCCAGCTCCTTTCATTCAGTCAGTAGCTTCAAACATTTCTGGTATATGAATAACATGATGTTTTTCAATGGCAAAAATCAATGAATATTGTAAATGCACAAAGAGTAATTTCTCTGCATTGCAAGGTGCAATTCTGAAATTTTTTGCTTTTTCCTGCTCCTCTTAGCATGATAAAGAAGATTCAAAGAGAGTGAGATGCCAGCTCCTTTCATTCAGTCAGTAGCTTCAATCATTTCTGGACGTTTTTCAATGGCAAAAATCATTGAATATTGTAAATGCACAAACAGTAATTTCTCCGCATTGCAAGGTGCAATTCTGAAATTTTTTGCTTTTTCCTGCTCCTCTTAGCATGATAAAGAAGATTCAAAGAGAGTGAGATGCCAGCTCCTTTCATTCAGTCAGTAGCTTCAATCATTTCTGGTATATGAATAACATGATGTTTTTCAATGGCAAAAATCAATGAATATTGTAAATGCACAAACAGTAATTTCTCCGCATTGCAAGGTGCAATTCTGAAATTTTTTGCTTTTTCCTGCTACTCTTAGCATGATAAACAAGATTCAAAGAGAGTGAGATGCCAGCTCCTTTCATTCAGTCAGTAGCTTCAATCATTTCTGGACGTTTTTCAATGGCAAAAATCAATGAATATTGTAAATGCACAAACAGTAATTTCTCCGCATTGCAAGGTGCAATTCTGAATTTTTTTGCTTTTTTCTGCTCCTCTTAGCATGATAAAGAAGATTTAAAGAGAGTGAGATGCCAGCTCCTTTTATTCAGTCAGTAGCTTCAAACATTTCTGGACGTTTTTCAATGGCAAAAATCAATGAATATTGTAAATGCACAAACAGTAATTTCTCCGCATTGCAAGGTGCAATTCTGAAATTTTTTGCTTTTTCCTGCTCCTCTTAGCATGATAAAGAAGATTCAAAGAGAGTGAGATGCCAGCTCCTTTCATTCAGTCAGTAGCTTCAAACATTTCTGGTATATGAATAACATGATGTTTTTCAATGGCAAAAATCAATGAATATTGTAAATGCACAAACAGTAATTTCTCCGCATTGCAAGGTGCAATTCTGAAATTTTTTGCTTTTTCCTGCTCCTCTTAGCATGATAAAGAAGATTCAAAGAGAGTGAGATGCCAGCTCCTTTCATTCAGTCAGTAGCTTCAATCATTTCTGGACGTTTTTCAATGGCAAAAATCATTGAATATTGTAAATGCACAAACAGTAATTTCTCCGCATTGCAAGGTGCAATTCTGAAATTTTTTGCTTTTTCCTGCTCCTCTTAGCATGATAAAGAAGATTCAAAGAGAGTGAGATGCCAGCTCCTTTCATTCAGTCAGTAGCTTCAATCATTTCTGGTATATGAATAACATGATGTTTTTCAATGGCAAAAATCAATGAATATTGTAAATGCACAAACAGTAATTTCTCCGCATTGCAAGGTGCAATTCTGAAATTTTTTGCTTTTTCCTGCTCCTCTTAGCATGATAAACAAGATTCAAAGAGAGTGAGATGCCAGCTCCTTTCATTCAGTCAGTAGCTTCAATCATTTCTGGACGTTTTTCAATGGCAAAAATCAATGAATATTGTAAATGCACAAACAGTAATTTCTCCGCATTGCAAGGTGCAATTCTGAATTTTTTTGCTTTTTTCTGCTCCTCTTAGCATGATAAAGAAGATTCAAAGAGAGTGAGATGCCAGCTCCTTTCATTCAGTCAGTAGCTTCAAACATTTCTGGACGTTTTTCAATGGCAAAAATCAATGAATATTGTAAATGCACAAACAGTAATTTCTCCGCATTGCAAGGTGCAATTCTGAAATTTTTTGCTTTTTCCTGCTCCTCTTAGCATGATAAAGAAGATTCAAAGAGAGTGAGATGCCAGCTCCTTTCATTCAGTAAGTAGCTTCAATCATTTCTGGACGTTTTTCAATGGCAAAAATCAATGAATATTGTAAATGCACAAACAGTAATTTCTCCGCATTGCAAGGTGCAATTCTGAAATTTTTTGCTTTTTCCTGCTCCTCTTAGCATGATAAACAAGATTCAAAGAGAGTGAGATGCCAGCTCCTTTCATTCAGTCAGTAGCTTCAATCATTTCTGGATATTTTTCAATGGCTAAAATCAATGAATATTGTAAATGCACAAACAGTAATTTCTCCGCATTGCAAGGTGCAATTCTGAAATTTTTTGCTTTTTCCTGCTCCTCTTAGCATGATAAAGAAGATTCAAAGAGAGTGAGATGCCAGCTCCTTTCATTCAGTCAGTAGCTTCAAACATTTCTGGTATATGAATAACATGATGTTTTTCAATGGCAAAAATCAATGAATATTGTAAATGCACAAACAGTAATTTCTCCGCATTGAAAGGTGCAATTCTGAAATTTTTTGCTTTTTCCTGCTCCTCTTAGCATGATAAAGAAGATTCAAAGAGAGTGAGATGCCAGCTCCTTTCATTCAGTCAGTAGCTTCAATCATTTCTGGACGTTTTTCAATGGCAAAAATCAATGAATATTGTAAATGCACAAACAGTAATTTCTCCGCATTGCAAGGTGCAATTCTGAAATTTTTTGCTTTTTTCTGCTCCTCTTAGCATGATAAAGAAGATTCAAAGAGAGTGAGATGCCAGCTCCTTTCATTCAGTCAGTAGCTTCAAACATTTCTGGACGTTTTTCAATGGCAAAAATCAATGAATATTGTAAATGCACAAACAGTAATTTCTCCGCATTGCAAGGTGCAATTCTGAAATTTTTTGCTTTTTCCTGCTCCTCTTAGCAAGATAAACAAGATTCAAAGAGAGTGAGATGCCAGCTCCTTTCATTCAGTCAGTAGCTTCAAACATTTCTGGTATATGAATAACATGATGTTTTTCAATGGCAAAAATCAATGAATATTGTAAATGCACAAACAGTAATTTCTCCGCATTGCAAGGTGCAATTTTGAAATTTTTTGCTTTTTCCTGCTCCTCTTAGCATGATAAAGAAGATTCAAAGAGAGTGAGATGCCAGCTCCTTTCATTCAGTCAGTAGCTTCAATCATTTCTGGACGTTTTTCAATGGCAAAAATCAATGAATATTGTAAATGCACAAACAGTAATTTCTCCGCATTGCAAGGTGCAATTCTGAAATTTTTTGCTTTTTCCTGCTCCTCTTAGCATGATAAACAAGATTCAAAGAGAGTGAGATGCCAGCTCCTTTCATTCAGTCAGTAGCTTCAATCATTTCTGGATGTTTTTCAATGGCAAAAATCAATGAATATTGTAAATGCACAAACAGTAATTTCTCCGCATTGCAAGGTGCAATTCTGAAATTTTTTGCTTTTTTCTGCTCCTCTTAGCATGATAAAGAAGATTCAAAGAGAGTGAGATGCCAGCTCCTTTCATTCAGTCAGTAGCTTCAAACATTTCTGGTATATGAATAACATGATGTTTTTCAATGGCAAAAATCAATGAATATTGTAAATGCACAAACAGTAATTTCTCCGCATTGCAAGGTGCAATTCTGAAATTTTTTGCTTTTTCCTGCTCCTCTTAGCATGATAAAGAAGATTCAAAGAGAGTGAGATGCCAGCTCCTTTCATTCAGTCAGTAGCTTCAAACATTTCTGGTATATGAATAACATGATGTTTTTCAATGGCAAAAATCAATGAATATTGTAAATGCACAAAGAGTAATTTCTCTGCATTGCAAGGTGCAATTCTGAAATTTTTTGCTTTTTCCTGCTCCTCTTAGCATGATAAAGAAGATTCAAAGAGAGTGAGATGCCAGCTCCTTTCATTCAGTCAGTAGCTTCAATCATTTCTGGACGTTTTTCAATGGCAAAAATCATTGAATATTGTAAATGCACAAACAGTAATTTCTCCGCATTGCAAGGTGCAATTCTGAAATTTTTTGCTTTTTCCTGCTCCTCTTAGCATGATAAAGAAGATTCAAAGAGAGTGAGATGCCAGCTCCTTTCATTCAGTCAGTAGCTTCAATCATTTCTGGTATATGAATAACATGATGTTTTTCAATGGCAAAAATCAATGAATATTGTAAATGCACAAACAGTAATTTCTCCGCATTGCAAGGTGCAATTCTGAAATTTTTTGCTTTTTCCTGCTCCTCTTAGCATGATAAACAAGATTCAAAGAGAGTGAGATGCCAGCTCCTTTCATTCAGTCAGTAGCTTCAATCATTTCTGGACGTTTTTCAATGGCAAAAATCAATGAATATTGTAAATGCACAAACAGTAATTTCTCCGCATTGCAAGGTGCAATTCTGAATTTTTTTGCTTTTTTCTGCTCCTCTTAGCATGATAAAGAAGATTCAAAGAGAGTGAGATGCCAGCTCCTTTCATTCAGTCAGTAGCTTCAAACATTTCTGGACGTTTTTCAATGGCAAAAATCAATGAATATTGTAAATGCACAAACAGTAATTTCTCCGCATTGCAAGGTGCAATTCTGAAATTTTTTGCTTTTTCCTGCTCCTCTTAGCATGATAAAGAAGATTCAAAGAGAGTGAGATGCCAGCTCCTTTCATTCAGTAAGTAGCTTCAATCATTTCTGGACGTTTTTCAATGGCAAAAATCAATGAATATTGTAAATGCACAAACAGTAATTTCTCCGCATTGCAAGGTGCAATTCTGAAATTTTTTGCTTTTTCCTGCTCCTCTTCGCATGATAAACAAGATTCAAAGAGAGTGAGATGCCAGCTCCTTTCATTCAGTCAGTAGCTTCAATCATTTCTGGACGTTTTTCAATGGCAAAAATCAATGAATATTGTAAATGCACAAACAGTAATTTCTCCGCATTGCAAGGTGCAATTCTGAAATTTTTTGCTTTTTCCTGCTCCTCTTAGCATGATAAAGAAGATTCAAAGAGAGTGAGATGCCAGCTCCTTTCATTCAGTCAGTAGCTTCAAACATTTCTGGTATATGAATAACATGATGTTTTTCAATGGCAAAAATCAATGAATATTGTAAATGCACAAACAGTAATTTCTCCGCATTGAAAGGTGCAATTCTGAAATTTTTTGCTTTTTCCTGCTCCTCTTAGCATGATAAAGAAGATTCAAAGAGAGTGAGATGCCAGCTCCTTTCATTCAGTCAGTAGCTTCAATCATTTCTGGACGTTTTTCAATGGCAAAAATCAATGAATATTGTAAATGCACAAACAGTAATTTCTCCGCATTGCAAGGTGCAATTCTGAAATTTTTTGCTTTTTTCTGCTCCTCTTAGCATGATAAAGAAGATTCAAAGAGAGTGAGATGCCAGCTCCTTTCATTCAGTCAGTAGCTTCAAACATTTCTGGACGTTTTTCAATGGCAAAAATCAATGAATATTGTAAATGCACAAACAGTAATTTCTCCGCATTGCAAGGTGCAATTCTGAAATTTTTTGCTTTTTCCTGCTCCTCTTAGCAAGATAAACAAGATTCAAAGAGAGTGAGATGCCAGCTCCTTTCATTCAGTCAGTAGCTTCAAACATTTCTGGTATATGAATAACATGATGTTTTTCAATGGCAAAAATCAATGAATATTGTAAATGCACAAACAGTAATTTCTCCGCATTGCAAGGTGCAATTTTGAAATTTTTTGCTTTTTCCTGCTCCTCTTAGCATGATAAAGAAGATTCAAAGAGAGTGAGATGCCAGCTCCTTTCATTCAGTCAGTAGCTTCAATCATTTCTGGACGTTTTTCAATGGCAAAAATCAATGAATATTGTAAATGCACAAACAGTAATTTCTCCGCATTGCAAGGTGCAATTCTGAAATTTTTTGCTTTTTCCTGCTCCTCTTAGCATGATAAACAAGATTCAAAGAGAGTGAGATGCCAGCTCCTTTCATTCAGTCAGTAGCTTCAATCATTTCTGGATGTTTTTCAATGGCAAAAATCAATGAATATTGTAAATGCACAAACAGTAATTTCTCCGCATTGCAAGGTGCAATTCTGAAATTTTTTGCTTTTTTCTGCTCCTCTTAGCATGATAAAGAAGATTCAAAGAGAGTGAGATGCCAGCTCCTTTCATTCAGTCAGTAGCTTCAAACATTTCTGGTATATGAATAACATGATGTTTTTCAATGGCAAAAATCAATGAATATTGTAAATGCACAAACAGTAATTTCTCCGCATTGCAAGGTGCAATTCTGAAATTTTTTGCTTTTTCCTGCTCCTCTTAGCATGATAAAGAAGATTCAAAGAGAGTGAGATGCCAGCTCCTTTCATTCAGTCAGTAGCTTCAAACATTTCTGGTATATGAATAACATGATGTTTTTCAATGGCAAAAATCAATGAATATTGTAAATGCACAAAGAGTAATTTCTCTGCATTGCAAGGTGCAATTCTGAAATTTTTTGCTTTTTCCTGCTCCTCTTAGCATGATAAAGAAGATTCAAAGAGAGTGAGATGCCAGCTCCTTTCATTCAGTCAGTAGCTTCAATCATTTCTGGACGTTTTTCAATGGCAAAAATCATTGAATATTGTAAATGCACAAACAGTAATTTCTCCGCATTGCAAGGTGCAATTCTGAAATTTTTTGCTTTTTCCTGCTCCTCTTAGCATGATAAAGAAGATTCAAAGAGAGTGAGATGCCAGCTCCTTTCATTCAGTCAGTAGCTTCAATCATTTCTGGTATATGAATAACATGATGTTTTTCAATGGCAAAAATCAATGAATATTGTAAATGCACAAACAGTAATTTCTCCGCATTGCAAGGTGCAATTCTGAAATTTTTTGCTTTTTCCTGCTCCTCTTAGCATGATAAACAAGATTCAAAGAGAGTGAGATGCCAGCTCCTTTCATTCAGTCAGTAGCTTCAATCATTTCTGGACGTTTTTCAATGGCAAAAATCAATGAATATTGTAAATGCACAAACAGTAATTTCTCCGCATTGCAAGGTGCAATTCTGAATTTTTTTGCTTTTTTCTGCTCCTCTTAGCATGATAAAGAAGATTTAAAGAGAGTGAGATGCCAGCTCCTTTCATTCAGTCAGTAGCTTCAAACATTTCTGGACGTTTTTCAATGGCAAAAATCAATGAATATTGTAAATGCACAAACAGTAATTTCTCCGCATTGCAAGGTGCAATTCTGAAATTTTTTGCTTTTTCCTGCTCCTCTTAGCATGATAAAGAAGATTCAAAGAGAGTGAGATGCCAGCTCCTTTCATTCAGTCAGTAGCTTCAAACATTTCTGGTATATGAATAACATGATGTTTTTCAATGGCAAAAATCAATGAATATTGTAAATGCACAAACAGTAATTTCTCCGCATTGCAAGGTGCAATTCTGAAATTTTTTGCTTTTTCCTGCTCCTCTTAGCATGATAAACAAGATTCAAAGAGAGTGAGATGCCAGCTCCTTTCATTCAGTCAGTAGCTTCAATCATTTCTGGACGTTTTTCAATGGCAAAAATCAATGAATATTGTAAATGCACAAACAGTAATTTCTCCGCATTGCAAGGTGCAATTCTGAAATTTTTTGCTTTTTCCTGCTCCTCTTAGCATGATAAAGAAGATTCAAAGAGAGTGAGATGCCAGCTCCTTTCATTCAGTCAGTAGCTTCAAACATTTCTGGTATATGAATAACATGATGTTTTTCAATGGCAAAAATCAATGAATATTGTAAATGCACAAACAGTAATTTCTCCGCATTGAAAGGTGCAATTCTGAAATTTTTTGCTTTTTCCTGCTCCTCTTCGCATGATAAAGAAGATTCAAAGAGAGTGAGATGCCAGCTCCTTTCATTCAGTCAGTAGCTTCAATCATTTCTGGACGTTTTTCAATGGCAAAAATCAATGAATATTGTAAATGCACAAACAGTAATTTCTCCGCATTGCAAGGTGCAATTCTGAAATTTTTTGCTTTTTTCTGCTCCTCTTAGCATGATAAAGAAGATTCAAAGAGAGTGAGATGCCAGCTCCTTTCATTCAGTCAGTAGCTTCAAACATTTCTGGACGTTTTTCAATGGCAAAAATCAATGAATATTGTAAATGCACAAACAGTAATTTCTCCGCATTGCAAGGTGCAATTCTGAAATTTTTTGCTTTTTCCTGCTCCTCTTAGCAAGATAAACAAGATTCAAAGAGAGTGAGATGCCAGCTCCTTTCATTCAGTCAGTAGCTTCAAACATTTCTGGTATATGAATAACATGATGTTTTTCAATGGCAAAAATCAATGAATATTGTAAATGCACAAACAGTAATTTCTCCGCATTGCAAGGTGCAATTTTGAAATTTTTTGCTTTTTCCTGCTCCTCTTAGCATGATAAAGAAGATTCAAAGAGAGTGAGATGCCAGCTCCTTTCATTCAGTCAGTAGCTTCAATCATTTCTGGACGTTTTTCAATGGCAAAAATCAATGAATATTGTAAATGCACAAACAGTAATTTCTCCGCATTGCAAGGTGCAATTCTGAAATTTTTTGCTTTTTCCTGCTCCTCTTAGCATGATAAACAAGATTCAAAGAGAGTGAGATGCCAGCTCCTTTCATTCAGTCAGTAGCTTCAATCATTTCTGGATGTTTTTCAATGGCAAAAATCAATGAATATTGTAAATGCACAAACAGTAATTTCTCCGCATTGCAAGGTGCAATTCTGAAATTTTTTGCTTTTTTCTGCTCCTCTTAGCATGATAAAGAAGATTCAAAGAGAGTGAGATGCCAGCTCCTTTCATTCAGTCAGTAGCTTCAAACATTTCTGGTATATGAATAACATGATGTTTTTCAATGGCAAAAATCAATGAATATTGTAAATGCACAAACAGTAATTTCTCCGCATTGCAAGGTGCAATTCTGATTTTTTTTGCTTTTTTCTGCTCCTCTTAGCATGATAAAGAAGATTCAAAGAGAGTGAGATGCCAGCTCCTTTCATTCAGTCAGTAGCTTCAAACATTTCTGGTATATGAATAACATGATGTTTTTCAATGGCAAAAATCAATGAATATTGTAAATGCACAAACAGTAATTTCTCCGCATTGCAAGGTGCAATTCTGAAATTTTTTGCTTTTTCCTGCTCCTCTTAGCATGATAAAGAAGATTCAAAGAGAGTGAGATGCCAGCTCCTTTCATTCAGTCAGTAGCTTCAATCATTTCTGGACGTTTTTCAATGGCAAAAATCAATGAATATTGTAAATGCACAAACAGTAATTTCTCCGCATTGCAAGGTGCAATTCTGAAATTTTTTGCTTTTTCCTGCTCCTCTTAGCATGATAAAGAAGATTCAAAGAGAGTGAGATGCCAGCTCCTTTCATTCAGTCAGTAGCTTCAAACATTTCTGGTATATGAATAACATGATGTTTTTCAATGGCAAAAATCAATGAATATTGTAAATGCACAAACAGTAATTTCTCCGCATTGCAAGGTGCAATTCTGAAATTTTTTGCTTTTTCCTGCTCCTCTTAGCATGATAAAGAAGATTCAAAGAGAGTGAGATGCCAGCTCCTTTCATTCAGTCAGTAGCTTCAATCATTTCTGGACGTTTTTCAATGGCAAAAATCATTGAATATTGTAAATGCACAAACAGTAATTTCTCCGCATTGCAAGGTGCAATTCTGAATTTTTTTGCTTTTTCCTGCTCCTCTTAGCATGATAAAGAAGATTCAAAGAGAGTGAGATGCCAGCTCCTTTCATTCAGTCAGTAGCTTCAATCATTTCTGGTATATGAATAACATGATGTTTTTCAATGGCAAAAATCAATGAATATTGTAAATGCACAAACAGTAATTTCTCCGCATTGCAAGGTGCAATTCTGAAATTTTTTGCTTTTTCCTGCTCCTCTTAGCATGATAAACAAGATTCAAAGAGAGTGAGATGCCAGCTCCTTTCATTCAGTCAGTAGCTTCAATCATTTCTGGACGTTTTTCAATGGCAAAAATCAATGAATATTGTAAATGCACAAACAGTAATTTCTCCGCATTGCAAGGTGCAATTCTGAATTTTTTTGCTTTTTTCTGCTCCTCTTAGCATGATAAAGAAGATTCAAAGAGAGTGAGATGCCAGCTCCTTTCATTCAGTCAGTAGCTTCAAACATTTCTGGACGTTTTTCAATGGCAAAAATCAATGAATATTGTAAATGCACAAACAGTAATTTCTCCGCATTGCAAGGTGCAATTCTGAAATTTTTTGCTTTTTCCTGCTCCTCTTAGCATGATAAAGAAGATTCAAAGAGAGTGAGATGCCAGCTCCTTTCATTCAGTAAGTAGCTTCAATCATTTCTGGACGTTTTTCAATGGCAAAAATCAATGAATATTGTAAATGCACAAACAGTAATTTCTCCGCATTGCAAGGTGCAATTCTGAAATTTTTTGCTTTTTCCTGCTCCTCTTAGCATGATAAACAAGATTCAAAGAGAGTGAGATGCCAGCTCCTTTCATTCAGTCAGTAGCTTCAATCATTTCTGGACGTTTCTCAATGGCAAAAATCAATGAATATTGTAAATGCACAAACAGTAATTTCTCCGCATTGCAAGGTGCAATTCTGAAATTTTTTGCTTTTTCCTGCTCCTCTTAGCATGATAAAGAAGATTCAAAGAGAGTGAGATGCCAGCTCCTTTCATTCAGTCAGTAGCTTCAAACATTTCTGGTATATGAATAACATGATGTTTTTCAATGGCAAAAATCAATGAATATTGTAAATGCACAAACAGTAATTTCTCCGCATTGAAAGGTGCAATTCTGAAATTTTTTGCTTTTTCCTGCTCCTCTTAGCATGATAAGATTCAAAGAGAGTGAGATGCCAGCTCCTTTCATTCAGTCAGTAGCTTCAATCATTTCTGGACGTTTTTCAATGGCAAAAATCAATGAATATTGTAAATGCACAAACAGTAATTTCTCCGCATTGCAAGGTGCAATTCTGAAATTTTTTGCTTTTTCCTGCTCCTCTTAGCATGATAAAGAAGATTCAAAGAGAGTGAGATGCCAGCTCCTTTCATTCAGTCAGTAGCTTCAAACATTTCTGGTATATGAATAACATGATGTTTTTCAATGGCAAAAATCAATGAATATTGTAAATGCACAAACAGTAATTTCTCCGCATTGCAAGGTGCAATTCTGAAATTTTTTGCTTTTTCCTGCTCCTCTTAGCATGATAAAGAAGATTCAAAGAGAGTGAGATGCCAGCTCCTTTCATTCAGTCAGTAGCTTCAATCATTTCTGGACGTTTTTCAATGGCAAAAATTAATGAATATTGTAAATGCACAAACAGTAATTTCTCCGCATTGCAAGGTGCAATTCTGAATTTTTTTGCTTTTTCCTGCTCCTCTTAGCATGATAAAGAAGATTCAAAGAGAGTGAGATGCCAGCTCCTTTCATTCAGTCAGTAGCTTCAAACATTTCTGGTATATGAATAACATGATGTTTTTCAATGGCAAAAATCAATGAATATTGTAAATGCACAAACAGTAATTTCTCCGCATTGCAAGGTGCAATTTTGAAATTTTTTGCTTTTTCCTGCTCCTCTTAGCATGATAAAGAAGATTCAAAGAGAGTGAGATGCCAGCTCCTTTCATTCAGTCAGTAGCTTCAATCATTTCTGGACGTTTTTCAATGGCAAAAATCAATGAATATTGTAAATGCACAAACAGTAATTTCTCCGCATTGCAAGGTGCAATTCTGAAATTTTTTGCTTTTTCCTGCTCCTCTTAGCATGATAAACAAGATTCAAAGAGAGTGAGATGCCAGCTCCTTTCATTCAGTCAGTAGCTTCAATCATTTCTGGATGTTTTTCAATGGCAAAAATCAATGAATATTGTAAATGCACAAACAGTAATTTCTCCGCATTGCAAGGTGCAATTCTGAAATTTTTTGCTTTTTTCTGCTCCTCTTAGCATGATAAAGAAGATTCAAAGAGAGTGAGATGCCAGCTCCTTTCATTCAGTCAGTAGCTTCAAACATTTCTGGTATATGAATAACATGATGTTTTTCAATGGCAAAAATCAATGAATATTGTAAATGCACAAACAGTAATTTCTCCGCATTGCAAGGTGCAATTCTGAAATTTTTTGCTTTTTCCTTCTCCTCTTAGCATGATAAAGAAGATTCAAAGAGAGTGAGATGCCAGCTCCTTTCATTCAGTCAGTAGCTTCAAACATTTCTGGTATATGAATAACATGATGTTTTTCAATGGCAAAAATCAATGAATATTGTAAATGCACAAACAGTAATTTCTCCGCATTGCAAGGTGCAATTCTGAAATTTTTTGCTTTTTCCTGCTCCTCTTAGCATGATAAAGAAGATTCAAAGAGAGTGAGATGCCAGCTCCTTTCATTCAGTCAGTAGCTTCAATCATTTCTGGACGTTTTTCAATGGCAAAAATCAATGAATATTGTAAATGCACAAACAGTAATTTCTCCGCATTGCAAGGTGCGATTCTGAAATTTTTTGCTTTTTTCTGCTCCTCTTAGCATGATAAAGAAGATTCAAAGAGAGTGAGATGCCAGCTCCTTTCATTCAGTCAGTAGCTTCAAACATTTCTGGACGTTTTTCAATGGCAAAAATCAATGAATATTGTAAATGCACAAACAGTAATTTCTCCGCATTGCAAGGTGCAATTCTGAAATTTTTTGCTTTTTCCTGCTCCTCTTAGCAAGATAAACAAGATTCAAAGAGAGTGAGATGCCAGCTCCTTTCATTCAGTCAGTAGCTTCAAACATTTCTGGTATATGAATAACATGATGTTTTTCAATGGCAAAAATCAATGAATATTGTAAATGCACAAACAGTAATTTCTCCGCATTGCAAGGTGCAATTTTGAAATTTTTTGCTTTTTCCTGCTCCTCTTAGCATGATAAAGAAGATTCAAAGAGAGTGAGATGCCAGCTCCTTTCATTCAGTCAGTAGCTTCAATCATTTCTGGACGTTTTTCAATGGCAAAAATCAATGAATATTGTAAATGCACAAACAGTAATTTCTCCGCATTGCAAGGTGCAATTCTGAAATTTTTTGCTTTTTCCTGCTCCTCTTAGCATGATAAACAAGATTCAAAGAGAGTGAGATGCCAGCTCCTTTCATTCAGTCAGTAGCTTCAATCATTTCTGGATGTTTTTCAATGGCAAAAATCAATGAATATTGTAAATGCACAAACAGTAATTTCTCCGCATTGCAAGGTGCAATTCTGAAATTTTTTGCTTTTTTCTGCTCCTCTTAGCATGATAAAGAAGATTCAAAGAGAGTGAGATGCCAGCTCCTTTCATTCAGTCAGTAGCTTCAAACATTTCTGGTATATGAATAACATGATGTTTTTCAATGGCAAAAATCAATGAATATTGTAAATGCACAAACAGTAATTTCTCCGCATTGCAAGGTGCAATTCTGAAATTTTTTGCTTTTTCCTGCTCCTCTTAGCATGATAAAGAAGATTCAAAGAGAGTGAGATGCCAGCTCCTTTCATTCAGTCAGTAGCTTCAAACATTTCTGGTATATGAATAACATGATGTTTTTCAATGGCAAAAATCAATGAATATTGTAAATGCAGAAAGAGTAATTTCTCTGCATTGCAAGGTGCAATTCTGAAATTTTTTGCTTTTTCCTGCTCCTCTTAGCATGATAAAGAAGATTCAAAGAGAGTGAGATGCCAGCTCCTTTCATTCAGTCAGTAGCTTCAATCATTTCTGGACGTTTTTCAATGGCAAAAATCATTGAATATTGTAAATGCACAAACAGTAATTTCTCCGCATTGCAAGGTGCAATTCTGAAATTTTTTGCTTTTTCCTGCTCCTCTTAGCATGATAAAGAAGATTCAAAGAGAGTGAGATGCCAGCTCCTTTCATTCAGTCAGTAGCTTCAATCATTTCTGGTATATGAATAACATGATGTTTTTCAATGGCAAAAATCAATGAATATTGTAAATGCACAAACAGTAATTTCTCCGCATTGCAAGGTGCAATTCTGAAATTTTTTGCTTTTTCCTGCTCCTCTTAGCATGATAAACAAGATTCAAAGAGAGTGAGATGCCAGCTCCTTTCATTCAGTCAGTAGCTTCAATCATTTCTGGACGTTTTTCAATGGCAAAAATCAATGAATATTGTAAATGCACAAACAGTAATTTCTCCGCATTGCAAGGTGCAATTCTGAATTTTTTTGCTTTTTTCTGCTCCTCTTAGCATGATAAAGAAGATTTAAAGAGAGTGAGATGCCAGCTCCTTTCATTCAGTCAGTAGCTTCAAACATTTCTGGACGTTTTTCAATGGCAAAAATCAATGAATATTGTAAATGCACAAACAGTAATTTCTCCGCATTGCAAGGTGCAATTCTGAAATTTTTTGCTTTTTCCTGCTCCTCTTAGCATGATAAAGAAGATTCAAAGAGAGTGAGATGCCAGCTCCTTTCATTCAGTCAGTAGCTTCAAACATTTCTGGTATATGAATAACATGATGTTTTTCAATGGCAAAAATCAATGAATATTGTAAATGCACAAAGAGTAATTTCTCCGCATTGCAAGGTGCAATTCTGAAATTTTTTGCTTTTTCCTGCTCCTCTTAGCATGATAAAGAAGATTCAAAGAGAGTGAGATGCCAGCTCCTTTCATTCAGTCAGTAGCTTCAATCATTTCTGGACGTTTTTCAATGGCAAAAATCATTGAATATTGTAAATGCACAAACAGTAATTTCTCCGCATTGCAAGGTGCAATTCTGAAATTTTTTGCTTTTTCCTGCTCCTCTTAGCATGATAAAGAAGATTCAAAGAGAGTGAGATGCCAGCTCCTTTCATTCAGTCAGTAGCTTCAATCATTTCTGGTATATGAATAACATGATGTTTTTCAATGGCAAAAATCAATGAATATTGTAAATGCACAAACAGTAATTTCTCCGCATTGCAAGGTGCAATTCTGAAATTTTTTGCTTTTTCCTGCTCCTCTTAGCATGATAAACAAGATTCAAAGAGAGTGAGATGCCAGCTCCTTTCATTCAGTCAGTAGCTTCAATCATTTCTGGACGTTTTTCAATGGCAAAAATCAATGAATATTGTAAATGCACAAACAGTAATTTCTCCGCATTGCAAGGTGCAATTCTGAATTTTTTTGCTTTTTTCTGCTCCTCTTAGCATGATAAAGAAGATTCAAAGAGAGTGAGATGCCAGCTCCTTTCATTCAGTCAGTAGCTTCAAACATTTCTGGACGTTTTTCAATGGCAAAAATCAATGAATATTGTAAATGCACAAACAGTAATTTCTCCGCATTGCAAGGTGCAATTCTGAAATTTTTTGCTTTTTCCTGCTCCTCTTAGCATGATAAAGAAGATTCAAAGAGAGTGAGATGCCAGCTCCTTTCATTCAGTAAGTAGCTTCAATCATTTCTGGACGTTTTTCAATGGCAAAAATCAATGAATATTGTAAATGCACAAACAGTAATTTCTCCGCATTGCAAGGTGCAATTCTGAAATTTTTTGCTTTTTCCTGCTCCTCTTAGCATGATAAACAAGATTCAAAGAGAGTGAGATGCCAGCTCCTTTCATTCAGTCAGTAGCTTCAATCATTTCTGGACGTTTTTCAATGGCAAAAATCAATGAATATTGTAAATGCACAAACAGTAATTTCTCCGCATTGCAAGGTGCAATTCTGAAATTTTTTGCTTTTTCCTGCTCCTCTTAGCATGATAAAGAAGATTCAAAGAGAGTGAGATGCCAGCTCCTTTCATTCAGTCAGTAGCTTCAAACATTTCTGGTATATGAATAACATGATGTTTTTCAATGGCAAAAATCAATGAATATTGTAAATGCACAAACAGTAATTTCTCCGCATTGAAAGGTGCAATTCTGAAATTTTTTGCTTTTTCCTGCTCCTCTTAGCATGATAAAGAAGATTCAAAGAGAGTGAGATGCCAGCTCCTTTCATTCAGTCAGTAGCTTCAATCATTTCTGGACGTTTTTCAATGGCAAAAATCAATGAATATTGTAAATGCACAAACAGTAATTTCTCCGCATTGCAAGGTGCAATTCTGAAATTTTTTGCTTTTTCCTGCTCCTCTTAGCATAATAAACAAGATTCAAAGAGAGTGAGATGCCAGCTCCTTTCATTCAGTCAGTAGCTTCAATCATTTCTGGACGTTTTTCAATGGCAAAAATCAATGAATATTGTAAATGCACAAACAGTAATTTCTCCGCATTGCAAGGTGCAATTCTGAAATTTTTTGCTTTTTTCTGCTCCTCTTAGCATGATAAAGAAGATTCAAAGAGAGTGAGATGCCAGCTCCTTTCATTCAGTCAGTAGCTTCAAACATTTCTGGTATATGAATAACATGATGTTTTTCAATGGCAAAAATCAATGAATATTGTAAATGCACAAACAGTAATTTCTCCGCATTGCAAGGTGCAATTCTGAAATTTTTTGCTTTTTCCTGCTCCTCTTAGCATGATAAAGAAGATTCAAAGAGAGTGAGATGCCAGCTCCTTTCATTCAGTCAGTAGCTTCAATCATTTCTGGTATATGAATAACATGATGTTTTTCAATGGCAAAAATCAATGAATATTGTAAATGCACAAACAGTAATTTCTCCGCATTGCAAGGTGCAATTCTGAAATTTTTTGCTTTTTCCTGCTCCTCTTAGCATGATAAACAAGATTCAAAGAGAGTGAGATGCCAGCTCCTTTCATTCAGTCAGTAGCTTCAATCATTTCTGGACGTTTTTCAATGGCAAAAATCAATGAATATTGTAAATGCACAAACAGTAATTTCTCCGCATTGCAAGGTGCAATTCTGAATTTTTTTGCTTTTTTCTGCTCCTCTTAGCATGATAAAGAAGATTCAAAGAGAGTGAGATGCCAGCTCCTTTCATTCAGTCAGTAGCTTCAAACATTTCTGGACGTTTTTCAATGGCAAAAATCAATGAATATTGTAAATGCACAAACAGTAATTTCTCCGCATTGCAAGGTGCAATTCTGAAATTTTTTGCTTTTTCCTGCTCCTCTTAGCATGATAAAGAAGATTCAAAGAGAGTGAGATGCCAGCTCCTTTCATTCAGTAAGTAGCTTCAATCATTTCTGGACGTTTTTCAATGGCAAAAATCAATGAATATTGTAAATGCACAAACAGTAATTTCTCCGCATTGCAAGGTGCAATTCTGAAATTTTTTGCTTTTTCCTGCTCCTCTTAGCATGATAAACAAGATTCAAAGAGAGTGAGATGCCAGCTCCTTTCATTCAGTCAGTAGCTTCAATCATTTCTGGACGTTTTTCAATGGCAAAAATCAATGAATATTGTAAATGCACAAACAGTAATTTCTCCGCATTGCAAGGTGCAATTCTGAAATTTTTTGCTTTTTCCTGCTCCTCTTAGCATGATAAAGAAGATTCAAAGAGAGTGAGATGCCAGCTCCTTTCATTCAGTCAGTAGCTTCAAACATTTCTGGTATATGAATAACATGATGTTTTTCAATGGCAAAAATCAATGAATATTGTAAATGCACAAACAGTAATTTCTCCGCATTGAAAGGTGCAATTCTGAAATTTTTTGCTTTTTCCTGCTCCTCTTAGCATGATAAAGAAGATTCAAAGAGAGTGAGATGCCAGCTCCTTTCATTCAGTCAGTAGCTTCAATCATTTCTGGACGTTTTTCAATGGCAAAAATCAATGAATATTGTAAATGCACAAACAGTAATTTCTCCGCATTGCAAGGTGCAATTCTGAAATTTTTTGCTTTTTCCTGCTCCTCTTAGCATAATAAACAAGATTCAAAGAGAGTGAGATGCCAGCTCCTTTCATTCAGTCAGTAGCTTCAATCATTTCTGGACGTTTTTCAATGGCAAAAATCAATGAATATTGTAAATGCACAAACAGTAATTTCTCCGCATTGCAAGGTGCAATTCTGAAATTTTTTGCTTTTTTCTGCTCCTCTTAGCATGATAAAGAAGATTCAAAGAGAGTGAGATGCCAGCTCCTTTCATTCAGTCAGTAGCTTCAAACATTTCTGGTATATGAATAACATGATGTTTTTCAATGGCAAAAATCAATGAATATTGTAAATGCACAAACAGTAATTTCTCCGCATTGCAAGGTGCAATTCTGAAATTTTTTGCTTTTTCCTGCTCCTCTTAGCATGATAAAGAAGATTCAAAGAGAGTGAGATGCCAGCTCCTTTCATTCAGTCAGTAGCTTCAATCATTTCTGGACGTTTTTCAATGGCAAAAATCAATGAATATTGTAAATGCACAAACAGTAATTTCTCCGCATTGCAAGGTGCAATTCTGAAATTTTTTGCTTTTTCCTGCTCCTCTTAGCAAGATAAACAAGATTCAAAGAGAGTGAGATGCCAGCTCCTTTCATTCAGTCAGTAGCTTCAATCATTTCTGGACGTTTTTCAATGGCAAAAATCAATGAATATTGTAAATGCACAAACAGTAATTTCTCCGCATTGCAATGTGCAATTCTGAAATTTTTTGCTTTTTCCTGCTCCTCTTAGCATGATAAAGAAGATTCAAAGAGAGTGAGATGCCAGCTCCTTTCATTCAGTCAGTAGCTTCAATCATTTCTGGACGTTTTTCAATGGCAAAAATCAATGAATATTGTAAATGCACAAACAGTAATTTCTCCGCATTGCAAGGTGCAATTCTGAAATTTTTTGCTTTTTCCTGCTCCTCTTAGCATGATAAAGAAGATTCAAAGAGAGTGAGATGCCAGCTCCTTTCATTCAGTCAGTAGCTTCAATCATTTCTGGACGTTTTTCAATGGCAAAAATCAATGAATATTGTAAATGCACAAAACAGTAATTTCTCCGCATTGCAAGGTGCAATTCTGAATTTTTTTGCTTTTTCCTGCTCCTCTTAGCATGATAAAGAAGATTCAAAGAGAGTGAGATGCCAGCTCCTTTCATTCAGTCAGTAGCTTCAAACATTTCTGGTATATGAATAACATGATGTTTTTCAATGGCAAAAATCAATGAATATTGTAAATGCACAAACAGTAATTTCTCCGCATTGCAAGGTGCAATTTTGAAATTTTCTGCTTTTTCCTGCTCCTCTTAGCATGATAAAGAAGATTCAAAGAGAGTGAGATGCCAGCTCCTTTCATTCAGTCAGTAGCTTCAATCATTTCTGGACGTTTTTCAATGGCAAAAATCAATGAATATTGTAAATGCACAAACAGTAATTTCTCCGCATTGCAAGGTGCAATTCTGAAATTTTTTGCTTTTTCCTGCTCCTCTTAGCATGATAAACAAGATTCAAAGAGAGTGAGATGCCAGCTCCTTTCATTCAGTCAGTAGCTTCAATCATTTCTGGATGTTTTTCAATGGCAAAAATCAATGAATATTGTAAATGCACAAACAGTAATTTCTCCGCATTGCAAGGTGCAATTCTGAAATTTTTTGCTTTTTTCTGCTCCTCGTAGCATGATAAAGAAGATTCAAAGAGAGTGAGATGCCAGCTCCTTTCATTCAGTCAGTAGCTTCAAACATTTCTGGTATATGAATAACATGATGTTTTTCAATGGCAAAAATCTATGAATATTGTAAATGCACAAACAGTAATTTCTCCGCATTGCAAGGTGCAATTCTGAAATTTTTTGCTTTTTCCTTCTCCTCTTAGCATGATAAAGAAGATTCAAAGAGAGTGAGATGCCAGCTCCTTTCATTCAGTCAGTAGCTTCAAACATTTCTGGTATATGAATAACATGATGTTTTTCAATGGCAAAAATCAATGAATATTGTAAATGCACAAACAGTAATTTCTCCGCATTGCAAGGTGCAATTCTGAAATTTTTTGCTTTTTCCTGCTCCTCTTAGCATGATAAAGAAGATTCAAAGAGAGTGAGATGCCAGCTCCTTTCATTCAGTCAGTAGCTTCAATCATTTCTGGACGTTTTTCAATGGCAAAAATCAATGAATATTGTAAATGCACAAACAGTAATTTCTCCGCATTGCAAGGTGCAATTCTGAAATTTTTTGCTTTTTTCTGCTCCTCTTAGCATGATAAAGAAGATTCAAAGAGAGTGAGATGCCAGCTCCTTTCATTCAGTCAGTAGCTTCAAACATTTCTGGACGTTTTTCAATGGCAAAAATCAATGAATATTGTAAATGCACAAACAGTAATTTCTCCGCATTGCAAGGTGCAATTCTGAAATTTTTTGCTTTTTCCTGCTCCTCTTAGCAAGATAAACAAGATTCAAAGAGAGTGAGATGCCAGCTCCTTTCATTCAGTCAGTAGCTTCAAACATTTCTGGTATATGAATAACATGATGTTTTTCAATGGCAAAAATCAATGAATATTGTAAATGCACAAACAGTAATTTCTCCGCATTGCAAGGTGCAATTTTGAAATTTTTTGCTTTTTCCTGCTCCTCTTAGCATGATAAAGAAGATTCAAAGAGAGTGAGATGCCAGCTCCTTTCATTCAGTCAGTAGCTTCAATCATTTCTGGACGTTTTTCAATGGCAAAAATCAATGAATATTGTAAATGCACAAACAGTAATTTCTCCGCATTGCAAGGTGCAATTCTGAAATTTTTTGCTTTTTCCTGCTCCTCTTAGCAAGATAAACAAGATTCAAAGAGAGTGAGATGCCAGCTCCTTTCATTCAGTCAGTAGCTTCAATCATTTCTGGACGTTTTTCAATGGCAAAAATCAATGAATATTGTAAATGCACAAACAGTAATTTCTCCGCATTGCAAGGTGCAATTCTGAAATTTTTTGCTTTTTCCTGCTCCTCTTAGCATGATAAAGAAGATTCAAAGAGAGTGAGATGCCAGCTCCTTTCATTCAGTCAGTAGCTTCAATCATTTCTGGACGTTTTTCAATGGCAAAAATCAATGAATATTGTAAATGCACAAACAGTAATTTCTCCGCATTGCAAGGTGCAATTCTGAAATTTTTTGCTTTTTCCTGCTCCTCTTAGCATGATAAAGAAGATTCAAAGAGAGTGAGATGCCAGCTCCTTTCATTCAGTCAGTAGCTTCAATCATTTCTGGACGTTTTTCAATGGCAAAAATCAATGAATATTGTAAATGCACAAAACAGTAATTTCTCCGCATTGCAAGGTGCAATTCTGAATTTTTTTGCTTTTTCCTGCTCCTCTTAGCATGATAAAGAAGATTCAAAGAGAGTGAGATGCCAGCTCCTTTCATTCAGTCAGTAGCTTCAAACATTTCTGGTATATGAATAACATGATGTTTTTCAATGGCAAAAATCAATTAATATTGTAAATGCACAAACAGTAATTTCTCCGCATTGCAAGGTGCAATTTTGAAATTTTTTGCTTTTTCCTGCTCCTCTTAGCATGATAAAGAAGATTCAAAGAGAGTGAGATGCCAGCTCCTTTCATTCAGTCAGTAGCTTCAATCATTTCTGGACGTTTTTCAATGGCAAAAATCAATGAATATTGTAAATGCACAAACAGTAATTTCTCCGCATTGCAAGGTGCAATTCTGAAATTTTTTGCTTTTTCCTGCTCCTCTTAGCATGATAAACAAGATTCAAAGAGAGTGAGATGCCAGCTCCTTTCATTCAGTCAGTAGCTTCAATCATTTCTGGATGTTTTTCAATGGCAAAAATCAATGAATATTGTAAATGCACAAACAGTAATTTCTCCGCATTGCAAGGTGCAATTCTGAAATTTTTTGCTTTTTTCTGCTCCTCTTAGCATGATAAAGAAGATTCAAAGAGAGTGACATGCCAGCTCCTTTCATTCAGTCAGTAGCTTCAAACATTTCTGGTATATGAATAACATGATGTTTTTCAATGGCAAAAATCTATGAATATTGTAAATGCACAAACAGTAATTTCTCCGCATTGCAAGGTGCAATTCTGAAATTTTTTGCTTTTTCCTTCTCCTCTTAGCATGATAAAGAAGATTCAAAGAGAGTGAGATGCCAGCTCCTTTCATTCAGTCAGTAGCTTCAAACATTTCTGGTATATGAATAACATGATGTTTTTCAATGGCAAAAATCAATGAATATTGTAAATGCACAAACAGTAATTTCTCCGCATTGCAAGGTGCAATTCTGAAATTTTTTGCTTTTTCCTGCTCCTCTTAGCATGATAAAGAAGATTCAAAGAGAGTGAGATGCCAGCTCCTTTCATTCAGTCAGTAGCTTCAATCATTTCTGGACGTTTTTCAATGGCAAAAATCAATGAATATTGTAAATGCACAAACAGTAATTTCTCCGCATTGCAAGGTGCAATTCTGAAATTTTTTGCTTTTTTCTGCTCCTCTTAGCATGATAAAGAAGATTCAAAGAGAGTGAGATGCCAGCTCCTTTCATTCAGTCAGTAGCTTCAAACATTTCTGGACGTTTTTCAATGGCAAAAATCAATGAATATTGTAAATGCACAAACAGTAATTTCTCCGCATTGCAAGGTGCAATTCTGAAATTTTTTGCTTTTTCCTGCTCCTCTTAGCAAGATAAACAAGATTCAAAGAGAGTGAGATGCCAGCTCCTTTCATTCAGTCAGTAGCTTCAAACATTTCTGGTATATGAATAACATGATGTTTTTCAATGGCAAAAATCAATGAATATTGTAAATGCACAAACAGTAATTTCTCCGCATTGCAAGGTGCAATTTTGAAATTTTTTGCTTTTTCCTGCTCCTCTTAGCATGATAAAGAAGATTCAAAGAGAGTGAGATGCCAGCTCCTTTCATTCAGTCAGTAGCTTCAATCATTTCTGGACGTTTTTCAATGGCAAAAATCAATGAATATTGTAAATGCACAAACAGTAATTTCTCCGCATTGCAAGGTGCAATTCTGAAATTTTTTGCTTTTTCCTGCTCCTCTTAGCATGATAAACAAGATTCAAAGAGAGTGAGATGCCAGCTCCTTTCATTCAGTCAGTAGCTTCAATCATTTCTGGATGTTTTTCAATGGCAAAAATCAATGAATATTGTAAATGCACAAACAGTAATTTCTCCGCATTGCAAGGTGCAATTCTGAAATTTTTTGCTTTTTTCTGCTCCTCTTAGCATGATAAAGAAGATTCAAAGAGAGTGAGATGCCAGCTCCTTTCATTCAGTCAGTAGCTTCAAACATTTCTGGTATATGAATAACATGATGTTTTTCAATGGCAAAAATCAATGAATATTGTAAATGCACAAACAGTAATTTCTCCGCATTGCAAGGTGCAATTCTGAAATTTTTTGCTTTTTCCTGCTCCTCTTAGCATGATAAAGAAGATTCAAAGAGAGTGAGATGCCAGCTCCTTTCATTCAGTCAGTAGCTTCAAACATTTCTGGTATATGAATAACATGATGTTTTTCAATGGCAAAAATCAATGAATATTGTAAATGCACAAAGAGTAATTTCTCCGCATTGCATGGTGCAATTCTGAAATTTTTTGCTTTTTCCTGCTCCTCTTAGCAAGATAAACAAGATTCAAAGAGAGTGAGATGCCAGCTCCTTTCATTCAGTCAGTAGCTTCAAACATTTCTGGTATATGAATAACATGATGTTTTTCAATGGCAAAAATCAATGAATATTGTAAATGCACAAACAGTAATTTCTCCGCATTGCAAGGTGCAATTTTGAAATTTTTTGCTTTTTCCTGCTCCTCTTAGCATGATAAAGAAGATTCAAAGAGAGTGAGATGCCAGCTCCTTTCATTCAGTCAGTAGCTTCAATCATTTCTGGACGTTTTTCAATGGCAAAAATCAATGAATATTGTAAATGCACAAACAGTAATTTCTCCGCATTGCAAGGTGCGATTCTGAAATTTTTTGCTTTTTTCTGCTCCTCTTAGCATGATAAAGAAGATTCAAAGAGAGTGAGATGCCAGCTCCTTTCATTCAGTCAGTAGCTTCAAACATTTCTGGACGTTTTTCAATGGCAAAAATCAATGAATATTGTAAATGCACAAACAGTAATTTCTCCGCATTGCAAGGTGCAATTCTGAAATTTTTTGCTTTTTCCTGCTCCTCTTAGCAAGATAAACAAGATTCAAAGAGAGTGAGATGCCAGCTCCTTTCATTCAGTCAGTAGCTTCAAACATTTCTGGTATATGAATAACATGATGTTTTTCAATGGCAAAAATCAATGAATATTGTAAATGCACAAACAGTAATTTCTCCGCATTGCAAGGTGCAATTTTGAAATTTTTTGCTTTTTCCTGCTCCTCTTAGCATGATAAAGAAGATTCAAAGAGAGTGAGATGCCAGCTCCTTTCATTCAGTCAGTAGCTTCAATCATTTCTGGACGTTTTTCAATGGCAAAAATCAATGAATATTGTAAATGCACAAACAGTAATTTCTCCGCATTGCAAGGTGCAATTCTGAAATTTTTTGCTTTTTCCTGCTCCTCTTAGCATGATAAACAAGATTCAAAGAGAGTGAGATGCCAGCTCCTTTCATTCAGTCAGTAGCTTCAATCATTTCTGGATGTTTTTCAATGGCAAAAATCAATGAATATTGTAAATGCACAAACAGTAATTTCTCCGCATTGCAAGGTGCAATTCTGAAATTTTTTGCTTTTTTCTGCTCCTCTTAGCATGATAAAGAAGATTCAAAGAGAGTGAGATGCCAGCTCCTTTCATTCAGTCAGTAGCTTCAAACATTTCTGGTATATGAATAACATGATGTTTTTCAATGGCAAAAATCAATGAATATTGTAAATGCACAAACAGTAATTTCTCCGCATTGCAAGGTGCAATTCTGAAATTTTTTGCTTTTTCCTGCTCCTCTTAGCATGATAAAGAAGATTCAAAGAGAGTGAGATGCCAGCTCCTTTCATTCAGTCAGTAGCTTCAAACATTTCTGGTATATGAATAACATGATGTTTTTCAATGGCAAAAATCAATGAATATTGTAAATGCAGAAAGAGTAATTTCTCTGCATTGCAAGGTGCAATTCTGAAATTTTTTGCTTTTTCCTGCTCCTCTTAGCATGATAAAGAAGATTCAAAGAGAGTGAGATGCCAGCTCCTTTCATTCAGTCAGTAGCTTCAATCATTTCTGGACGTTTTTCAATGGCAAAAATCATTGAATATTGTAAATGCACAAACAGTAATTTCTCCGCATTGCAAGGTGCAATTCTGAAATTTTTTGCTTTTTCCTGCTCCTCTTAGCATGATAAAGAAGATTCAAAGAGAGTGAGATGCCAGCTCCTTTCATTCAGTCAGTAGCTTCAATCATTTCTGGTATATGAATAACATGATGTTTTTCAATGGCAAAAATCAATGAATATTGTAAATGCACAAACAGTAATTTCTCCGCATTGCAAGGTGCAATTCTGAAATTTTTTGCTTTTTCCTGCTCCTCTTAGCATGATAAACAAGATTCAAAGAGAGTGAGATGCCAGCTCCTTTCATTCAGTCAGTAGCTTCAATCATTTCTGGACGTTTTTCAATGGCAAAAATCAATGAATATTGTAAATGCACAAACAGTAATTTCTCCGCATTGCAAGGTGCAATTCTGAATTTTTTTGCTTTTTTCTGCTCCTCTTAGCATGATAAAGAAGATTTAAAGAGAGTGAGATGCCAGCTCCTTTCATTCAGTCAGTAGCTTCAAACATTTCTGGACGTTTTTCAATGGCAAAAATCAATGAATATTGTAAATGCACAAACAGTAATTTCTCCGCATTGCAAGGTGCAATTCTGAAATTTTTTGCTTTTTCCTGCTCCTCTTAGCATGATAAAGAAGATTCAAAGAGAGTGAGATGCCAGCTCCTTTCATTCAGTCAGTAGCTTCAAACATTTCTGGTATATGAATAACATGATGTTTTTCAATGGCAAAAATCAATGAATATTGTAAATGCACAAAGAGTAATTTCTCCGCATTGCAAGGTGCAATTCTGAAATTTTTTGCTTTTTCCTGCTCCTCTTAGCATGATAAAGAAGATTCAAAGAGAGTGAGATGCCAGCTCCTTTCATTCAGTCAGTAGCTTCAATCATTTCTGGACGTTTTTCAATGGCAAAAATCATTGAATATTGTAAATGCACAAACAGTAATTTCTCCGCATTGCAAGGTGCAATTCTGAAATTTTTTGCTTTTTCCTGCTCCTCTTAGCATGATAAAGAAGATTCAAAGAGAGTGAGATGCCAGCTCCTTTCATTCAGTCAGTAGCTTCAATCATTTCTGGTATATGAATAACATGATGTTTTTCAATGGCAAAAATCAATGAATATTGTAAATGCACAAACAGTAATTTCTCCGCATTGCAAGGTGCAATTCTGAAATTTTTTGCTTTTTCCTGCTCCTCTTAGCATGATAAACAAGATTCAAAGAGAGTGAGATGCCAGCTCCTTTCATTCAGTCAGTAGCTTCAATCATTTCTGGACGTTTTTCAATGGCAAAAATCAATGAATATTGTAAATGCACAAACAGTAATTTCTCCGCATTGCAAGGTGCAATTCTGAATTTTTTTGCTTTTTTCTGCTCCTCTTAGCATGATAAAGAAGATTCAAAGAGAGTGAGATGCCAGCTCCTTTCATTCAGTCAGTAGCTTCAAACATTTCTGGACGTTTTTCAATGGCAAAAATCAATGAATATTGTAAATGCACAAACAGTAATTTCTCCGCATTGCAAGGTGCAATTCTGAAATTTTTTGCTTTTTCCTGCTCCCCTTAGCATGATAAAGAAGATTCAAAGAGAGTGAGATGCCAGCTCCTTTCATTCAGTAAGTAGCTTCAATCATTTCTGGACGTTTTTCAATGGCAAAAATCAATGAATATTGTAAATGCACAAACAGTAATTTCTCCGCATTGCAAGGTGCAATTCTGAAATTTTTTGCTTTTTCCTGCTCCTCTTAGCATGATAAACAAGATTCAAAGAGAGTGAGATGCCAGCTCCTTTCATTCAGTCAGTAGCTTCAATCATTTCTGGACGTTTTTCAATGGCAAAAATCAATGAATATTGTAAATGCACAAACAGTAATTTCTCCGCATTGCAAGGTGCAATTCTGAAATTTTTTGCTTTTTCCTGCTCCTCTTAGCATGATAAAGAAGATTCAAAGAGAGTGAGATGCCAGCTCCTTTCATTCAGTCAGTAGCTTCAAACATTTCTGGTATATGAATAACATGATGTTTTTCAATGGCAAAAATCAATGAATATTGTAAATGCACAAACAGTAATTTCTCCGCATTGAAAGGTGCAATTCTGAAATTTTTTGCTTTTTCCTGCTCCTCTTAGCATGATAAAGAAGATTCAAAGAGAGTGAGATGCCAGCTCCTTTCATTCAGTCAGTAGCTTCAATCATTTCTGGACGTTTTTCAATGGCAAAAATCAATGAATATTGTAAATGCACAAACAGTAATTTCTCCGCATTGCAAGGTGCAATTCTGAAATTTTTTGCTTTTTCCTGCTCCTCTTAGCATAATAAACAAGATTCAAAGAGAGTGAGATGCCAGCTCCTTTCATTCAGTCAGTAGCTTCAATCATTTCTGGACGTTTTTCAATGGCAAAAATCAATGAATATTGTAAATGCACAAACAGTAATTTCTCCGCATTGCAAGGTGCAATTCTGAAATTTTTTGCTTTTTTCTGCTCCTCTTAGCATGATAAAGAAGATTCAAAGAGAGTGAGATGCCAGCTCCTTTCATTCAGTCAGTAGCTTCAAACATTTCTGGTATATGAATAACATGATGTTTTTCAATGGCAAAAATCAATGAATATTGTAAATGCACAAACAGTAATTTCTCCGCATTGCAAGGTGCAATTCTGAAATTTTTTGCTTTTTCCTGCTCCTCTTAGCATGATAAAGAAGATTCAAAGAGAGTGAGATGCCAGCTCCTTTCATTCAGTCAGTAGCTTCAATCATTTCTGGTATATGAATAACATGATGTTTTTCAATGGCAAAAATCAATGAATATTGTAAATGCACAAACAGTAATTTCTCCGCATTGCAAGGTGCAATTCTGAAATTTTTTGCTTTTTCCTGCTCCTCTTAGCATGATAAACAAGATTCAAAGAGAGTGAGATGCCAGCTCCTTTCATTCAGTCAGTAGCTTCAATCATTTCTGGACGTTTTTCAATGGCAAAAATCAATGAATATTGTAAATGCACAAACAGTAATTTCTCCGCATTGCAAGGTGCAATTCTGAATTTTTTTGCTTTTTTCTGCTCCTCTTAGCATGATAAAGAAGATTCAAAGAGAGTGAGATGCCAGCTCCTTTCATTCAGTCAGTAGCTTCAAACATTTCTGGACGTTTTTCAATGGCAAAAATCAATGAATATTGTAAATGCACAAACAGTAATTTCTCCGCATTGCAAGGTGCAATTCTGAAATTTTTTGCTTTTTCCTGCTCCTCTTAGCATGATAAAGAAGATTCAAAGAGAGTGAGATGCCAGCTCCTTTCATTCAGTAAGTAGCTTCAATCATTTCTGGACGTTTTTCAATGGCAAAAATCAATGAATATTGTAAATGCACAAACAGTAATTTCTCCGCATTGCAAGGTGCAATTCTGAAATTTTTTGCTTTTTCCTGCTCCTCTTAGCATGATAAACAAGATTCAAAGAGAGTGAGATGCCAGCTCCTTTCATTCAGTCAGTAGCTTCAATCATTTCTGGACGTTTTTCAATGGCAAAAATCAATGAATATTGTAAATGCACAAACAGTAATTTCTCCGCATTGCAAGGTGCAATTCTGAAATTTTTTGCTTTTTCCTGCTCCTCTTAGCATGATAAAGAAGATTCAAAGAGAGTGAGATGCCAGCTCCTTTCATTCAGTCAGTAGCTTCAAACATTTCTGGTATATGAATAACATGATGTTTTTCAATGGCAAAAATCAATGAATATTGTAAATGCACAAACAGTAATTTCTCCGCATTGAAAGGTGCAATTCTGAAATTTTTTGCTTTTTCCTGCTCCTCTTAGCATGATAAAGAAGATTCAAAGAGAGTGAGATGCCAGCTCCTTTCATTCAGTCAGTAGCTTCAATCATTTCTGGACGTTTTTCAATGGCAAAAATCAATGAATATTGTAAATGCACAAACAGTAATTTCTCCGCATTGCAAGGTGCAATTCTGAAATTTTTTGCTTTTTCCTGCTCCTCTTAGCATAATAAACAAGATTCAAAAAGAGTGAGATGCCAGCTCCTTTCATTCAGTCAGTAGCTTCAATCATTTCTGGACGTTTTTCAATGGCAAAAATCAATGAATATTGTAAATGCACAAACAGTAATTTCTCCGCATTGCAAGGTGCAATTCTGAAATTTTTTGCTTTTTTCTGCTCCTCTTAGCATGATAAAGAAGATTCAAAGAGAGTGAGATGCCAGCTCCTTTCATTCAGTCAGTAGCTTCAAACATTTCTGGTATATGAATAACATGATGTTTTTCAATGGCAAAAATCAATGAATATTGTAAATGCACAAACAGTAATTTCTCCGCATTGCAAGGTGCAATTCTGAAATTTTTTGCTTTTTCCTGCTCCTCTTAGCATGATAAAGAAGATTCAAAGAGAGTGAGATGCCAGCTCCTTTCATTCAGTCAGTAGCTTCAATCATTTCTGGACGTTTTTCAATGGCAAAAATCAATGAATATTGTAAATGCACAAACAGTAATTTCTCCGCATTGCAAGGTGCAATTCTGAAATTTTTTGCTTTTTCCTGCTCCTCTTAGCAAGATAAACAAGATTCAAAGAGAGTGAGATGCCAGCTCCTTTCATTCAGTCAGTAGCTTCAATCATTTCTGGACGTTTTTCAATGGCAAAAATCAATGAATATTGTAAATGCACAAACAGTAATTTCTCCGCATTGCAAGGTGCAATTCTGAAATTTTTTGCTTTTTCCTGCTCCTCTTAGCATGATAAAGAAGATTCAAAGAGAGTGAGATGCCAGCTCCTTTCATTCAGTCAGTAGCTTCAATCATTTCTGGACGTTTTTCAATGGCAAAAATCAATGAATATTGTAAATGCACAAACAGTAATTTCTCCGCATTGCAAGGTGCAATTCTGAAATTTTTTGCTTTTTCCTGCTCCTCTTAGCATGATAAAGAAGATTCAAAGAGAGTGAGATGCCAGCTCCTTTCATTCAGTCAGTAGCTTCAATCATTTCTGGACGTTTTTCAATGGCAAAAATCAATGAATATTGTAAATGCACAAAACAGTAATTTCTCCGCATTGCAAGGTGCAATTCTGAATTTTTTTGCTTTTTCCTGCTCCTCTTAGCATGATAAAGAAGATTCAAAGAGAGTGAGATGCCAGCTCCTTTCATTCAGTCAGTAGCTTCAAACATTTCTGGTATATGAATAACATGATGTTTTTCAATGGCAAAAATCAATGAATATTGTAAATGCACAAACAGTAATTTCTCCGCATTGCAAGGTGCAATTTTGAAATTTTCTGCTTTTTCCTGCTCCTCTTAGCATGATAAAGAAGATTCAAAGAGAGTGAGATGCCAGCTCCTTTCATTCAGTCAGTAGCTTCAATCATTTCTGGACGTTTTTCAATGGCAAAAATCAATGAATATTGTAAATGCACAAACAGTAATTTCTCCGCATTGCAAGGTGCAATTCTGAAATTTTTTGCTTTTTCCTGCTCCTCTTAGCATGATAAACAAGATTCAAAGAGAGTGAGATGCCAGCTCCTTTCATTCAGTCAGTAGCTTCAATCATTTCTGGATGTTTTTCAATGGCAAAAATCAATGAATATTGTAAATGCACAAACAGTAATTTCTCCGCATTGCAAGGTGCAATTCTGAAATTTTTTGCTTTTTTCTGCTCCTCGTAGCATGATAAAGAAGATTCAAAGAGAGTGAGATGCCAGCTCCTTTCATTCAGTCAGTAGCTTCAAACATTTCTGGTATATGAATAACATGATGTTTTTCAATGGCAAAAATCAATGAATATTGTAAATGCACAAACAGTAATTTCTCCGCATTGCAAGGTGCAATTCTGAAATTTTTTGCTTTTTCCTTCTCCTCTTAGCATGATAAAGAAGATTCAAAGAGAGTGAGATGCCAGCTCCTTTCATTCAGTCAGTAGCTTCAAACATTTCTGGTATATGAATAACATGATGTTTTTCAATGGCAAAAATCAATGAATATTGTAAATGCACAAACAGTAATTTCTCCGCATTGCAAGGTGCAATTCTGAAATTTTTTGCTTTTTCCTGCTCCTCTTAGCATGATAAAGAAGATTCAAAGAGAGTGAGATGCCAGCTCCTTTCATTCAGTCAGTAGCTTCAATCATTTCTGGACGTTTTTCAATGGCAAAAATCAATGAATATTGTAAATGCACAAACAGTAATTTCTCCGCATTGCAAGGTGCAATTCTGAAATTTTTTGCTTTTTTCTGCTCCTCTTAGCATGATAAAGAAGATTCAAAGAGAGTGAGATGCCAGCTCCTTTCATTCAGTCAGTAGCTTGAAACATTTCTGGACGTTTTTCAATGGCAAAAATCAATGAATATTGTAAATGCACAAACAGTAATTTCTCCGCATTGCAAGGTGCAATTCTGAAATTTTTTGCTTTTTCCTGCTCCTCTTAGCAAGATAAACAAGATTCAAAGAGAGTGAGATGCCAGCTCCTTTCATTCAGTCAGTAGCTTCAAACATTTCTGGTATATGAATAACATGATGTTTTTCAATGGCAAAAATCAATGAATATTGTAAATGCACAAACAGTAATTTCTCCGCATTGCAAGGTGCAATTTTGAAATTTTTTGCTTTTTCCTGCTCCTCTTAGCATGATAAAGAAGATTCAAAGAGAGCGAGATGCCAGCTCCTTTCATTCAGTCAGTAGCTTCAATCATTTCTGGACGTTTTTCAATGGCAAAAATCAATGAATATTGTAAATGCACAAACAGTAATTTCTCCGCATTGCAAGGTGCAATTCTGAAATTTTTTGCTTTTTCCTGCTCCTCTTAGCAAGATAAACAAGATTCAAAGAGAGTGAGATGCCAGCTCCTTTCATTCAGTCAGTAGCTTCAATCATTTCTGGACGTTTTTCAATGGCAAAAATCAATGAATATTGTAAATGCACAAACAGTAATTTCTCCGCATTGCAAGGTGCAATTCTGAAATTTTTTGCTTTTTCCTGCTCCTCTTAGCATGATAAAGAAGATTCAAAGAGAGTGAGATGCCAGCTCCTTTCATTCAGTCAGTAGCTTCAATCATTTCTGGACGTTTTTCAATGGCAAAAATCAATGAATATTGTAAATGCACAAACAGTAATTTCTCCGCATTGCAAGGTGCAATTCTGAAATTTTTTGCTTTTTCCTGCTCCTCTTAGCATGATAAAGAAGATTCAAAGAGAGTGAGATGCCAGCTCCTTTCATTCAGTCAGTAGCTTCAATCATTTCTGGACGTTTTTCAATGGCAAAAATCAATGAATATTGTAAATGCACAAAACAGTAATTTCTCCGCATTGCAAGGTGCAATTCTGAATTTTTTTGCTTTTTCCTGCTCCTCTTAGCATGATAAAGAAGATTCAAAGAGAGTGAGATGCCAGCTCCTTTCATTCAGTCAGTAGCTTCAAACATTTCTGGTATATGAATAACATGATGTTTTTCAATGGCAAAAATCAATTAATATTGTAAATGCACAAACAGTAATTTCTCCGCATTGCAAGGTGCAATTTTGAAATTTTTTGCTTTTTCCTGCTCCTCTTAGCATGATAAAGAAGATTCAAAGAGAGTGAGATGCCAGCTCCTTTCATTCAGTCAGTAGCTTCAATCATTTCTGGACGTTTTTCAATGGCAAAAATCAATGAATATTGTAAATGCACAAACAGTAATTTCTCCGCATTGCAAGGTGCAATTCTGAAATTTTTTGCTTTTTCCTGCTCCTCTTAGCATGATAAACACGATTCAAAGAGAGTGAGATGCCAGCTCCTTTCATTCAGTCAGTAGCTTCAATCATTTCTGGATGTTTTTCAATGGCAAAAATCAATGAATATTGTAAATGCACAAACAGTAATTTCTCCGCATTGCAAGGTGCAATTCTGAAATTTTTTGCTTTTTTCTGCTCCTCTTAGCATGATAAAGAAGATTCAAAGAGAGTGACATGCCAGCTCCTTTCATTCAGTCAGTAGCTTCAAACATTTCTGGTATATGAATAACATGATGTTTTTCAATGGCAAAAATCAATGAATATTGTAAATGCACAAACAGTAATTTCTCCGCATTGCAAGGTGCAATTCTGAAATTTTTTGCTTTTTCCTTCTCCTCTTAGCATGATAAAGAAGATTCAAAGAGAGTGAGATGCCAGCTCCTTTCATTCAGTCAGTAGCTTCAAACATTTCTGGTATATGAATAACATGATGTTTTTCAATGGCAAAAATCAATGAATATTGTAAATGCACAAACAGTAATTTCTCCGCATTGCAAGGTGCAATTCTGAAATTTTTTGCTTTTTCCTGCTCCTCTTAGCATGATAAAGAAGATTCAAAGAGAGTGAGATGCCAGCTCCTTTCATTCAGTCAGTAGCTTCAATCATTTCTGGACGTTTTTCAATGGCAAAAATCAATGAATATTGTAAATGCACAAACAGTAATTTCTCCGCATTGCAAGGTGCAATTCTGAAATTTTTTGCTTTTTTCTGCTCCTCTTAGCATGATAAAGAAGATTCAAAGAGAGTGAGATGCCAGCTCCTTTCATTCAGTCAGTAGCTTCAAACATTTCTGGACGTTTTTCAATGGCAAAAATCAATGAATATTGTAAATGCACAAACAGTAATTTCTCCGCATTGCAAGGTGCAATTCTGAAATTTTTTGCTTTTTCCTGCTCCTCTTAGCAAGATAAACAAGATTCAAAGAGAGTGAGATGCCAGCTCCTTTCATTCAGTCAGTAGCTTCAAACATTTCTGGTATATGAATAACATGATGTTTTTCAATGGCAAAAATCAATGAATATTGTAAATGCACAAACAGTAATTTCTCCGCATTGCAAGGTGCAATTTTGAAATTTTTTGCTTTTTCCTGCTCCTCTTAGCATGATAAAGAAGATTCAAAGAGAGTGAGATGCCAGCTCCTTTCATTCAGTCAGTAGCTTCAATCATTTCTGGACGTTTTTCAATGGCAAAAATCAATGAATATTGTAAATGCACAAACAGTAATTTCTCCGCATTGCAAGGTGCAATTCTGAAATTTTTTGCTTTTTCCTGCTCCTCTTAGCATGATAAACAAGATTCAAAGAGAGTGAGATGCCAGCTCCTTTCATTCAGTCAGTAGCTTCAATCATTTCTGGATGTTTTTCAATGGCAAAAATCAATGAATATTGTAAATGCACAAACAGTAATTTCTCCGCATTGCAAGGTGCAATTCTGAAATTTTTTGCTTTTTTCTGCTCCTCTTAGCATGATAAAGAAGATTCAAAGAGAGTGAGATGCCAGCTCCTTTCATTCAGTCAGTAGCTTCAAACATTTCTGGTATATGAATAACATGATGTTTTTCAATGGCAAAAATCAATGAATATTGTAAATGCACAAACAGTAATTTCTCGGCATTGCAAGGTGCAATTCTGAAATTTTTTGCTTTTTCCTGCTCCTCTTAGCATGATAAAGAAGATTCAAAGAGAGTGAGATGCCAGCTCCTTTCATTCAGTCAGTAGCTTCAAACATTTCTGGTATATGAATAACATGATGTTTTTCAATGGCAAAAATCAATGAATATTGTAAATGCACAAAGAGTAATTTCTCCGCATTGCAAGGTGCAATTCTGAAATTTTTTGCTTTTTCCTGCTCCTCTTAGCAAGATAAACAAGATTCAAAGAGAGTGAGATGCCAGCTCCTTTCATTCAGTCAGTAGCTTCAAACATTTCTGGTATATGAATAACATGATGTTTTTCAATGGCAAAAATCAATGAATATTGTAAATGCACAAACAGTAATTTCTCAGCATTGCAAGGTGCAATTTTGAAATTTTTTGCTTTTTCCTGCTCCTCTTAGCATGATAAAGAAGATTCAAAGAGAGTGAGATGCCAGCTCCTTTCATTCAGTCAGTAGCTTCAATCATTTCTGGACGTTTTTCAATGGCAAAAATCAATGAATATTGTAAATTCACAAACAGTAATTTCTCCGCATTGCAAGGTGCAATTCTGAAATTTTTTGCTTTTTCCTGCTCCTCTTAGCATGATAAACAAGATTCAAAGAGAGTGAGATGCCAGCTCCTTTCATTCAGTCAGTAGCTTCAATCATTTCTGGATGTTTTTCAATGGCAAAAATCAATGAATATTGTAAATGCACAAACAGTAATTTCTCCGCATTGCAAGGTGCAATTCTGAAATTTTTTGCTTTTTTCTGCTCCTCTTAGCATGATAAAGAAGATTCAAAGAGAGTGAGATGCCAGCTCCTTTCATTCAGTCAGTAGCTTCAAACATTTCTGGTATATGAATAACATGATGTTTTTCAATGGCAAAAATCAATGAATATTGTAAATGCACAAACAGTAATTTCTCCGCATTGCAAGGTGCAATTCTGAAATTTTTTGCTTTTTCCTGCTCCTCTTAGCATGATAAAGAAGATTCAAAGAGAGTGAGATGCCAGCTCCTTTCATTCAGTCAGTAGCTTCAAACATTTCTGGTATATGAATAACATGATGTTTTTCAATGGCAAAAATCAATGAATATTGTAAATGCACAAAGAGTAATTTCTCCGCATTGCAAAGTGTAATTCTGAAATTTTTTGCTTTTTCCTGCTCCTCTTAGCATGATAAAGAAGATTCAAAGAGAGTGAGATGCCAGCTCCTTTCATTCAGTCAGTAGCTTCAATCATTTCTGGACGTTTTTCAATGGCAAAAATCATTGAATATTGTAAATGCACAAACAGTAATTTCTCCGCATTGCAAGGTGCAATTCTGAAATTTTTTGCTTTTTCCTGCTCCTCTTAGCATGATAAAGAAGATTCAAAGAGAGTGAGATGCGAGCTCCTTTCATTCAGTCAGTAGCTTCAATCAATTCTGGTATATGAATAACATGGTTTTTCAATGGCAAAAATCAATGAATATTGTAAATGCACAAACAGTAATTTCTCCGCATTGCAAGGTGCAATTCTGAAATTTTTTGCTTTTTCCTGCTCCTCTTAGCATGATAAACAAGATTCAAAGAGAGTGAGATGCCAGCTCCTTTCATTCAGTCAGTAGCTTCAATCATTTCTGGACGTTTTTCAATGGCAAAAATCAATGAATATTGTAAATGCACAAACAGTAATTTCTCCGCATTGCAAGGTGCAATTCTGAATTTTTTTGCTTTTTTCTGCTCCTCTTAGCATGATAAAGAAGATTCAAAGAGAGTGAGATGCCAGCTCCTTTCATTCAGTCAGTAGCTTCAAACATTTCTGGACGTTTTTCAATGGCAAAAATCAATGAATATTGTAAATGCACAAACAGTAATTTCTCCGCATTGCAAGGTGCAATTCTGAAATTTTTTGCTTTTTCCTGCTCCTCTTAGCATGATAAAGAAGATTCAAAGAGAGTGAGATGCCAGCTCATTTCATTCAGTAAGTAGCTTCAATCATTTCTGGACGTTTTTCAATGGCAAAAATCAATGAATATTGTAAATGCACAAACAGTAATTTCTCCGCATTGCAAGGTGCAATTCTGACATTTTTTGCTTTTTCCTGCTCCTCTTAGCATGATAAACAAGATTCAAAGAGAGTGAGATGCCAGCTCCTTTCATTCAGTCAGTAGCTTCAATCATTTCTGGACGTTTTTCAATGGCAAAAATCAATGAATATTGTAAATGCACAAACAGTAATTTCTCCGCATTGCAAGGTGCAATTCTGAAATTTTTTGCTTTTTCCTGCTCCTCTTAGCATGATAAAGAAGATTCAAAGAGAGTGAGATGCCAGCTCCTTTCATTCAGTCAGTAGCTTCAAACATTTCTGGTATATGAATAACATGATGTTTTTCAATGGCAAAAATCAATGAATATTGTAAATGCACAAACAGTAATTTCTCCGCATTGAAAGGTGCAATTCTGAAATTTTTTGCTTTTTCCTGCTCCTCTTAGCATGATAAAGAAGATTCAAAGAGAGTGAGATGCCAGCTCCTTTCATTCAGTCAGTAGCTTCAATCATTTCTGGACGTTTTTCAATGGCAAAAATCAATGAATATTGTAAATGCACAAACAGTAATTTCTCCGCATTGCAAGGTGCAATTCTGAAATTTTTTGCTTTTTCCTGCTCCTCTTAGCATGATAAACAAGATTCAAAGAGAGTGAGATGCCAGCTCCTTTCATTCAGTCAGTAGCTTCAATCATTTCTGGACGTTTTTCAATGGCAAAAATCAATGAATATTGTAAATGCACAAACAGTAATTTCTCCGCATTGCAAGGTGCAATTCTGAAATTTTTTGCTTTTTTCTGCTCCTCTTAGCATGATAAAGAAGATTCAAAGAGAGTGAGATGCCAGCTCCTTTCATTCAGTCAGTAGCTTCAATCATTTCTGGACGTTTTTCAATGGCAAAAATCAATGAATATTGTAAATGCACAAACAGTAATTTCTCCGCATTGCAAGGTGCAATTCTGAAATTTTTTGCTTTTTCCTGCTCCTCTTAGCATGATAAACAAGATTCAAAGAGAGTGAGATGCCAGCTCCTTTCATTCAGTCAGTAGCTTCAATCATTTCTGGACGTTTTTCAATGGCAAAAATCAATGAATATTGTAAATGCACAAACAGTAATTTCTCCGCATTGCAAGGTGCAATTCTGAAATTTTTTGCTTTTTCCTGCTCCTCTTAGCATGATAAAGAAGATTCAAAGAGAGTGAGATGCCAGCTCCTTTCATTCAGTCAGTAGCTTCAATCATTTCTGGATGTTTTTCAATGGCAAAAATCAATGAATATTGTAAATGCACAAACAGTAATTTCTCCGCATTGCAAGGTGCAATTCTGAATTTTTTTGCTTTTTCCTGCTCCTCTTAGCATGATAAAGAAGATTCAAAGAGAGTGAGATGCCAGCTCCTTTCATTCAGTCAGTAGCTTCAAACATTTCTGGTATATGTATAACATAATGTTTTTCAATGGCAAAAATCAATGAATATTGTAAATGCACAAACAGTAATTTCTCCGCATTGCAAAGTGCAATTTTGAAATTTTTTGCTTTTTCCTGCTCCTCTTAGCATGATAAAGAAGATTCAAAGAGAGTGAGATGCCAGCTCCTTTCATTCAGTCAGTAGCTTCAATCATTTCTGGACGTTTTTCAATGGCAAAAATCAATGAATATTGTAAATGCACAAACAGTAATTTCTCCGCATTGCAAGGTGCAATTCTGAAATTTTTTGCTTTTTCCTGCTCCTCTTAGCATGATAAACAAGATTCAAAGAGAGTGAGATGCCAGCTCCTTTCATTCAGTCAGTAGCTTCAATCATTTCTGGATGTTTTTCAATGGCAAAAATCAATGAATATTGTAAATGCACAAACAGTAATTTCTCCGCATTGCAAGGTGCAATTCTGAAATTTTTTGCTTTTTTCTGCTCCTCTTAGCATGATAAAGAAGATTCAAAGAGAGTGAGATGCCAGCTCCTTTCATTCAGTCAGTAGCTTCAAACATTTCTGGTATATGAATAACATGATGTTTTTCAATGGCAAAAATCAATGAATATTGTAAATGCACAAACAGTAATTTCTCCGCATTGCAAGGTGCAATTCTGAAATTTTTTGCTTTTTCCTGCTCCTCTTAGCATGATAAAAAAGATTCAAAGAGAGTGAGATGCCAGCTCCTTTCATTCAGTCAGTAGCTTCAAACATTTCTGGTATATGAATAACATGATGTTTTTCAATGGCAAAAATCAATGAATATTGTAAATGCACAAACAGTAATTTCTCCGCATTGCAAGGTGCAATTCTGAAATTTTTTGCTTTTTCCTGCTCCTCTTAGCATGATAAAGAAGATTCAAAGAGAGTGAGATGCCAGCTCCTTTCATTCAGTCAGTAGCTTCAATCATTTCTGGACGTTTTTCAATGGCAAAAATCATTGAATATTGTAAATGCACAAACAGTAATTTCTCCGCATTGCAAGGTGCAATTCTGAAATTTTTTGCTTTTTCCTGCTCCTCTTAGCATGATAAAGAAGATTCAAAGAGAGTGAGATGCCAGCTCCTTTCATTCAGTCAGTAGCTTCAATCATTTCTGGTATATGAATAACATGATGTTTTTCAATGGCAAAAATCAATGAATATTGTAATTGCACAAACAGTAATTTCTCCGCATTGCAAGGTGCAATTCTGAAATTTTTTGCTTTTTCTTGCTCCTCTTAGCATGATAAACAAGATTCAAAGAGAGTGAGATGCCAGCTCCTTTCATTCAGTCAGTAGCTTCAATCATTTCTGGACGTTTTTCAATGGCAAAAATCAATGAATATTGTAAATGCACAAACAGTAATTTCTCCGCATTGCAAGGTGCAATTCTGAAATTTTTTGCTTTTTTCTGCTCCTCTTAGCATGATAAAGAAGATTCAAAGAGAGTGAGATGCCAGCTCCTTTCATTCAGTCAGTAGCTTCAAACATTTCTGGACGTTTTTCAATGGCAAAAATCAATGAATATTGTAAATGCACAAACAGTAATTTCTCCGCATTGCAAGGTGCAATTCTGAAATTTTTTGCTTTTTCCTGCTCCTCTTAGCAAGATAAACAAGATTCAAAGAGAGTGAGATGCCAGCTCCTTTCATTCAGTCAGTAGCTTCAAACATTTCTGGTATATGAATAACATGATGTTTTTCAATGGCAAAAATCAATGAATATTGTAAATGCACAAACAGTAATTTCTCCGCATTGCAAGGTGCAATTTTGAAATTTTTTGCTTTTTCCTGCTCCTCTTAGCATGATAAAGAAGATTCAAAGAGAGTGAGATGCCAGCTCCTTTCATTCAGTCAGTAGCTTCAATCATTTCTGGACGTTTTTCAATGGCAAAAATCAATGAATATTGTAAATGCACAAACAGTAATTTCTCCGCATTGCAAGGTGCAATTCTGAAATTTTTTGCTTTTTCCTGCTCCTCTTAGCATGATAAACAAGATTCAAAGAGAATGAGATGCCAGCTCCTTTCATTCAGTCAGTAGCTTCAATCATTTCTGGATGTTTTTCAATGGCAAAAATCAATGAATATTGTAAATGCACAAACAGTAATTTCTCCGCATTGCAAGGTGCAATTCTGAAATTTTTTGCTTTTTTCTGCTCCTCTTAGCATGATAAAGAAGATTCAAAGAGAGTGAGATGCCAGCTCCTTTCATTCAGTCAGTAGCTTCAAACATTTCTGGTATATGAATAACATGATGTTTTTCAATGGCAAAAATCAATGAATATTGTAAATGCACAAACAGTAATTTCTCCGCATTGCAAGGTGCAATTCTGAAATTTTTTGCTTTTTCCTGCTCCTCTGAGCATGATAAAGAAGACTCAAAGAGAGTGAGATGCCAGCTTCTTTCATTCAGTCAGTAGCTTCAAACATTTCTGGTATATGAATAACATGATGTTTTTCAATGGCAAAAATCAATGAATATTGTAAATGCACAAACAGTAATTTCTCCGCATTGCAAGGTGCAATTCTGAAATTTTTTGCTTTTTCCTGCTCCTCTTAGCATGATAAAGAACATTCAAAGAGAGTGAGATGCCAGCTCCTTTCATTCAGTCAGTAGCTTCAATCATTTCTGGACGTTTTTCAATGGCAAAAATCATTGAATATTGTAAATGCACAAACAGTAATTTCTCCGTATTGCAAGGTGCAATTCTGAAATTTTTTGCTTTTTCCTGCTCCTCTTAGCATGATAAAGAAGATTCAAAGAGAGTGAGATGCCAGCTCCTTTCATTCAGTCAGTAGCTTCAATCATTTCTGGTATATGAATAACATGATGTTTTTCAATGGCAAAAATCAATGAATATTGTAAATGCACAAACAGTAATTTCTCCGCATTGCAAGGTGCAATTCTGAAATTTTTTGCTTTTTCCTGCTCCTCTTAGCATGATAAACAAGATTCAAAGAGAGTGAGATGCCAGCTCCTTTCATTCAGTCAGTAGCTTCAATCATTTCTGGACGTTTTTCAATGGCAAAAATCAATGCATATTGTAAATGCACAAACAGTAATTTCTCCGCATTGCAAGGTGCAATTCTGAAATTTTTTGCTTTTTTCTGCTCCTCTTAGCATGATAAAGAAGATTCAAAGAGAGTGAGATGCCAGCTCCTTTCATTCAGTCAGTAGCTTCAAACATTTCTGGACGTTTTTCAATGGCAAAAATCAATGAATATTGTAAATGCACAAACAGTAATTTCTCCGCATTGCAAGGTGCAATTCTGAAATTTTTTGCTTTTTCCTGCTCCTCTTAGCAAGATAAACAAGATTCAAAGAGAGTGAGATGCCAGCTCCTTTCATTCAGTCAGTAGCTTCAATCATTTCTGGACGTTTTTCAATGGCAAAAATCAATGAATATTGTAAATGCACAAACAGTAATTTCTCCGCATTGCAAGGTGCAATTCTGAAATTTTTTGCTTTTTCCTGCTCCTCTTAGCATGATAAAGAAGATTCAAAGAGAGTGAGATGCCAGCTCCTTTCATTCAGTCAGTAGCTTCAATCATTTCTGGACGTTTTTCAATGGCAAAAATCAATGAATATTGTAAATGCACAAACAGTAATTTCTCCGCATTGCAAGGTGCAATTCTGAAATTTTTTGCTTTTTCCTGCTCCTCTTAGCATGATAAAGAAGATTCAAAGAGAGTGAGATGCCAGCTCCTTTCATTCAGTCAGTAGCTTCAATCATTTCTGGACGTTTTTCAATGGCAAAAATCAATGAATATTGTAAATGCACAAACAGTAATTTCTCCGCATTGCAAGGTGCAATTCTGAATTTTTTTGCTTTTTCCTGCTCCTCTTAGCATGATAAAGAAGATTCAAAGAGAGTGAGATGCCAGCTCCTTTCATTCAGTCAGTAGCTTCAATCATTTCTGGACGTTTTTCAATGGCAAAAATCAATGAATATTGTAAATGCACAAACAGTAATTTCTCCGCATTGCAAGGTGCAATTCTGAATTTTTTTGCTTTTTCCTGCTCCTCTTAGCATGATAAAGAAGATTCAAAGAGAGTGAGATGCCAGCTCCTTTCATTCAGTCAGTAGCTTCAAACATTTCTGGTATATGAATAACATGATGTTTTTCAATGGCAAAAATCAATGAATATTGTAAATGCACAAACAGTAATTTCTCCGCATTGCAAGGTGCAATTTTGAAATTTTTTGCTTTTTCCTGCTCCTCTTAGCATGATAAAGAAGATTCAAAGAGAGTGAGATGCCAGCTCCTTTCATTCAGTCAGTAGCTTCAATCATTTCTGGACGTTTTTCAATGGCAAAAATCAATGAATATTGTAAATGCACAAACAGTAATTTCTCCGCATTGCAAGGTGCAATTCTGAAATTTTTTGCTTTTTCCTGCTCCTCTTAGCATGATAAACAAGATTCAAAGAGAGTGAGATGCCAGCTCCTTTCATTCAGTCAGTAGCTTCAATCATTTCTGGATGTTTTTCAATGGCAAAAATCAATGAATATTGTAAATGCACAAACAGTAATTTCTCCGCATTGCAAGGTGCAATTCTGAAATTTTTTGCTTTTTTCTGCTCCTCTTAGCATGATAAAGAAGATTCAAAGAGAGTGAGATGCCAGCTCCTTTCATTCAGTCAGTAGCTTCAAACATTTCTGGTATATGAATAACATGATGTTTTTCAATGGCAAAAATCAATGAATATTGTAAATGCACAAACAGTAATTTCTCCGCATTGCAAGGTGCAATTCTGAAATTTTTTGCTTTTTCCTGCTCCTCTTAGCATGATAAAGAAGATTCAAAGAGAGTGAGATGCCAGCTCCTTTCATTCAGTCAGTAGCTTCAAACATTTCTGGTATATGAATAACATGATGTTTTTCAATGGCAAAAATCAATGAATATTGTAAATGCACAAACAGTAATTTCTCCGCATTGCAAGGTGCAATTCTGAAATTTTTTGCTTTTTCCTGCTCCTCAGCATGATGAAGATTCAAAGAGAGAGATGCCAGCTCCTTTCATTCAGTCAGTAGCTTCAATCATATATGGACGTTTTTCAATGGCAAAAATCATTGAATATTGTAAATGCACAAACAGTAATTTCTCCGCATTGCAAGGTGCAATTCTGAAATTTTTTGCTTTTTCCTGCTCCTCTTAGCATGATAAAGAAGATTCAAAGAGAGTGAGATGCCAGCTCCTTTCATTCAGTCAGTAGCTTCAATCATTTCTGGTATATGAATAACATGATGTTTTTCAATGGCAAAAATCAATGAATATTGTAAATGCACAAACAGTAATTTCTCCGCATTGCAAGGTGCAATTCTGAAATTTTTTGCTTTTTCCTGCTACTCTAAGCATGATAAAGAAGATTCAAAGATAGTGAGATGCCAGCTCCTTTCATTCAGTCAGTAGCTTCAATCATTTCTGGACGTTTTTCAATGGCAAAAATCAATGAATATTGTAAATGCACAAACAGTAATTTCTCCGCATTGCAAGGTGCAATTCTGAAATTTTTTGCTTTTTCCTGCTCCTCTTAGCATGATAAACAAGATTCAAAGAGAGTGAGATGCCAGCTCCTTTCATTCAGTCAGTAGCTTCAATCATTTCTGGAAGTTTTTCAATGGCAAAAATCAATGAATATTGTAAATGCACAAACAGTAATTTCTCCGCATTGCAAGGTGCAATTCTGAAATTTTTTGCTTTTTCCTGCTCTTCTTAGCATGATAAAGAAGATTCAAAGAGAGTGAGATGCCAGCTCCTTTCATTCAGTCAGTAGCTTCAAACATTTCTGGTATATGAATAACATGATGTTTTTCAATGGCAAAAATCACTGAATATTGTAAATGCACAAACAGTAATTTCTCCGCATTGCAAGGTGCAATTCTGAAATTTTTTGCTTTTTCCTGCTCCTCTTAGCATGATAAAGAAGATTCAAAGAGAGTGAGATGCCAGCTCCTTTCATTCAGTCAGTAGCTTCAATCATTTCTGGACGTTTTTCAATGGCAAAAATCAATGAATATTGTAAATGCACAAACAGTAATTTCTCCGCATTGCAAGGTGCAATTCTGAAATTTTTTGCTTTTTCCTGCTCCTCTTAGCATGATAAACAAGATTCAAAGAGAGTGAGATGCCAGCTCCTTTCATTCAGTCAGTAGCTTCAATCATTTCTGGACGTTTTTCAATGGCAAAAATCAATGAATATTGTAAATGCACAAACAGTAATTTCTCCGCATTGCAAGGTGCAATTCTGAAATTTTTTGCTTTTTCCTGCTCCTCTTAGCATGATAAAGAAGATTCAAAGAGAGTGAGATGCCAGCTCCTTTCATTCAGTCAGTAGCTTCAAACATTTCTGGTATATGAATAACATGATATTTTTCAATGGCAAAAATCAATGAATATTGTAAATGCACAAACAGTAATTTCTCCGCATTGAAAGGTGCAATTCTGAAATTTTTTGCTTTTTCCTGCTCCTCTTAGCATGATAAAGAAGATTCAAAGAGAGTGAGATGCCAGCTCCTTTCATTCAGTCAGTAGCTTCAATCATTTCTGGACGTTTTTCAATGGCAAAAATCAATGAATATTGTAAATGCACAAACAGTAATTTCTCCGCATTGCAAGGTGCAATTCTGAAATTTTTTGCTTTTTCCTGCTCCTCTTAGCAAGATAAACAAGATTCAAAGAGAGTGAGATGCCAGCTCCTTTCATTCAGTCAGTAGCTTCAATCATTTCTGGACGTTTTTCAATGGCAAAAATCAATGAATATTGTAAATGCACAAACAGTAATTTCTCCGCATTGCAAGGTGCAATTCTGAAATTTTTTGCTTTTTCCTGCTCCTCTTAGCATGGTAAAGAAGATTCAAAGAGAGTGAGATGCCAGCTCCTTTCATTCAGTCAGTAGCTTCAATCATTTCTGGACGTTTTTCAATGGCAAAAATCAATGAATATTGTAAATGCACAAACAGTAATTTCTCCGCATTGCAAGGTGCAATTCTGAAATTTTTTGCTTTTTCCTGCTCCTCTTAGCAAGATAAACAAGATTCAAAGAGAGTGAGATGCCAGCTCCTTTCATTCAGTCAGTAGCTTCAATCATTTCTGGACGTTTTTCAATGGCAAAAATCAATGAATATTGTAAATGCACAAACAGTAATTTCTCCGCATTGCAAGGTGCAATTCTGAAATTTTTTGCTTTTTCCTGCTCCTCTTAGCATGATAAAGAAGATTCAAAGAGAGTGAGATGCCAGCTCCTTTCATTCAGTCAGTAGCTTCAAACATTTCTGGTATATGAATAACATGATGTTTTTCAATGGCAAAAATCAATGAATATTGTAAATGCACAAACAGTAATTTCTCCGCATTGCAAGGTGCAATTTTGAAATTTTTTGCTTTTTCCTGCTCCTCTTAGCATGATAAAGAAGATTCAAAGAGAGTGAGATGCCAGCTCCTTTCATTCAGTCAGTAGCTTCAATCATTTCTGGACGTTTTTCAATGGCAAAAATCAATGAATATTGTAAATGCACAAACAGTAATTTCTCCGCATTGCAAGGTGCAATTCTGAAATTTTTTGCTTTTTCCTGCTCCTCTTAGCATGATAAAGAAGATTCAAAGAGAGTGAGATGCCAGCTCCTTTCATTCAGTCAGTAGCTTCAATCATTTCTGGACGTTTTTCAATGGCAAAAATCAATGAATATTGTAAATGCACAAACAGTAATTTCTCCGCATTGCAAGGTGCAATTCTGAAATTTTTTGCTTTTTCCTGCTCCTCTTAGCATGATAAAGAAGATTCAAAGAGAGTGAGATGCCAGCTCCTTTCATTCAGTCAGTAGCTTCAATCATTTCTGGACGTTTTTCAATGGCAAAAATCAATGAATATTGTAAATGCACAAACAGTAATTTCTCCGCATTGCAAGGTGCAATTCTGAATTTTTTTGCTTTTTCCTGCTCCTCTTAGCATGATAAAGAAGATTCAAAGAGAGTGAGATGCCAGCTCCTTTCATTCAGTCAGTAGCTTCAATCATTTCTGGACGTTTTTCAATGGCAAAAATCAATGAATATTGTAAATGCACAAACAGTAATTTCTCCGCATTGCAAGGTGCAATTCTGAATTTTTTTGCTTTTTCCTGCTCCTCTTAGCATGATAAAGAAGATTCAAAGAGAGTGAGATGCCAGCTCCTTTCATTCAGTCAGTAGCTTCAAACATTTCTGGTATATGAATAACATGATGTTTTTCAATGGCAAAAATCAATGAATATTGTAAATGCACAAACAGTAATTTCTCCGCATTGCAAGGTGCAATTTTGAAATTTTTTGCTTTTTCCTGCTCCTCTTAGCATGATAAAGAAGATTCAAAGAGAGTGAGATGCCAGCTCCTTTCATTCAGTCAGTAGCTTCAATCATTTCTGGACGTTTTTCAATGGCAAAAATCAATGAATATTGTAAATGCACAAACAGTAATTTCTCCGCATTGCAAGGTGCAATTCTGAAATTTTTTGCTTTTTCCTGCTCCTCTTAGCATGATAAACAAGATTCAAAGAGAGTGAGATGCCAGCTCCTTTCATTCAGTCAGTAGCTTCAATCATTTCTGGATGTTTTTCAATGGCAAAAATCAATGAATATTGTAAATGCACAAACAGTAATTTCTCCGCATTGCAAGGTGCAATTCTGAAATTTTTTGCTTTTTTCTGCTCCTCTTAGCATGATAAAGAAGATTCAAAGAGAGTGAGATGCCAGCTCCTTTCATTCAGTCAGTAGCTTCAAACATTTCTGGTATATGAATAACATGATGTTTTTCAATGGCAAAAATCAATGAATATTGTAAATGCACAAACAGTAATTTCTCCGCATTGCAAGGTGCAATTCTGAAATTTTTTGCTTTTTCCTGCTCCTCTTAGCATGATAAAGAAGATTCAAAGAGAGTGAGATGCCAGCTCCTTTCATTCAGTCAGTAGCTTCAAACATTTCTGGTATATGAATAACATGATGTTTTTCAATGGCAAAAATCAATGAATATTGTAAATGCACAAACAGTAATTTCTCCGCATTGCAAGGTGCAATTCTGAAATTTTTTGCTTTTTCCTGCTCCTCAGCATGATGAAGATTCAAAGAGAGAGATGCCAGCTCCTTTCATTCAGTCAGTAGCTTCAATCATATATGGACGTTTTTCAATGGCAAAAATCATTGAATATTGTAAATGCACAAACAGTAATTTCTCCGCATTGCAAGGTGCAATTCTGAAATTTTTTGCTTTTTCCTGCTCCTCTTAGCATGATAAAGAAGATTCAAAGAGAGTGAGATGCCAGCTCCTTTCATTCAGTCAGTAGCTTCAATCATTTCTGGTATATGAATAACATGATGTTTTTCAATGGCAAAAATCAATGAATATTGTAAATGCACAAACAGTAATTTCTCCGCATTGCAAGGTGCAATTCTGAAATTTTTTGCTTTTTCCTGCTACTCTAAGCATGATAAAGAAGATTCAAAGATAGTGAGATGCCAGCTCCTTTCATTCAGTCAGTAGCTTCAATCATTTCTGGACGTTTTTCAATGGCAAAAATCAATGAATATTGTAAATGCACAAACAGTAATTTCTCCGCATTGCAAGGTGCAATTCTGAAATTTTTTGCTTTTTCCTGCTCCTCTTAGCATGATAAACAAGATTCAAAGAGAGTGAGATGCCAGCTCCTTTCATTCAGTCAGTAGCTTCAATCATTTCTGGAAGTTTTTCAATGGCAAAAATCAATGAATATTGTAAATGCACAAACAGTAATTTCTCCGCATTGCAAGGTGCAATTCTGAAATTTTTTGCTTTTTCCTGCTCCTCTTAGCATGATAAAGAAGATTCAAAGAGAGTGAGATGCCAGCTCCTTTCATTCAGTCAGTAGCTTCAAACATTTCTGGTATATGAATAACATGATGTTTTTCAATGGCAAAAATCACTGAATATTGTAAATGCACAAACAGTAATTTCTCCGCATTGCAAGGTGCAATTCTGAAATTTTTTGCTTTTTCCTGCTCCTCTTAGCATGATAAAGAAGATTCAAAGAGAGTGAGATGCCAGCTCCTTTCATTCAGTCAGTAGCTTCAATCATTTCTGGACGTTTTTCAATGGCAAAAATCAATGAATATTGTAAATGCACAAACAGTAATTTCTCCGCATTGCAAGGTGCAATTCTGAAATTTTTTGCTTTTTCCTGCTCCTCTTAGCATGATAAACAAGATTCAAAGAGAGTGAGATGCCAGCTCCTTTCATTCAGTCAGTAGCTTCAATCATTTCTGGACGTTTTTCAATGGCAAAAATCAATGAATATTGTAAATGCACAAACAGTAATTTCTCCGCATTGCAAGGTGCAATTCTGAAATTTTTTGCTTTTTCCTGCTCCTCTTAGCATGATAAAGAAGATTCAAAGAGAGTGAGATGCCAGCTCCTTTCATTCAGTCAGTAGCTTCAAACATTTCTGGTATATGAATAACATGATATTTTTCAATGGCAAAAATCAATGAATATTGTAAATGCACAAACAGTAATTTCTCCGCATTGAAAGGTGCAATTCTGAAATTTTTTGCTTTTTCCTGCTCCTCTTAGCATGATAAAGAAGATTCAAAGAGAGTGAGATGCCAGCTCCTTTCATTCAGTCAGTAGCTTCAATCATTTCTGGACGTTTTTCAATGGCAAAAATCAATGAATATTGTAAATGCACAAACAGTAATTTCTCCGCATTGCAAGGTGCAATTCTGAAATTTTTTGCTTTTTCCTGCTCCTCTTAGCATGATAAACAAGATTCAAAGAGAGTGAGATGCCAGCTCGTTTCATTCAGTCAGTAGCTTCAATCATTTCTGGACGTTTTTCAATGGCAAAAATCAATGAATATTGTAAATGCACAATCAGTAATTTCTCCGCATTGCAAGGTGCAATTCTGAAATTTTTTGCTTTTTTCTGCTCCTCTTAGCATGATAAAGAAGATTCAAAGAGAGTGAGATGCCAGCTCCTTTCATTCAGTCAGTAGCTTCAAACATTTCTGGTATATGAATAACATGATGTTTTTCAATGGCAAAAATCAATGAATATTGTAAATGCACAAACAGTAATTTCTCCGCATTGCAAGGTGCAATTCTGAAATTTTTTGCTTTTTCCTGCTCCTCTTAGCATGATAAAGAAGATTCAAAGAGAGTGAGATGCCAGCTCCTTTCATTCAGTCAGTAGCTTCAATCATTTCTGGACGTTTTTCAATGGCAAAAATCAATGAATATTGTAAATGCACAAACAGTAATTTCTCCGCATTGCAAGGTGCAATTCTGAAATTTTTTGCTTTTTCCTGCTCCTCTTAGCAAGATAAACAAGATTCAAAGAGAGTGAGATGCCAGCTCCTTTCATTCAGTCAGTAGCTTCAATCATTTCTGGACGTTTTTCAATGGCAAAAATCAATGAATATTGTAAATGCACAAACAGTAATTTCTCCGCATTGCAAGGTGCAATTCTGAAATTTTTTGCTTTTTCCTGCTCCTCTTAGCATGGTAAAGAAGATTCAAAGAGAGTGAGATGCCAGCTCCTTTCATTCAGTCAGTAGCTTCAATCATTTCTGGACGTTTTTCAATGGCAAAAATCAATGAATATTGTAAATGCACAAACAGTAATTTCTCCGCATTGCAAGGTGCAATTCTGAAATTTTTTGCTTTTTCCTGCTCCTCTTAGCATGATAAAGAAGATTCAAAGAGAGTGAGATGCCAGCTCCTTTCATTCAGTCAGTAGCTTCAAACATTTCTGGTATATGAATAACATGATGTTTTTCAATGGCAAAAATCAATGAATATTGTAAATGCACAAACAGTAATTTCTCCGCATTGCAAGGTGCAATTTTGAAATTTTTTGCTTTTTCCTGCTCCTCTTAGCATGATAAAGAAGATTCAAAGAGAGTGAGATGCCAGCTCCTTTCATTCAGTCAGTAGCTTCAATCATTTCTGGACGTTTTTCAATGGCAAAAATCAATGAATATTGTAAATGCACAAACAGTAATTTCTCCGCATTGCAAGGTGCAATTCTGAAATTTTTTGCTTTTTCCTGCTCCTCTTAGCATGATAAACAAGATTCAAAGAGAGTGAGATGCCAGCTCCTTTCATTCAGTCAGTAGCTTCAATCATTTCTGGATGTTTTTCAATGGCAAAAATCAATGAATATTGTAAATGCACAAACAGTAATTTCTCCGCATTGCAAGGTGCAATTCTGAAATTTTTTGCTTTTTTCTGCTCCTCTTAGCATGATAAAGAAGATTCAAAGAGAGTGAGATGCCAGCTCCTTTCATTCAGTCAGTAGCTTCAAACATTTCTGGTATATGAATAACATGATGTTTTTCAATGGCAAAAATCAATGAATATTGTAAATGCACAAACAGTAATTTCTCCGCATTGCAAGGTGCAATTTTGAAATTTTTTGCTTTTTCCTGCTCCTCTTAGCATGATAAACAAGATTCAAAGAGAGTGAGATGCCAGCTCCTTTCATTCAGTCAGTAGCTTCAATCATTTCTGGACGTTTTTCAATGGCAAAAATCAATGAATATTGTAAATGCACAAACAGTAATTTCTCCGCATTGCAAGGTGCAATTCTGAAATTTTTTGCTTTTTCCTGCTCCTCTAAGCAATATAAAGAAGATTCAAAGAGAGTGAGATGCCAGCTCCTTTCATTCAGTCAGTAGCTTCAATCATTTCTGGACGTTTTTCAATGGCAAAAATCAATGAATATTGTAAATGCACAAACAGTAATTTCTCCGCATTGCAAGGTGCAATTCTGAAATTTTTTGCTTTTTCCTGCTCCTCTTAGCAAGATAAACAAGATTCAAAGAGAGTGAGATGCCAGCTCCTTTCATTCAGTCAGTAGCTTCAATCATTTCTGGACGTTTTTCAATGGCAAAAATCAATGAATATTGTAAATGCACAAACAGTAATTTCTCCGCATTGCAAGGTGCAATTCTGAAATTTTTTGCTTTTTCCTGCTCCTCTTAGCATGGTAAAGAAGATTCAAAGAGAGTGAGATGCCAGCTCCTTTCATTCAGTCAGTAGCTTCAATCATTTCTGGACGTTTTTCAATGGCAAAAATCAATGAATATTGTAAATGCACAAACAGTAATTTCTCCGCATTGCAAGGTGCAATTCTGAAATTTTTTGCTTTTTCCTGCTCCTCTTAGCAAGATAAACAAGATTCAAAGAGAGTGAGATGCCAGCTCCTTTCATTCAGTCAGTAGCTTCAATCATTTCTGGACGTTTTTCAATGGCAAAAATCAATGAATATTGTAAATGCACAAACAGTAATTTCTCCGCATTGCAAGGTGCAATTCTGAAATTTTTTGCTTTTTCCTGCTCCTCTTAGCATGATAAAGAAGATTCAAAGAGAGTGAGATGCCAGCTCCTTTCATTCAGTCAGTAGCTTCAAACATTTCTGGTATATGAATAACATGATGTTTTTCAATGGCAAAAATCAATGAATATTGTAAATGCACAAACAGTAATTTCTCCGCATTGCAAGGTGCAATTTTGAAATTTTTTGCTTTTTCCTGCTCCTCTTAGCATGATAAAGAAGATTCAAAGAGAGTGAGATGCCAGCTCCTTTCATTCAGTCAGTAGCTTCAATCATTTCTGGACGTTTTTCAATGGCAAAAATCAATGAATATTGTAAATGCACAAACAGTAATTTCTCCGCATTGCAAGGTGCAATTCTGAAATTTTTTGCTTTTTCCTGCTCCTCTTAGCATGATAAACAAGATTCAAAGAGAGTGAGATGCCAGCTCCTTTCATTCAGTCAGTAGCTTCAATCATTTCTGGATGTTTTTCAATGGCAAAAATCAATGAATATTGTAAATGCACAAACAGTAATTTCTCCGCATTGCAAGGTGCAATTCTGAAATTTTTTGCTTTTTTCTGCTCCTCTTAGCATGATAAAGAAGATTCAAAGAGAGTGAGATGCCAGCTCCTTTCATTCAGTCAGTAGCTTCAAACATTTCTGGTATATGAATAACATGATGTTTTTCAATGGCAAAAATCAATGAATATTGTAAATGCACAAACAGTAATTTCTCCGCATTGCAAGGTGCAATTCTGAAATTTTTTGCTTTTTCCTGCTCCTCTAAGCATGATAAAGAAGATTCAAAGAGAGTGAGATGCCAGCTCCTTTCATTCAGTCAGTAGCTTCAATCATTTCTGGACGTTTTTCAATGGCAAAAATCAATGAATATTGTAAATGCACAAACAGTAATTTCTCCGCATTGCAAGGTGCAATTCTGAAATTTTTTGCTTTTTCCTGCTCCTCTTAGCATGATAAAGAAGATTCAAAGAGAGTGAGATGCCAGCTCCTTTCATTCAGTCAGTAGCTTCAAACATTTCTGGTATATGAATAACATGATATTTTTCAATGGCAAAAATCAATGAATATTGTAAATGCACAAACAGTAATTTCTCCGCATTGAAAGGTGCAATTCTGAAATTTTTTGCTTTTTCCTGCTCCTCTTAGCATGATAAAGAAGATTCAAAGAGAGTGAGATGCCAGCTCCTTTCATTCAGTCAGTAGCTTCAATCATTTCTGGACGTTTTTCAATGGCAAAAATCAATGAATATTGTAAATGCACAAACAGTAATTTCTCCGCATTGCAAGGTGCAATTCTGAAATTTTTTGCTTTTTCCTGCTCCTCTTAGCATGATAAACAAGATTCAAACAGAGTGAGATGCCAGCTCCTTTCATTCAGTCAGTAGCTTCAATCATTTCTGGACGTTTTTCAATGGCAAAAATCAATGAATATTGTAAATGCACAAACAGTAATTTCTCCGCATTGCAAGGTGCAATTCTGAAATTTTTTGCTTTTTTCTGCTCCTCTTAGCATGATAAAGAAGATTCAAAGAGAGTGAGATGCCAGCTCCTTTCATTCAGTCAGTAGCTTCAAACATTTCTGGTATATGAATAACATGATGTTTTTCAATGGCAAAAATCAATGAATATTGTAAATGCACAAACAGTAATTTCTCCGCATTGCAAGGTGCAATTCTGAAATTTTTTGCTTTTTCCTGCTCCTCTTAGCATGATAAAGAAGATTCAAAGAGAGTGAGATGCCAGCTCCTTTCATTCAGTCAGTAGCTTCAATCATTTCTGGACGTTTTTCAATGGCAAAAATCAATGAATATTGTAAATGCACAAACAGTAATTTCTCCGCATTGCAAGGTGCAATTCTGAAATTTTTTGCTTTTTCCTGCTCCTCTTAGCAAGATAAACAAGATTCAAAGAGAGTGAGATGCCAGCTCCTTTCATTCAGTCAGTAGCTTCAATCATTTCTGGACGTTTTTCAATGGCAAAAATCAATGAATATTGTAAATGCACAAACAGTAATTTCTCCGCATTGCAAGGTGCAATTCTGAAATTTTTTGCTTTTTCCTGCTCCTCTTAGCATGGTAAAGAAGATTCAAAGAGAGTGAGATGCCAGCTCCTTTCATTCAGTCAGTAGCTTCAATCATTTCTGGACGTTTTTCAATGGCAAAAATCAATGAATATTGTAAATGCACAAACAGTAATTTCTCCGCATTGCAAGGTGCAATTCTGAAATTTTTTGCTTTTTCCTGCTCCTCTTAGCAAGATAAACAAGATTCAAAGAGAGTGAGATGCCAGCTCCTTTCATTCAGTCAGTAGCTTCAATCATTTCTGGACGTTTTTCAATGGCAAAAATCAATGAATATTGTAAATGCACAAACAGTAATTTCTCCGCATTGCAAGGTGCAATTCTGAAATTTTTTGCTTTTTCCTGCTCCTCTTAGCATGATAAAGAAGATTCAAAGAGAGTGAGATGCCAGCTCCTTTCATTCAGTCAGTAGCTTCAAACATTTCTGGTATATGAATAACATGATGTTTTTCAATGGCAAAAATCAATGAATATTGTAAATGCACAAACAGTAATTTCTCCGCATTGCAAGGTGCAATTTTGAAATTTTTTGCTTTTTCCTGCTCCTCTTAGCATGATAAAGAAGATTCAAAGAGACTGAGATGCCAGCTCCTTTCATTCAGTCAGTAGCTTCAATCATTTCTGGACGTTTTTCAATGGCAAAAATCAATGAATATTGTAAATGCACAAACAGTAATTTCTCCGCATTGCAAGGTGCAATTCTGAAATTTTTTGCTTTTTCCTGCTCCTCTTAGCATGATAAACAAGATTCAAAGAGAGTGAGATGCCAGCTCCTTTCATTCAGTCAGTAGCTTCAATCATTTCTGGATGTTTTTCAATGGCAAAAATCAATGAATATTGTAAATGCACAAACAGTAATTTCTCCGCATTGCAAGGTGCAATTCTGAAATTTTTTGCTTTTTTCTGCTCCTCTTAGCATGATAAAGAAGATTCAAAGAGAGTGAGATGCCAGCTCCTTTCATTCAGTCAGTAGCTTCAAACATTTCTGGTATATGAATAACATGATGTTTTTCAATGGCAAAAATCAATGAATATTGTAAATGCACAAACAGTAATTTCTCCGCATTGCAAGGTGCAATTCTGAAATTTTTTGCTTTTTCCTGCTCCTCTAAGCATGATAAAGAAGATTCAAAGAGAGTGAGATGCCAGCTCCTTTCATTCAGTCAGTAGCTTCAATCATTTCTGGACGTTTTTCAATGGCAAAAATCAATGAATATTGTAAATGCACAAACAGTAATTTCTCCGCATTGCAAGGTGCAATTCTGAAATTTTTTGCTTTTTTCTGCTCCTCTTAGCATGATAAAGAAGATTCAAAGAGAGTGAGATGCCAGCTCCTTTCATTCAGTCAGTAGCTTCAAACATTTCTGGACGTTTTTCAATGGCAAAAATCAATGAATATTGTAAATGCACAAACAGTAATTTCTCCGCATTGCAAGGTGCAATTCTGAAATTTTTTGCTTTTTCCTGCTCCTCTTAGCAAGATAAACAAGATTCAAAGAGAGTGAGATGCCAGCTCCTTTCATTCAGTCAGTAGCTTCAAACATTTCTGGTATATGAATAACATGATGTTTTTCAATGGCAAAAATCAATGAATATTGTAAATGCACAAACAGTAATTTCTCCGCATTGCAAGGTGCAATTTTGAAATTTTTTGCTTTTTCCTGCTCCTCTTAGCATGATAAAGAAGATTCAAAGAGAGTGAGATGCCAGCTCCTTTCATTCAGTCAGTAGCTTCAATCATTTCTGGACGTTTTTCAATGGCAAAAATCAATGAATATTGTAAATGCACAAACAGTAATTTCTCCGCATTGCAAGGTACAATTCTGAAATTTTTTGCTTTTTCCTGCTCCTCTTAGCATGATAAACAAGATTCAAAGAGAGTGAGATGCCAGCTCCTTTCATTCAGTCAGTAGCTTCAATCATTTCTGGATGTTTTTCAATGGCAAAAATCAATGAATATTGTAAATGCACAAACAGTAATTTCTCCGCATTGCAAGGTGCAATTCTGAAATTTTTTGCTTTTTTCTGCTCCTCTTAGCATGATAAAGAAGATTCAAAGAGAGTGAGATGCCAGCTCCTTTCATTCAGTCAGTAGCTTCAAACATTTCTGGTATATGAATAACATGATGTTTTTCAATGGCAAAAATCAATGAATATTGTAAATGCACAAACAGTAATTTCTCCGCATTGCAAGGTGCAATTCTGAAATTTTTTGCTTTTTCCTGCTCCTCTTAGCATGATAAAGAAGATTCAAAGAGAGTGAGATGCCAGCTCCTTTCATTCAGTCAGTAGCTTCAATCATTTCTGGACGTTTTTCAATGGCAAAAATCAATGAATATTGTAAATGCACAAACAGTAATTTCTCCGCATTGCAAGGTGCAATTCTGAAATTTTTTGCTTTTTCCTGCTCCTCTTAGCAAGATAAACAAGATTCAAAGAGAGTGAGATGCCAGCTCCTTTCATTCAGTCAGTAGCTTCAATCATTTCTGGACGTTTTTCAATGGCAAAAATCAATGAATATTGTAAATGCACAAACAGTAATTTCTCCGCATTGCAAGGTGCAATTCTGAAATTTTTTGCTTTTTCCTGCTCCTCTTAGCATGGTAAAGAAGATTCAAAGAGAGTGAGATGCCAGCTCCTTTCATTCAGTCAGTAGCTTCAATCATTTCTGGACGTTTTTCAATGGCAAAAATCAATGAATATTGTAAATGCACAAACAGTAATTTCTCCGCATTGCAAGGTGCAATTCTGAAATTTTTTGCTTTTTCCTGCTCCTCTTAGCATGATAAACAAGATTCAAAGAGAGTGAGATGCCAGCTCCTTTCATTCAGTCAGTAGCTTCAATCATTTCTGGATGTTTTTCAATGGCAAAAATCAATGAATATTGTAAATGCACAAACAGTAATTTCTCCGCATTGCAAGGTGCAATTCTGAAATTTTTTGCTTTTTCCTGCTCCTCTTAGCAAGATAAACAAGATTCAAAGAGAGTGAGATGCCAGCTCCTTTCATTCAGTCAGTAGCTTCAAACATTTCTGGTATATGAATAACATGATGTTTTTCAATGGCAAAAATCAATGAATATTGTAAATGCACAAACAGTAATTTCTCCGCATTGCAAGGTGCAATTTTGAAATTTTTTGCTTTTTCCTGCTCCTCTTAGCATGATAAAGAAGATTCAAAGAGAGTGAGATGCCAGCTCCTTTCATTCAGTCAGTAGCTTCAATCATTTCTGGACGTTTTTCAATGGCAAAAATCAATGAATATTGTAAATGCACAAACAGTAATTTCTCCGCATTGCAAGGTGCAATTCTGAAATTTTTTGCTTTTTTCTGCTCCCCTTAGCATGATAAAGAAGATTCAAAGAGAGTGAGATGCCAGCTCCTTTCATTCAGTCAGTAGCTTCAAACATTTCTGGTATATGAATAACATGATGTTTTTCAATGGCAAAAATCAATGAATATTGTAAATGCACAAACAGTAATTTCTCCGCATTGCAAGGTGCAATTCTGAAATTTTTTGCTTTTTCCTGCTCCTCTTAGCATGATAAAGAAGATTCAAAGAGAGTGAGATGCCAGCTCCTTTCATTCAGTCAGTAGCTTCAATCATTTCTGGATGTTTTTCAATGGCAAAAATCAATGAATATTGTAAATGCACAAACAGTAATTTCTCCGCATTGCAAGGTGCAATTCTGAAATTTTTTGCTTTTTCCTGCTCCTCTTAGCAAGATAAACAAGATTCAAAGAGAGTGAGATGCCAGCTCCTTTCATTCAGTCAGTAGCTTCAATCATTTCTGGACGTTTTTCAATGGCAAAAATCAATGAATATTGTAAATGCACAAACAGTAATTTCTCCGCATTGCAAGGTGCAATTCTGAAATTTTTTGCTTTTTCCTGCTCCTCTTAGCATGGTAAAGAAGATTCAAAGAGAGTGAGATGCCAGCTCCTTTCATTCAGTCAGTAGCTTCAATCATTTCTGGACGTTTTTCAATGGCAAAAATCAATGAATATTGTAAATGCACAAACAGTAATTTCTCCGCATTGCAAGGTGCAATTCTGAAATTTTTTGCTTTTTCCTGCTCCTCTTAGCATGATAAACAAGATTCAAAGAGAGTGAGATGCCAGCTCCTTTCATTCAGTCAGTAGCTTCAATCATTTCTGGATGTTTTTCAATGGCAAAAATCAATGAATATTGTAAATGCACAAACAGTAATTTCTCCGCATTGCAAGGTGCAATTCTGAAATTTTTTGCTTTTTCCTGCTCCTCTTAGCAAGATAAACAAGATTCAAAGAGAGTGAGATGCCAGCTCCTTTCATTCAGTCAGTAGCTTCAAACATTTCTGGTATATGAATAACATGATGTTTTTCAATGGCAAAAATCAATGAATATTGTAAATGCACAAACAGTAATTTCTCCGCATTGCAAGGTGCAATTTTGAAATTTTTTGCTTTTTCCTGCTCCTCTTAGCATGATAAAGAAGATTCAAAGAGAGTGAGATGCCAGCTCCTTTCATTCAGTCAGTAGCTTCAATCATTTCTGGACGTTTTTCAATGGCAAAAATCAATGAATATTGTAAATGCACAAACAGTAATTTCTCCGCATTGCAAGGTGCAATTCTGAAATTTTTTGCTTTTTCCTGCTCCTCTTAGCATGATAAACAAGATTCAAAGAGAGCGAGATGCCAGCTCCTTTCATTCAGTCAGTAGCTTCAATCATTTCTGGACGTTTTTCAATGGCAAAAATCAATGAATATTGTAAATGCACAAACAGTAATTTCTCCGCATTGCAAGGTGCAATTCTGAAATTTTTTGCTTTTTCCTGCTCCTCTTAGCATGATAAACAAGATTCAAAGAGAGTGAGATGCCAGCTCCTTTCATTCAGTCAGTAGCTTCAATCATTTCTGGATGTTTTTCAATGGCAAAAATCAATGAATATTGTAAATGCACAAACAGTAATTTCTCCGCATTGCAAGGTGCAATTCTGAAATTTTTTGCTTTTTCCTGCTCCTCTTAGCAAGATAAACAAGATTCAAAGAGAGTGAGATGCCAGCTCCTTTCATTCAGTCAGTAGCTTCAAACATTTCTGGTATATGAATAACATGATGTTTTTCAATGGCAAAAATCAATGAATATTGTAAATGCACAAACAGTAATTTCTCCGCATTGCAAGGTGCAATTTTGAAATTTTTTGCTTTTTCCTGCTCCTCTTAGCATGATAAAGAAGATTCAAAGAGAGTGAGATGCCAGCTCCTTTCATTCAGTCAGTAGCTTCAATCATTTCTGGACGTTTTTCAATGGCAAAAATCAATGAATATTGTAAATGCACAAACAGTAATTTCTCCGCATTGCAAGGTGCAATTCTGAAATTTTTTGCTTTTTCCTGCTCCTCTTAGCATGATAAACAAGATTCAAAGAGAGCGAGATGCCAGCTCCTTTCATTCAGTCAGTAGCTTCAATCATTTCTGGATGTTTTTCAATGGCAAAAATCAATGAATATTGTAAATGCACAAACAGTAATTTCTCCGCATTGCAAGGTGCAATTCTGAAATTTTTTGCTTTTTTCTGCTCCCCTTAGCATGATAAAGAAGATTCAAAGAGAGTGAGATGCCAGCTCCTTTCATTCAGTCAGTAGCTTCAAACATTTCTGGTATATGAATAACATGATGTTTTTCAATGGCAAAAATCAATGAATATTGTAAATGCACAAACAGTAATTTCTCCGCATTGCAAGGTGCAATTCTGAAATTTTTTGCTTTTTCCTGCTCCTCTTAGCATGATAAAGAAGATTCAAAGAGAGTGAGATGCCAGCTCCTTTCATTCAGTCAGTAGCTTCAATCATTTCTGGACGTTTTTCAATGGCAAAAATCAATGAATATTGTAAATGCACAAACAGTAATTTCTCCGCATTGCAAGGTGCAATTCTGAAATTTTTTGCTTTTTCCTGCTCCTCTTAGCAAGATAAACAAGATTCAAAGAGAGTGAGATGCCAGCTCCTTTCATTCAGTCAGTAGCTTCAATCATTTCTGGACGTTTTTCAATGGCAAAAATCAATGAATATTGTAAATGCACAAACAGTAATTTCTCCGCATTGCAAGGTGCAATTCTGAAATTTTTTGCTTTTTCCTGCTCCTCTTAGCATGGTAAAGAAGATTCAAAGAGAGTGAGATGCCAGCTCCTTTCATTCAGTCAGTAGCTTCAATCATTTCTGGACGTTTTTCAATGGCAAAAATCAATGAATATTGTAAATGCACAAACAGTAATTTCTCCGCATTGCAAGGTGCAATTCTGAAATTTTTTGCTTTTTGCTGCTCCTCTTAGCAAGATAAACAAGATTCAAAGAGAGTGAGATGCCAGCTCCTTTCATTCAGTCAGTAGCTTCAATCATTTCTGGACGTTTTTCAATGGCAAAAATCAATGAATATTGTAAATGCACAAACAGTAATTTCTCCGCATTGCAAGGTGCAATTCTGAAATTTTTTGCTTTTTCCTGCTCCTCTTAGCATGATAAAGAAGATTCAAAGAGAGTGAGATGCCAGCTCCTTTCATTTAGTCAGTAGCTTCAAACATTTCTGGTATATGAATAACATGATGTTTTTCAATGGCAAAAATCAATGAATATTGTAAATGCACAAACAGTAATTTCTCCGCATTGCAAGGTGCAATTTTGAAATTTTTTGCTTTTTCCTGCTCCTCTTAGCATGATAAAGAAGATTCAAAGAGAGTGAGATGCCATCTCCTTTCATTCAGTCAGTAGCTTCAATCATTTCTGGACGTTTTTCAATGGCAAAAATCAATGAATATTGTAAATGCACAAACAGTAATTTCTCCGCATTGCAAGGTGCAATTCTGAAATTTTTTGCTTTTTCCTGCTCCTCTTAGCATGATAAACAAGATTCAAAGAGAGTGAGATGCCAGCTCCTTTCATTCAGTCAGTAGCTTCAATCATTTCTGGATGTTTTTCAATGGCAAAAATCAATGAATATTGTAAATGCACAAACAGTAATTTCTCCGCATTGCAAGGTGCAATTCTGAAATTTTTTGCTTTTTTCTGCTCCTCTTAGCATGATAAAGAAGATTCAAAGAGAGTGAGATGCCAGCTCCTTTCATTCAGTCAGTAGCTTCAAACATTTCTGGTATATGAATAACATGATGTTTTTCAATGGCAAAAATCAATGAATATTGTAAATGCACAAACAGTAATTTCTCCGCATTGCAAGGTGCAATTCTGAAATTTTTTGCTTTTTCCTGCTCCTCTTAGCATGGTAAAGAAGATTCAAAGAGAGTGAGATGCCAGCTCCTTTCATTCAGTCAGTAGCTTCAATCATTTCTGGACGTTTTTCAATGGCAAAAATCAATGAATATTGTAAATGCACAAACAGTAATTTCTCCGCATTGCAAGGTGCAATTCTGAAATTTTTTGCTTTTTGCTGCTCCTCTTAGCAAGATAAACAAGATTCAAAGAGAGTGAGATGCCAGCTCCTTTCATTCAGTCAGTAGCTTCAATCATTTCTGGACGTTTTTCAATGGCAAAAATCAATGAATATTGTAAATGCACAAACAGTAATTTCTCCGCATTGCAAGGTGCAATTCTGAAATTTTTTGCTTTTTCCTGCTCCTCTTAGCATGATAAAGAAGATTCAAAGAGAGTGAGATGCCAGCTCCTTTCATTTAGTCAGTAGCTTCAAACATTTCTGGTATATGAATAACATGATGTTTTTCAATGGCAAAAATCAATGAATATTGTAAATGCACAAACAGTAATTTCTCCGCATTGCAAGGTGCAATTTTGAAATTTTTTGCTTTTTCCTGCTCCTCTTAGCATGATAAAGAAGATTCAAAGAGAGTGAGATGCCATCTCCTTTCATTCAGTCAGTAGCTTCAATCATTTCTGGACGTTTTTCAATGGCAAAAATCAATGAATATTGTAAATGCACAAACAGTAATTTCTCCGCATTGCAAGGTGCAATTCTGAAATTTTTTGCTTTTTCCTGCTCCTCTTAGCATGATAAACAAGATTCAAAGAGAGTGAGATGCCAGCTCCTTTCATTCAGTCAGTAGCTTCAATCATTTCTGGATGTTTTTCAATGGCAAAAATCAATGAATATTGTAAATGCACAAACAGTAATTTCTCCGCATTGCAAGGTGCAATTCTGAAATTTTTTGCTTTTTTCTGCTCCTCTTAGCATGATAAAGAAGATTCAAAGAGAGTGAGATGCCAGCTCCTTTCATTCAGTCAGTAGCTTCAAACATTTCTGGTATATGAATAACATGATGTTTTTCAATGGCAAAAATCAATGAATATTGTAAATGCACAAACAGTAATTTCTCCGCATTGCAAGGTGCAATTCTGAAATTTTTTGCTTTTTCCTGCTCCTCTAAGCATGATAAAGAAGATTCAAAGAGAGTGAGATGCCAGCTCCTTTCATTCAGTCAGTAGCTTCAATCATTTCTGGACGTTTTTCAATGGCAAAAATCAATGAATATTGTAAATGCACAAACAGTAATTTCTCCGCATTGCAAGGTGCAATTCTGAAATTTTTTGCTTTTTCCTGCTCCTCTTAGCAAGATAAACAAGATTCAAAGAGAGTGAGATGCCAGCTCCTTTCATTCAGTCAGTAGCTTCAATCATTTCTGGACGTTTTTCAATGGCAAAAATCAATGAATATTGTAAATGCACAAACAGTAATTTCTCCGCATTGCAAGGTGCAATTCTGAAATTTTTTGCTTTTTCCTGCTCCTCTTAGCATGATAAAGAAGATTCAAAGAGAGTGAGATGCCAGCTCCTTTCATTCAGTCAGTAGCTTCAATCATTTCTGGACGTTTTTCAATGGCAAAAATCAATGAATATTGTAAATGCACAAACAGTAATTTCTCCGCATTGCAAGGTGCAATTCTGAAATTTTTTGCTTTTTCCTGCTCCTCTTAGCAAGATAAACAAGATTCAAAGAGAGTGAGATGCCAGCTCCTTTCATTCAGTCAGTAGCTTCAATCATTTCTGGACGTTTTTCAATGGCAAAAATCAATGAATATTGTAAATGCACAAACAGTAATTTCTCCGCATTGCAAGCTGCAATTCTGAAATTTTTTGCTTTTTCCTGCTCCTCTTAGCATGGTAAAGAAGATTCAAAGAGAGTGAGATGCCAGCTCCTTTCATTCAGTCAGTAGCTTCAATCATTTCTGGACGTTTTTCAATGGCAAAAATCAATGAATATTGTAAATGCACAAACAGTAATTTCTCCGCATTGCAAGGTGCAATTCTGAAATTTTTTGCTTTTTCCTGCTCCTCTTAGCAAGATAAACAAGATTCAAAGAGAGTGAGATGCCAGCTCCTTTCATTCAGTCAGTAGCTTCAATCATTTCTGGACGTTTTTCAATGGCAAAAATCAATGAATATTGTAAATGCACAAACAGTAATTTCTCCGCATTGCAAGGTGCAATTCTGAAATTTTTTGCTTTTTCCTGCTCCTCTTAGCATGATAAAGAAGATTCAAAGAGAGTGAGATGCCAGCTCCTTTCATTCAGTCAGTAGCTTCAAACATTTCTGGTATATGAATAACATGATGTTTTTCAATGGCAAAAATCAATGAATATTGTAAATGCACAAACAGTAATTTCTCCGCATTGCAAGGTGCAATTTTGAAATTTTTTGCTTTTTCCTGCTCCTCTTAGCATGATAAAGAAGATTCAAAGAGAGTGAGATGCCAGCTCCTTTCATTCAGTCAGTAGCTTCAATCATTTCTGGACGTTTTTCAATGGCAAAAATCAATGAATATTGTAAATGCACAAACAGTAATTTCTCCGCATTGCAAGGTGCAATTCTGAAATTTTTTGCTTTTTTCTGCTCCTCTTAGCATGATAAAGAAGATTCAAAGAGAGTGAGATGCCAGCTCCTTTCATTCAGTCAGTAGCTTCAAACATTTCTGGTATATGAATAACATGATGTTTTTCAATGGCAAAAATCAATGAATATTGTAAATGCACAAACAGTAATTTCTCCGCATTGCAAGGTGCAATTCTGAAATTTTTTGCTTTTTCCTGCTCCTCTAAGCATGATAAAGAAGGTTCAAAGAGAGTGAGATGCCAGCTCCTTTCATTCAGTCAGTAGCTTCAATCATTTCTGGACGTTTTTCAATGGCAAAAATCAATGAATATTGTAAATGCACAAACAGTAATTTCTCCGCATTGCAAGGTGCAATTCTGAAATTTTTTGCTTTTTTCTGCTCCTCTTAGCATGATAAAGAAGATTCAAAGAGAGTGAGATGCCAGCTCCTTTCATTCAGTCAGTAGCTTCAAACATTTCTGGACGTTTTTCAATGGCAAAAATCAATGAATATTGTAAATGCACAAACAGTAATTTCTCCGCATTGCAAGGTGCAATTCTGAAATTTTTTGCTTTTTCCTGCCCCTCTTAGCAAGATAAACAAGATTCAAAGAGAGTGAGATGCCAGCTCCTTTCATTCAGTCAGTAGCTTCAAACATTTCTGGTATATGAATAACATGATGTTTTTCAATGGCAAAAATCAAAGAATATTGTAAATGCACAAACAGTAATTTCTCCGCATTGCAAGGTGCAATTTTGAAATTTTTTGCTTTTTCCTGCTCCTCTTAGCATGATAAAGAAGATTCAAAGAGAGTGAGATGCCAGCTCCTTTCATTCAGTCAGTAGCTTCAATCATTTCTGGACGTTTTTCAATGGCAAAAATCAATGAATATTGTAAATGCACAAACAGTAATTTCTCCGCATTGCAAGGTGCAATTCTGAAATTTTTTGCTTTTTCCTGCTCCTCTTAGCATGATAAACAAGATTCAAAGAGAGTGAGATGCCAGCTCCTTTCATTCAGTCAGTAGCTTCAATCATTTCTGGATGTTTTTCAATGGCAAAAATCAATGAATATTGTAAATGCACAAACAGTAATTTCTCCGCATTGCAAGGTGCAATTCTGAAATTTTTTGCTTTTTTCTGCTCCTCTTAGCATGATAAAGAAGATTCAAAGAGAGTGAGATGCCAGCTCCTTTCATTCAGTCAGTAGCTTCAAACATTTCTGGTATATGAATAACATGATGTTTTTCAATGGCAAAAATCAATGAATATTGTAAATGCACAAACAGTAATTTCTCCGCATTGCAAGGTGCAATTCTGAAATTTTTTGCTTTTTCCTGCTCCTCTTAGCATGATAAAGAAGATTCAAAGAGAGTGAGATGCCAGCTCCTTTCATTCAGTCAGTAGCTTCAAACATTTCTGGTATATGAATAACATGATGTTTTTCAATGGCAAAAATCAATGAATATTGTAAATGCACAAAGAGTAATTTCTCCGCATTGCAAGGTGCAATTCTGAAATTTTTTGCTTTTTCCTGCTCCTCTTAGCATGATAAAGAAGATTCAAAGAGAGTGAGATGCCAGCTCCTTTCATTCAGTCAGTAGCTTCAATCATTTCTGGACGTTTTTCAATGGCAAAAATCATTGAATATTGTAAATGCACAAACAGTAATTTCTCCGCATTGCAAGGTGCAATTCTGAAATTTTTTGCTTTTTCCTGCTCCTCTTAGCATGATAAAGAAGATTCAAAGAGAGTGAGATGCCAGCTCCTTTCATTCAGTCAGTAGCTTCAATCATTTCTGGTATATGAATAACATGATGTTTTTCAATGAAAAAAATCAATGAATATTGTAAATGCACAAACAGTAATTTCTCCGCATTGCAAGGTGCAATTCTGAAATTTTTTGCTTTTTCCTGCTCCTCTTAGCATGATAAACAAGATTCAAAGAGAGTGAGATGCCAGCTCCTTTCATTCAGTCAGTAGCTTCAATCATTTCTGGACGTTTTTCAATGGCAAAAATCAATGAATATTGTAAATGCACAAACAGTAATTTCTCCGCATTGCAAGGTGCAATTCTGAAATTTTTTGCTTTTTCCTGCTCCTCTTAGCATGATAAAGAAGATTCAAAGAGAGTGAGATGCCAGCTCCTTTCATTCAGTCAGTAGCTTCAATCATTTCTGGACGTTTTTCAATGGCAAAAATCAATGAATATTGTAAATGCACAAACAGTAATTTCTCCGCATTGCAAGGTGCAATTCTGAAATTTTTTGCTTTTTCCTGCTCCTCTTAGCAAGATAAACAAGATTCAAAGAGAGTGAGATGCCAGCTCCTTTCATTCAGTCAGTAGCTTCAATCATTTCTGGACGTTTTTCAATGGCAAAAATCAATGAATATTGTAAATGCACAAACAGTAATTTCTCCGCATTGCAAGCTGCAATTCTGAAATTTTTTGCTTTTTCCTGCTCCTCTTAGCATGGTAAAGAAGATTCAAAGAGAGTGAGATGCCAGCTCCTTTCATTCAGTCAGTAGCTTCAATCATTTCTGGACGTTTTTCAATGGCAAAAATCAATGAATATTGTAAATGCACAAACAGTAATTTCTCCGCATTGCAAGGTGCAATTCTGAAATTTTTTGCTTTTTCCTGCTCCTCTTAGCAAGATAAACAAGATGCAAAGAGAGTGAGATGCCAGCTCCTTTCATTCAGTCAGTAGCTTCAATCATTTCTGGACGTTTTTCAATGGCAAAAATCAATGAATATTGTAAATGCACAAACAGTAATTTCTCCGCATTGCAAGGTGCAATTCTGAAATTTTTTGCTTTTTCCTGCTCCTCTTAGCATGATAAAGAAGATTCAAAGAGAGTGAGATGCCAGCTCCTTTCATTCAGTCAGTAGCTTCAAACATTTCTGGTATATGAATAACATGATGTTTTTCAATGGCAAAAATCAATGAATATTGTAAATGCACAAACAGTAATTTCTCCGCATTGCAAGGTGCAATTTTGAAATTTTTTGCTTTTTCCTGCTCCTCTTAGCATGATAAAGAAGATTCAAAGAGAGTGAGATGCCAGCTCCTTTCATTCAGTCAGTAGCTTCAATCATTTCTGGACGTTTTTCAATGGCAAAAATCAATGAATATTGTAAATGCACAAACAGTAATTTCTCCGCATTGCAAGGTGCAATTCTGAAATTTTTTGCTTTTTTCTGCTCCTCTTAGCATGATAAAGAAGATTCAAAGAGAGTGAGATGCCAGCTCCTTTCATTCAGTCAGTAGCTTCAAACATTTCTGGTATATGAATAACATGATGTTTTTCAATGGCAAAAATCAATGAATATTGTAAATGCACAAACAGTAATTTCTCCGCATTGCAAGGTGCAATTCTGAAATTTTTTGCTTTTTCCTGCTCCTCTAAGCATGATAAAGAAGGTTCAAAGAGAGTGAGATGCCAGCTCCTTTCATTCAGTCAGTAGCTTCAATCATTTCTGGACGTTTTTCAATGGCAAAAATCAATGAATATTGTAAATGCACAAACAGTAATTTCTCCGCATTGCAAGGTGCAATTCTGAAATTTTTTGCTTTTTTCTGCTCCTCTTAGCATGATAAAGAAGATTCAAAGAGAGTGAGATGCCAGCTCCTTTCATTCAGTCAGTAGCTTCAAACATTTCTGGACGTTTTTCAATGGCAAAAATCAATGAATATTTTAAATGCACAAACAGTAATTTCTCCGCATTGCAAGGTGCAATTCTGAAATTTTTTGCTTTTTCCTGCCCCTCTTAGCAAGATAAACAAGATTCAAAGAGAGTGAGATGCCAGCTCCTTTCATTCAGTCAGTAGCTTCAAACATTTCTGGTATATGAATAACATGATGTTTTTCAATGGCAAAAATCAATGAATATTGTAAATGCACAAACAGTAATTTCTCCGCATTGCAAGGTGCAATTTTGAAATTTTTTGCTTTTTCCTGCTCCTCTTAGCATGCTAAAGAAGATTCAAAGAGAGTGAGATGCCAGCTCCTTTCATTCAGTCAGTAGCTTCAATCATTTCTGGACGTTTTTCAATGGCAAAAATCAATGAATATTGTAAATGCACAAACAGTAATTTCTCCGCATTGCAAGGTGCAATTCTGAAATTTTTTGCTTTTTCCTGCTCCTCTTAGCATGATAAACAAGATTCAAAGAGAGTGAGATGCCAGCTCCTTTCATTCAGTCAGTAGCTTCAATCATTTCTGGATGTTTTTCAATGGCAAAAATCAATGAATATTGTAAATGCACAAACAGTAATTTCTCCGCATTGCAAGGTGCAATTCTGAAATTTTTTGCTTTTTTCTGCTCCTCTTAGCATGATAAAGAAGATTCAAAGAGAGTGAGATGCCAGCTCCTTTCATTCAGTCAGTAGCTTCAAACATTTCTGGTATATGAATAACATGATGTTTTTCAATGGCAAAAATCAATGAATATTGTAAATGCACAAACAGTAATTTCTCCGCATTGCAAGGTGCAATTCTGAAATTTTTTGCTTTTTCCTGCTCCCCTTAGCATGATAAAGAAGATTCAAAGAGAGTGAGATGCCAGCTCCTTTCATTCAGTCAGTAGCTTCAAACATTTCTGGTATATGAATAACATGATGTTTTTCAATGGCAAAAATCAATGAATATTGTAAATGCACAAACAGTAATTTCTCCGCATTGCAAGGTGCAATTCTGAAATTTTTTGCTTTTTCCTGCTCCTCTTAGCATGATAAAGAAGATTCAAAGAGAGTGAGATGCCAGCTCCTTTCATTCAGTCAGTAGCTTCAATCATTTCTGGACGTTTTTCAATGGCAAAAATCAATGAATATTGTAAATGCACAAACAGTAATTTCTCCGCATTGCAAGGTGCAATTCTGAAATTTTTTGCTTTTTCCTGCTCCTCTTAGCAAGATAAACAAGATTCAAAGAGAGTGAGATGCCAGCTCCTTTCATTCAGTCAGTAGCTTCAATCATTTCTGGACGTTTTTCAATGGCAAAAATCAATGAATATTGTAAATGCACAAACAGTAATTTCTCCGCATTGCAAGGTGCAATTCTGAAATTTTTTGCTTTTTCCTGCTCCTCTTAGCATGGTAAAGAAGATTCAAAGAGAGTGAGATGCCAGCTCCTTTCATTCAGTCAGTAGCTTCAATCATTTCTGGACGTTTTTCAATGGCAAAAATCAATGAATATTGTAAATGCACAAACAGTAATTTCTCCGCATTGCAAGGTGCAATTCTGAAATTTTTTGCTTTTTGCTGCTCCTCTTAGCAAGATAAACAAGATTCAAAGAGAGTGAGATGCCAGCTCCTTTCATTCAGTCAGTAGCTTCAATCATTTCTGGACGTTTTTCAATGGCAAAAATCAATGAATATTGTAAATGCACAAACAGTAATTTCTCCGCATTGCAAGGTGCAATTCTGAAATTTTTTGCTTTTTCCTGCTCCTCTTAGCATGATAAAGAAGATTCAAAGAGAGTGAGATGCCAGCTCCTTTCATTTAGTCAGTAGCTTCAAACATTTCTGGTATATGAATAACATGATGTTTTTCAATGGCAAAAATCAATGAATATTGTAAATGCACAAACAGTAATTTCTCCGCATTGCAAGGTGCAATTTTGAAATTTTTTGCTTTTTCCTGCTCCTCTTAGCATGATAAAGAAGATTCAAAGAGAGTGAGATGCCATCTCCTTTCATTCAGTCAGTAGCTTCAATCATTTCTGGACGTTTTTCAATGGCAAAAATCAATGAATATTGTAAATGCACAAACAGTAATTTCTCCGCATTGCAAGGTGCAATTCTGAAATTTTTTGCTTTTTCCTGCTCCTCTTAGCATGATAAACAAGATTCAAAGAGAGTGAGATGCCAGCTCCTTTCATTCAGTCAGTAGCTTCAATCATTTCTGGATGTTTTTCAATGGCAAAAATCAATGAATATTGTAAATGCACAAACAGTAATTTCTCCGCATTGCAAGGTGCAATTCTGAAATTTTTTGCTTTTTTCTGCTCCTCTTAGCATGATAAAGAAGATTCAAAGAGAGTGAGATGCCAGCTCCTTTCATTCAGTCAGTAGCTTCAAACATTTCTGGTATATGAATAACATGATGTTTTTCAATGGCAAAAATCAATGAATATTGTAAATGCACAAACAGTAATTTCTCCGCATTGCAAGGTGCAATTCTGAAATTTTTTGCTTTTTCCTGCTCCTCTAAGCATGATAAAGAAGATTCAAAGAGAGTGAGATGCCAGCTCCTTTCATTCAGTCAGTAGCTTCAATCATTTCTGGACGTTTTTCAATGGCAAAAATCAATGAATATTGTAAATGCACAAACAGTAATTTCTCCGCATTGCAAGGTGCAATTCTGAAATTTTTTGCTTTTTCCTGCTCCTCTTAGCAAGATAAACAAGATTCAAAGAGAGTGAGATGCCAGCTCCTTTCATTCAGTCAGTAGCTTCAATCATTTCTGGACGTTTTTCAATGGCAAAAATCAATGAATATTGTAAATGCACAAACAGTAATTTCTCCGCATTGCAAGGTGCAATTCTGAAATTTTTGGCTTTTTCCTGCTCCTCTTAGCATGATAAAGAAGATTCAAAGAGAGTGAGATGCCAGCTCCTTTCATTCAGTCAGTAGCTTCAATCATTTCTGGACGTTTTTCAATGGCAAAAATCAATGAATATTGTAAATGCACAAACAGTAATTTCTCCGCATTGCAAGGTGCAATTCTGAAATTTTTTGCTTTTTCCTGCTCCTCTTAGCAAGATAAACAAGATTCAAAGAGAGTGAGATGCCAGCTCCTTTCATTCAGTCAGTAGCTTCAATCATTTCTGGACGTTTTTCAATGGCAAAAATCAATGAATATTGTAAATGCACAAACAGTAATTTCTCCGCATTGCAAGCTGCAATTCTGAAATTTTTTGCTTTTTCCTGCTCCTCTTAGCATGGTAAAGAAGATTCAAAGAGAGTGAGATGCCAGCTCCTTTCATTCAGTCAGTAGCTTCAATCATTTCTGGACGTTTTTCAATGGCAAAAATCAATGAATATTGTAAATGCACAAACAGTAATTTCTCCGCATTGCAAGGTGCAATTCTGAAATTTTTTGCTTTTTCCTGCTCCTCTTAGCAAGATAAACAAGATTCAAAGAGAGTGAGATGCCAGCTCCTTTCATTCAGTCAGTAGCTTCAATCATTTCTGGACGTTTTTCAATGGCAAAAATCAATGAATATTGTAAATGCACAAACAGTAATTTCTCCGCATTGCAAGGTGCAATTCTGAAATTTTTTGCTTTTTCCTGCTCCTCTTAGCATGATAAAGAAGATTCAAAGAGAGTGAGATGCCAGCTCCTTTCATTCAGTCAGTAGCTTCAAACATTTCTGGTATATGAATAACATGATGTTTTTCAATGGCAAAAATCAATGAATATTGTAAATGCACAAACAGTAATTTCTCCGCATTGCAAGGTGCAATTTTGAAATTTTTTGCTTTTTCCTGCTCCTCTTAGCATGATAAAGAAGATTCAAAGAGAGTGAGATGCCAGCTCCTTTCATTCAGTCAGTAGCTTCAATCATTTCTGGACGTTTTTCAATGGCAAAAATCAATGAATATTGTAAATGCACAAACAGTAATTTCTCCGCATTGCAAGGTGCAATTCTGAAATTTTTTGCTTTTTTCTGCTCCTCTTAGCATGATAAAGAAGATTCAAAGAGAGTGAGATGCCAGCTCCTTTCATTCAGTCAGTAGCTTCAAACATTTCTGGTATATGAATAACATGATGTTTTTCAATGGCAAAAATCAATGAATATTGTAAATGCACAAACAGTAATTTCTCCGCATTGCAAGGTGCAATTCTGAAATTTTTTGCTTTTTCCTGCTCCTCTAAGCATGATAAAGAAGGTTCAAAGAGAGTGAGATGCCAGCTCCTTTCATTCAGTCAGTAGCTTCAATCATTTCTGGACGTTTTTCAATGGCAAAAATCAATGAATATTGTAAATGCACAAACAGTAATTTCTCCGCATTGCAAGGTGCAATTCTGAAATTTTTTGCTTTTTTCTGCTCCTCTTAGCATGATAAAGAAGATTCAAAGAGAGTGAGATGCCAGCTCCTTTCATTCAGTCAGTAGCTTCAAACATTTCTGGACGTTTTTCAATGGCAAAAATCAATGAATATTGTAAATGCACAAACAGTAATTTCTCCGCATTGCAAGGTGCAATTCTGAAATTTTTTGCTTTTTCCTGCCCCTCTTAGCAAGATAAACAAGATTCAAAGAGAGTGAGATGCCAGCTCCTTTCATTCAGTCAGTAGCTTCAAACATTTCTGGTATATGAATAACATGATGTTTTTCAATGGCAAAAATCAATGAATATTGTAAATGCACAAACAGTAATTTCTCCGCATTGCAAGGTGCAATTTTGAAATTTTTTGCTTTTTCCTGCTCCTCTTAGCATGATAAAGAAGATTAAAAGAGAGTGAGATGCCAGCTCCTTTCATTCAGTCAGTAGCTTCAATCATTTCTGGACGTTTTTCAATGGCAAAAATCAATGAATATTGTAAATGCACAAACAGTAATTTCTCCGCATTTCAAGGTGCAATTCTGAAATTTTTTGCTTTTTCCTGCTCCTCTTAGCATGATAAACAAGATTCAAAGAGAGTGAGATGCCAGCTCCTTTCATTCAGTCAGTAGCTTCAATCATTTCTGGATGTTTTTCAATGGCAAAAATCAATGAATATTGTAAATGCACAAACAGTAATTTCTCCGCATTGCAAGGTGCAATTCTGAAATTTTTTGCTTTTTTCTGCTCCTCTTAGCATGATAAAGAAGATTCAAAGAGAGTGAGATGCCAGCTCCTTTCATTCAGTCAGTAGCTTCAAACATTTCTGGTATATGAATAACATGATGTTTTTCAATGGCAAAAATCAATGAATATTGTAAATGCACAAACAGTAATTTCTCCGCATTGCAAGGTGCAATTCTGAAATTTTTTGCTTTTTCCTGCTCCTCTTAGCATGATAAAGAAGATTCAAAGAGAGTGAGATGCCAGCTCCTTTCATTCAGTCAGTAGCTTCAAACATTTCTGGTATATGAATAACATGATGTTTTTCAATGGCAAAAATCAATGAATATTGTAAATGCACAAAGAGTAATTTCTCCGCATTGCAAGGTGCAATTCTGAAATTTTTTGCTTTTTCCTGCTCCTCTTAGCATGATAAAGAAGATTCAAAGAGAGTGAGATGCCAGCTCCTTTCATTCAGTCAGTAGCTTCAATCATTTCTGGACGTTTTTCAATGGCAAAAATCATTGAATATTGTAAATGCACAAACAGTAATTTCTCCGCATTGCAAGGTGCAATTCTGAAATTTTTTGCTTTTTCCTGCTCCTCTTAGCATGATAAAGAAGATTCAAAGAGATTGAGATGCCAGCTCCTTTCATTCAGTCAGTAGCTTCAATCATTTCTGGTATATGAATAACATGATGTTTTTCAATGAAAAAAATCAATGAATATTGTAAATGCACAAACAGTAATTTCTCCGCATTGCAAGGTGCAATTCTGAAATTTTTTGCTTTTTCCTGCTCCTCTTAGCATGATAAACAAGATTCAAAGAGAGTGAGATGCCAGCTCCTTTCATTCAGTCAGTAGCTTCAATCATTTCTGGACGTTTTTCAATGGCAAAAATCAATGAATATTGTAAATGCACAAACAGTAATTTCTCCGCATTGCAAGGTGCAATTCTGAATTTTTTTGCTTTTTTCTGCTCCTCTTAGCATGATAAAGAAGATTCAAAGAGAGTGAGATGCCAGCTCCTTTCATTCAGTCAGTAGCTTCAATCATTTCTGGACGTTTTTCAATGGCAAAAATCAATGAATATTGTAAATGCACAACCAGTAATTTCTCCGCATTGCAAGGTGCAATTCTGAAATTTTTTGCTTTTTCCTGCTCCTCTTAGCATGATAAAGAAGATTCAAAGAGAGTGAGATGCCAGCTCCTTTCATTCAGTCAGTAGCTTCAATCATTTCTGGACGTTTTTCAATGGCAAAAATCAATGAATATTGTAAATGCACAAACAGTAATTTCTCCGCATTGCAAGGTGCAATTCTGAAATTTTTTGCTTTTTCCTGCTCCTCTTAGCAAGATAAACAAGATTCAAAGAGAGTGAGATGCCAGCTCCTTTCATTCAGTCAGTAGCTTCAATCATTTCTGGACGTTTTTCAATGGCAAAAATCAATGAATATTGTAAATGCACAAACAGTAATTTCTCCGCATTGCAAGCTGCAATTCTGAAATTTTTTGCTTTTTCCTGCTCCTCTTAGCATGGTAAAGAAGATTCAAAGAGAGTGAGATGCCAGCTCCTTTCATTCAGTCAGTAGCTTCAATCATTTCTGGACGTTTTTCAATGGCAAAAATCAATGAATATTGTAAATGCACAAACAGTAATTTCTCCGCATTGCAAGGTGCAATTCTGAAATTTTTTGCTTTTTCCTGCTCCTCTTAGCAAGATAAACAAGATGCAAAGAGAGTGAGATGCCAGCTCCTTTCATTCAGTCAGTAGCTTCAATCATTTCTGGACGTTTTTCAATGGCAAAAATCAATGAATATTGTAAATGCACAAACAGTAATTTCTCCGCATTGCAAGGTGCAATTCTGAAATTTTTTGCTTTTTCCTGCTCCTCTTAGCATGATAAAGAAGATTCAAAGAGAGTGAGATGCCAGCTCCTTTCATTCAGTCAGTAGCTTCAAACATTTCTGGTATATGAATAACATGATGTTTTTCAATGGCAAAAATCAATGAATATTGTAAATGCACAAACAGTAATTTCTCCGCATTGCAAGGTGCAATTTTGAAATTTTTTGCTTTTTCCTGCTCCTCTTAGCATGATAAAGAAGATTCAAAGAGAGTGAGATGCCAGCTCCTTTCATTCAGTCAGTAGCTTCAATCATTTCTGGACGTTTTTCAATGGCAAAAATCAATGAATATTGTAAATGCACAAACAGTAATTTCTCCGCATTGCAAGGTGCAATTCTGAAATTTTTTGCTTTTTTCTGCTCCTCTTAGCATGATAAAGAAGATTCAAAGAGAGTGAGATGCCAGCTCCTTTCATTCAGTCAGTAGCTTCAAACATTTCTGGTATATGAATAACATGATGTTTTTCAATGGCAAAAATCAATGAATATTGTAAATGCACAAACAGTAATTTCTCCGCATTGCAAGGTGCAATTCTGAAATTTTTTGCTTTTTCCTGCTCCTCTAAGCATGATAAAGAAGGTTCAAAGAGAGTGAGATGCCAGCTCCTTTCATTCAGTCAGTAGCTTCAATCATTTCTGGACGTTTTTCAATGGCAAAAATCAATGAATATTGTAAATGCACAAACAGTAATTTCTCCGCATTGCAAGGTGCAATTCTGAAATTTTTTGCTTTTTTCTGCTCCTCTTAGCATGATAAAGAAGATTCAAAGAGAGTGAGATGCCAGCTACTTTCATTCAGTCAGTAGCTTCAAACATTTCTGGTATATGAATAACATGATGTTTTTCAATGGCAAAAATCAATGAATATTGTAAATGCACAAACAGTAATTTCTCCGCATTGCAAGGTGCAATTCTGAAATTTTTTGCTTTTTCCTGCTCCTCTAAGCATGATAAAGAAGGTTCAAAGAGAGTGAGATGCCAGCTCCTTTCATTCAGTCAGTAGCTTCAATCATTTCTGGACGTTTTTCAATGGCAAAAATCAATGAATATTGTAAATGCACAAACAGTAATTTCTCCGCATTGCAAGGTGCAATTCTGAAATTTTTTGCTTTTTTCTGCTCCTCTTAGCATGATAAAGAAGATTCAAAGAGAGTGAGATGCCAGCTCCTTTCATTCAGTCAGTAGCTTCAAACATTTCTGGACGTTTTTCAATGGCAAAAATCAATGAATATTGTAAATGCACAAACAGTAATTTCTCCGCATTGCAAGGTGCAATTCTGAAATTTTTTGCTTTTTCCTGCCCCTCTTAGCAAGATAAACAAGATTCAAAGAGAGTGAGATGCCAGCTCCTTTCATTCAGTCAGTAGCTTCAAACATTTCTGGTATATGAATAACATGATGTTTTTCAATGGCAAAAATCAATGAATATTGTAAATGCACAAACAGTAATTTCTCCGCATTGCAAGGTGCAATTTTGAAATTTTTTGCTTTTTCCTGCTCCTCTTAGCATGATAAAGAAGATTCAAAGAGAGTGAGATGCCAGCTCCTTTCATTCAGTCAGTAGCTTCAGTCATTTCTGGACGTTTTTCAATGGCAAAAATCAATGAATATTGTAAATGCACAAACAGTAATTTCTCCGCATTGCAAGGTGCAATTCTGAAATTTTTTGCTTTTTCCTGCTCCTCTTAGCATGATAAACAAGATTCAAAGAGAGTGAGATGCCAGCTCCTTTCATTCAGTCAGTAGCTTCAATCATTTCTGGATGTTTTTCAATGGCAAAAATCAATGAATATTGTAAATGCACAAACAGTAATTTCTCCGCATTGCAAGGTGCAATTCTGAAATTTTTTGCTTTTTTCTGCTCCTCTTAGCATGATAAAGAAGATTCAAAGAGAGTGAGATGCCAGCTCCTTTCATTCAGTCAGTAGCTTCAAACATTTCTGGTATATGAATAACATGATGTTTTTCAATGGCAAAAATCAATGAATATTGTAAATGCACAAACAGTAATTTCTCCGCATTGCAAGGTGCAATTCTGAAATTTTTTGCTTTTTCCTGCTCCTCTTAGCATGATAAAGAAGATTCAAAGAGAGTGAGATGCCAGCTCCTTTCATTCAGTCAGTAGCTTCAAACATTTCTGGTATATGAATAACATGATGTTTTTCAATGGCAAAAATCAATGAATATTGTAAATGCACAAAGAGTAATTTCTCCGCATTGCAAGGTGCAATTCTGAAATTTTTTGCTTTTTCCTGCTCCTCTTAGCATGATAAAGAAGATTCAAAGAGAGTGAGATGCCAGCTCCTTTCATTCAGTCAGTAGCTTCAATCATTTCTGGACGTTTTTCAATGGCAAAAATCATTGAATATTGTAAATGCACAAACAGTAATTTCTCCGCATTGCAAGGTGCAATTCTGAAATTTTTTGCTTTTTCCTGCTCCTCTTAGCATGATAAAGAAGATTCAAAGAGAGTGAGATGCCAGCTCCTTTCATTCAGTCAGTAGCTTCAATCATTTCTGGTATATGAATAACATGATGTTTTTCAATGAAAAAAATCAATGAATATTGTAAATGCACAAACAGTAATTTCTCCGCATTGCAAGGTGCAATTCTGAAATTTTTTGCTTTTTCCTGCTCCTCTTAGCATGATAAACAAGATTCAAAGAGAGTGAGATGCCACCTCCTTTCATTCAGTCAGTAGCTTCAATCATTTCTGGACGTTTTTCAATGGCAAAAATCAATGAATATTGTAAATGCACAAACAGTAATTTCTCCGCATTGCAAGGTGCAATTCTGAATTTTTTTGCTTTTTTCTGCTCCTCTTAGCATGATAAAGAAGATTCAAAGAGAGTGAGATGCCAGCTCCTTTCATTCAGTCAGTAGCTTCAAACATTTCTGGACGTTTTTCAATGGCAAAAATCAATGAATATTGTAAATGCACAAACAGTAATTTCTCCGCATTGCAAGGTGCAATTCTGAAATTTTTTGCTTTTTCCTGCTCCTCTTAGCATGATAAAGAAGATTCAAAGAGAGTGAGATGCCAGCTCCTTTCATTCAGTAAGTAGCTTCAATCATTTCTGGACGTTTTTCAATGGCAAAAATCAATGAATATTGTAAATGCACAAACAGTAATTTCTCCGCATTGCAAGGTGCAATTCTGAAATTTTTTGCTTTTTCCTGCTCCTCTTAGCATGATAAACAAGATTCAAAGAGAGTGAGATGCCAGCTCCTTTCATTCAGTCAGTAGCTTCAATCATTTCTGGACGTTTTTCAATGGCAAAAATCAATGAATATTGTAAATGCACAAACAGTAATTTCTCCGCATTGCAAGGTGCAATTCTGAAATTTTTTGCTTTTTCCTGCTCCTCTTAGCATGATAAAGAAGATTCAAAGAGAGTGAGATGCCAGCTCCTTTCATTCAGTCAGTAGCTTCAAACATTTCTGGTATATGAATAACATGATGTTTTTCAATGGCAAAAATCAATGAATATTGTAAATGCACAAACAGTAATTTCTCCGCATTGAAAGGTGCAATTCTGAAATTTTTTGCTTTTTCCTGCTCCTCTTAGCATGATAAAGAAGATTCAAAGAGAGTGAGATGCCAGCTCCTTTCATTCAGTCAGTAGCTTCAATCATTTCTGGACGTTTTTCAATGGCAAAAATCAATGAATATTGTAAATGCACAAACAGTAATTTCTCCGCATTGCAAGGTGCAATTCTGAAATTTTTTGCTTTTTCCTGCTCCTCTTAGCATGATAAACAAGATTCAAAGAGAGTGAGATGCCAGCTCCTTTCATTCAGTCAGTAGCTTCAATCATTTCTGGACGTTTTTCAATGGCAAAAATCAATGAATATTGTAAATGCACAAACAGTAATTTCTCCGCATTGCAAGGTGCAATTCTGAAATTTTTTGCTTTTTTCTGCTCCTCTTAGCATGATAAAGAATATTCAAAGAGAGTGAGATGCCAGCTCCTTTCATTCAGTCAGTAGCTTCAAACATTTCTGGTATATGAATAACATGATGTTTTTCAATGGCAAAAATCAATGAATATTGTAAATGCACAAACAGTAATTTCTCCGCATTGCAAGGTGCAATTCTGAAATTTTTTGCTTTTTCCTGCTCCTCTTAGCATGATAAAGAAGATTCAAAGAGAGTGAGATGCCAGCTCCTTTCATTCAGTCAGTAGCTTCAATCATTTCTGGACGTTTTTCAATGGCAAAAATCAATGAATATTGTAAATGCACAAACAGTAATTTCTCCGCATTGCAAGGTGCAATTCTGAAATTTTTTGCTTTTTCCTGCTCCTCTTAGCAAGATAAACAAGATTCAAAGAGAGTGAGATGCCAGCTCCTTTCATTCAGTCAGTAGCTTCAATCATTTCTGGACGTTTTTCAATGGCAAAAATCAATGAATATTGTAAATGCACAAACAGTAATTTCTCCGCATTGCAAGGTGCAATTCTGAAATTTTTTGCTTTTTCCTGCTCCTCTTAGCATGATAAAGAAGATTCAAAGAGAGTGAGATGCCAGCTCCTTTCATTCAGTCAGTAGCTTCAATCATTTCTGGACGTTTTTCAATGGCAAAAATCAATGAATATTGTAAATGCACAAACAGTAATTTCTCCGCATTGCAAGGTGCAATTCTGAAATTTTTTGCTTTTTCCTGCTCCTCTTAGCATGATAAAGAAGATTCAAAGAGAGTGAGATGCCAGCTCCTTTCATTCAGTCAGTAGCTTCAATCATTTCTGGACGTTTTTCAATGGCAAAAATCAATGAATATTGTAAATGCACAAACAGTAATTTCTCCGCATTGCAAGGTGCAATTCTGAATTTTTTTGCTTTTTCCTGCTCCTCTTAGCATGATAAAGAAGATTCAAAGAGAGTGAGATGCCAGCTCCTTTCATTCAGTCAGTAGCTTCAAACATTTCTGGTATATGAATAACATGATGTTTTTCAATGGCAAAAATCAATGAATATTGTAAATGCACAAACAGTAATTTCTCCGCATTGCAAGGTGCAATTTTGAAATTTTTTGCTTTTTCCTGCTCCTCTTAGCATGATAAAGAAGATTCAAAGAGAGTGAGATGCCAGCTCCTTTCATTCAGTCAGTAGCTTCAATCATTTCTGGACGTTTTTCAATGGCAAAAATCAATGAATATTGTAAATGCACAAACAGTAATTTCTCCGCATTGCAAGGTGCAATTCTGAAATTTTTTGCTTTTTCCTGCTCCTCTTAGCATGATAAACAAGATTCAAAGAGAGTGAGATGCCAGCTCCTTTCATTCAGTCAGTAGCTTCAATCATTTCTGGATGTTTTTCAATGGCAAAAATCAATGAATATTGTAAATGCACAAACAGTAATTTCTCCGCATTGCAAGGTGCAATTCTGAAATTTTTTGCTTTTTTCTGCTCCTCTTAGCATGATAAAGAAGATTCAAAGAGAGTGAGATGCCAGCTCCTTTCATTCAGTCAGTAGCTTCAAACATTTCTGGTATATGAATACCATGATGTTTTTCAATGGCAAAAATCAATGAATATTGTAAATGCACAAACAGTAATTTCTCCGCATTGCAAGGTGCAATTCTGAAATTTTTTGCTTTTTCCTGCTCCTCTTAGCATGATAAAGAAGATTCAAAGAGAGTGAGATGCCAGCTCCTTTCATTCAGTCAGTAGCTTCAAACATTTCTGGTATATGAATAACATGATGTTTTTCAATGGCAAAAATCAATGAATATTGTAAATGCACAAACAGTAATTTCTCCGCATTGCAAGGTGCAATTCTGAAATTTTTTGCTTTTTCCTGCTCCTCTTAGCATGATAAAGAAGATTCAAAGAGAGTGAGATGCCAGCTCCTTTCATTCAGTCAGTAGCTTCAATCATTTCTGGACGTTTTTCAATGGCAAAAATCATTGAATATTGTAAATGCACAAACAGTAATTTCTCCGCATTGCAAGGTGCAATTCTGAAATTTTTTGCTTTTTCCTGCTCCTCTTAGCATGATAAAGAAGATTCAAAGAGAGTGAGATGCCAGCTCCTTTCATTCAGTCAGTAGCTTCAATCATTTCTGGTATATGAATAACATGATGTTTTTCAATGGCAAAAATCAATGAATATTGTAAATGCACAAACAGTAATTTCTCCGCATTGCAAGGTGCAATTCTGAAATTTTTTGCTTTTTCTTGCTCCTCTTAGCATGATAAACAAGATTCAAAGAGAGTGAGATGCCAGCTCCTTTCATTCAGTCAGTAGCTTCAATCATTTCTGGACGTTTTTCAATGGCAAAAATCAATGAATATTGTAAATGCACAAACAGTAATTTCTCCGCATTGCAAGGTGCAATTCTGAAATTTTTTGCTTTTTTCTGCTCCTCTTAGCATGATAAAGAAGATTCAAAGAGAGTGAGATGCCAGCTCCTTTCATTCAGTCAGTAGCTTCAAACATTTCTGGACGTTTTTCAATGGCAAAAATCAATGAATATTGTAAATGCACAAACAGTAATTTCTCCGCATTGCAAGGTGCAATTCTGAAATTTTTTGCTTTTTCCTGCTCCTCTTAGCAAGATAAACAAGATTCAAAGAGAGTGAGATGCCAGCTCCTTTCATTCAGTCAGTAGCTTCAAACATTTCTGGTATATGAATAACATGATGTTTTTCAATGGCAAAAATCAATGAATATTGTAAATGCACAAACAGTAATTTCTCCGCATTGCAAGGTGCAATTTTGAAATTTTTTGCTTTTTCCTGCTCCTCTTAGCATGATAAAGAAGATTCAAAGAGAGTGAGATGCCAGCTCCTTTCATTCAGTCAGTAGCTTCAATCATTTCTGGACGTTTTTCAATGGCAAAAATCAATGAATATTGTAAATGCACAAACAGTAATTTCTCCGCATTGCAAGGTGCAATTCTGAAATTTTTTGCTTTTTTCTGCTCCTCTTAGCATGATAAAGAAGATTCAAAGAGAGTGAGATGCCAGCTCCTTTCATTCAGTCAGTAGCTTCAAACATTTCTGGTATATGAATAACATGATGTTTTTCAATGGCAAAAATCAATGAATATTGTAAATGCACAAACAGTAATTTCTCCGCATTGCAAGGTGCAATTCTGAAATTTTTTGCTTTTTCCTGCTCCTCTGAGCATGATAAAGAAGATTCAAAGAGAGTGAGATGCCAGCTCCTTTCATTCAGTCAGTAGCTTCAAACATTTCTGGTATATGAATAACATGATGTTTTTCAATGGCAAAAATCAATGAATATTGTAAATGCACAAACAGTAATTTCTCCGCATTGCAAGGTGCAATTCTGAAATTTTTTGCTTTTTCCTGCTCCTCTTAGCATGATAAAGAACATTCAAAGAGAGTGAGATGCCAGCTCCTTTCATTCAGTCAGTAGCTTCAATCATTTCTGGACGTTTTTCAATGGCAAAAATCATTGAATATTGTAAATGCACAAACAGTAATTTCTCCGCATTGCAAGGTGCAATTCTGAAATTTTTTGCTTTTTCCTGCTCCTCTTAGCATGATAAAGAAGATTCAAAGAGAGTGAGATGCCAGCTCCTTTCATTCAGTCAGTAGCTTCAAACATTTCTGGACATTTTTCAATGGCAAAAATCAATGAATATTGTAAATGCACAAACAGTAATTTCTCCGCATTGCAAGGTGCAATTCTGAAATTTTTTGCTTTTTCCTGCTCCTCTTAGCAAGATAAACAAGATTCAAAGAGAGTGAGATGCCAGCTCCTTTCATTCAGTCAGTAGCTTCAATCATTTCTGGACGTTTTTCAATGGCAAAAATCAATGAATATTGTAAATGCACAAACAGTAATTTCTCCGCATTGCAAGGTGCAATTCTGAAATTTTTTGCTTTTTCCTGCTCCTCTTAGCATGATAAACAAGATTCAAAGAGAGTGAGATGCCAGCTCCTTTCATTCAGTCAGTAGCTTCAATCATTTCTGGACGTTTTTCAATAGCAAAAATCAATGAATATTGTAAATGCACAAACAGTAATTTCTCCGCATTGCAAGGTGCAATTCTGAAATTTTTTGCTTTTTTCTGCTCCTCTTAGCATGATAAAGAAGATTCAAAGAGAGTGAGATGCCAGCTCCTTTCATTCAGTCAGTAGCTTCAAACATTTCTGGACATTTTTCAATGGCAAAAATCAATGAATATTGTAAATGCACAAACAGTAATTTCTCCGCATTGCAAGGTGCAATTCTGAAATTTTTTGCTTTTTCCTGCTCCTCTTAGCAAGATAAACAAGATTCAAAGAGAGTGAGATGCCAGCTCCTTTCATTCAGTCAGTAGCTTCAATCATTTCTGGACGTTTTTCAATGGCAAAAATCAATGAATATTGTAAATGCACAAACAGTAATTTCTCCGCATTGCAAGGTGCAATTCTGAATTTTTTTGCTTTTTCCTGCTCCTCTTAGCATGATAAAGAAGATTCAAAGAGAGTGAGATGCCAGCTCCTTTCATTCAGTCAGTAGCTTCAAACATTTCTGGTATATGAATAACATGATGTTTTTCAATGGCAAAAATCAATGAATATTGTAAATGCACAAACAGTAATTTCTCCGCATTGCAAGGTGCAATTTTGAAATTTTTTGCTTTTTCCTGCTCCTCTTAGCATGATAAAGAAGATTCAAAGAGAGTGAGATGCCAGCTCCTTTCATTCAGTCAGTAGCTTCAATCATTTCTGGACGTTTTTCAATGGCAAAAATCAATGAATATTGTAAATGCACAAACAGTAATTTCTCCGCATTGCAAGGTGCAATTCTGAAATTTTTTGCTTTTTCCTGCTCCTCTTAGCATGATAAACAAGATTCAAAGAGAGTGAGATGCCAGCTCCTTTCATTCAGTCAGTAGCTTCAATCATTTCTGGATGTTTTTCAATGGCAAAAATCAATGAATATTGTAAATGCACAAACAGTAATTTCTCCGCATTGCAAGGTGCAATTCTGAAATTTTTTGCTTTTTTCTGCTCCTCTTAGCAAGATAAAGAATATTCAAAGAGAGTGAGATGCCAGCTCCTTTCATTCAGTCAGTAGCTTCAAACATTTCTGGTATATGAATACCATGATGTTTTTCAATGGCAAAAATCAATGAATATTGTAAATGCACAAACAGTAATTTCTCCGCATTGCAAGGTGCAATTCTGAAATTTTTTGCTTTTTCCTGCTCCTCTTAGCATGATAAAGAAGATTCAAAGAGAGTGAGATGCCAGCTCCTTTCATTCAGTCAGTAGCTTCAAACATTTCTGGTATATGAATAACATGATGTTTTTCAATGGCAAAAATCAATGAATATTGTAAATGCACAAACAGTAATTTCTCCGCATTGCAAGGTGCAATTCTGAAATTTTTTGCTTTTTCCTGCTCCTCTTAGCATGATAAAGAAGATTCAAAGAGAGTGAGATGCCAGCTCCTTTCATTCAGTCAGTAGCTTCAATCATTTCTGGACGTTTTTCAATGGCAAAAATCATTGAATATTGTAAATGCACAAACAGTAATTTCTCCGCATTGCAAGGTGCAATTCTGAAATTTTTTGCTTTTTCCTGCTCCTCTTAGCATGATAAAGAAGATTCAAAGAGAGTGAGATGCCAGCTCCTTTCATTCAGTCAGTAGCTTCAATCATTTCTGGTATATGAATAACATGATGTTTTTCAATGGCAAAAATCAATGAATATTGTAAATGCACAAACAGTAATTTCTCCGCATTGCAAGGTGCAATTCTGAAATTTTTTGCTTTTTCTTGCTCCTCTTAGCATGATAAACAAGATTCAAAGAGAGTGAGATGCCAGCTCCTTTCATTCAGTCAGTAGCTTCAATCATTTCTGGACGTTTTTCAATGGCAAAAATCAATGAATATTGTAAATGCACAAACAGTAATTTCTCCGCATTGCAAGGTGCAATTCTGAAATTTTTTGCTTTTTTCTGCTCCTCTTAGCATGATAAAGAAGATTCAAAGAGAGTGAGATGCCAGCTCCTTTCATTCAGTCAGTAGCTTCAAACATTTCTGGACGTTTTTCAATGGCAAAAATCAATGAATATTGTAAATGCACAAACAGTAATTTCTCCGCATTGCAAGGTGCAATTCTGAAATTTTTTGCTTTTTCCTGCTCCTCTTAGCAAGATAAACAAGATTCAAAGAGAGTGAGATGCCAGCTCCTTTCATTCAGTCAGTAGCTTCAAACATTTCTGGTATATGAATAACATGATGTTTTTCAATGGCAAAAATCAATGAATATTGTAAATGCACAAACAGTAATTTCTCCGCATTGCAAGGTGCAATTTTGAAATTTTTTGCTTTTTCCTGCTCCTCTTAGCATGATAAAGAAGATTCAAAGAGAGTGAGATGCCAGCTCCTTTCATTCAGTCAGTAGCTTCAATCATTTCTGGACGTTTTTCAATGGCAAAAATCAATGAATATTGTAAATGCACAAACAGTAATTTCTCCGCATTGCAAGGTGCAATTCTGAAATTTTTTGCTTTTTTCTGCTCCTCTTAGCATGATAAAGAAGATTCAAAGAGAGTGAGATGCCAGCTCCTTTCATTCAGTCAGTAGCTTCAAACATTTCTGGTATATGAATAACATGATGTTTTTCAATGGCAAAAATCAATGAATATTGTAAATGCACAAACAGTAATTTCTCCGCATTGCAAGGTGCAATTCTGAAATTTTTTGCTTTTTCCTGCTCCTCTGAGCATGATAAAGAAGATTCAAAGAGAGTGAGATGCCAGCTCCTTTCATTCAGTCAGTAGCTTCAAACATTTCTGGTATATGAATAACATGATGTTTTTCAATGGCAAAAATCAATGAATATTGTAAATGCACAAACAGTAATTTCTCCGCATTGCAAGGTGCAATTCTGAAATTTTTTGCTTTTTCCTGCTCCACTTAGCATGATAAAGAACATTCAAAGAGAGTGAGATGCCAGCTCCTTTCATTCAGTCAGTAGCTTCAATCATTTCTGGACGTTTTTCAATGGCAAAAATCATTGAATATTGTAAATGCACAAACAGTAATTTCTCCGCATTGCAAGGTGCAATTCTGAAATTTTTTGCTTTTTCCTGCTCCTCTTAGCATGATAAAGATGATTCAAAGAGAGTGAGATGCCAGCTCCTTTCATTCAGTCAGTAGCTTCAAACATTTCTGGACATTTTTCAATGGCAAAAATCAATGAATATTGTAAATGCACAAACAGTAATTTCTCCGCATTGCAAGGTGCAATTCTGAAATTTTTTGCTTTTTCCTGCTCCTCTTAGCAAGATAAACAAGATTCAAAGAGAGTGAGATGCCAGTTCCTTTCATTCAGTCAGTAGCTTCAATCATTTCTGGACGTTTTTCAATGGCAAAAATCAATGAATATTGTAAATGCACAAACAGTAATTTCTCCGCATTGCAAGGTGCAATTCTGAAATTTTTTGCTTTTTCCTGCTCCTCTTAGCATGATAAAGAAGATTCAAAGAGAGTGAGATGCCAGCTCCTTTCATTCAGTCAGTAGCTTCAATCATTTCTGGACGTTTTTCAATGGCAAAAATCAATGAATATTGTAAATGCACAAACAGTAATTTCTCCGCATTGCAAGGTGCAATTCTGAAATTTTTTGCTTTTTCCTGCTCCTCTTAGCATGATAAAGAAGATTCAAAGAGAGTGAGATGCCAGCTCCTTTCATTCAGTCAGTAGCTTCAATCATTTCTGGACGTTTTTCAATGGCAAAAATCAATGAATATTGTAAATGCACAAACAGTAATTTCTCCGCATTGCAAGGTGCAATTCTGAAATTTTTTGCTTTTTCCTGCTCCTCTTAGCATGATAAAGAAGATTCAAAGAGAGTGAGATGCCAGCTCCTTTCATTCAGTCAGTAGCTTCAAACATTTCTGGTATATGAATAACATGATGTTTTTCAATGGCAAAAATCAATGAATATTGTAAATGCACAAACAGTAATTTCTCCGCATTGCAAGGTGCAATTCTGAAATTTTTTGCTTTTTCCTGCTCCTCTAAGCAATATAAAGAAGATTCAAAGAGAGTGAGATGCCAGCTCCTTTCATTCAGTCAGTAGCTTCAATCATTTCTGGACGTTTTTCAATGGCAAAAATCAATGAATATTGTAAATGCACAAACAGTAATTTCTCTGCATTGCAAGGTGCAATTCTGAAATTTTTTGCTTTTTCCTGCTCCTCTTTGCATGATAAACAAGATTCAAAGAGAATGAGATGCCAGCTCCTTTCATTCAGTCAGTAGCTTCAATCATTTCTGGACGTTTTTCAATGGCAAAAATCAATGAATATTGTAAATGCACAAACAGTAATTTCTCCGCATTGCAAGGTGCAATTCTGAAATTTTTTGCTTTTTCCTGCTCCTCTTAGCATGATAAAGAAGATTCAAGGAGAGTGAGATGCCAGCTCCTTTCATTCAGTCAGTAGCTTCAAACATTTCTGGTATATGAATAACATGATGTTTTTCAATGGCAAAAATCAATGAATATTGTAAATGCACAACCAGTAATTTCTCCGCATTGCAAGGTGCAATTCTGAAATTTTTTGCTTTTTCCTGCTCCTCTTAGCATGATAAAGAAGATTCAAAGAGAGTGAGATGCCAGCTCCTTTCATTCAGTCAGTAGCTTCAATCATTTCTGGACGTTTTTCAATGGCAAAAATCAATGAATATTGTAAATGCACAAACAGTAATTTCTCCGCATTGCAAGGTGCAATTCTGAAATTTTTTGCTTTTTTCTGCTCCTCTTAGCATGATAAAGAAGATTCAAAGAGAGTGAGATGCCAGCTCCTTTCATTCAGTCAGTAGCTTCAAACATTTCTGGTATATGAATAACATGATGTTTTTCAATGGCAAAAATCAATGAATATTGTAAATGCACAAACAGTAATTTCTCCGCATTGCAAGGTGCAATTCTGAAATTTTTTGCTTTTTCCTGCTCCTCTGAGCATGATAAAGAAGATTCAAAGAGAGTGAGATGCCAGCTCCTTTCATTCAGTCAGTAGCTTCAAACATTTCTGGTATATGAATAACATGATGTTTTTCAATGGCAAAAATCAATGAATATTGTAAATGCACAAACAGTAATTTCTCCGCATTGCAAGGTGCAATTCTGAAATTTTTTGCTTTTTCCTGCTCCTCTTAGCATGATAAAGAACATTCAAAGAGAGTGAGATGCCAGCTCCTTTCATTCAGTCAGTAGCTTCAATCATTTCTGGACGTTTTTCAATGGCAAAAATCATTGAATATTGTAAATGCACAAACAGTAATTTCTCCGCATTGCAAGGTGCAATTCTGAAATTTTTTGCTTTTTCCTGCTCCTCTTAGCATGATAAAGAAGATTCAAAGAGAGTGAGATGCCAGCTCCTTTCATTCAGTCAGTAGCTTCAAACATTTCTGGACATTTTTCAATGGCAAAAATCAATGAATATTGTAAATGCACAAACAGTAATTTCTCCGCATTGCAAGGTGCAATTCTGAAATTTTTTGCTTTTTCCTGCTCCTCTTAGCAAGATAAACAAGATTCAAAGAGAGTGAGATGCCAGCTCCTTTCATTCAGTCAGTAGCTTCAATCATTTCTGGACGTTTTTCAATGGCAAAAATCAATGAATATTGTAAATGCACAAACAGTAATTTCTCCGCATTGCAAGGTGCAATTCTGAAATTTTTTGCTTTTTCCTGCTCCTCTTAGCATGATAAACAAGATTCAAAGAGAGTGAGATGCCAGCTCCTTTCATTCAGTCAGTAGCTTCAATCATTTCTGGACGTTTTTCAATGGCAAAAATCAATGAATATTGTAAATGCACAAACAGTAATTTCTCCGCATTGCAAGGTGCAATTCTGAAATTTTTTGCTTTTTTCTGCTCCTCTTAGCATGATAAAGAAGATTCAAAGAGAGTGAGATGCCAGCTCCTTTCATTCAGTCAGTAGCTTCAAACATTTCTGGACATTTTTCAATGGCAAAAATCAATGAATATTGTAAATGCACAAAAAGTAATTTCTCCGCATTGCAAGGTGCAATTCTGAAATTTTTTGCTTTTTCCTGCTCCTCTTAGCAAGATAAACAAGATTCAAAGAGAGTGAGATGCCAGCTCCTTTCATTCAGTCAGTAGCTTCAATCATTTCTGGACTTTTTTCAATGGCAAAAATCAATGAATATTGTAAATGCACAAACAGTAATTTCTCCGCATTGCAAGGTGCAATTCTGAAATTTTTTGCTTTTTCCTGCTCCTCTTAGCATGATAAAGAAGATTCAAAGAGAGTGAGATGCCAGCTCCTTTCATTCAGTCAGTAGCTTCAATCATTTCTGGACGTTTTTCAATGGCAAAAATCAATGAATATTGTAAATGCACAAACAGTAATTTCTCCGCATTGCAAGGTGCAATTCTGAAATTTTTTGCTTTTTCCTGCTCCTCTTAGCATGATAAAGAAGATTCAAAGAGAGTGAGATGCCAGCTCCTTTCATTCAGTCAGTAGCTTCAATCATTTCTGGACGTTTTTCAATGGCAAAAATCAATGAATATTGTAAATGCACAAACAGTAATTTCTCCGCATTGCAAGGTGCAATTCTGAAATTTTTTGCTTTTTCCTGCTCCTCTTAGCATGATAAAGAAGATTCAAAGAGAGTGAGATGCCAGCTCCTTTCATTCAGTCAGTAGCTTCAAACATTTCTGGTATATGAATAACATGATGTTTTTCAATGGCAAAAATCAATGAATATTGTAAATGCACAAACAGTAATTTCTCCGCATTGCAAGGTGCAATTCTGAAATTTTTTACTTTTTCCTGCTCCTCTAAGCAATATAAAGAAGATTCAAAGAGAGTGAGATGCCAGCTCCTTTCATTCAGTCAGTAGCTTCAATCATTTCTGGACGTTTTTCAATGGCAAAAATCAATGAATATTGTAAATGCACAAACAGTAATTTCTCCGCATTGCAAGGTGCAATTCTGAAATTTTTTGCTTTTTCCTGCTCCTCTTTGCATGATAAACAAGATTCAAAGAGAATGAGATGCCAGCTCCTTTCATTCAGTCAGTAGCTTTAATCATTTCTGGACGTTTTTCAATGGCAAAAATCAATGAATATTGTAAATGCACAAACAGTAATTTCTCCGCATTGCAAGGTGCAATTCTGAAATTTTTTGCTTTTTCCTGCTCCTCTTAGCATGATAAAGAAGATTCAAAGAGAGTGAGATGCCAGCTCCTTTCATTCAGTCAGTAGCTTCAAACATTTCTGGTATATGAATAACATGATGTTTTTCAATGGCAAAAATCAATGAATATTGTAAATGCACAAACAGTAATTTCTCCGCATTGCAAGGTGCAATTCTGAAATTTTTTGCTTTTTCCTGCTCCTCTTAGCATGATAAAGAAGATTCAAAGAGAGTGAGATGCCAGCTCCTTTCATTCAGTCAGTAGCTTCAATCATTTCTGGACGTTTTTCAATGGCAAAAATCAATGAATATTGTAAATGCACAAACAGTAATTTCTCCGCATTGCAAGGTGCAATTCTGAATTTTTTTGCTTTTTCCTGCTCCTCTTAGCATGATAAAGAAGATTCAAAGAGAGTGAGATGCCAGCTCCTTTCATTCAGTCAGTAGCTTCAAACATTTCTGGTATATGAATAACATGATGTTTTTCAATGGCAAAAATCAATGAATATTGTAAATGCACAAACAGTAATTTCTCCGCATTGCAAGGTGCAATTCTGAAATTTTTTGCTTTTTCCTGCTCCTCTTAGCATGGTAAACAAGATTCAAAGAGAGTGAGATGCCAGCTCCTTTCATTCAGTCAGTAGCTTCAATCATTTCTGGATGTTTTTCAATGGCAAAAATCAATGAATATTGTAAATGCACAAACAGTAATTTCTCCGCATTGCAAGGTGCAATTCTGAAATTTTTTGCTTTTTTCTGCTCCTCTTAGCATGATAAAGAAGATTCAAAGAGAGTGAGATGCCAGCTCCTTTCATTCAGTCAGTAGCTTCAAACATTTCTGGTATATGAATAACATGATGTTTTTCAATGGCAAAAATCAATGAATATTGTAAATGCACAAACAGTAATTTCTCCGCATTGCAAGGTGCAATTCTGAAATTTTTTGCTTTTTCCTGCTCCTCTTAGCATGATAAAGAAGATTCAAAGAGAGTGAGATGCCAGCTCCTTTCATTCAGTCAGTAGCTTCAAACATTTCTGGTATATGAATAACATGATGTTTTTCAATGGCAAAAATCAATGAATATTGTAAATGCACAAACAGTAATTTCTCCGCATTGCAAGGTGCAATTCTGAAATTTTTTGCTTTTTCCTGCTCCTCTTAGCATGATAAAGAAGATTCAAAGAGAGAGATGCCAGCTCCTTTCATTCAGTCAGTAGCTTCAATCATTTCTGGACGTTTTTCAATGGCAAAAATCATTGAATATTGTAAATGCACAAACAGTAATTTCTCCGCATTGCAAGGTGCAATTCTGAAATTTTTTGCTTTTTCCTGCTCCTCTTAGCATGATAAAGAAGATTCAAAGAGAGTGAGATGCCAGCTCCTTTCATTCAGTCAGTAGCTTCAATCATTTCTGGTATATGAATAACATGATGTTTTTCAATGGCAAAAATCAATGAATATTGTAAATGCACAAACAGTAATTTCTCCGCATTGCAAGGTGCAATTCTGAAATTTTTTGCTTTTTCCTGCTCCTCTAAGCAATATAAAGAAGATTCAAAGAGAGTGAGATGCCAGCTCCTTTCATTCAGTCAGTAGCTTCAATCATTTCTGGACGTTTTTCAATGGCAAAAATCAATGAATATTGTAAATGCACAAACAGTAATTTCTCCGCATTGCAAGGTGCAATTCTGAAATTTTTTGCTTTTTCCTGCTCCTCTTTGCATGATAAACAAGATTCAAAGAGAATGAGATGCCAGCTCCTTTCATTCAGTCAGTAGCTTCAATCATTTCTGGACGTTTTTCAATGGCAAAAATCAATGAATATTGTAAATGCACAAACAGTAATTTCTCCGCATTGCAAGGTGCAATTCTGAAATTTTTTGCTTTTTCCTGCTCCTCTTAGCATGATAAAGAAGATTCAAAGAGAGTGAGATGCCAGCTCCTTTCATTCAGTCAGTAGCTTCAAACATTTCTGGTATATGAATAACATGATGTTTTTCAATGGCAAAAATCAATGAATATTGTAAATGCACAAACAGTAATTTCTCCGCATTGCAAGGTGCAATTCTGAAATTTTTTGCTTTTTCCTGCTCCTCTTAGCATGATAAAGAAGATTCAAAGAGAGTGAGATGCCAGCTCCTTTCATTCAGTCAGTAGCTTCAATCATTTCTGGACGTTTTTCAATGGCAAAAATCAATGAATATTGTAAATGCACAAACAGTAATTTCTCCGCATTGCAAGGTGCAATTCTGAATTTTTTTGCTTTTTCCTGCTCCTCTTAGCATGATAAAGAAGATTCAAAGAGAGTGAGATGCCAGCTCCTTTCATTCAGTCAGTAGCTTCAAACATTTCTGGTATATGAATAACATGATGTTTTTCAATGGCAAAAATCAATGAATATTGTAAATGCACAAACAGTAATTTCTCCGCATTGCAAGGTGCAATTTTGAAATTTTTTGCTTTTTCCTGCTCCTCTTAGCATGATAAAGAAGATTCAGAGAGTGAGATGCCAGCTCCTTTCATTCAGTCAGTAGCTTCAATCATTTCTGGACGTTTTTCAATGGCAAAAATCAATGAATATTGTAAATGCACAAACAGTAATTTCTCCGCATTGCAAGGTGCAATTCTGAAATTTTTTGCTTTTTCCTGCTCCTCTTAGCATGATAAACAAGATTCAAAGAGTGTGAGATGCCAGCTCCTTTCATTCAGTCAGTAGCTTCAATCATTTCTGGACGTTTTTCAATGGCAAAAATCATTGAATATTGTAAATGCACAAACAGTAATTTCTCCGCATTGCAAGGTGCAATTCTGAAATTTTTTGCTTTTTCCTGCTCCTCTTAGCATGATAAAGAAGATTCAAAGAGAGTGAGATGCCAGCTCCTTTCATTCAGTCAGTAGCTTCAATCATTTCTGGTATATGAATAACATGATGTTTTTCAATGGCAAAAATCAATGAATATTGTAAATGCACAAACAGTAATTTCTCCGCATTGCAAGGTGCAATTCTGAAATTTTTTGCTTTTTCCTGCTCCTCTTAGCATGATAAACAAGATTCAAAGAGAGTGAGATGCCAGCTCCTTTCATTCAATCAGTAGCTTCAATCATTTCTGGACGTTTTTCAATGGCAAAAATCAATGAATATTGTAAATGCACAAACAGTAATTTCTCCGCATTGCAAGGTGCAATTCTGAAATTTTTTGCTTTTTTCTGCTCCTCTTAGCATGATAAAGAAGATTCAAAGAGAGTGAGATGCCAGCTCCTTTCATTCAGTCAGTAGCTTCAAACATTTCTGGACATTTTTCAATGGCAAAAATCAATGAATATTGTAAATGCACAAACAGTAATTTCTCCGCATTGCAAGGTGCAATTCTGAAATTTTTTGCTTTTTCCTGCTCCTCTTAGCAAGATAAACAAGATTCAAAGAGAGTGAGATGCCAGCTCCTTTCATTCAGTCAGTAGCTTCAATCATTTCTGGACGTTTTTCAATGGCAAAAATCAATGAATATTGTAAATGCACAAACAGTAATTTCTCCGCATTGCAAGGTGCAATTCTGAAATTTTTTGCTTTTTCCTGCTCCTCTTAGCATGATAAAGAAGATTCAAAGAGAGTGAGATGCCAGCTCCTTTCATTCAGTCAGTAGCTTCAATCATTTCTGGACGTTTTTCAATGGCAAAAATCAATGAATATTGTAAATGCACAAACAGTAATTTCTCCGCATTGCAAGGTGCAATTCTGAAATTTTTTGCTTTTTCCTGCTCCTCTTAGCATGATAAAGAAGATTCAAAGAGAGTGAGATGCCAGCTCCTTTCATTCAGTCAGTAGCTTCAATCATTTCTGGACGTTTTTCAATGGCAAAAATCAATGAATATTGTAAATGCACAAACAGTAATTTCTCCGCATTGCAAGGTGCAATTCTGAAATTTTTTGCTTTTTCCTGCTCCTCTTAGCATGATAAAGAAGATTCAAAGAGAGTGAGATGCCAGCTCCTTTCATTCAGTCAGTAGCTTCAAACATTTCTGGTATATGAATAACATGATGTTTTTCAATGGCAAAAATCAATGAATATTGTAAATGCACAAACAGTAATTTCTCCGCATTGCAAGGTGCAATTCTGAAATTTTTTGCTTTTTCCTGCTCCTCTAAGCAATATAAAGAAGATTCAAAGAGAGTGAGATGCCAGCTCCTTTCATTCAGTCAGTAGCTTCAATCATTTCTGGACGTTTTTCAATGGCAAAAATCAATGAATATTGTAAATGCACAAACAGTAATTTCTCCGCATTGCAAGGTGCAATTCTGAAATTTTTTGCTTTTTCCTGCTCCTCTTTGCATGATAAACAAGATTCAAAGAGAATGAGATGCCAGCTCCTTTCATTCAGTCAGTAGCATCAATCATTTCTGGACGTTTTTCAATGGCAAAAATCAATGAATATTGTAAATGCACAAACAGTAATTTCTCCGCATTGCAAGGTGCAATTCTGAAATTTTTTGCTTTTTCCTGCTCCTCTTAGCATGATAAAGAAGATTCAAAGAGAGTGAGATGCCAGCTCCTTTCATTCAGTCAGTAGCTTCAAACATTTCTGGTATATGAATAACATGATGTTTTTCAATGGCAAAAATCAATGAATATTGTAAATGCACAAACAGTAATTTCTCCGCATTGCAAGGTGCAATTCTGAAATTTTTTGCTTTTTCCTGCTCCTCTTAGCATGATAAAGAAGATTCAAAGAGAGTGAGATGCCAGCTCCTTTCATTCAGTCAGTAGCTTCAATCATTTCTGGACGTTTTTCAATGGCAAAAATCAATGAATATTGTAAATGCACAAACAGTAATTTCTCCGCATTGCAAGGTGCAATTCTGAATTTTTTTGCTTTTTCCTGCTCCTCTTAGCATGATAAAGAAGATTCAAAGAGAGTGAGATGCCAGCTCCTTTCATTCAGTCAGTAGCTTCAAACATTTCTGGTATATGAATAACATGATGTTTTTCAATGGCAAAAATCAATGAATATTGTAAATGCACAAACAGTAATTTCTCCGCATTGCAAGGTGCAATTCTGAAATTTTTTGCTTTTTCCTGCTCCTCTTAGCATGATAAAGAAGATTCAAAGAGAGTGAGATGCCAGCTCCTTTCATTCAGTCAGTAGCTTCAATCATTTCTGGATGTTTTTCAATGGCAAAAATCAATGAATATTGTAAATGCACAAACAGTAATTTCTCCGCATTGCAAGGTGCAATTCTGAAATTTTTTGCTTTTTTCTGCTCCTCTTAGCATGATAAAGAAGATTCAAAGAGAGTGAGATGCCAGCTCCTTTCATTCAGTCAGTAGCTTCAAACATTTCTGGTATATGAATAACATGATGTTTTTCAATGGCAAAAATCAATGAATATTGTAAATGCACAAACAGTAATTTCTCCGCATTGCAAGGTGCAATTCTGAAATTTTTTGCTTTTTCCTGCTCCTCTTAGCATGATAAAGAAGATTCAAAGAGAGTGAGATGCCAGCTCCTTTCATTCAGTCAGTAGCTTCAAACATTTCTGGTATATGAATAACATGATGTTTTTCAATGGCAAAAATCAATGAATATTGTAAATGCACAAACAGTAATTTCTCCGCATTGCAAGGTGCAATTCTGAAATTTTTTGCTTTTTCCTGCTCCTCTTAGCATGATAAAGAAGATTCAAAGAGAGAGATGCCAGCTCCTTTCATTCAGTCAGTAGCTTCAATCATTTCTGGACGTTTTTCAATGGCAAAAATCATTGAATATTGTAAATGCACAAACAGTAATTTCTCCGCATTGCAAGGTGCAATTCTGAAATTTTTTGCTTTTTCCTGCTCCTCTTAGCATGATAAAGAAGATTCAAAGAGAGTGAGATGCCAGCTCCTTTCATTCAGTCAGTAGCTTCAATCATTTCTGGTATATGAATAACATGATGTTTTTCAATGGCAAAAATCAATGAATATTGTAAATGCACAAACAGTAATTTCTCCGCATTGCAAGGTGCAATTCTGAAATTTTTTGCTTTTTCCTGCTCCTCTAAGCAATATAAAGAAGATTCAAAGAGAGTGAGATGCCAGCTCCTTTCATTCAGTCAGTAGCTTCAATCATTTCTGGACGTTTTTCAATGGCAAAAATCAATGAATATTGTAAATGCACAAACAGTAATTTCTCCGCATTGCAAGGTGCAATTCTGAAATTTTTTGCTTTTTCCTGCTCCTCTTTGCATGATAAACAAGATTCAAAGAGAATGAGATGCCAGCTCCTTTCATTCAGTCAGTAGCTTCAATCATTTCTGGACGTTTTTCAATGGCAAAAATCAATGAATATTGTAAATGCACAAACAGTAATTTCTCCGCATTGCAAGGTGCAATTCTGAAATTTTTTGCTTTTTCCTGCTCCTCTTAGCATGATAAAGAAGATTCAAAGAGAGTGAGATGCCAGCTCCTTTCATTCAGTCAGTAGCTTCAAACATTTCTGGTATATGAATAACATGATGTTTTTCAATGGCAAAAATCAATGAATATTGTAAATGCACAAACAGTAATTTCTCCGCATTGCAAGGTGCAATTCTGAAATTTTTTGCTTTTTCCTGCTCCTCTTAGCATGATAAAGAAGATTCAAAGAGAGTGAGATGCCAGCTCCTTTCATTCAGTCAGTAGCTTCAATCATTTCTGGACGTTTTTCAATGGCAAAAATCAATGAATATTGTAAATGCACAAACAGTAATTTCTCCGCATTGCAAGGTGCAATTCTGAATTTTTTTGCTTTTTCCTGCTCCTCTTAGCATGATAAAGAAGATTCAAAGAGAGTGAGATGCCAGCTCCTTTCATTCAGTCAGTAGCTTCAAACATTTCTGGTATATGAATAACATGATGTTTTTCAATGGCAAAAATCAATGAATATTGTAAATGCACAAACAGTAATTTCTCCGCATTGCAAGGTGCAATTTTGAAATTTTTTGCTTTTTCCTGCTCCTCTTAGCATGATAAAGAAGATTCAGAGAGTGAGATGCCAGCTCCTTTCATTCAGTCAGTAGCTTCAATCATTTCTGGACGTTTTTCAATGGCAAAAATCAATGAATATTGTAAATGCACAAACAGTAATTTCTCCGCATTGCAAGGTGCAATTCTGAAATTTTTTGCTTTTTCCTGCTCCTCTTAGCATGATAAACAAGATTCAAAGAGAGTGAGATGCCAGCTCCTTTCATTCAGTCAGTAGCTTCAATCATTTCTGGACGTTTTTCAATGGCAAAAATCATTGAATATTGTAAATGCACAAACAGTAATTTCTCCGCATTGCAAGGTGCAATTCTGAAATTTTTTGCTTTTTCCTGCTCCTCTTAGCATGATAAAGAAGATTCAAAGAGAGTGAGATGCCAGCTCCTTTCATTCAGTCAGTAGCTTCAATCATTTCTGGTATATGAATAACATGATGTTTTTCAATGGCAAAAATCAATGAATATTGTAAATGCACAAACAGTAATTTCTCCGCATTGCAAGGTGCAATTCTGAAATTTTTTGCTTTTTCCTGCTCCTCTAAGCATGATAAAGAAGATTCAAAGATAGTGAGATGCCAGCTCCTTTCATTCAGTCAGTAGCTTCAATCATTTCTGGACGTTTTTCAATGGCAAAAATCAATGAATATTGTAAATGCACAAACAGTAATTTCTCCGCATTGCAAGGTGCAATTCTGAAATTTTTTGATTTTTCCTGCTCCTCTTAGCATGATAAACAAGATTCAAAGAGAGTGAGATGCCAGCTCCTTTCATTCAGTCAGTAGCTTCAATCATTTCTGGACGTTTTTCAACGGCAAAAATCAATGAATATTGTAAATGCACAAACAGTAATTTCTCCGCATTGCAAGGTGCAATTCTGAAATTTTTTGCTTTTTCCTGCTCCTCTTAGCATGATAAAGAAGATTCAAAGAGAGTGAGATGCCAGCTCCTTTCATTCAGTCAGTAGCTTCAAACATTTCTGGTATATGAATAACATGATGTTTTTCAATGGCAAAAATCACTGAATATTGTAAATGCACAAACAGTAATTTCTCCGCATTGCAAGGTGCAATTCTGAAATTTTTTGCTTTTTCCTGCTCCTCTTAGCATGATAAAGAAGATTCAAAGAGAGTGAGATGCCAGCTCCTTTCATTCAGTCAGTAGCTTCAATCATTTCTGGACGTTTTTCAATGGCAAAAATCAATGAATATTGTAAATGCACAAACAGTAATTTCTCCGCATTGCAAGGTGCAATTCTGAAATTTTTTGCTTTTTCCTGCTCCTCTTAGCATGATAAACAAGATTCAAAGAGAGTGAGATGCCAGCTCCTTTCATTCAGTCAGTAGCTTCAATCATTTCTGGACGTTTTTCAATGGCAAAAATCAATGAATATTGTAAATGCACAAACAGTAATTTCTCCGCATTGCAAGGTGCAATTCTGAAATTTTTTGCTTTTTCCTGCTCCTCTTAGCATGATAAAGAAGATTCAAACAGAGTGAGATGCCAGCTCCTTTCATTCAGTCAGTAGCTTCAAACATTTCTGGTATATGAATAACATGATATTTTTCAATGGCAAAAATCAATGAATATTGTAAATGCACAAACAGTAATTTCTCCGCATTGAAAGGTGCAATTCTGAAATTTTTTGCTTTTTCCTGCTCCTCTTAGCATGATAAAGAAGATTCAAAGAGAGTGAGATGCCAGCTCCTTTCATTCAGTCAGTAGCTTCAATCATTTCTGGACGTTTTTCAATGGCAAAAATCAATGAATATTGTAAATGCACAAACAGTAATTTCTCCGCATTGCAAGGTGCAATTCTGAAATTTTTTGCTTTTTCCTGCTCCTCTTAGCATGTTAAAGAAGATTCAAAGAGAGTGAGATGCCAGCTCCTTTCATTCAGTCAGTAGCTTCAATCATTTCTGGACATTTTTCAATGGCAAAAATCAATGAATATTGTAAATGCACAAACAGTAATTTCTCCGCATTGCAAGGTGCAATTCTGAAATTTTTTGCTTTTTTCTGCTCCTCTTAGCATGATAAAGAAGATTCAAAGAGAGTGAGATGCCAGCTCCTTTCATTCAGTCAGTAGCTTCAAACATTTCTGGTATATGAATAACATGATGTTTTTCAATGGCAAAAATCAATGAATATTGTAAATGCACAAACAGTAATTTCTCCGCATTGCAAGGTGCAATTCTGAAATTTTTTGCTTTTTCCTGCTCCTCTTAGCATGATAAAGAAGATTCAAAGAGAGTGAGATGCCAGCTCCTTTCATTCAGTCAGTAGCTTCAATCATTTCTGGACGTTTTTCAATGGCAAAAATCAATGAATATTGTAAATGCACAAACAGTAATTTCTCCGCATTGCAAGGTGCAATTCTGAAAATTTTTGCTTTTTCCTGCTCCTCTTAGCAAGATAAACAAGATTCAAAGAGAGTGAGATGCCAGCTCCTTTCATTCAGTCAGTAGCTTCAATCATTTCTGGACGTTTTTCAATGGCAAAAATCAATGAATATTGTAAATGCACAAACAGTAATTTCTCCGCATTGCAAGGTGCAATTCTGAAATTTTTTGCTTTTTCCTGCTCCTCTTAGCATGGTAAAGAAGATTCAAAGAGAGTGAGATGCCAGCTCCTTTCATTCAGTCAGTAGCTTCAATCATTTCTGGACGTTTTTCAATGGCAAAAATCAATGAATATTGTAAATGCACAAACAGTAATTTCTCCGCATTGCAAGGTGCAATTCTGAAATTTTTTGCTTTTTCCTGCTCCTCTTAGCAAGATAAACAAGATTCAAAGAGAGTGAGATGCCAGCTCCTTTCATTCAGTCAGTTGCTTCAATCATTTCTGGACGTTTTTCAATGGCAAAAATCAATGAATATTGTAAATGCACAAACAGTAATTTCTCCGCATTGCAAGGTGCAATTCTGAAATTTTTTGCTTTTTCCTGCTCCTCTTAGCATGATAAAGAAGATTCAAAGAGATTGAGATGCCAGCTCCTTTCATTCAGTCAGTAGCTTCAAACATTTCTGGTATATGAATAACATGATGTTTTTCAATGGCAAAAATCAATGAATATTGTAAATGCACAAACAGTAATTTCTCCGCATTGCAAGGTGCAATTCTGAAATTTTTTGCTTTTTCCTGCTCCTCTAAGCATGATAAAGAAGATTCAAAGAGAGTGAGATGCCAGCTCCTTTCATTCAGTCAGTAGCATCAATCATTTCTGGACGTTTTTCAATGGCAAAAATCAATGAATATTGTAAATGCACAAACAGTAATTTCTCCGCATTGCAAGGTGCAATTCTGAAATTTTTTGCTTTTTCCTGCTCCTCTTAGCATGATAAACAAGATTCAAAGAGAATGAGATGCCAGCTCCTTTCATTCAGTCAGTAGCTTCAATCATTTCTGGACGTTTTTCAATGGCAAAAATCAATGAATATTGTAAATGCACAAACAGTAATTTCTCCGCATTGCAAGGTGCAATTCTGAAATTTTTTGCTTTTTCCTGCTCCTCTTAGCATGATAAAGAAGATTCAAAGAGAGTGAGATGCCAGCTCCTTTCATTCAGTCAGTAGCTTCAAACATTTCTGGTATATGAATAACATGATGTTTTTCAATGGCAAAAATCAATGAATATTGTAAATGCACAAACAGTAATTTCTCCGCATTGCAAGGTGCAATTCTGAATTTTTTTGCTTTTTCCTGCTCCTCTTAGCATGATAAAGAAGATTCAAAGAGAGTGAGATGCCAGCTCCTTTCATTCAGTCAGTAGCTTCAAACATTTCTGGTATATGAATAACATGATGTTTTTCAATGGCAAAAATCAATGAATATTGTAAATGCACAAACAGTAATTTCTCCGCATTGCAAGGTGCAATTTTGAAATTTTTTGCTTTTTCCTGCTCCTCTTAGCATGATAAAGAAGATTCAAAGAGAGTGAGATGCCAGCTCCTTTCATTCAGTCAGTAGCTTCAATCATTTCTGGACGTTTTTCAATGGCAAAAATCAATGAATATTGTAAATGCACAAACAGTAATTTCTCCGCATTGCAAGGTGCAATTCTGAAATTTTTTGCTTTTTCCTGCTCCTCTTAGCATGATAAAGAAGATTCAAAGAGAGTGAGATGCCAGCTCCTTTCATTCAGTCAGTAGCTTCAATCATTTCTGGACGTTTTTCAATGGCAAAAATCAATGAATATTGTAAATGCACAAACAGTAATTTCTCCGCATTGCAAGGTGCAATTCTGAAATTTTTTGCTTTTTCCTGCTCCTCTTAGCATGATAAACAAGATTCAAAGAGAGTGAGATGCCAGCTCCTTTCATTCAGTCAGTAGCTTCAATCATTTCTGAACGTTTTTCAATGGCAAAAATCAATGAATATTGTAAATGCACAAACAGTAATTTCTCCGCATTGCAAGGTGCAATTCTGAAATTTTTTGCTTTTTCCTGCTCCTCTTAGCATGATAAAGAAGATTCAAAGAGAGTGAGATGCCAGCTCCTTTCATTCAGTCAGTAGCTTCAAACATTTCTGGTATATGAATAACATGATGTTTTTCAATGGCAAAAACCAATGAATATTGTAAATGCACAAACAGTAATTTCTCCGCATTGCAAGGTGCAATTCTGAAATTTTTTGCTTTTTCCTGCTCCTCTTAGCATGATAAAGAAGATTCAAAGAGAGTGAGATGCCAGCTCCTTTCATTCAGTCAGTAGCTTCAATCATTTCTGGACGTTTTTCAATGGCAAAAATCAATGAATATTGTAAATGCACAAACAGTAATTTCTCCGCATTGCAAGGTGCAATTCTGAAATTTTTTGCTTTTTCCTGCTCCTCTTAGCATGATAAAGAAGATTCAAAGAGAGTGAGATGCCAGCTCCTTTCATTCAGTCAGTAGCTTCAATCATTTCTGGACGTCTTTCAATGGCAAAAATCAATGAATATTGTAAATGCACAAAGAGTAATTTCTCCGCATTGCAAGGTGCAATTCTGAAATTTTTTGCTTTTTCCTGCTCCTCAGCATGATAAAGAAGATTCAAAGAGAGTGAGATGCCAGCTCCTTTCATTCAGTCAGTAGCTTCAATCATTTCTGGTATATGAATAACATGATGTTTTTCAATGGCAAAAATCAATGAATATTGTAAATGCACAAACAGTAATTTCTCCGCATTGCAAGGTGCAATTCTGAAATTTTTTGCTTTTTCCTGCTCCTCTTAGCATGATAAAGAAGATTCAAAGAGAGTGAGATGCCAGCTCCTTTCATTCAGTCAGTAGCTTCAATCATTTCTGGACGTTTTTCAATGGCAAAAATCAATGAATATTGTAAATGCACAAACAGTAATTTCTCCGCATTGCAAGGTGCAATTCTGAAATTTTTTGCTTTTTCCTGCTCCTCTTAGCATGATAAACAAGATTCAAAGAGAGTGAGATGCCAGCTCCTTTCATTCAGTCAGTAGCTTCAATCATTTCTGGACGTTTTTCAATGGCAAAAATCAATGAATATTGTAAATGCACAAACAGTAATTTCTCCGCATTGCAAGGTGCAATTCTGAAATTTTTTGCTTTTTCCTGCTCCTCTTAGCATGATAAAGAAGATTCAAAGAGAGTGAGATGCCAGCTCCTTTCATTCAGTCAGTAGCTTCAAACATTTCTGGTATATGAATAACATGATGTTTTTCAATGGCAAAAATCAATGAATATTGTAAATGCACAAACAGTAATTTCTCCGCATTGCAAGGTGCAATTCTGAAATTTTTTGCTTTTTCCTGCTCCTCTTAGCATGATAAAGAAGATTCAAAGAGAGTGAGATGCCAGCTCCTTTCATTCAGTCAGTAGCTTCAATCATTTCTGGACGTTTTTCAATGGCAAAAATCAATGAATATTGTAAATGCACAAACAGTAATTTCTCCACATTGCAAGGTGCAATTCGGAAATTTTTTGCTTTTTCCTGCTCCTCTTAGCATGATAAAGAAGATTCAAAGAGAGTGAGATGCCAGCTCCTTTCATTCAGTCAGTAGCTTCAATCATTTCTGGACGTTTTTCAATGGCAAAAATCAATGAATATTGTAAATGCACAAAGAGTAATTTCTCCGCATTGCAAGGTGCAATTCTGAAATTTTTTGCTTTTTCCTGCTCCTCCTAGCATGATAAAGAAGATTCAAAGAGTGAGATGCCAGCTCCTTTCATTGTCAGTAGCTTCAAACATTTCTGGTATATGAATAACATGATGTTTTTCAATGGCAAAAATCAATGAATATTGTAATTGCACAAACAGTAATTTCTCCGCATTGCAAGGTGCAATTCTGAAATTTTTTGCTTTTTCCTGCTCCTCTTAGCATGATAAAGAAGATTCAAAGAGAGTGAGATGCCAGCTCCTTTCATTCAGTCAGTAGCTTCAATCATTTCTGGACGTTTTTCAATGGCAAAAATCATTGAATATTGTAAATGCACAAACAGTAATTTCTCCGCATTGCAAGGTGCAATTCTGAAATTTTTTGCTTTTTCCTGCTCCTCTTAGCATGATAAAGAAGATTCAAAGAGAGTGAGATGCCAGCTCCTTTCATTCAGTCAGTAGCTTCAATCATTTCTGGTATATGAATAACATGATGTTTTTCAATGGCAAAAATCAATGAATATTGTAAATGCACAAACAGTAATTTCTACGCATTGCAAGGTGCAATTCTGAAATTTTTTGCTTTTTCCTGCTCCTCTTAGCATGATAAAGAAGATTCAAAGAGAGTGAGATGCCAGCTCCTTTCATTCAGTCAGTAGCTTCAATCATTTCTGGTATATGAATAACATGATGTTTTTCAATGGCAAAAATCAATGAATATTGTAAATGCACAAACAGTAATTTCTCCGCTTTGCAAGGTGCAATTCTGAAATTTTTTGCTTTTTCCTGCTCCTCTTAGCATGATAAACAAGATTCAAAGAGAGTGAGATGCCAGCTCCTTTCATTCAGTCAGTAGCTTCAATCATTTCTGGACGTTTTTCAATGGCAAAAATCAATGAATATTGTAAATGCACAAACAGTAATTTCTCCGCATTGCAAGGTGCAATTCTGAAATTTTTTGCTTTTTCCTGCTCCTCTTAGCATGATAAAGAAGATTCAAAGAGAGTGAGATGCCAGCTCCTTTCATTCAGTCAGTAGCTTCAATCATTTCTGGACGTTTTTCAATGGCAAAAATCAATGAATATTGTAAATGCACAAACAGTAATTTCTCCGCATTGCAAGGTGCAATTCTGAAATTTTTTGCTTTTTCCTGCTCCTCTTAGCATGATAAACAAGATTCAAAGAGAGTGAGATGCCAGCTCCTTTCATTCAGTCAGTAGCTTCAATCATTTCTGGACGTTTTTCAATGGCAAAAATCAATGAATATTGTAAATGCACAAACAGTAATTTCTCCGCATTGCAAGGTGCAATTCTGAAATTTTTTGCATTTTCCTGCTCCTCTTAGCATGATAAAGAAGATTCAAAGAGAGTGAGATGCCAGCTCCTTTCATTCAGTCAGTAGCTTCAAACATTTCTGGTATATGAATAACATGATGTTTTTCAATGGCAAAAATCAATGAATATTGTAAATGCACAAACAGTAATTTCTCCGCATTGCAAGGTGCAATTCTGAAATTTTTTGCTTTTTCCTGCTCCTCTAAGCAATATAAAGAAGATTCAAAGAGAGTGAGATGCCAGCTCCTTTCATTCAGTCAGTAGCTTCAATCATTTCTGGACGTTTTTCAATGGCAAAAATCAATGAATATTGTAAATGCACAAACAGTAATTTCTCCGCATTGCAAGGTGCAATTCTGAAATTTTTTGCTTTTTCCTGCTCCTCTTTGCATGATAAACAAGATTCAAAGAGAATGAGATGCCAGCTCCTTTCATTCAGTCAGTAGCTTCAATCATTTCTGGACGTTTTTCAATGGCAAAAATCAATGAATATTGTAAATGCACAAACAGTAATTTCTCCGCATTGCAAGGTGCAATTCTGAAATTTTTTGCTTTTTCCTGCTCCTCTTAGCATGATAAAGAAGATTCAAAGAGAGTGAGATGCCAGCTCCTTTCATTCAGTCAGTAGCTTCAAACATTTCTGGTATATGAATAACATGATGTTTTTCAATGGCAAAAATCAATGAATATTGTAAATGCACAAACAGTAATTTCTCCGCATTGCAAGGTGCAATTCTGAAATTTTTTGCTTTTTCCTGCTCCTCTTAGCATGATAAAGAAGATTCAAAGAGAGTGAGATGCCAGCTCCTTTCATTCAGTCAGTAGCTTCAATCATTTCTGGACGTTTTTCAATGGCAAAAATCAATGAATATTGTAAATGCACAAACAGTAATTTCTCCGCATTGCAAGGTGCAATTCTGAATTTTTTTGCTTTTTCCTGCTCCTCTTAGCATGATAAAGAAGATTCAAAGAGAGTGAGATGCCAGCTCCTTTCATTCAGTCAGTAGCTTCAAACATTTCTGGTATATGAATAACATGATGTTTTTCAATGGCAAAAATCAATGAATATTGTAAATGCACAAACAGTAATTTCTCCGCATTGCAAGGTGCAATTTTGAAATTTTTTGCTTTTTCCTGCTCCTCTTAGCATGATAAAGAAGATTCAAAGAGAGTGAGATGCCAGCTCCTTTCATTCAGTCAGTAGCTTCAATCATTTCTGGACGTTTTTCAATGGCAAAAATCAATGAATATTGTAAATGCACAAACAGTAATTTCTCCGCATTGCAAGGTGCAATTCTGAAATTTTTTGCTTTTTCCTGCTCCTCTTAGCATGATAAACAAGATTCAAAGAGAGTGATATGCCAGCTCCTTTCATTCAGTCAGTAGCTTCAATCATTTCTGGATGTTTTTCAATGGCAAAAATCAATGAATATTGTAAATGCACAAACAGTAATTTCTCCGCATTGCAAGGTGCAATTCTGAAATTTTTTGCTTTTTTCTGCTCCTCTTAGCATGATAAAGAAGATTCAAAGAGAGTGAGATGCCAGCTCCTTTCATTCAGTCAGTAGCTTCAAACATTTCTGGTATATGAATAACATGATGTTTTTCAATGGCAAAAATCAATGAATATTGTAAATGCACAAACAGTAATTTCTCCGCATTGCAAGGTGCAATTCTGAAATTTTTTGCTTTTTCCTGCTCCTCTTAGCATGATAAAGAAGATTCAAAGAGAGTGAGATGCCAGCTCCTTTCATTCAGTCAGTAGCTTCAAACATTTCTGGTATATGAATAACATGATGTTTTTCAATGGCAAAAATCAATGAATATTGTAAATGCACAAACAGTAATTTCTCCGCATTGCAAGGTGCAATTCTGAAATTTTTTGCTTTTTCCTGCTCCTCTTAGCATGATAAAGAAGATTCAAAGAGAGAGATGCCAGCTCCTTTCATTCAGTCAGTAGCTTCAATCATTTCTGGACGTTTTTCAATGGCAAAAATCATTGAATATTGTAAATGCACAAACAGTAATTTCTCCGCATTGCAAGGTGCAATTCTGAAATTTTTTGCTTTTTCCTGCTCCTCTTAGCATGATAAAGAAGATTCAAAGAAAGTGAGATGCCAGCTCCTTTCATTCAGTCAGTAGCTTCAATCATTTCTGGTATATGAATAACATGATGTTTTTCAATGGCAAAAATCAATGAATATTGTAAATGCACAAACAGTAATTTCTCCGCATTGCAAGGTGCAATTCTGAAATTTTTTGCTTTTTCCTGCTCCTCTTAGCATGATAAACAAGATTCAAAGAGAGTGAGATGCCAGCTCCTTTCATTCAGTCAGTAGCTTCAATCATTTCTGGACGTTTTTCAATGGCAAAAATCAATGAATATTGTAAATGCACAAACAGTAATTTCTCCGCATTGCAAGGTGCAATTCTGAAATTTTTTGCTTTTTCCTGCTCCTCTTAGCATGATAAAGAAGATTCAAAGAGAGTGAGATGCCAGCTCCTTTCATTCAGTCAGTAGCTTCAAACATTTCTGGTATATGAATAACATGATGTTTTTCAATGGCAAAAATCACTGAATATTGTAAATGCACAAACAGTAATTTCTCCGCATTGCAAGGTGCAATTCTGAAATTTTTTGCTTTTTCCTGCTCCTCTTAGCATGATAAACAAGATTCAAAGAGAGTGAGATGCCAGCTCCTTTCATTCAGTCAGTAGCTTCAATCATTTCTGGATGTTTTTCAATGGCAAAAATCAATGAATATTGTAAATGCACAAACAGTAATTTCTCCGCATTGCAAGGTGCAATTCTGAAATTTTTTGCTTTTTTCTGCTCCTCTTAGCATGATAAAGAAGATTCAAAGAGAGTGAGATGCCAGCTCCTTTCATTCAGTCAGTAGCTTCAAACATTTCTGGTATATGAATAACATGATGTTTTTCAATTGCAAAAATCAATGAATATTGTAAATGCACAAACAGTAATTTCTCCGCATTGCAAGGTGCAATTCTGAAATTTTTTGCTTTTTCCTGCTCCTCTTAGCATGATAAAGAAGATTCAAAGAGAGTGAGATGCCAGCTCCTTTCATTCAGTCAGTAGCTTCAAACATTTCTGGTATATGAATAACATGATGTTTTTCAATGGCAAAAATCAATGAATATTGTAAATGCACAAACAGTAATTTCTCCGCATTGCAAGGTGCAATTCTGAAATTTTTTGCTTTTTCCTGCTCCTCTTAGCATGATAAAGAAGATTCAAAGAGAGAGATGCCAGCTCCTTTCATTCAGTCAGTAGCTTCAATCATTTCTGGACGTTTTTCAATGGCAAAAATCATTGAATATTGTAAATGCACAAACAGTAATTTCTCCGCATTGCAAGGTGCAATTCTGAAATTTTTTGCTTTTTCCTGCTCCTCTTAGCATGATAAAGAAGATTCAAAGAGAGTGAGATGCCAGCTCCTTTCATTCAGTCAGTAGCTTCAATCATTTCTGGTATATGAATAACATGATGTTTTTCAATGGCAAAAATCAATGAATATTGTAAATGCACAAACAGTAATTTCTCCGCATTGCAAGGTGCAATTCTGAAATTTTTTGCTTTTTCCTGCTCCTCTAAGCATGATAAAGAAGATTCAAAGATAGTGAGATGCCAGCTCCTTTCATTCAGTCAATAGCTTCAATCACTTCTGGACGTTTTTCAATGGCAAAAATCAATGAATATTGTAAATGCACAAACAGTAATTTCTCCGCATTGCAAGGTGCAATTCTGAAATTTTTTGCTTTTTCCTGCTCCTCTTAGCATGATAAACAAGATTCAAAGAGAGTGAGATGCCAGCTCCTTTCATTCAGTCAGTAGCTTCAATCATTTCTGGACGTTTTTCAATGGCAAAAATCAATGAATATTGTAAATGCACAAACAGTAATTTCTCCGCATTGCAAGGTGCAATTCTGAAATTTTTTGCTTTTTCCTGCTCCTCTTAGCATGATAAAGAAGATTCAAAGAGAGTGAGATGCCAGCTCCTTTCATTCAGTCAGTAGCTTCAAACATTTCTGGTATATGAATAACATGATGTTTTTCAATGGCAAAAATCACTGAATATTGTAAATGCACAAACAGTAATTTCTCCGCATTGCAAGGTGCAATTCTGAAATTTTTTGCTTTTTCCTGCTCCTCTTAGCATGATAAAGAAGATTCAAAGAGAGTGAGATGCCAGCTCCTTTCATTCAGTCAGTAGCTTCAATCATTTCTGGACGTTTTTCAATGGCAAAAATCAATGAATATTGTAAATGCACAAACAGTAATTTCTCCGCATTGCAAGGTGCAATTCTGAAATTTTTTGCTTTTTCCTGCTCCTCTTAGCATGATAAACAAGATTCAAAGAGAGTGAGATGCCAGCTCCTTTCATTCAGTCAGTAGCTTCAATCATTTCTGGACGTTTTTCAATGGCAAAAATCAATGAATATTGTAAATGCACAAACAGTAATTTCTCCGAATTGCAAGGTGCAATTCTGAAATTTTTTGCTTTTTCCTGCTCCTCTTAGCATGATAAAGAAGATTCAAAGAGAGTGAGATGCCAGCTCCTTTCATTCAGTCAGTAGCTTCAATCATTTCTGGTATATGAATAACATGATGTTTTTCAATGGCAAAAATCAATGAATATTGTAAATGCACAAACAGTAATTTCTCCGCATTGCAAGGTGCAATTCTGAAATTTTTTGCTTTTTCCTGCTCCTCTAAGCATTATAAAGAAGATTCAAAGATAGTGAGATGCCAGCTCCTTTCATTCAGTCAGTAGCTTCAATCATTTCTGGACGTTTTTCAATGGCAAAAATCAATGAATATTGTAAATGCACAAACAGTAATTTCTCCGCATTGCAAGGTGCAATTCTGAAATTTTTTGCTTTTTCCTGCTCCTCTTAGCATGATAAACAAGATTCAAAGAGAGTGAGATGCCAGCTCCTTTCATTCAGTCAGTAGCTTCAATCATTTCTGGACGTTTTTCAATGGCAAAAATCAATGAATATTGTAAATGCACAAACAGTAATTTCTCCGCATTGCAAGGTGCAATTCTGAAATTTTTTGCTTTTTCCTGCTCCTCTTAGCATGATAAAGAAGATTCAAAGAGAGTGAGATGCCAGCTCCTTTCATTCAGTCAGTAGCTTCAAACATTTCTGGTATATGAATAACATGATGTTTTTCAATGGCAAAAATCACTGAATATTGTAAATGCACAAACAGTAATTTCTCCGCATTGCAAGGTGCAATTCTGAAATTTTTTGCTTTTTCCTGCTCCTCTTAGCATGATAAAGAAGATTCAAAGAGAGTGAGATGCCAGCTCCTTTCATTCAGTCAGTAGCTTCAATCATTTCTGGACGTTTTTCAATGGCAAAAATCAATGAATATTGTAAATGCACAAACAGTAATTTCTCCGCATTGCAAGGTGCAATTCTGAAATTTTTTGCTTTTTCCTGCTCCTCTTAGCATGATAAACAAGATTCAAAGAGAGTGAGATGCCAGCTCCTTTCATTCAGTCAGTAGCTTCAATCATTTCTGGACGTTTTTCAATGGCAAAAATCAATGAATATTGTAAATGCACAAACAGTAATTTCTCCGCATTGCAAGGTGCAATTCTGAAATTTTTTGCTTTTTCCTGCTCCTCTTAGCATGATAAAGAAGATTCAAAGAGAGTGAGATGCCAGCTCCTTTCATTCAGTCAGTAGCTTCAAACATTTCTGGTATATGAATAACATGATATTTTTCAATGGTAAAAATCAATGAATATTGTAAATGCACAAACAGTAATTTCTCCGCATTGAAAGGTGCAATTCTGAAATTTTTTGCTTTTTCCTGCTCCTCTTAGCATGATAAAGAAGATTCAAAGAGAGTGAGATGCCAGCTCCTTTCATTCAGTCAGTAGCTTCAATCATTTCTGGACGTTTTTCAATGGCAAAAATCATTGAATATTGTAAATGCACTAACAGTAATTTCTCCGCATTGCAAGGTGCAATTCTGAAATTTTTTGCTTTTTCCTGCTCCTCTTAGCATGATAAACAAGATTCAAACAGAGTGAGATGCCAGCTCCTTTCATTCAGTCAGTAGCTTCAATCATTTCTGGACGTTTTTCAATGGCAAAAATCAATGAATATTGTAAATGCACAAACAGTAATTTCTCCGCATTGCAAGGTGCAATTCTGAAATTTTTTGCTTTTTTCTGCTCCTCTTAGCATGATAAAGAAGATTCAAAGAGAGTGAGATGCCAGCTCCTTTCATTCAGTCAGTAGCTTCAAACATTTCTGGTATATGAATAACATGATGTTTTTCAATGGCAAAAATCAATGAATATTGTAAATGCACAAACAGTAATTTCTCCGCATTGCAAGGTGCAATTCTGAAATTTTTTGCTTTTTCCTGCTCCTCTTAGCATGATAAAGAAGATTCAAAGAGAGTGAGATGCCAGCTCCTTTCATTCAGTCAGTAGCTTCAATCATTTCTGGACGTTTTTCAATGGCAAAAATCAATGAATATTGTAAATGCACAAACAGTAATTTCTCCGCATTGCAAGGTGCAATTCTGAAATTTTTTGCTTTTTTCTGCTCCTCTTAGCATGATAAAGAAGATTCAAAGAGAGTGAGATGCCAGCTCCTTTCATTCAGTCAGTAGCTTCAAACATTTCTGGTATATGAATAACATGATGTTTTTCAATGGCAAAAATCAATGAATATTGTAAATGCACAAACAGTAATTTCTCCGCATTGCAAGGTGCAATTCTGAAATTTTTGCTTTTTCCTGCTCCTCTAAGCATGATAAAGAAGATTCAAAGAGAGTGAGATGCCAGCTCCTTTCATTCAGTCAGTAGCTTCAATCATTTCTGGACGTTTTTCAATGGCAAAAATCAATGAATATTGTAAATGCACAAACAGTAATTTCTCCGCATTGCAAGGTGCAATTCTGAAATTTTTTGCTTTTTCCTGCTCCTCTTAGCATGATAAACAAGATTCAAAGAGAATGAGATGCCAGCTCCTTTCATTCAGTCAGTAGCTTCAATCATTTCTGGACGTTTTTCAATGGCAAAAATCAATGAATATTGTAAATGCACAAACAGTAATTTCTCCGCATTGCAAGGTGCAATTCTGAAATTTTTTGCTTTTTCCTGCTCCTCTTAGCATGATAAAGAAGATTCAAAGAGAGTGAGATGCCAGCTCCTTTCATTCAGTCAGTAGCTTCAAACATTTCTGGTATATGAATAACATGATGTTTTTCAATGGCAAAAATCAATGAATATTGTAAATGCACAAACAGTAATTTCTCCGCATTGCAAGGTGCAATTCTGAATTTTTTTGCTTTTTCCTGCTCCTCTTAGCATGATAAAGAAGATTCAAAGAGAGTGAGATGCCAGCTCCTTTCATTCAGTCAGTAGCTTCAAACATTTCTGGTATATGAATAACATGATGTTTTTCAATGGCAAAAATCAATGAATATTGTAAATGCACAAACAGTAATTTCTCCGCATTGCAAGGTGCAATTTTGAAATTTTTTGCTTTTTCCTGCTCCTCTTAGCATGATAAAGAAGATTCAAAGAGAGTGAGATGCCAGCTCCTTTCATTCAGTCAGTAGCTTCAATCATTTCTGGACGTTTTTCAATGGCAAAAATCAATGAATATTGTAAATGCACAAACAGTAATTTCTACGCATTGCAAGGTGCAATTCTGAAATTTTTTGCTTTTTCCTGCTCCTCTTAGCATGATAAAGAAGATTCAAAGAGAGTGAGATGCCAGCTCCTTTCATTCAGTCAGTAGCTTCAATCATTTCTGGACGTTTTTCAATGGCAAAAATCAATGAATATTGTAAATGCACAAACAGTAATTTCTCCGCATTGCAAGGTGCAATTCTGAAATTTTTTGCTTTTTCCTGCTCCTCTTAGCATGATAAGCAAGATTCAAAGAGAGTGAGATGCCAGCTCCTTTCATTCAGTCAGTAGCTTCAATCATTTCTGGACGTTTTTCAATGGCAAAAATCAATGAATATTGTAAATGCACAAACAGTAATTTCTCCGCATTGCAAGGTGCAATTCTGAAATTTTTTGCTTTTTCCTGCTCCTCTTAGCATGATAAAGAAGATTCAAAGAGAGTGAGATGCCAGCTCCTTTCATTCAGTCAGTAGCTTCAAACATTTCTGGTATATGAATAACATGATGTTTTTCAATGGCAAAAATCACTGAATATTGTAAATGCACAAACAGTAATTTCTCCGCATTGCAAGGTGCAATTCTGAAATTTTTTGCTTTTTCCTGCTCCTCTTAGCATGATAAAGAAGATTCAAAGAGAGTGAGATGCCAGCTCCTTTCATTCAGTCAGTAGCTTCAATCATTTCTGGACGTTTTTCAATGGCAAAAATCAATGAATATTGTAAATGCACAAGCAGTAATTTCTACGCATTGCAAGGTGCAATTCTGAAATTTTTTGCATTTCCTGCTCCTCTTAGCATGATAAAGAAGATTCAAAGAGAGTGAGATGCCAGCTCCTTTCATTCAGTCAGTAGCTTCAATCATTTCTGGACGTTTTTCAATGGCAAAAATCAATGAATATTGTAAATGCACAAACAGTAATTTCTCCGCATTGCAAGGTGCAATTCTGAAATTTTTTGCTTTTTCCTGCTCCTCTTAGCATGATAAACAAGATTCAAAGAGAGTGAGATGCCAGCTCCTTTCATTCAGTCAGTAGCTTCAATCATTTCTGGACGTTTTTCAATGGCAAAAATCAATGAATATTGTAAATGCACAAACAGTAATTTCTCCGCATTGCAAGGTGCAATTCTGAAATTTTTTGCTTTTTCCTGCTCCTCTTAGCATGATAAAGAAGATTCAAAGAGAGTGAGATGCCAGCTCCTTTCATTCAGTCAGTAGCTTCAAACATTTCTGGTATATGAATAACATGATGTTTTTCAATGGCAAAAATCACTGAATATTGTAAATGCACAAACAGTAATTTCTCCGCATTGCAAGGTGCAATTCTGAAATTTTTTGCTTTTTCCTGCTCCTCTTAGCATGATAAAGAAGATTCAAAGAGAGTGAGATGCCAGCTCCTTTCATTCAGTCAGTAGCTTCAATCATTTCTGGACGTTTTTCAATGGCAAAAATCAATGAATATTGTAAATGCACAAACAGTAATTTCTCCGCATTGCAAGGTGCAATTCTGAAATTTTTTGCTTTTTCCTGCTCCTCTTAGCATGATAAACAAGATTCAAAGAGAGTGAGATGCCAGCTCCTTTCATTCAGTCAGTAGCTTCAATCATTTCTGGACGTTTTTCAATGGCAAAAATCAATGAATATTGTAAATGCACAAACAGTAATTTCTCCGCATTGCAAGGTGCAATTCTGAAATTTTTTGCTTTTTCCTGCTCCTCTTAGCATGATAAAGAAGATTCAAAGAGAGTGAGATGCCAGCTCCTTTCATTCAGTCAGTAGCTTCAAACATTTCTGGTATATGAATAACATGATGTTTTTCAATGGCAAAAATCAATGAATATTGTAAATGCACAAACAGTAATTTCTCCGCATTGCAAGGTGCAATTCTGAAATTTTTTGCTTTTTCCTGCTCCTCTAAGCAATATAAAGAAGATTCAAAGAGAGTGAGATGCCAGCTCCTTTCATTCAGTCAGTAGCTTCAATCATTTCTGGACGTTTTTCAATGGCAAAAATCAATGAATATTGTAAATGCACAAACAGTAATTTCTCCGCATTGCAAGGTGCAATTCTGAAATTTTTTGCTTTTTCCTGCTCCTCTTTGCATGATAAACAAGATTCAAAGAGAATGAGATGCCAGCTCCTTTCATTCAGTCAGTAGCTTCAATCATTTCTGGACGTTTTTCAATGGCAAAAATCAATGAATATTGTAAATGCACAAACAGTAATTTCTCCGCATTGCAAGGTGCAATTCTGAAATTTTTTGCTTTTTCCTGCTCCTCTTAGCATGATAAAGAAGATTCAAAGAGAGTGAGATGCCAGCTCCTTTCATTCAGTCAGTAGCTTCAATCATTTCTGGACGTTTTTCAATGGCAAAAATCAATGAATATTGTAAATGCACAAACAGTAATTTCTCCGCATTGCAAGGTGCAATTCTGAATTTTTTTGCTTTTTCCTGCTCCTCTTAGCATGATAAAGAAGATTCAAAGAGAGTGAGATGCCAGCTCCTTTCATTCAGTCAGTAGCTTCAAACATTTCTGGTATATGAATAACATGATGTTTTTCAATGGCAAAAATCAATGAATATTGTAAATGCACAAACAGTAATTTCTCCGCATTGCAAGGTGCAATTTTGAAATTTTTTGCTTTTTCCTGCTCCTCTTAGCATGATAAAGAAGATTCAAAGAGAGTGAGATGCCAGCTCCTTTCATTCAGTCAGTAGCTTCAATCATTTCTGGACGTTTTTCAATGGCAAAAATCAATGAATATTGTAAATGCACAAACAGTAATTTCTCCGCATTGCAAGGTGCAATTCTGAAATTTTTTGCTTTTTCCTGCTCCTCTTAGCATGATAAACAAGATTCAAAGAGAGTGAGATGCCAGCTCCTTTCATTCAGTCAGTAGCTTCAATCATTTCTGGATGTTTTTCAATGGCAAAAATCAATGAATATTGTAAATGCACAAACAGTAATTTCTCCGCATTGCAAGGTGCAATTCTGAAATTTTTTGCTTTTTTCTGCTCCTCTTAGCATGATAAAGAAGATTCAAAGAGAGTGAGATGCCAGCTCCTTTCATTCAGTCAGTAGCTTCAAACATTTCTGGTATATGAATAACATGATGTTTTTCAATGGCAAAAATCAATGAATATTGTAAATGCACAAACAGTAATTTCTCCGCATTGCAAGGTGCAATTCTGAAATTTTTTGCTTTTTCCTGCTCCTCTTAGCATGATAAAGAAGATTCAAAGAGAGTGAGATGCCAGCTCCTTTCATTCAGTCAGTAGCTTCAAACATTTCTGGTATATGAATAACATGATGTTTTTCAATGGCAAAAATCACTGAATATTGTAAATGCACAAACAGTAATTTCTCCGCATTGCAAGGTGCAATTCTGAAATTTTTTGCTTTTTCCTGCTCCTCTTAGCATGATAAAGAAGATTCAAAGAGAGTGAGATGCCAGCTCCTTTCATTCAGTCAGTAGCTTCAATCATTTCTGGACGTTTTTCAATGGCAAAAATCAATGAATATTGTAAATGCACAAACAGTAATTTCTCCGCATTGCAAGGTGCAATTCTGAAATTTTTTGCTTTTTCCTGCTCCTCTTAGCATGATAAACAAGATTCAAAGAGAGTGAGATGCCAGCTCCTTTCATTCAGTCAGTAGCTTCAATCATTTCTGGACGTTTTTCAATGGCAAAAATCAATGAATATTGTAAATGCACAAACAGTAATTTCTCCGCATTGCAAGGTGCAATTCTGAAATTTTTTGCTTTTTCCTGCTCCTCTTAGCATGATAAAGAAGATTCAAAGAGAGTGAGATGCCAGCTCCTTTCATTCAGTCAGTAGCTTCAAACATTTCTGGTATATGAATAACATGATGTTTTTCAATGGCAAAAATCAATGAATATTGTAAATGCACAAACAGTAATTTCTCCGCATTGCAAGGTGCAATTCTGAAATTTTTTGCTTTTTCCTGCTCCTCTAAGCAATATAAAGAAGATTCAAAGAGAGTGAGATGCCAGCTCCTTTCATTCAGTCAGTAGCTTCAATCATTTCTGGACGTTTTTCAATGGCAAAAATCAATGAATATTGTAAATGCACAAACAGTAATTTCTCCGCATTGCAAGGTGCAATTCTGAAATTTTTTGCTTTTTCCTGCTCCTCTTTGCATGATAAACAAGATTCAAAGAGAATGAGATGCCAGCTCCTTTCATTCAGTCAGTAGCTTCAATCATTTCTGGACGTTTTTCAATGGCAAAAATCAATGAATATTGTAAATGCACAAACAGTAATTTCTCCGCATTGCAAGGTGCAATTCTGAAATTTTTTGCTTTTTCCTGCTCCTCTTAGCATGATAAAGAAGATTCAAAGAGAGTGAGATGCCAGCTCCTTTCATTCAGTCAGTAGCTTCAAACATTTCTGGTATATGAATAACATGATGTTTTTCAATGGCAAAAATCAATGAATATTGTAAATGCACAAACAGTAATTTCTCCGCATTGCAAGGTGCAATTCTGAAATTTTTTGCTTTTTCCTGCTCCTCTTAGCATGATAAAGAAGATTCAAAGAGAGTGAGATGCCAGCTCCTTTCATTCAGTCAGTAGCTTCAATCATTTCTGGACGTTTTTCAATGGCAAAAATCAATGAATATTGTAAATGCACAAACAGTAATTTCTCCGCATTGCAAGGTGCAATTCTGAATTTTTTTGCTTTTTCCTGCTCCTCTTAGCATGATAAAGAAGATTCAAAGAGAGTGAGATGCCAGCTCCTTTCATTCAGTCAGTAGCTTCAAACATTTCTGGTATATGAATAACATGATGTTTTTCAATGGCAAAAATCAATGAATATTGTAAATGCACAAACAGTAATTTCTCCGCATTGCAAGGTGCAATTTTGAAATTTTTTGCTTTTTCCTGCTCCTCTTAGCATGATAAAGAAGATTCAAAGAGAGTGAGATGCCAGCTCCTTTCATTCAGTCAGTAGCTTCAATCATTTCTGGACGTTTTTCAATGGCAAAAATCAATGAATATTGTAAATGCACAAACAGTAATTTCTCCGCATTGCAAGGTGCAATTCTGAAATTTTTTGCTTTTTCCTGCTCCTCTTAGCATGATAAACAAGATTCAAAGAGAGTGAGATGCCAGCTCCTTTCATTCAGTCAGTAGCTTCAATCATTTCTGGATGTTTTTCAATGGCAAAAATCAATGAATATTGTAAATGCACAAACAGTAATTTCTCCGCATTGCAAGGTGCAATTCTGAAATTTTTTGCTTTTTTCTGCTCCTCTTAGCATGATAAAGAAGATTCAAAGAGAGTGAGATGCCAGCTCCTTTCATTCAGTCAGTAGCTTCAAACATTTCTGGTATATGAATAACATGATGTTTTTCAATGGCAAAAATCAATGAATATTGTAAATGCACAAACAGTAATTTCTCCGCATTGCAAGGTGCAATTCTGAAATTTTTTGCTTTTTCCTGCTCCTCTTAGCATGATAAAGAAGATTCAAAGAGAGTGAGATGCCAGCTCCTTTCATTCAGTCAGTAGCTTCAAACATTTCTGGTATATGAATAACATGATGTTTTTCAATGGCAAAAATCAATGAATATTGTAAATGCACAAACAGTAATTTCTCCGCATTGCAAGGTGCAATTCTGAAATTTTTTGCTTTTTCCTGCTCCTCTTAGCATGATAAAGAAGATTCAAAGAGAGAGATGCCAGCTCCTTTCATTCAGTCAGTAGCTTCAATCATTTCTGGACGTTTTTCAATGGCAAAAATCATTGAATATTGTAAATGCACAAACAGTAATTTCTCCGCATTGCAAGGTGCAATTCTGAAATTTTTTGCTTTTTCCTGCTCCTCTTAGCATGATAAAGAAGATTCAAAGAGAGTGAGATGCCAGCTCCTTTCATTCAGTCAGTAGCTTCAATCATTTCTGGTATATGAATAACATGATGTTTTTCAATGGCAAAAATCAATGAATATTGTAAATGCACAAACAGTAATTTCTCCGCATTGCAAGGTGCAATTCTGAAATTTTTTGCTTTTTCCTGCTCCTCTAAGCATGATAAAGAAGATTCAAAGATAGTGAGATGCCAGCTCCTTTCATTCAGTCAGTTGCTTCAATCACTTCTGGACGTTTTTCAATGGCAAAAATCAATGAATATTGTAAATGCACAAACAGTAATTTCTCCGCATTGCAAGGTGCAATTCTCAAATTTTTTGCTTTTTCCTGCTCCTCTTAGCATGATAAACAAGATTCAAAGAGAGTGAGATGCCAGCTCCTTTCATTCAGTCAGTAGCTTCAATCATTTCTGGACGTTTTTCAATGGCAAAAATCAATGAATATTGTAAATGCACAAACAGTAATTTCTCCGCATTGCAAGGTGCAATTCTGAAATTTTTTGCTTTTTCCTGCTCCTCTTAGCATGATAAAGAAGATTCAAAGAGAGTGAGATGCCAGCTCCTTTCATTCAGTCAGTAGCTTCAAACATTTCTGGTATATGAATAACATGATGTTTTTCAATGGCAAAAATCACTGAATATTGTAAATGCACAAACAGTAATTTCTCCGCATTGCAAGGTGCAATTCTGAAATTTTTTGCTTTTTCCTGCTCCTCTTAGCATGATAAAGAAGATTCAAAGAGAGTGAGATGCCAGCTCCTTTCATTCAGTCAGTAGCTTCAATCATTTCTGGACGTTTTTCAATGGCAAAAATCAATGAATATTGTAAATGCACAAACAGTAATTTCTCCGCATTGCAAGGTGCAATTCTGAAATTTTTTGCTTTTTCCTGCTCCTCTTAGCATGATAAACAAGATTCAAAGAGAGTGAGATGCCAGCTCCTTTCATTCAGTCAGTAGCTTCAATCATTTCTGGACGTTTTTCAATGGCAAAAATCAATGAATATTGTAAATGCACAAACAGTAATTTCTCCGCATTGCAAGGTGCAATTCTGAAATTTTTTGCTTTTTCCTGCTCCTCTTAGCATGATAAAGAAGATTCAAAGAGAGTGAGATGCCAGCTCCTTTCATTCAGTCAGTAGCTTCAAACATTTCTGGTATATGAATAACATGATATTTTTCAATGGCAAAAATCAATGAATATTGTAAATGCACAAACAGTAATTTCTCCGCATTGAAAGGTGCAATTCTGAAATTTTTTGCTTTTTCCTGCTCCTCTTAGCATGATAAAGAAGATTCAAAGAGAGTGAGATGCCAGCTCCTTTCATTCAGTCAGTAGCTTCAATCATTTCTGGACGTTTTTCAATGGCAAAAATCAATGAATATTGTAACTGCACAAACAGTAATTTCTCCGCATTGCAAGGTGCAATTCTGAAATTTTTTGCTTTTTCCTGCTCCTCTTAGCATGATAAACAAGATTCAAACAGAGTGAGATGCCAGCTCCTTTCATTCAGTCAGTAGCTTCAATCATTTCTGGACGTTTTTCAATGGCAAAAATCAATGAATATTGTAAATGCACAAACAGTAATTTCTCCGCATTGCAAGGTGCAATTCTGAAATTTTTTGCTTTTTTCTGCTCCTCTTAGCATGATAAAGAAGATTCAAAGAGAGTGAGATGCCAGCTCCTTTCATTCAGTCAGTAGCTTCAAACATTTCTGGTATATGAATAACATGATGTTTTTCAATGGCAAAAATCAATGAATATTGTAAATGCACAAACAGTAATTTCTCCGCATTGCAAGGTGCAATTCTGAAATTTTTTGCTTTTTCCTGCTCCTCTTAGCATGATAAAGAAGATTCAAAGAGAGTGAGATGCCAGCTCCTTTCATTCAGTCAGTAGCTTCAATCATTTCTGGACGTTTTTCAATGGCAAAAATCAATGAATATTGTAAATGCACAAACAGTAATTTCTCCGCATTGCAATGTGCAATTCTGAAATTTTTTGCTTTTTCCTGCTCCTCTTAGCAAGATAAACAAGATTCAAAGAGAGTGAGATGCCAGCTCCTTTCATTCAGTCAGTAGCTTCAATCATTTCTGGACGTTTTTCAATGGCAAAAATCAATGAATATTGTAAATGCACAAACAGTAATTTCTCCGCATTGCAAGGTGCAATTCTGAAATTTTTTGCTTTTTCCTGCTCCTCTTAGCATGGTAAAGAAGATTCAAAGAGAGTGAGATGCCAGCTCCTTTCATTCAGTCAGTAGCTTCAATCATTTCTGGACGTTTTTCAATGGCAAAAATCAATGAATATTGTAAATGCACAAACAGTAATTTCTCCGCATTGCAAGGTGCAATTCTGAAATTTTTTGCTTTTTCCTGCTCCTCTTAGCAAGATAAACAAGATTCAAAGAGAGTGAGATGCCAGCTCCTTTCATTCAGTCAGTAGCTTCAATCATTTCTGGACATTTTTCAATGGCAAAAATCAATGAATATTGTAAATGCACAAACAGTAATTTCTCCGCATTGCAAGGTGCAATTCTGAAATTTTTTGCTTTTTCCTGCTCCTCTTAGCATGATAAAGAAGATTCAAAGAGAGTGAGATGCCAGCTCCTTTCATTCAGTCAGTAGCTTCAAACATTTCTGGTATATGAATAACATGATGTTTTTCAATGGCAAAAATCAATGAATATTGTAAATGCACAAACAGTAATTTCTCCGCATTGCAAGGTGCAATTTTGAAATTTTTTGCTTTTTCCTGCTCCTCTTAGCATGATAAAGAAGATTCAAAGAGAGTGAGATGCCAGCTCCTTTCATTCAGTCAGTAGCTTCAATCATTTCTGGACGTTTTTCAATGGCAAAAATCAATGAATATTGTAAATGCACAAACAGTAATTTCTCCGCATTGCAAGGTGCAATTCTGAAATTTTTTGCTTTTTCCTGCTCCTCTTAGCAAGATAAACAAGATTCAAAGAGAGTGAGATGCCAGCTCCTTTCATTCAGTCAGTAGCTTCAATCATTTCTGGACGTTTTTCAATGGCAAAAATCAATGAATATTGTAAATGCACAAACAGTAATTTCTCCGCATTGCAAGGTGCAATTCTGAAATTTTTTGCTTTTTCCTGCTCCTCTTAGCATGGTAAAGAAGATTCAAAGAGAGTGAGATGCCAGCTCCTTTCATTCAGTCAGTAGCTTCAATCATTTCTGGACGTTTTTCAATGGCAAAAATCAATGAATATTGTAAATGCACAAACAGTAATTTCTCCGCATTGCAAGGTGCAATTCTGAAATTTTTTGCTTTTTCCTGCTCCTCTTAGCAAGATAAACAAGATTCAAAGAGAGTGAGATGCCAGCTCCTTTCATTCAGTCAGTAGCTTCAATCATTTCTGGACATTTTTCAATGGCAAAAATCAATGAATATTGTAAATGCACAAACAGTAATTTCTCTGCATTGCAAGGTGCAATTCTGAAATTTTTTGCTTTTTCCTGCTCCTCTTAGCATGATAAAGAAGATTCAAAGAGAGTGAGATGCCAGCTCCTTTCATTCAGTCAGTAGCTTCAAACATTTCTGGTATATGAATAACATGATGTTTTTCAATGGCAAAAATCAATGAATATTGTAAATGCACAAACAGTAATTTCTCCGCATTGCAAGGTGCAATTTTGAAATTTTTTGCTTTTTCCTGCTCCTCTTAGCATGATAAAGAAGATTCAAAGAGAGTGAGATGCCAGCTCCTTTCATTCAGTCAGTAGCTTCAATCATTTCTGGACGTTTTTCAATGGCAAAAATCAATGAATATTGTAAATGCACAAACAGTAATTTCTCCGCATTGCAAGGTGCAATTCTGAAATTTTTTGCTTTTTCCTGCTCCTCTTAGCATGATAAACAAGATTCAAAGAGAGTGAGATGCCAGCTCCTTTCATTCAGTCAGTAGCTTCAATCATTTCTGGATGTTTTTCAATGGCAAAAATCAATGAATATTGTAAATGCACAAACAGTAATTTCTCCGCATTGCAAGGTGCAATTCTGAAATTTTTTGCTTTATTCTGCTCCTCTTAGCATGATAAAGAAGATTCAAAGAGAGTGAGATGCCAGCTCCTTTCATTCAGTCAGTAGCTTCAAACATTTCTGGTATATGAATAACATGATGTTTTTCAATGGCAAAAATCAATGAATATTGTAAATGCACAAACAGTAATTTCTCCGCATTGCAAGGTGCAATTCTGAAATTTTTGCTTTTTCCTGCTCCTCTAAGCATGATAAAGAAGATTCAAAGAGAGTGAGATGCCAGCTCCTTTCATTCAGTCAGTAGCTTCAATCATTTCTGGACGTTTTTCAATGGCAAAAATCAATGAATATTGTAAATGCACAAACAGTAATTTCTCCGCATTGCAAGGTGCAATTCTGAAATTTTTTGCTTTTTCCTGCTCCTCTTAGCATGATAAACAAGATTCAAAGAGAATGAGATGCCAGCTCCTTTCATTCAGTCAGTAGCTTCAATCATTTCTGGACGTTTTTCAATGGCAAAAATCAATGAATATTGTAAATGCACAAACAGTAATTTCTCCGCATTGCAAGGTGCAATTCTGAAATTTTTTGCTTTTTCCTGCTCCTCTTAGCATGATAAAGAAGATTCAAAGAGAGTGAGATGCCAGCTCCTTTCATTCAGTCAGTAGCTTCAAACATTTCTGGTATATGAATAACATGATGTTTTTCAATGGCAAAAATCAATGAATATTGTAAATGCACAAACAGTAATTTCTCCGCATTGCAAGGTGCAATTCTGAATTTTTTTGCTTTTTCCTGCTCCTCTTAGCATGATAAAGAAGATTCAAAGAGAGTGAGATGCCAGCTCCTTTCATTCAGTCAGTAGCTTCAAACATTTCTGGTATATGAATAACATGATGTTTTTCAATGGCAAAAATCAATGAATATTGTAAATGCACAAACAGTAATTTCTCCGCATTGCAAGGTGCAATTTTGAAATTTTTTGCTTTTTCCTGCTCCTCTTAGCATGATAAAGAAGATTCAAAGAGAGTGAGATGCCAGCTCCTTTCATTCAGTCAGTAGCTTCAATCATTTCTGGACGTTTTTCAATGGCAAAAATCAATGAATATTGTAAATGCACAAACAGTAATTTCTACGCATTGCAAGGTGCAATTCTGAAATTTTTTGCTTTTTCCTGCTCCTCTTAGCATGATAAAGAAGATTCAAAGAGAGTGAGATGCCAGCTCCTTTCATTCAGTCAGTAGCTTCAATCATTTCTGGACGTTTTTCAATGGCAAAAATCAATGAATATTGTAAATGCACAAACAGTAATTTCTCCGCATTGCAAGGTGCAATTCTGAAATTTTTTGCTTTTTCCTGCTCCTCTTAGCATGATAAACAAGATTCAAAGAGAGTGAGATGCCAGCTCCTTTCATTCAGTCAGTAGCTTCAATCATTTCTGGACGTTTTTCAATGGCAAAAATCAATGAATATTGTAAATGCACAAACAGTAATTTCTCCGCATTGCAAGGTGCAATTCTGAATTTTTTTGCTTTTTCCTGCTCCTCTTAGCATGATAAAGAAGATTCAAAGAGAGTGAGATGCCAGCTCCTTTCATTCAGTCAGTAGCTTCAAACATTTCTGGTATATGAATAACATGATGTTTTTCAATGGCAAAAATCAATGAATATTGTAAATGCACAAACAGTAATTTCTCCGCATTGCAAGGTGCAATTTTGAAATTTTTTGCTTTTTCCTGCTCCTCTTAGCATGATAAAGAAGATTCAAAGAGAGTGAGATGCCAGCTCCTTTCATTCAGTCAGTAGCTTCAATCATTTCTGGACGTTTTTCAATGGCAAAAATCAATGAATATTGTGAATGCACAAACAGTAATTTCTCCGCATTGCAAGGTGCAATTCTGAAATTTTTTGCTTTTTCCTGCTCCTCTTAGCATGATAAACAAGATTCAAAGAGAGTGAGATGCCAGCTCCTTTCATTCAGTCAGTAGCTTCAATCATTTCTGGATGTTTTTCAATGGCAAAAATCAATGAATATTGTAAATGCACAAACAGTAATTTCTCCGCATTGCAAGGTGCAATTCTGAAATTTTTTGCTTTTTTCTGCTCCTCTTAGCATGATAAAGAAGATTCAAAGAGAGTGAGATGCCAGCTCCTTTCATTCAGTCAGTAGCTTCAAACATTTCTGGTATATGAATAACATGATGTTTTTCAATGGCAAAAATCAATGAATATTGTAAATGCACAAACAGTAATTTCTCCGCATTGCAAGGTGCAATTCTGAAATTTTTTGCTTTTTCCTGCTCCTCTTAGCATGATAAAGAAGATTCAAAGAGAGTGAGATGCCAGCTCCTTTCATTCAGTCAGTAGCTTCAAACATTTCTGGTATATGAATAACATGATGTTTTTCAATGGCAAAAATCAATGAATATTGTAAATGCCCAAACAGTAATTTCTCCGCATTGCAAGGTGCAATTCTGAAATTTTTTGCTTTTTCCTGCTCCTCTTAGCATGATAAAGAAGATTCAAAGAGAGAGATGCCAGCTCCTTTCATTCAGTCAGTAGCTTCAATCATTTCTGGACGTTTTTCAATGGCAAAAATCATTGAATATTGTAAATGCACAAACAGTAATTTCTCCGCATTGCAAGGTGCAATTCTGAAATTTTTTGCTTTTTCCTGCTCCTCTTAGCATGATAAAGAAGATTCAAAGAGAGTGAGATGCCAGCTCCTTTCATTCAGTCAGTAGCTTCAATCATTTCTGGTATATGAATAACATGATGTTTTTCAATGGCAAAAATCAATGAATATTGTAAATGCACAAACAGTAATTTCTCCGCATTGCAAGGTGCAATTCTGAAATTTTTTGCTTTTTCCTGCTCCTCTAAGCATGATAAAGAAGATTCAAAGATAGTGAGATGCCAGCTCCATTCATTCAGTCAGTAGCTTCAATCATTTCTGGACGTTTTTCAATGGCAAAAATCAGTGAATATTGTAAATGCACAAACAGTAATTTCTCCGCATTGCAAGGTGCAATTCTGAAATTTTTTGCTTTTTCCTGCTCCTCTTAGCATGATAAACAAGATTCAAAGAGAGTGAGATGCCAGCTCCTTTCATTCAGTCAGTAGCTTCAATCATTTCTGGACGTTTTTCAATGGCAAAAATCAATGAATATTGTAAATGCACAAACAGTAATTTCTCCGCATTGCAAGGTGCAATTCTGAAATTTTTTGCTTTTTCCTGCTCCTCTTAGCATGATAAAGAAGATTCAAAGAGAGTGAGATGCCAGCTCCTTTCATTCAGTCAGTAGCTTCAAACATTTCTGGTATATGAATAACATGATGTTTTTCAATGGCAAAAATCACTGAATATTGTAAATGCACAAACAGTAATTTCTCCGCATTGCAAGGTGCAATTCTGAAATTTTTTGCTTTTTCCTGCTCCTCTTAGCATGATAAAGAAGATTCAAAGAGAGTGAGATGCCAGCTCCTTTCATTCAGTCAGTAGCTTCAATCATTTCTGGACGTTTTTCAATGGCAAAAATCAATGAATATTGTAAATGCACAAACAGTAATTTCTCCGCATTGCAAGGTGCAATTCTGAAATTTTTTGCTTTTTCCTGCTCCTCTTAGCATGATAAACAAGATTCAAAGAGAGTGAGATGCCAGCTCCTTTCATTCAGTCAGTAGCTTCAATCATTTCTGGATGTTTTTCAATGGCAAAAATCAATGAATATTGTAAATGCACAAACAGTAATTTCTCCGCATTGCAAGGTGCAATTCTGAAATTTTTTGCTTTTTTCTGCTCCTCTTAGCATGATAAAGAAGATTCAAAGAGAGTGAGATGCCAGCTCCTTTCATTCAGTCAGTAGCTTCAAACATTTCTGGTATATGAATAACATGATGTTTTTCAATGGCAAAAATCAATGAATATTGTAAATGCACAAACAGTAATTTCTCCGCATTGCAAGGTGCAATTCTGAAATTTTTGCTTTTTCCTGCTCCTCTAAGCATGATAAAGAAGATTCAAAGAGAGTGAGATGCCAGCTCCTTTCATTCAGTCAGTAGCTTCAATCATTTCTGGACGTTTTTCAATGGCAAAAATCAATGAATATTGTAAATGCACAAACAGTAATTTCTCCGCATTGCAAGGTGCAATTCTGAAATTTTTTGCTTTTTCCTGCTCCTCTTAGCATGATAAACAAGATTCAAAGAGAATGAGATGCCAGCTCCTTTCATTCAGTCAGTAGCTTCAATCATTTCTGGACGTTTTTCAATGGCAAAAATCAATGAATATTGTAAATGCACAAACAGTAATTTCTCCGCATTGCAAGGTGCAATTCTGAAATTTTTTGCTTTTTCCTGCTCCTCTTAGCATGATAAAGAAGATTCAAAGAGAGTGAGATGCCAGCTCCTTTCATTCAGTCAGTAGCTTCAAACATTTCTGGTATATGAATAACATGATGTTTTTCAATGGCAAAAATCAATGAATATTGTAAATGCACAAACAGTAATTTCTCCGCATTGCAAGGTGCAATTCTGAATTTTTTGCTTTTTCCTGCTCCTCTTAGCATGATAAAGAAGATTCAAAGAGAGTGAGATGCCAGCTCCTTTCATTCAGTCAGTAGCTTCAAACATTTCTGGTATATGAATAACATGATGTTTTTCAATGGCAAAAATCAATGAATATTGTAAATGCACAAACAGTTATTTCTCCGCATTGCAAGGTGCAATTTTGAAATTTTTTGCTTTTTCCTGCTCCTCTTAGCATGATAAAGAAGATTCAAAGAGAGTGAGATGCCAGCTCCTTTCATTCAGTCAGTAGCTTCAATCATTTCTGGACGTTTTTCAATGGCAAAAATCAATGAATATTGTAAATGCACAAACAGTAATTTCTACGCATTGCAAGGTGCAATTCTGAAATTTTTTGCTTTTTCCTGCTCCTCTTAGCATGATAAAGAAGATTCAAAGAGAGTGAGATGCCAGCTCCTTTCATTCAGTCAGTAGCTTCAATCATTTCTGGACATTTTTCAATGGCAAAAATCAATGAATATTGTAAATGCACAAACAGTAATTTCTCCGCATTGCAAGGTGCAATTCTGAAATTTTTTGCTTTTTCCTGCTCCTCTTAGCATGATAAACAAGATTCAAAGAGAGTGAGATGCCAGCTCCTTTCATTCAGTCAGTAGCTTCAATCATTTCTGGACGTTTTTCAATGGCAAAAATCAATGAATATTGTAAATGCACAAACAGTAATTTCTCCGCATTGCAAGGTGCAATTCTGAATTTTTTTGCTTTTTCCTGCTCCTCTTAGCATGATAAAGAAGATTCAAAGAGAGTGAGATGCCAGCTCCTTTCATTCAGTCAGTAGCTTCAAACATTTCTGGTATATGAATAACATGATGTTTTTCAATGGCAAAAATCAATGAATATTGTAAATGCACAAACAGTAATTTCTCCGCATTGCAAGGTGCAATTTTGAAATTTTTTGCTTTTTCCTGCTCCTCTTAGCATGATAAAGAAGATTCAAAGAGAGTGAGATGCCAGCTCCTTTCATTCAGTCAGTAGCTTCAATCATCTCTGGACGTTTTTCAATGGCAAAAATCAATGAATATTGTAAATGCACAAACAGTAATTTCTCCGCATTGCAAGGTGCAATTCTGAAATTTTTTGCTTTTTCCTGCTCCTCTTAGCATGATAAACAAGATTCAAAGAGAGTGAGATGCCAGCTCCTTTCATTCAGTCAGTAGCTTCAATCATTTCTGGATGTTTTTCAATGGCAAAAATCAATGAATATTGTAAATGCACAAACAGTAATTTCTCCGCATTGCAAGGTGCAATTCTGAAATTTTTTGCTTTTTTCTGCTCCTCTTAGCATGATAAAGAAGATTCAAAGAGAGTGAGATGCCAGCTCCTTTCATTCAGTCAGTAGCTTCAAACATTTCTGGTATATGAATAACATGATGTTTTTCAATGGCAAAAATCAATGAATATTGTAAATGCACAAACAGTAATTTCTCCGCATTGCCAGGTGCAATTCTGAAATTTTTTGCTTTTTCCTGCTCCTCTTAGCATGATAAAGAAGATTCAAAGAGAGTGAGATGCCAGCTCCTTTCATTCAGTCAGTAGCTTCAAACATTTCTGGTATATGAATAACATGATGTTTTTCAATGGCAAAAATCAATGAATATTGTAAATGCACAAACAGTAATTTCTCCGCATTTCAAGGTGCAATTCTGAAATTTTTTGCTTTTTCCTGCTCCTCTTAGCATGATAAAGAAGATTCAAAGATAGTGAGATGCCAGCTCCTTTCATTCAGTCAGTAGCTTCAATCATTTCTGGACGTTTTTCAATGGCAAAAATCAGTGAATATTGTAAATGCACAAACAGTAATTTCTCCGCATTGCAAGGTGCAATTCTGAAATTTTTTGCTTTTTCCTGCTCCTCTTAGCATGATAAACAAGATTCAAAGAGAGTGAGATGCCAGCTCCTTTCATTCAGTCAGTAGCTTCAATCATTTCTGGACGTTTTTTAATGGCAAAAATCAATGAATATTGTAAATGCACAAACAGTAATTTCTCCGCATTGCAAGGTGCAATTCTGAAATTTTTTGCTTTTTCCTGCTCCTCTTAGCATGATAAAGAAGATTCAAAGAGAGTGAGATGCCAGCTCCTTTCATTCAGTCAGTAGCTTTAAACATTTCTGGTATATGAATAACATGATGTTTTTCAATGGCAAAAATCACTGAATATTGTAAATGCACAAACAGTAATTTCTCCGCATTGCAAGGTGCAATTCTGAATTTTTTTGCTTTTTCCTGCTCCTCTTAGCATGATAAAGAAGATTCAAAGAGAGTGAGATGCCAGCTCCTTTCATTCAGTCAGTAGCTTCAATCATTTCTGGATGTTTTTCAATGGCAAAAATCAATGAATATTGTAAATGCACAAACAGTAATTTCTCCGCATTGCCAGGTGCAATTCTGAAATTTTTTGCTTTTTCCTGCTCCTCTTAGCATGATAAAGAAGATTCAAAGAGAGTGAGATGCCAGCTCCTTTCATTCAGTCAGTAGCTTCAAACATTTCTGGTATATGAATAACATGATGTTTTTCAATGGCAAAAATCAATGAATATTGTAAATGCACAAACAGTAATTTCTCCGCATTTCAAGGTGCAATTCTGAAATTTTTTGCTTTTTCCTGCTCCTCTTAGCATGATAAAGAAGATTCAAAGATAGTGAGATGCCAGCTCCTTTCATTCAGTCAGTAGCTTCAATCATTTCTGGACGTTTTTCAATGGCAAAAATCAGTGAATATTGTAAATGCACAAACAGTAATTTCTCCGCATTGCAAGGTGCAATTCTGAAATTTTTTGCTTTTTCCTGCTCCTCTTAGCATGATAAACAAGATTCAAAGAGAGTGAGATGCCAGCTCCTTTCATTCAGTCAGTAGCTTCAATCATTTCTGGACGTTTTTTAATGGCAAAAATCAATGAATATTGTAAATGCACAAACAGTAATTTCTCCGCATTGCAAGGTGCAATTCTGAAATTTTTTGCTTTTTCCTGCTCCTCTTAGCATGATAAAGAAGATTCAAAGAGAGTGAGATGCCAGCTCCTTTCATTCAGTCAGTAGCTTTAAACATTTCTGGTATATGAATAACATGATGTTTTTCAATGGCAAAAATCACTGAATATTGTAAATGCACAAACAGTAATTTCTCCGCATTGCAAGGTGCAATTCTGAATTTTTTTGCTTTTTCCTGCTCCTCTTAGCATGATAAAGAAGATTCAAAGAGAGTGAGATGCCAGCTCCTTTCATTCAGTCAGTAGCTTCAATCATTTCTGGACGTTTTTCAATGGCAAAAATCAATGAATATTGTAAATGCACAAACAGTAATTTCTCCGCATTGCAAGGTGCAATTCTGAAATTTTTTGCTTTTTCCTGCTCCTCTTAGCATGATAAACAAGATTCAAAGAGAGTGAGATGCCAGCTCCTTTCATTCAGTCAGTAGCTTCAATCATTTCTGGATGTTTTTCAATGGCAAAAATCAATGAATATTGTAAATGCACAAACAGTAATTTCTCCGCATTGCAAGGTGCAATTCTGAAATTTTTTGCTTTTTCCTGCTCCTCTTAGCATGATAAAGAAGATTCAAAGAGAGTGAGATGCCAGCTCCTTTCATTCAGTCAGTAGCTTCAAACATTTCTGGTATATGAATAACATGATATTTTTCAATGGCAAAAATCAATGAATATTGTAAATGCACAAACAGTAATTTCTCCGCATTGAAAGGTGCAATTCTGAAATTTTTTGCTTTTTCCTGCTCCTCTTAGCATGATAAAGAAGATTCAAAGAGAGTGAGATGCCAGCTCCTTTCATTCAGTCAGTAGCTTCAATCATTTCTGGACGTTTTTCAATGGCAAAAATCAATGAATATTGTAAATGCACAAACAGTAATTTCTCCGCATTGCAAGGTGCAATTCTGAAATTTTTTGCTTTTTCCTGCTCCTCTTAGCATGATAAACAAGATTCAAACAGAGTGAGATGCCAGCTCCTTTCATTCAGTCAGTAGCTTCAATCATTTCTGGACGTTTTTCAATGGCAAAAATCAATAAATATTGTAAATGCACAAACAGTAATTTCTCCGCATTGCAAGGTGCAATTCTGAAATTTTTTGCTTTTTTCTGCTCCTCTTAGCATGATAAAGAAGATTCAAAGAGAGTGAGATGCCAGCTCCTTTCATTCAGTCAGTAGCTTCAAACATTTCTGGTATATGAATAACATGATGTTTTTCAATGGCAAAAATCAATGAATATTGTAAATGCACAAACAGTAATTTCTCCGCATTGCAAGGTGCAATTCTGAAATTTTTTGCTTTTTCCTGCTCCTCTTAGCATGATAAAGAAGATTCAAAGAGAGTGAGATGCCAGCTCCTTTCATTCAGTCAGTAGCTTCAATCATTTCTGGACGTTTTTCAATGGCAAAAATCAATGAATATTGTAAATGCACAAACAGTAATTTCTCCGCATTGCAAGGTGCAATTCTGAAATTTTTTGCTTTTTCCTGCTCCTCTTAGCAAGATAAACAAGATTCAAAGAGAATGAGATGCCAGCTCCTTTCATTCAGTCAGTAGCTTCAATCATTTCTGGACGTTTTTCAATGGCAAAAATCAATGAATATTGTAAATGCACAAACAGTAATTTCTCCGCATTGCAAGGTGCAATTCTGAAATTTTTTGCTTTTTCCTGCTCCTCTTAGCATGATAAAGAAGATTCAAAGAGAGTGAGATGCCAGCTCCTTTCATTCAGTCAGTAGCTTCAAACATTTCTGGTATATGAATAACATGATGTTTTTCAATGGCAAAAATCAATGAATATTGTAAATGCACAAACAGTAATTTCTCCGCATTGCAAGGTGCAATTCTGAAATTTTTTGCTTTTTCCTGCTCCTCTTAGCATGATAAAGAAGATTCAAAGAGAGTGAGATGCCAGCTCCTTTCATTCAGTCAGTAGCTTCAATCATTTCTGGACGTTTTTCAATGGCAAAAATCAATGAATATTGTAAATGCACAAACAGTAATTTCTCCGCATTGCAAGGTGCAATTCTGAATTTTTTTGCTTTTTCCTGCTCCTCTTAGCATGATAAAGAAGATTCAAAGAGAGTGAGATGCCAGCTCCTTTCATTCAGTCAGTAGCTTCAAACATTTCTGGTATATGAATAACATGATGTTTTTCAATGGCAAAAATCAATGAATATTGTAAATGCACAAACAGTAATTTCTCCGCATTGCAAGGTGCAATTTTGAAATTTTTTGCTTTTTCCTGCTCCTCTTAGCATGATAAAGAAGATTCAAAGAGAGTGAGATGCCAGCTCCTTTCATTCAGTCAGTAGCTTCAATCATTTCTGGACGTTTTTCAATGGCAAAAATCAATGAATATTGTAAATGCACAAACAGTAATTTCTCCGCATTGCAAGGTGCAATTCTGAAATTTTTTGCTTTTTCCTGCTCCTCTTAGCATGATAAACAAGATTCAAAGAGAGTGAGATGCCAGCTCCTTTCATTCAGTCAGTAGCTTCAATCATTTCTGGATGTTTTTCAATGGCAAAAATCAATGAATATTGTAAATGCACAAACAGTAATTTCTCCGCATTGCAAGGTGCAATTCTGAAATTTTTTGCTTTTTTCTGCTCCTCTTAGCATGATAAAGAAGATTCAAAGAGAGTGAGATGCCAGCTCCTTTCATTCAGTCAGTAGCTTCAAACATTTCTGGTATATGAATAACATGATGTTTTTCAATGGCAAAAATCAATGAATATTGTAAATGCACAAACAGTAATTTCTCCGCATTGCAAGGTGCAATTCTGAAATTTTTTGCTTTTTCCTGCTCCTCTTAGCATGATAAAGAAGATTCAAAGAGAGAGATGCCAGCTCCTTTCATTCAGTCAGTAGCTTCAATCATTTCTGGACGTTTTTCAATGGCAAAAATCATTGAATATTGTAAATGCACAAACAGTAATTTCTCCGCATTGCAAGGTGCAATTCTGAAATTTTTTGCTTTTTCCTGCTCCTCTTAGCATGATAAAGAAGATTCAAAGAGAGTGAGATGCCAGCTCCTTTCATTCAGTCAGTAGCTTCAATCATTTCTGGTATATGAATAACATGATGTTTTTCAATGGCAAAAATCAATGAATATTGTAAATGCACAAACAGTAATTTCTCCGCATTGCAAGGTGCAATTCTGAAATTTTTTGCTTTTTCCTGCTCCTCTAAGCATGATAAAGAAGATTCAAAGATAGTGAGATGCCAGCTCCTTTCATTCAGTCAGTAGCTTCAATCATTTCTGGACGTTTTTCAATGGCAAAAATCAATGAATATTGTAAATGCACAAACAGTAATTTCTCCGCATTGCAAGGTGCAATTCTGAAATTTTTTGCTTTTTCCTGCTCCTCTTAGCATGATAAAGAAGATTCAAAGAGAGTGAGATGCCAGCTCCTTTCATTCAGTCAGTAGCTTCAATCATTTCTGGACGTTTTTCAATGGCAAAAATCAATGAATATTGTAAATGCACAAACAGTAATTTCTCCGCATTGCAAGGTGCAATTCTGAAATTTTTTGCTTTTTCCTGCTCCTCTTAGCAAGATAAACAAGATTCAAAGAGAATGAGATGCCAGCTCCTTTCATTCAGTCAGTAGCTTCAATCATTTCTGGACGTTTTTCAATGGCAAAAATCAATGAATATTGTAAATGCACAAACAGTAATTTCTCCGCATTGCAAGGTGCAATTCTGAAATTTTTTGCTTTTTCCTGCTCCTCTTAGCATGATAAAGAAGATTCAAAGAGAGTGAGATGCCAGCTCCTTTCATTCAGTCAGTAGCTTCAAACATTTCTGGTATATGAATAACATGATGTTTTTCAATGGCAAAAATCAATGAATATTGTAAATGCACAAACAGTAATTTCTCCGCATTGCAAGGTGCAATTCTGAAATTTTTTGCTTTTTCCTGCTCCTCTTAGCATGATAAAGAAGATTCAAAGAGAGTGAGATGCCAGCTCCTTTCATTCAGTCAGTAGCTTCAATCATTTCTGGACGTTTTTCAATGGCAAAAATCAATGAATATTGTAAATGCACAAACAGTAATTTCTCCGCATTGCAAGGTGCAATTCTGAATTTTTTTGCTTTTTCCTGCTCCTCTTAGCATGATAAAGAAGATTCAAAGAGAGTGAGATGCCAGCTCCTTTCATTCAGTCAGTAGCTTCAAACATTTCTGGTATATGAATAACATGATGTTTTTCAATGGCAAAAATCAATGAATATTGTAAATGCACAAACAGTAATTTCTCCGCATTGCAAGGTGCAATTTTGAAATTTTTTGCTTTTTCCTGCTCCTCTTAGCATGATAAAGAAGATTCAAAGAGAGTGAGATGCCAGCTCCTTTCATTCAGTCAGTAGCTTCAATCATTTCTGGACGTTTTTCAATGGCAAAAATCAATGAATATTGTAAATGCACAAACAGTAATTTCTCCGCATTGCAAGGTGCAATTCTGAAATTTTTTGCTTTTTCCTGCTCCTCTTAGCATGATAAACAAGATTCAAAGAGAGTGAGATGCCAGCTCCTTTCATTCAGTCAGTAGCTTCAATCATTTCTGGATGTTTTTCAATGGCAAAAATCAATGAATATTGTAAATGCACAAACAGTAATTTCTCCGCATTGCAAGGTGCAATTCTGAAATTTTTTGCTTTTTTCTGCTCCTCTTAGCATGATAAAGAAGATTCAAAGAGAGTGAGATGCCAGCTCCTTTCATTCAGTCAGTAGCTTCAAACATTTCTGGTATATGAATAACATGATGTTTTTCAATGGCAAAAATCAATGAATATTGTAAATGCACAAACAGTAATTTCTCCGCATTGCAAGGTGCAATTCTGAAATTTTTTGCTTTTTCCTGCTCCTCTTAGCATGATAAAGAAGATTCAAAGAGAGAGATGCCAGCTCCTTTCATTCAGTCAGTAGCTTCAATCATTTCTGGACGTTTTTCAATGGCAAAAATCATTGAATATTGTAAATGCACAAACAGTAATTTCTCCGCATTGCAAGGTGCAATTCTGAAATTTTTTGCTTTTTCCTGCTCCTCTTAGCATGATAAAGAAGATTCAAAGAGAGTGAGATGCCAGCTCCTTTCATTCAGTCAGTAGCTTCAATCATTTCTGGTATATGAATAACATGATGTTTTTCAATGGCAAAAATCAATGAATATTGTAAATGCACAAACAGTAATTTCTCCGCATTGCAAGGTGCAATTCTGAAATTTTTTGCTTTTTCCTGCTCCTCTAAGCATGATAAAGAAGATTCAAAGATAGTGAGATGCCAGCTCCTTTCATTCAGTCAGTAGCTTCAATCATTTCTGGACGTTTTTCAATGGCAAAAATCAATGAATATTGTAAATGCACAAACAGTAATTTCTCCGCATTGCAAGGTGCAATTCTGAAATTTTTTGCTTTTTCCTGCTCCTCTTAGCATGATAAACAAGATTCAAAGAGAGTGAGATGCCAGCTCCTTTCATTCAGTCAGTAGCTTCAATCATTTCTGGACGTTTTTCAATGGCAAAAATCAATGAATATTGTAAATGCACAAACAGTAATTTCTCCGCATTGCAAGGTGCAATTCTGAATTTTTTTGCTTTTTCCTGCTCCTCTTAGCATGATAAAGAAGATTCAAAGAGAGTGAGATGCCAGCTCCTTTCATTCAGTCAGTAGCTTCAAACATTTCTGGTATATGAATAACATGATGTTTTTCAATGGCAAAAATCACTGAATATTGTAAATTCACAAACAGTAATTTCTCCGCATTGCAAGGTGCAATTCTGAAATTTTTTGCTTTTTCCTGCTCCTCTTAGCATGATAAAGAAGATTCAAAGAGAGTGAGATGCCAGCTCCTTTCATTCAGTCAGTAGCTTCAATCATTTCTGGACGTTTTTCAATGGGAAAAATCAATGAATATTGTAAATGCACAAACAGTAATTTCTCCGCATTGCAAGGTGCAATTCTGAAATTTTTTGCTTTTTCCTGCTCCTCTTATCATGATAAACAAGATTCAAAGAGAGTGAGATGCCAGCTCCTTTCATTCAGTCAGTAGCTTCAATCATTTCTGGACGTTTTTCAATGGCAAAAATCAATGAATATTGTAAATGCACAAACAGTAATTTCTCCGCATTGCAAGGTGCAATTCTGAAATTTTTTGCTTTTTTCTGCTCCTCTTAGCATGATAAAGAAGATTCAAAGAGAGTGAGATGCCAGCTCCTTTCATTCAGTCAGTAGCTTCAAACATTTCTGGTATATGAATAACATGATGTTTTTCAATGGCAAAAATCAATGAATATTGTAAATGCACAAACAGTAATTTCTCCGCATTGCAAGGTGCAATTCTGAAATTTTTTGCTTTTTCCTGCTCCTCTTAGCATGATAAAGAAGATTCAAAGAGAGTGAGATGCCAGCTCCTTTCATTCAGTCAGTAGCTTCAATCATTTCTGGACGTTTTTCAATGGCAAAAATCAATGAATATTGTAAATGCACAAACAGTAATTTCTCCGCATTGCAAGGTGCAATTCTGAAATTTTTTGCTTTTTCCTGCTCCTCTTAGCAAGATAAACAAGATTCAAAGAGAGTGAGATGCCAGCTCCTTTCATTCAGTCAGTAGCTTCAATCATTTCTGGACGTTTTTCAATGGCAAAAATCAATGAATATTGTAAATGCACAAACAGTAATTTCTCCGCATTGCAAGGTGCAATTCTGAAATTTTTTGCTTTTTCCTGCTCCTCTTAGCATGGTAAAGAAGATTCAAAGAGAGTGAGATGCCAGCTCCTTTCATTCAGTCAGTAGCTTCAATCATTTCTGGACGTTTTTCAATGGCAAAAATCAATGAATATTGTAAATGCACAAACAGTAATTTCTCCGCATTGCAAGGTGCAATTCTGAAATTTTTTGCTTTTTCCTGCTCCTCTTAGCATGATAAAGAAGATTCAAAGAGAGTGAGATGCCAGCTCCTTTCATTCAGTCAGTAGCTTCAAACATTTCTGGTATATGAATAACATGATATTTTTCAATGGCAAAAATCAATGAATATTGTAAATGCACAAACAGTAATTTCTCCGCATTGAAAGGTGCAATTCTGAAATTTTTTGCTTTTTCCTGCTCCTCTTAGCATGATAAAGAAGATTCAAAGAGAGTGAGATGCCAGCTCCTTTCATTCAGTCAGTAGCTTCAATCATTTCTGGACGTTTTTCAATGGCAAAAATCAATGAATATTGTAAATGCACAAACAGTAATTTCTCCGCATTGCAAGGTGCAATTCTGAAATTTTTTGCTTTTTTCTGCTCCTCTTAGCATGATAAAGAAGATTCAAAGAGAGTGAGATGCCAGCTCCTTTCATTCAGTCAGTAGCTTCAAACATTTCTGGTATATGAATAACATGATGTTTTTCAATGGCAAAAATCAATGAATATTGTAAATGCACAAACAGTAATTTCTCCGCATTGCAAGGTGCAATTCTGAAATTTTTTGCTTTTTCCTGCTCCTCTTAGCATGATAAAGAAGATTCAAAGAGAGTGAGATGCCAGCTCCTTTCTTTCAGTCAGTAGCTTCAATCATTTCTGGACGTTTTTCAATGGCAAAAATCAATGAATATTGTAAATGCACAAACAGTAATATCTCCGCATTGCAAGGTGCAATTCTGAAATTTTTTGCTTTTTCCTGCTCCTCTTAGCAAGATAAACAAGATTCAAAGAGAGTGAGATGCCAGCTCCTTTCATTCAGTCAGTAGCTTCAATCATTTCTGGACGTTTTTCAATGGCAAAAATCAATGAATATTGTAAATGCACAAACAGTAATTTCTCCGCATTGCAAGGTGCAATTCTGAAATTTTTTGCTTTTTCCTGCTCCTCTTAGCATGGTAAAGAAGATTCAAAGAGAGTGAGATGCCAGCTCCTTTCATTCAGTCAGTAGCTTCAATCATTTCTGGACGTTTTTCAATGGCAAAAATCAATGAATATTGTAAATGCACAAACAGTAATTTCTCCGCATTGCAAGGTGCAATTCTGAAATTTTTTGCTTTTTCCTGCTCCTCTTAGCATGATAAAGAAGATTCAAAGAGAGTGAGATGCCAGGTCCTTTCATTCAGTCAGTAGCTTCAAACATTTCTGGTATATGAATAACATGATATTTTTCAATGGCAAAAATCAATGAATATTGTAAATGCACAAACAGTAATTTCTCCGCATTGAAAGGTGCAATTCTGAAATTTTTTGCTTTTTCCTGCTCCTCTTAGCATGATAAAGAAGATTCAAAGAGAGTGAGATGCCAGCTCCTTTCATTCAGTCAGTAGCTTCAATCATTTCTGGACGTTTTTCAATGGCAAAAATCAATGAATATTGTAAATGCACAAACAGTAATTTCTCCGCATTGCAAGGTGCAATTCTGAAATTTTTTGCTTTTTCCTGCTCCTCTTAGCATGATAAACAAGATTCAAACAGAGTGAGATGCCAGCTCCTTTCATTCAGTCAGTAGCTTCAATCATTTCTGGACGTTTTTCAATGGCAAAAATCAATGAATATTGTAAATGCACAAACAGTAATTTCTCCGCATTGCAAGGTGCAATTCTGAAATTTTTTGCTTTTTTCTGCTCCTCTTAGCATGATAAAGAAGATTCAAAGAGAGTGAGATGCCAGCTCCTTTCATTCAGTCAGTAGCTTCAAACATTTCTGGTATATGAATAACATGATGTTTTTCAATGGCAAAAATCAATGAATATTGTAAATGCACAAACAGTAATTTCTCCGCATTGCAAGGTGCAATTCTGAAATTTTTTGCTTTTTCCTGCTCCTCTTAGCATGATAAAGAAGATTCAAAGAGAGTGAGATGCCAGCTCCTTTCATTCAGTCAGTAGCTTCAATCATTTCTGGACGTTTTTCAATGGCAAAAATCAATGAATATTGTAAATGCACAAACAGTAATTTCTCCGCATTGCAAGGTGCAATTCTGAAATTTTTTGCTTTTTCCTGCTCCTCTTAGCAAGATAAACAAGATTCAAAGAGAATGAGATGCCAGCTCCTTTCATTCAGTCAGTAGCTTCAATCATTTCTGGACGTTTTTCAATGGCAAAAATCAATGAATATTGTAAATGCACAAACAGTAATTTCTCCGCATTGCAAGGTGCAATTCTGAAATTTTTTGCTTTTTCCTGCTCCTCTTAGCATGATAAAGAAGATTCAAAGAGAGTGAGATGCCAGCTCCTTTCATTCAGTCAGTAGCTTCAAACATTTCTGGTATATGAATAACATGATGTTTTTCAATGGCAAAAATCAATGAATATTGTAAATGCACAAACAGTAATTTCTCCGCATTGCAAGGTGCAATTCTGAAATTTTTTGCTTTTTCCTGCTCCTCTTAGCATGATAAAGAAGATTCAAAGAGAGTGAGATGCCAGCTCCTTTCATTCAGTCAGTAGCTTCAATCATTTCTGGACGTTTTTCAATGGCAAAAATCAATGAATATTGTAAATGCACAAACAGTAATTTCTCCGCATTGCAAGGTGCAATTCTGAATTTTTTTGCTTTTTCCTGCTCCTCTTAGCATGATAAAGAAGATTCAAAGAGAGTGAGATGCCAGCTCCTTTCATTCAGTCAGTAGCTTCAAACATTTCTGGTATATGAATAACATGATGTTTTTCAATGGCAAAAATCAATGAATATTGTAAATGCACAAACAGTAATTTCTCCGCATTGCAAGGTGCAATTTTGAAATTTTTTGCTTTTTCCTGCTCCTCTTAGCATGATAAAGAAGATTCAAAGAGAGTGAGATGCCAGCTCCTTTCATTCAGTCAGTAGCTTCAATCATTTCTGGACGTTTTTCAATGGCAAAAATCAATGAATATTGTAAATGCACAAACAGTAATTTCTCCGCATTGCAAGGTGCAATTCTGAAATTTTTTGCTTTTTCCTGCTCCTCTTAGCATGATAAACAAGATTCAAAGAGAGTGAGATGCCAGCTCCTTTCATTCAGTCAGTAGCTTCAATCATTTCTGGATGTTTTTCAATGGCAAAAATCAATGAATATTGTAAATGCACAAACAGTAATTTCTCCGCATTGCAAGGTGCAATTCTGAAATTTTTTGCTTTTTTCTGCTCCTCTTAGCATGATAAAGAAGATTCAAAGAGAGTGAGATGCCAGCTCCTTTCATTCAGTCAGTAGCTTCAAACATTTCTGGTATATGAATAACATGATGTTTTTCAATGGCAAAAATCAATGAATATTGTAAATGCACAAACAGTAATTTCTCCGCATTGCAAGGTGCAATTCTGAAATTTTTTGCTTTTTCCTGCTCCTCTTAGCATGATAAAGAAGATTCAAAGAGAGAGATGCCAGCTCCTTTCATTCAGTCAGTAGCTTCAATCATTTCTGGACGTTTTTCAATGGCAAAAATCATTGAATATTGTAAATGCACAAACAGTAATTTCTCCGCATTGCAAGGTGCAGTTCTGAAATTTTTTGCTTTTTCCTGCTCCTCTTAGCATGATAAAGAAGATTCAAAGAGAGTGAGATGCCAGCTCCTTTCATTCAGTCAGTAGCTTCAATCATTTCTGGTATATGAATAACATGATGTTTTTCAATGGCAAAAATCAATGAATATTGTAAATGCACAAACAGTAATTTCTCCGCATTGCAAGGTGCAATTCTGAAATTTTTTGCTTTTTCCTGCTCCTCTAAGCATGATAAAGAAGATTCAAAGATAGTGAGATGCCAGCTCCTTTCATTCAGTCAGTAGCTTCAATCATTTCTGGACGTTTTTCAATGGCAAAAATCAATGAATATTGTAAATGCACAAACAGTAATTTCTCCGCATTGCAAGGTGCAATTCTGAAATTTTTTGCTTTTTCCTGCTCCTCTTAGCATGATAAACAAGATTCAAAGAGAGTGAGATGCCAGCTCCTTTCATTCAGTCAGTAGCTTCAATCATTTCTGGACGTTTTTCAATGGCAAAAATCAATGAATATTGTAAATGCACAAACAGTAATTTCTCCGCATTGCAAGGTGCAATTCTGAATTTTTTTGCTTTTTCCTGCTCCTCTTAGCATGATAAAGAAGATTCAAAGAGAGTGAGATGCCAGCTCCTTTCATTCAGTCAGTAGCTTCAAACATTTCTGGTATATGAATAACATGATGTTTTTCAATGGCAAAAATCACTGAATATTGTAAATGCACAAACAGTAATTTCTCCGCATTGCAAGGTGCAATTCTGAAATTTTTTGCTTTTTCCTGCTCCTCTTAGCATGATAAAGAAGATTCAAAGAGAGTGAGATGCCAGCTCCTTTCATTCAGTCAGTAGCTTCAATCATTTCTGGACGTTTTTCAATGGCAAAAATCAATGAATATTGTAAATGCACAAACAGTAATTTCTCCGCATTGCAAGGTGCAATTCTGAAATTTTTTGCTTTTTCCTGCTCCTCTTATCATGATAAACAAGATTCAAAGAGAGTGAGATGCCAGCTCCTTTCATTCAGTCAGTAGCTTCAATCATTTCTGGACGTTTTTCAATGGCAAAAATCAATGAATATTGTAAATGCACAAACAGTAATTTCTCCGCATTGCAAGGTGCAATTCTGAAATTTTTTGCTTTTTTCTGCTCCTCTTAGCATGATAAAGAAGATTCAAAGAGAGTGAGATGCCAGCTCCTTTCATTCAGTCAGTAGCTTCAAACATTTCTGGTATATGAATAACATGATGTTTTTCAATGGCAAAAATCAATGAATATTGTAAATGCACAAACAGTAATTTCTCCGCATTGCAAGGTGCAATTCTGAAATTTTTTGCTTTTTCCTGCTCCTCTTAGCATGATAAAGAAGATTCAAAGAGAGTGAGATGCCAGCTCCTTTCATTCAGTCAGTAGCTTCAATCATTTCTGGACGTTTTTCAATGGCAAAAATCAATGAATATTGTAAATGCACAAACAGTAATTTCTCCGCATTGCAAGGTGCAATTCTGAAATTTTTTGCTTTTTCCTGCTCCTCTTAGCAAGATAAACAAGATTCAAAGAGAGTGAGATGCCAGCTCCTTTCATTCAGTCAGTAGCTTCAATCATTTCTGGACGTTTTTCAATGGCAAAAATCAATGAATATTGTAAATGCACAAACAGTAATTTCTCCGCATTGCAAAGTGCAATTCTGAAATTTTTTGCTTTTTCCTGCTCCTCTTAGCATGGTAAAGAAGATTCAAAGAGAGTGAGATGCCAGCTCCTTTCATTCAGTCAGTAGCTTCAATCATTTCTGGACGTTTTTCAATGGCAAAAATCAATGAATATTGTAAATGCACAAACAGTAATTTCTCCGCATTGCAAGGTGCAATTCTGAAATTTTTTGCTTTTTCCTGCTCCTCTTAGCATGATAAAGAAGATTCAAAGAGAGTGAGATGCCAGCTCCTTTCATTCAGTCAGTAGCTTCAATCATTTCTGGACGTTTTTCAATGGCAAAAATCAATGAATATTGTAAATGCACAAAGAGTAATTTCTCCGCATTGCAAGGTGCAATTCTGAAATTTTTTGCTTTTTCCTGCTCCTCTTAGCATGATAAAGAAGATTCAAAGAGAGTGAGATGCCAGCTCCTTTCATTCAGTCAGTAGCTTCAAACATTTCTGGTATATGAATAACATGATGTTTTTCAATGGCAAAAATCAATGAATATTGTAAATGCACAAACAGTAATTTCTCCGCATTGCAAGGTGCAATTCTGAAATTTTTTGCTTTTTCCTGCTCCTCTTAGCATGATAAAGAAGATTCAAAGAGAGTGAGATGCCAGCTCCTTTCATTCAGTCAGTAGCTTCAATCATTTCTGGACGTTTTTCAATGGCAAAAATCAATGAATATTGTAAATGCACAAACAGTAATTTCTCCGCATTGCAAGGTGCAATTCTGAAATTTTTTGCTTTTTCCTGCTCCTCTTAGCATGATAAAGAAGATTCAAAGAGAGTGAGATGCCAGCTCCTTTCATTCAGTCAGTAGCTTCAATCATTTCTGGACGTTTTTCAATGGCAAAAATCAATGAATATTGTAAATGCACAAAGAGTAATTTCTCCGCATTGCAAGGTGCAATTCTGAAATTTTTTGCTTTTTCCTGCTCCTCCTAGCATGATAAAGAAGATTCAAAGAGTGAGATGCCAGCTCCTTTCATTCAGTCAGTAGCTTCAAACATTTCTGGTATATGAATAACATGATGTTTTTCAATGGCAAAAATCAATGAATATTGTAAATGCACAAACAGTAATTTCTCCGCATTGCAAGGTGCAATTCTGAAATTTTTTGCTTTTTCCTGCTCCTCTTAGCATGATAAAGAAGATTCAAAGAGAGTGAGATGCCAGCTCCTTTCATTCAGTCAGTAGCTTCAATCATTTCTGGACGTTTTTCAATGGCAAAAATCAATGAATATTGTAAATGCACAAACAGTAATTTCTCCGCATTGCAAGGTGCAATTCTGAAATTTTTTGCTTTTTCCTGCTCCTCTTAGCAAGATAAACAAGATTCAAAGAGAGTGAGATGCCAGCTCCTTTCATTCAGTCAGTAGCTTCAATCATTTCTGGACGTTTTTCAATGGCAAAAATCAATGAATATTGTAAATGCACAAACAGTAATTTCTCCGCATTGCAAGGTGCAATTCTGAAATTTTTTGCTTTTTCCTGCTCCTCTTAGCATGGTAAAGAAGATTCAAAGAGAGTGAGATGCCAGCTCCTTTCATTCAGTCAGTAGCTTCAATCATTTCTGGACGTTTTTCAATGGCAAAAATCAATGAATATTGTAAATGCACAAACAGTAATTTCTCCGCATTGCAAGGTGCAATTCTGAAATTTTTTGCTTTTTCCTGCTCCTCTTAGCATGATAAAGAAGATTCAAAGAGAGTGAGATGCCAGCTCCTTTCATTCAGTCAGTAGCTTCAATCATTTCTGGACGTTTTTCAATGGCAAAAATCAATGAATATTGTAAATGCACAAAGAGTAATTTCTCCGCATTGCAAGGTGCAATTCTGAAATTTTTTGCTTTTTCCTGCTCCTCTTAGCATGATAAAGAAGATTCAAAGAGAGTGAGATGCCAGCTCCTTTCATTCAGTCAGTAGCTTCAAACATTTCTGGAATATGAATAACATGATGTTTTTCAATGGCAAAAATCAATGAATATTGTAAATGCACAAACAGTAATTTCTCCGCATTGCAAGGTGCAATTCTGAAATTTTTTGCTTTTTCCTGCTCCTCTTAGCATGATAAAGAAGATTCAAAGAGAGTGAGATGCCAGCTCCTTTCATTCAGTCAGTAGCTTCAATCATTTCTGGACGTTTTTCAATGGCAAAAATCAATGAATATTGTAAATGCACAAACAGTAATTTCTCCGCATTGCAAGGTGCAATTCTGAAATTTTTTGCTTTTTCCTGCTCCTCTTAGCATGATAAAGAAGATTCAAAGAGAGTGAGATGCCAGCTCCTTTCATTCAGTCAGTAGCTTCAATCATTTCTGGACGTTTTTCAATGGCAAAAATCAATGAATATTGTAAATGCACAAAGAGTAATTTCTCCGCATTGCAAGGTGCAATTCTGAAATTTTTTGCTTTTTCCTGCTCCTCCTAGCATGATAAAGAAGATTCAAAGAGTGAGATGCCAGCTCCTTTCATTGTCAGTAGCTTCAAACATTTCTGGTATATGAATAACATGATGTTTTTCAATGGCAAAAATCAATGAATATTGTAAATGCACAAACAGTAATTTCTCCGCATTGCAAGGTGCAATTCTGAAATTTTTTGCTTTTTCCTGCTCCTCTTAGCATGATAAAGAAGATTCAAAGAGAGTGAGATGCCAGCTCCTTTCATTCAGTCAGTAGCTTCAATCATTTCTGGTATATGAATAACATGATGTTTTTCAATGGCAAAAATCGATGAATATTGTAAATGCACAAACAGTAATTTCTCCGCATTGCAAGGTGCAATTCTGAAATTTTTTGCTTTTTCCTGCTCCTCTTAGCATGATAAAGAAGATTCAAAGAGAGTGAGATGCCAGCTCCTTTCATTCAGTCAGTAGCTTCAATCATTTCTGGTATATGAATAACATGATGTTTTTCAATGGCAAAAATCAATGAATATTGTAAATGCACAAACAGTAATTTCTCCGCATTGCAAGGTGCAATTCTGAAATTTTTTGCTTTTTCCTGCTCCTCTTAGCATGATAAACAAGATTCAAAGAGAGTGAGATGCCAGCTCCTTTCATTCAGTCAGTAGCTTCAATCATTTCTGGACGTTTTTCAATGGCAAAAATCAATGAATATTGTAAATGCACAAACAGTAATTTCTCCGCATTGAAAGGTGCAATTCTGAAATTTTTTGCTTTTTCCTGCTCCTCTTAGCATGATAAAGAAGATTCAAAGAGAGTGAGATGCCAGCTCCTTTCATTCAGTCAGTAGCTTCAATCATTTCTGGACGTTTTTCAATGGCAAAAATCAATGAATATTGTCAATGCACAAACAGTAATTTCTCCGCATTGCAAGGTGCAATTCTGAAATTTTTTGCTTTTTCCTGCTCCTCTTAGCATGATAAAGAAGATTCAAACAGAGTGAGATGCCAGCTCCTTTCATTCAGTCAGTAGCTTCAATCATTTCTGGACGTTTTTCAATGGCAAAAATCAATGAATATTGTAAATGCACAAACAGTAATTTCTCCGCATTGCAAGGTGCAATTCTGAAATTTTTTGCTTTTTTCTGCTCCTCTTAGCATGATAAAGAAGATTCAAAGAGAGTGAGATGCCAGCTCCTTTCATTCAGTCAGTAGCTTCAAACATTTCTGGTATATGAATAACATGATGTTTTTCAATGGCAAAAATCAATGAATATTGTAAATGCACAAACAGTAATTTCTCCGCATTGCAAGGTGCAATTCTGAAATTTTTTGCTTTTTCCTGCTCCTCTTAGCATGATAAAGAAGATTCAAAGAGAGTGAGATGCCAGCTCCTTTCATTCAGTCAGTAGCTTCAATCATTTCTGGACGTTTTTCAATGGCAAAAATCAATGAATATTGTAAATGCACAAACAGTAATTTCTCCGCATTGCAAGGTGCAATTCTGAAATTTTTTGCTTTTTCCTGCTCCTCTTAGCAAGATAAACAAGATTCAAAGAGAGTGAGATGCCAGCTCCTTTCATTCAGTCAGTAGCTTCAATCATTTCTGGACGTTTTTCAATGGCAAAAATCAATGAATATTGTAAATGCACAAACAGTAATTTCTCCGCATTGCAAGGTGCAATTCTGAAATTTTTTGCTTTTTCCTGCTCCTCTTAGCATGATAAACAAGATTCAAAGAGAGTGAGATGCCAGCTCCTTTCATTCAGTCAGTAGCTTCAATCATTTCTGGACGTTTTTCAATGGCAAAAATCAATGAATATTGTAAATGCACAAACAGTAATTTCTCCGCATTGCAAGGTGCAATTCTGAAATTTTTTTCTTTTTCCTGCTCCTCTTAGCATGATAAAGAAGATTCAAAGAGAGTGAGATGCCAGCTCCTTTCATTCAGTCAGTAGCTTCAAACATTTCTGGTATATGAATAACATGATGTTTTTCAATGGCAAAAATCAATGAATATTGTAAATGCACAAACAGTAATTTCTCCGCATTGCAAGGTGCAATTCTGAAATTTTTTGCTTTTTCCTGCTCCTCTTAGCATGATAAAGATGATTCAAAGAGAGTGAGATGCCAGCTCCTTTCATTCAGTCAGTAGCTTCAATCATTTCTGGACGTTTTTCAATGGCAAAAATCAATGAATATTGTAAATGCACAAACAGTAATTTCTCCGCATTGCAAGGTGCAATTCTGAAATTTTTTGCTTTTTCCTGCTCCTCTTAGAATGATAAAGAAGATTCAAAGAGAGTGAGATGCCAGCTCCTTTCATTCAGTCAGTAGCTTCAAACATTTCTGGTATATGAATAACATGATGTTTTTCAATGGCAAAAATCAATGAATATTGTAAATGCACAAACAGTAATTTCTCCGCATTGCAAGGTGCAATTCTGAAATTTTTTGCTTTTTCCTGCTCCTCTTAGCATGATAAAGAAGATTCAAAGAGAGTGAGATGCCAGCTCCTTTCATTCAGTCAGTAGCTTCAATCATTTCTGGTATATGAATAACATGATGTTTTTCAATGGCAAAAATCGATGAATATTGTAAATGCACAAACAGTAATTTCTCCGCATTGCAAGGTGCAATTCTGAAATTTTTTGCTTTTTCCTGCTCCTCTTAGCATGATAAAGAAGATTCAAAGAGAGTGAGATGCCAGCTCCTTTCATTCAGTCAGTAGCTTCAATCATTTCTGGTATATGAATAACATGATGTTTTTCAATGGCAAAAATCAATGAATATTGTAAATGCACAAACAGTAATTTCTCCGCATTGCAAGGTGCAATTCTGAAATTTTTTGCTTTTTCCTGCTCCTCTTAGCATGATAAACAAGATTCAAAGAGAGTGAGATGCCAGCTCCTTTCATTCAGTCAGTAGCTTCAATCATTTCTGGACGTTTTTCAATGGCAAAAATCAATGAATATTGTAAATGCACAAACAGTAATTTCTCCGCATTGCAAGGTGCAATTCTGAAATTTTTTGCTTTTTCCTGCTCCTCTTAGCATGATAAAGAAGATTCAAAGAGAGTGAGATGCCAGCTCCTTTCATTCTGTCAGTAGCTTCAAACATTTCTGGTATATGAATAACATGATGTTTTTCAATGGCAAAAATCACTGAATATTGTAAATGCACAAACAGTAATTTCTCCGCATTGCAAGGTGCAATTCTGAAATTTTTTGCTTTTTCCTGCTCCTCTTAGCATGATAAAGAAGATTCAAAGAGAGTGAGATGCCAGCTCCTTTCATTCAGTCAGTAGCTTCAATCATTTCTGGACGTTTTTCAATGGCAAAAATCAATGAATATTGTAAATGCACAAACAGTAATTTCACCGCATTGCAAGGTGCAATTCTGAAATTTTTTGCTTTTTCCTGCTCCTCTTAGCATGATAAACAAGATTCAAAGAGAGTGAGATGCCAGCTCCTTTCATTCAGTCAGTAGCTTCAAACATTTCTGGTATATGAATAACATGATATTTTTCAATGGCAAAAATCAATGAATATTGTAAATGCACAAACAGTAATTTCTCCGCATTGAAAGGTGCAATTCTGAAATTTTTTGCTTTTTCCTGCTCCTCTTAGCATGATAAAGAAGATTCAAAGAGAGTGAGATGCCAGCTCCTTTCATTCAGTCAGTAGCTTCAATCATTTCTGGACGTTTTTCAATGGCAAAAATCAATGAATATTGTAAATGCACAAACAGTAATTTCTCCGCATTGCAAGGTGCAATTCTGAAATTTTTTGCTTTTTCCTGCTCCTCTTAGCATGATAAAGAAGATTCAAACAGAGTGAGATGCCAGCTCCTTTCATTCAGTCAGTAGCTTCAATCATTTCTGGACGTTTTTCAATGGCAAAAATCAATGAATATTGTAAATGCACAAACAGTAATTTCTCCGCATTGCAAGGTGCAATTCTGAAATTTTTTGCTTTTTTCTGCTCCTCTTAGCATGATAAAGAAGATTCAAAGAGAGTGAGATGCCAGCTCCTTTCATTCAGTCAGTAGCTTCAAACATTTCTGGTATATGAATAACATGATGTTTTTCAATGGCAAAAATCAATGAATATTGTAAATGCACAAACAGTAATTTCTCCGCATTGCAAGGTGCAATTCTGAAATTTTTTGCTTTTTCCTGCTCCTCTTAGCATGATAAAGAAGATTCAAAGAGAGTGAGATGCCAGCTCCTTTCATTCAGTCAGTAGCTTCAATCATTTCTGGACGTTTTTCAATGGCAAAAATCAATGAATATTGTAAATGCACAAACAGTAATTTCTCCGCATTGCAAGGTGCAATTCTGAAATTTTTTGCTTTTTCCTGCTCCTCTTAGCAAGATAAACAAGATTCAAAGAGAGTGAGATGCCAGCTCCTTTCATTCAGTCAGTAGCTTCAATCATTTCTGGACGTTTTTCAATGGCAAAAATCAATGAATATTGTAAATGCACAAACAGTAATTTCTCCGCATTGCAAGGTGCAATTCTGAAATTTTTTGCTTTTTCCTGCTCCTCTTAGCATGATAAAGAAGATTCAAAGAGAGTGAGATGCCAGCTCCTTTCATTCAGTCAGTAGCTTCAATCATTTCTGGACGTTTTTCAATGGCAAAAATCAATGAATATTGTAAATGCACAAACAGTAATTTCTCCGCATTGCAAGGTGCAATTCTGAAATTTTTTGCTTTTTCCTGCTCCTCTTAGCATGATAAACAAGATTCAAAGAGAGTGAGATGCCAGCTCCTTTCATTCAGTCAGTAGCTTCAATCATTTCTGGACGTTTTTCAATGGCAAAAATCAATGAATATTGTAAATGCACAAACAGTAATTTCTCCGCATTGCAAGGTGCAATTCTGAAATTTTTTGCTTTTTCCTGCTCCTCTTAGCATGATAAAGAAGATTCAAAGAGAGTGAGATGCCAGCTCCTTTCATTCAGTCAGTAGCTTCAAACATTTCTGGTATATGAATAACATGATGTTTTTCAATGGCAAAAATCAATGAATATTGTAAATGCACAAACAGTAATTTCTCCGCATTGCAAGGTGCAATTCTGAAATTTTTTGCTTTTTCCTGCTCCTCTTAGCATGATAAAGATGATTCAAAGAGAGTGAGATGCCAGCTCCTTTCATTCAGTCAGTAGCTTCAATCATTTCTGGACGTTTTTCAATGGCAAAAATCAATGAATATTGTAAATGCACAAACAGTAATTTCTCCGCATTGCAAGGTGCAATTCTGAAATTTTTTGCTTTTTCCTGCTCCTCTTAGAATGATAAAGAAGATTCAAAGAGAGTGAGATGCCAGCTCCTTTCATTCAGTCAGTAGCTTCAAACATTTCTGGTATATGAATAACATGATGTTTTTCAATGGCAAAAATCAATGAATATTGTAAATGCACAAACAGTAATTTCTCCGCATTGCAAGGTGCAATTCTGAAATTTTTTGCTTTTTCCTGCTCCTCTTAGCATGGTAAAGAAGATTCAAAGAGAGTGAGATGCCAGCTCCTTTCATTCAGTCAGTAGCTTCAATCATTTCTGGACGTTTTTCAATGGCAAAAATCAATGAATATTGTAAATGCACAAACAGTAATTTCTCCGCATTGCAAGGTGCAATTCTGAAATTTTTTGCTTTTTCCTGCTCCTCTTAGCATGATAAAGAAGATTCAAAGAGAGTGAGATGCCAGCTCCTTTCATTCAGTCAGTAGCTTCAATCATTTCTGGACGTTTTTCAATGGCAAAAATCAATGAATATTGTAAATGCACAAAGAGTAATTTCTCCGCATTGCAAGGTGCAATTCTGAAATTTTTTGCTTTTTCCTGCTCCTCTTAGCATGATAAAGAATATTCAAAGAGAGTGAGATGCCAGCTCCTTTCATTCAGTCAGTAGCTTGAATCATTTCTGGTATATGAATAACAAGATGTTTTTCAATGGCAAAAATCAATGAATATTGTAAATGCACAAACAGTAATTTCTCCGCATTGCAAGGTGCAATTCTGAAATTTTTTCTTTTTCCTGCTCCTCTTAGCATGATAAAGAAGATTCAAAGAGAGTGAGATGCCAGCTCCTTTCATTCAGTCAGTAGCTTCAATCATTTCTGGACGTTTTTCAATGGCAAAAATCAATGAATATTGTAAATGCACAAACAGTAATTTCTCCGCATTGCAAGGTGCAATTCTGAAATTTTTTGCTTTTATATGCTCCTCTTAGCATGATAAACAAGATTCAAAGAGAGTGAGATGCCAGCTCCTTTCATTCAGTCAGTAGCTTCAATAATTTCTGGACGTTTTTCATGGCAAAAATCAATGAATATTGTAAATGCACAAACAGTAATTTCTCCGCATTGCAAGGTGCAATTCTGAAATTTTTTGCTTTTTCCTGCTCCTCTTAGCATGATAAAGAAGATTCAAAGAGAGTGAGATGCCAGCTCCTTTCATTCAGTCAGTAGCTTCAAACATTTCTGGTATATGAATAACATGATGTTTTTCAATGGCAAAAATCAATGAATATTGTAAATGCACAAACAGTAATTTCTCCGCATTGCAAGGTGCAATTCTGAAATTTTTTGCTTTTTCCTGCTCCTCTTAGCATGATAAAGAAGATTCAAAGAGAGTGAGATGCCAGCTCCTTTCATTCAGTCAGTAGCTTCAATCATTTCTGGACGTTTTTCAATGGCAAAAATCAATGAATATTGTAAATGCACAAACAGTAATTTCTCCGCATTGCAAGGTGCAATTCTGAAATTTTTTGCTTTTTCCTGCTCCTCTTAGCATGATAAAGAAGATTCAAAGAGAGTGAGATGCCAGCTCCTTTCATTCAGTCAGTAGCTTCAATCATTTCTGGACGTTTTTCAATGGCAAAAATCAATGAATATTGTAAATGCACAAAGAGTAATTTCTCCGCATTGCAAGGTGCAATTCTGAAATTTTTTGCTTTTTCCTGCTCCTCCTAGCATGATAAAGAAGATTCAAAGAGTGAGATGCCAGCTCCTTTCATTGTCAGTAGCTTCAAACATTTCTGGTATATGAATAACATGATGTTTTTCAATGGCAAAAATCAATGAATATTGTAAATGCACAAACAGTAATTTCTCCGCATTGCAAGGTGCAATTCTGAAATTTTTTGCTTTTTCCTGCTCCTTTTAGCATGATAAAGAAGATTCAAAGAGAGTGAGATGCCAGCTCCTTTCATTCAGTCAGTAGCTTCAATCATTTCTGGACGTTTTTCAATGGCAAAAATCATTGAATATTGTAAATGCACAAAGAGTAATTTCTCCGCATTGCAAGGTGCAATTCTGAAATTTTTTGCTTTTTCCTGCTCCTCTTAGCATGATAAAGAAGATTCAAAGAGAGTGAGATGCCAGCTCCTTTCATTCAGTCAGTAGCTTCAATCATTTCTGGTATATGAATAACATGATGTTTTTCAATGGCAAAAATCAATGAATATTGTAAATGCACAAACAGTAATTTCTCCGCATTGCAAGGTGCAATTCTGAAATTTTTTGCTTTTTCCTGCTCCTCTTAGCATGATAAAGAAGATTCAAAGAGAGTGAGATGCCAGCTCCTTTCATTCAGTCAGTAGCTTCAAACATTTCTGGTATATGAATAACATGATGTTTTTCAATGGCAAAAATCAATGAATATTGTAAATGCACAAACAGTAATTTCTCCGCATTGCAAGGTGCAATTCTGAAATTTTTTGCTTTTTCCTGCTCCTCTTAGCATGATAAAGAAGATTCAAAGAGAGTGAGATGCCAGCTCCTTTCATTCAGTCAGTAGCTTCAATCATTTCTGGACGTTTTTCAATGGCAAAAATCAATGAATATTGTAAATGCACAAAGAGTAATTTCTCCGCATTGCAAGGTGCAATTCTGAAATTTTTTGCTTTTTCCTGCTCCTCCTAGCATGATAAAGAAGATTCAAAGAGTGAGATGCCAGCTCCTTTCATTGTCAGTAGCTTCAAACATTTCTGGTATATGAATAACATGATGTTTTTCAACGGCAAAAATCAATGAATATTGTAAATGCACAAACAGTAATTTCTCCGCATTGCAAGGTGCAATTCTGAAATTTTTTGCTTTTTCCTGCTCCTTTTAGCATGATAAAGAAGATTCAAAGAGAGTGAGATGCCAGCTCCTTTCATTCAGTCAGTAGCTTCAATCATTTCTGGACGTTTTTCAATGGCAAAAATCATTGAATATTGTAAATGCACAAAGAGTAATTTCTCCGCATTGCAAGGTGCAATTCTGAAATTTTTTGCTTTTTCCTGCTCCTCTTAGCATGATAAAGAAGATTCAAAGAGAGTGAGATGCCAGCTCCTTTCATTCAGTCAGTAGCTTCAATCATTTCTGGTATATGAATAACATGATGTTTTTCAATGGCAAAAATCAATGAATATTGTAAATGCACAAACAGTAATTTCTCCGCATTGCAAGGTGCAATTCTGAATTTTTTTGCTTTTTCCTGCTCCTCTTAGCATGATAAAGAAGATTCAAAGAGAGTGAGATGCCAGCTCCTTTCATTCAGTCAGTAGCTTCAAACATTTCTGGTATATGAATAACATGATGTTTTTCAATGGCAAAAATCAATGAATATTGTAAATGCACAAACAGTAATTTCTCCGCATTGCAAGGTGCAATTCTGAAATTTTTTGCTTTTTCCTGCTCCTCTTAGCATGATAAAGAAGATTCAAAGAGAGTGAGATGCCAGCTCCTTTCATTCAGTCAGTAGCTTCAATCATTTCTGGACGTTTTTCAATGGCAAAAATCAATGAATATTGTAAATGCACAAAGAGTAATTTCTCCGCATTGCAAGGTGCAATTCTGAAATTTTTTGCTTTTTCCTGCTCCTCCTAGCATGATAAAGAAGATTCAAAGAGTGAGATGCCAGCTCCTTTCATTGTCAGTAGCTTCAAACATTTCTGGTATATGAATAACATGATGTTTTTCAATGGCAAAAATCAATGAATATTGTAAATGCACAAACAGTAATTTCTCCGCATTGCAAGGTGCAATTCTGAAATTTTTTGCTTTTTCCTGCTCCTTTTAGCATGATAAAGAAGATTCAAAGAGAGTGAGATGCCAGCTCCTTTCATTCAGTCAGTAGCTTCAATCATTTCTGGACGTTTTTCAATGGCAAAAATCATTGAATATTGTAAATGCACAAAGAGTAATTTCTCCGCATTGCAAGGTGCAATTCTGAAATTTTTTGCTTTTTCCTGCTCCTCTTAGCATGATAAAGAAGATTCAAAGAGAGTGAGATGCCAGCTCCTTTCATTCAGTCAGTAGCTTCAATCATTTCTGGTATATGAATAACATGATGTTTTTCAATGGCAAAAATCAATGAATATTGTAAATGCACAAACAGTAATTTCTCCGCATTGCAAGGTGCAATTCTGAAATTTTTTGCTTTTTCCTGCTCCTCTTAGCATGATAAAGAAGATTCAAAGAGAGTGAGATGCCAGCTCCTTTCATTCAGTCAGTAGCTTCAATCATTTCTGGTATATGAATAACATGATGTTTTTCAATGGCAAAAATCAATGAATATTGTAAATGCACAAACAGTAATTTCTCCGCATTGCAAGGTGCAATTCTGAAATTTTTTGCTTTTTCCTGCTCCTCTTAGCATGATAAAGAAGATTCAAAGAGAGTGAGATGCCAGCTCCTTTCATTCAGTCAGTAGCTTCAATCATTTCTGGACGTTTTTCAATGGCAAAAATCAATGAATATTGTAAATGCACAAAGAGTAATTTCTCCGCATTGCAAGGTGCAATTCTGAAATTTTTTGCTTTTTCCTGCTCCTCCTAGCATGATAAAGAAGATTCAAAGAGTGAGATGCCAGCTCCTTTCATTGTCAGTAGCTTCAAACATTTCTGGTATATGAATAACATGATGTTTTTCAATGGCAAAAATCAATGAATATTGTAAATGCACAAACAGTAATTTCTCCGCATTGCAAGGTGCAATTCTGAAATTTTTTGCTTTTTCCTGCTCCTTTTAGCATGATAAAGAAGATTCAAAGAGAGTGAGATGCCAGCTCCTTTCATTCAGTCAGTAGCTTCAATCATTTCTGGACGTTTTTCAATGGCAAAAATCATTGAATATTGTAAATGCACAAAGAGTAATTTCTCCGCATTGCAAGGTGCAATTCTGAAATTTTTTGCTTTTTCCTGCTCCTCTTAGCATGATAAAGAAGATTCAAAGAGAGTGAGATGCCAGCTCCTTTCATTCAGTCAGTAGCTTCAAACATTTCTGGTATATGAATAACATGATGTTTTTCAATGGCAAAAATCAATGAATATTGTAAATGCACAAACAGTAATTTCTCCGCATTGCAAGGTGCAATTCTGAAATTTTTTGCTTTTTCCTGCTCCTCTTAGCATGATAAAGAAGATTCAAAGAGAGTGAGATGCCAGCTCCTTTCATTCAGTCAGTAGCTTCAATCATTTCTGGACGTTTTTCAATGGCAAAAATCAATGAATATTGTAAATGCACAAACAGTAATTTCTCCGCATTGCAAGGTGCAATTCTGAAATTTTTTGCTTTTTCCTGCTCCTCTTAGCATGATAAAGAAGATTCAAAGAGAGTGAGATGCCAGCTCCTTTCATTCAGTCAGTAGCTTCAATCATTTCTGGACGTTTTTCAATGGCAAAAATCAATGAATATTGTAAATGCACAAAGAGTAATTTCTCCGCATTGCAAGGTGCAATTCTGAAATTTTTTGCTTTTTCCTGCTCCTCCTAGCATGATAAAGAAGATTCAAAGAGTGAGATGCCAGCTCCTTTCATTGTCAGTAGCTTCAAACATTTCTGGTATATGAATAACATGATGTTTTTCAATGGCAAAAATCAATGAATATTGTAAATGCACAAACAGTAATTTCTCCGCATTGCAAGGTGCAATTCTGAAATTTTTTGCTTTTTCCTGCTCCTTTTAGCATGATAAAGAAGATTCAAAGAGAGTGAGATGCCAGCTCCTTTCATTCAGTCAGTAGCTTCAATCATTTCTGGACGTTTTTCAATGGCAAAAATCATTGAATATTGTAAATGCACAAAGAGTAATTTCTCCGCATTGCAAGGTGCAATTCTGAAATTTTTTGCTTTTTCCTGCTCCTCTTAGCATGATAAAGAAGATTCAAAGAGAGTGAGATGCCAGCTCCTTTCATTCAGTCAGTAGCTTCAATCATTTCTGGTATATGAATAACATGATGTTTTTCAATGGCAAAAATCAATGAATATTGTAAATGCACAAACAGTAATTTCTCCGCATTGCAAGGTGCAATTCTGAAATTTTTTGCTTTTTCCTGCTCCTCTTAGCATGATAAAGAAGATTCAAAGAGAGTGAGATGCCAGCTCCTTTCATTCAGTCAGTAGCTTCAAACATTTCTGGTATATGAATAACATGATGTTTTTCAATGGCAAAAATCAATGAATATTGTAAATGCACAAACAGTAATTTCTCCGCATTGCAAGGTGCAATTCTGAAATTTTTTGCTTTTTCCTGCTCCTCTTAGCATGATAAAGAAGATTCAAAGAGAGTGAGATGCCAGCTCCTTTCATTCAGTCAGTAGCTTCAATCATTTCTGGACGTTTTTCAATGGCAAAAATCAATGAATATTGTAAATGCACAAAGAGTAATTTCTCCGCATTGCAAGGTGCAATTCTGAAATTTTTTGCTTTTTCCTGCTCCTCCTAGCATGATAAAGAAGATTCAAAGAGTGAGATGCCAGCTCCTTTCATTGTCAGTAGCTTCAAACATTTCTGGTATATGAATAACATGATGTTTTTCAATGGCAAAAATCAATGAATATTGTAAATGCACAAACAGTAATTTCTCCGCATTGCAAGGTGCAATTCTGAAATGTTTTGCTTTTTCCTGCTCCTTTTAGCATGATAAAGAAGATTCAAAGAGAGTGAGATGCCAGCTCCTTTCATTCAGTCAGTAGCTTCAATCATTTCTGGACGTTTTTCAATGGCAAAAATCATTGAATATTGTAAATGCACAAAGAGTAATTTCTCCGCATTGCAAGGTGCAATTCTGAAATTTTTTGCTTTTTCCTGCTCCTCTTAGCATGATAAAGAAGATTCAAAGAGAGTGAGATGCCAGCTCCTTTCATTCAGTCAGTAGCTTCAATCATTTCTGGTATATGAATAACATGATGTTTTTCAATGGCAAAAATCAATGAATATTGTAAATGCACAAACAGTAATTTCTCCGCATTGCAAGGTGCAATTCTGAATTTTTTTGCTTTTTCCTGCTCCTCTTAGCATGATAAAGAAGATTCAAAGAGAGTGAGATGCCAGCTCCTTTCATTCAGTCAGTAGCTTCAAACATTTCTGGTATATGAATAACATGATGTTTTTCAATGGCAAAAATCAATGAATATTGTAAATGCACAAACAGTAATTTCTCCGCATTGCAAGGTGCAATTCTGAAATTTTTTGCTTTTTCCTGCTCCTCTTAGCATGATAAAGAAGATTCAAAGAGAGTGAGATGCCAGCTCCTTTCATTCAGTCAGTAGCTTCAATCATTTCTGGACGTTTTTCAATGGCAAAAATCAATGAATATTGTAAATGCACAAAGAGTAATTTCTCCGCATTGCAAGGTGCAATTCTGAAATTTTTTGCTTTTTCCTGCTCCTCCTAGCATGATAAAGAAGATTCAAAGAGTGAGATGCCAGCTCCTTTCATTGTCAGTAGCTTCAAACATTTCTGGTATATGAATAACATGATGTTTTTCAATGGCAAAAATCAATGAATATTGTAAATGCACAAACAGTAATTTCTCCGCATTGCAAGGTGCAATTCTGAAATTTTTTGCTTTTTCCTGCTCCTTTTAGCATGATAAAGAAGATTCAAAGAGAGTGAGATGCCAGCTCCTTTCATTCAGTCAGTAGCTTCAATCATTTCTGGACGTTTTTCAATGGCAAAAATCATTGAATATTGTAAATGCACAAAGAGTAATTTCTCCGCATTGCAAGGTGCAATTCTGAAATTTTTTGCTTTTTCCTGCTCCTCTTAGCATGATAAAGAAGATTCAAAGAGAGTGAGATGCCAGCTCCTTTCATTCAGTCAGTAGCTTCAATCATTTCTGGTATATGAATAACATGATGTTTTTCAATGGCAAAAATCAATGAATATTGTAAATGCACAAACAGTAATTTCTCCGCATTGCAAGGTGCAATTCTGAAATTTTTTGCTTTTTCCTGCTCCTCTTAGCATGATAAAGAAGATTCAAAGAGAGTGAGATGCCAGCTCCTTTCATTCAGTCAGTAGCTTCAATCATTTCTGGTATATGAATAACATGATGTTTTTCAATGGCAAAAATCAATGAATATTGTAAATGCACAAACAGTAATTTCTCCGCATTGCAAGGTGCAATTCTGAAATTTTTTGCTTTTTCCTGCTCCTCTTAGCATGATAAAGAAGATTCAAAGAGAGTGAGATGCCAGCTCCTTTCATTCAGTCAGTAGCTTCAAACATTTCTGGTATATGAATAACATGATGTTTTTCAATGGCAAAAATCAATGAATATTGTAAATGCACAAACAGTAATTTCTCCGCATTGCAAGGTGCAATTCTGAAATTTTTTGCTTTTTCCTGCTCCTCTTAGCATGATAAAGAAGATTCAAAGAGAGTGAGATGCCAGCTCCTTTCATTCAGTCAGTAGCTTCAATCATTTCTGGACGTTTTTCAATGGCAAAAATCAATGAATATTGTAAATGCACAAAGAGTAATTTCTCCGCATTGCAAGGTGCAATTCTGAAATTTTTTGCTTTTTCCTGCTCCTCCTAGCATGATAAAGAAGATTCAAAGAGTGAGATGCCAGCTCCTTTCATTGTCAGTAGCTTCAAACATTTCTGGTATATGAATAACATGATGTTTTTCAATGGCAAAAATCAATGAATATTGTAAATGCACAAACAGTAATTTCTCCGCATTGCAAGGTGCAATTCTGAAATTTTTTGCTTTTTCCTGCTCCTTTTAGCATGATAAAGAAGATTCAAAGAGAGTGAGATGCCAGCTCCTTTCATTCAGTCAGTAGCTTCAATCATTTCTGGACGTTTTTCAATGGCAAAAATCATTGAATATTGTAAATGCACAAAGAGTAATTTCTCCGCATTGCAAGGTGCAATTCTGAAATTTTTTGCTTTTTCCTGCTCCTCTTAGCATGATAAAGAAGATTCAAAGAGAGTGAGATGCCAGCTCCTTTCATTCAGTCAGTAGCTTCAATCATTTCTGGTATATGAATAACATGATGTTTTTCAATGGCAAAAATCAATGAATATTGTAAATGCACAAACAGTAATTTCTCCGCATTGCAAGGTGCAATTCTGAATTTTTTTGCTTTTTCCTGCTCCTCTTAGCATGATAAAGAAGATTCAAAGAGAGTGAGATGCCAGCTCCTTTCATTCAGTCAGTAGCTTCAAACATTTCTGGTATATGAATAACATGATGTTTTTCAATGGCAAAAATCAATGAATATTGTAAATGCACAAACAGTAATTTCTCCGCATTGCAAGGTGCAATTCTGAAATTTTTTGCTTTTTCCTGCTCCTCTTAGCATGATAAAGAAGATTCAAAGAGAGTGAGATGCCAGCTCCTTTCATTCAGTCAGTAGCTTCAATCATTTCTGGACGTTTTTCAATGGCAAAAATCAATGAATATTGTAAATGCACAAAGAGTAATTTCTCCGCATTGCAAGGTGCAATTCTGAAATTTTTTGCTTTTTCCTGCTCCTCCTAGCATGATAAAGAAGATTCAAAGAGTGAGATGCCAGCTCCTTTCATTGTCAGTAGCTTCAAACATTTCTGGTATATGAATAACATGATGTTTTTCAATGGCAAAAATCAATGAATATTGTAAATGCACAAACAGTAATTTCTCCGCATTGCAAGGTGCAATTCTGAAATTTTTTGCTTTTTCCTGCTCCTTTTAGCATGATAAAGAAGATTCAAAGAGAGTGAGATGCCAGCTCCTTTCATTCAGTCAGTAGCTTCAATCATTTCTGGACGTTTTTCAATGGCAAAAATCATTGAATATTGTAAATGCACAAAGAGTAATTTCTCCGCATTGCAAGGTGCAATTCTGAAATTTTTTGCTTTTTCCTGCTCCTCTTAGCATGATAAAGAAGATTCAAAGAGAGTGAGATGCCAGCTCCTTTCATTCAGTCAGTAGCTTCAATCATTTCTGGTATATGAATAACATGATGTTTTTCAATGGCAAAAATCAATGAATATTGTAAATGCACAAACAGTAATTTCTCCGCATTGCAAGGTGCAATTCTGAAATTTTTTGCTTTTTCCTGCTCCTCTTAGCATGATAAAGAAGATTCAAAGAGAGTGAGATGCCAGCTCCTTTCATTCAGTCAGTAGCTTCAAACATTTCTGGTATATGAATAACATGATGTTTTTCAATGGCAAAAATCAATGAATATTGTAAATGCACAAACAGTAATTTCTCCGCATTGCAAGGTGCAATTCTGAAATTTTTTGCTTTTTCCTGCTCCTCTTAGCATGATAAAGAAGATTCAAAGAGAGTGAGATGCCAGCTCCTTTCATTCAGTCAGTAGCTTCAATCATTTCTGGTATATGAATAACATGATGTTTTTCAATGGCAAAAATCAATGAATATTGTAAATGCACAAACAGTAATTTCTCCGCATTGCAAGGTGCAATTCTGAAATTTTTTGCTTTTTCTTGCTCCTCTTAGCATGATAAACAAGATTCAAAGAGAGTGAGATGCCAGCTCCTTTCATTCAGTCAGTAGCTTCAATCATTTCTGGACGTTTTTCAATGGCAAAAATCAATGAATATTGTAAATGCACAAACAGTAATTTCTCCGCATTGCAAGGTGCAATTCTGAAATTTTTTGCTTTTTTCTGCTCCTCTTAGCATGATAAAGAAGATTCAAAGAGAGTGAGATGCCAGCTCCTTTCATTCAGTCAGTAGCTTCAAACATTTCTGGACGTTTTTCAATGGCAAAAATCAATGAATATTGTAAATGCACAAACAGTAATTTCTCCGCATTGCAAGGTGCAATTCTGAAATTTTTTACTTTTTCCTGCTCCTCTTAGCAAGATAAACAAGATTCAAAGAGAGTGAGATGCCAGCTCCTTTCATTCAGTCAGTAGCTTCAAACATTTCTGGTATATGAATAACATGATGTTTTTCAATGGCAAAAATCAATGAATATTGTAAATGCACAAACAGTAATTTCTCCGCATTGCAAGGTGCAATTTTGAAATTTTTTGCTTTTTCCTGCTCCTCTTAGCATGATAAAGAAGATTCAAAGAGAGTGAGATGCCAGCTCCTTTCATTCAGTCAGTAGGTTCAATCATTTCTGGACGTTTTTCAATGGCAAAAATCAATGAATATTGTAAATGCACAAACAGTAATTTCTCCGCATTGCAAGGTGCAATTCTGAAATTTTTTGCTTTTTCCTGCTCCTCTTAGCATGATAAACAAGATTCAAAGAGAGTGAGATGCCAGCTCCTTTCATTCAGTCAGTAGCTTCAATCATTTCTGGATGTTTTTCAATGGCAAAAATCAATGAATATTGTAAATGCACAAACAGTAATTTCTCCGCATTGCAAGGTGCAATTCTGAAATTTTTTGCTTTTTTCTGCTCCTCTTAGCATGATAAAGAAGATTCAAAGAGAGTGAGATGCCAGCTCCTTTCATTCAGTCAGTAGCTTCAAACATTTCTGGTATATGAATAACATGATGTTTTTCAATGGCAAAAATCAATGAATATTGTAAATGCACAAACAGTAATTTCTCCGCATTGCAAGGTGCAATTCTGAAATTTTTTGCTTTTTCCTGCTCCTCTGAGCATGATAAAGAAGATTCAAAGAGAGTGAGATGCCAGCTCCTTTCATTCAGTCAGTAGCTTCAAACATTTCTGGTATATGAATAACATGATGTTTTTCAATGGCAAAAATCAATGAATATTGTAAATGCACAAACAGTAATTTCTCCGCATTGCAAGGTGCAATTCTGAAATTTTTTGCTTTTTCCTGCTCCTCTTAGCATGATAAAGAACATTCAAAGAGAGTGAGATGCCAGCTCCTTTCATTCAGTCAGTAGCTTCAATCATTTCTGGACGTTTTTCAATGGCAAAAATCATTGAATATTGTAAATGCACAAACAGTAATTTCTCCGCATTGCAGGGTGCAATTCTGAAATTTTTTGCTTTTTCCTGCTCCTCTTAGCATGATAAAGAAGATTCAAAGAGAGTGAGATGCCAGCTCCTTTCATTCAGTCAGTAGCTTCAATCATTTCTGGTATATGAATAACATGATGTTTTTCAATGGCAAAAATCAATGAATATTGTAAATGCACAAACAGTAATTTCTCCGCATTGCAAGGTGCAATTCTGAAATTTTTTGCTTTTTCCTGCTCCTCTTAGCATGATAAACAAGATTCAAAGAGAGTGAGATGCCAGCTCCTTTCATTCAGTCAGTAGCTTCAATCATTTCTGGACGTTTTTCAATGGCAAAAATCAATGAATATTGTAAATGCACAAACAGTAATTTCTCCGCATTGCAAGGTGCAATTCTGAAATTTTTTGCTTTTTTCTGCTCCTCTTAGCATGATAAAGAAGATTCAAAGAGAGTGAGATGCCAGCTCCTTTCATTCAGTCAGTAGCTTCAAACATTTCTGGACGTTTTTCAATGGCAAAAATCAATGAATATTGTAAATGCACAAACAGTAATTTCTCCGCATTGCAAGGTGCAATTCTGAAATTTTTTGCTTTTTCCTGCTCCTCTTAGCAAGATAAACAAGATTCAAAGAGAGTGAGATGCCAGCTCCTTTCATTCAGTCAGTAGCTTCAATCATTTCTGGACGTTTTTCAATGGCAAAAATCAATGAATATTGTAAATGCACAAACAGTAATTTCTCCGCATTGCAAGGTGCAATTCTGAAATTTTTTGCTTTTTCCTGCTCCTCTTAGCATGATAAAGAAGATTCAAAGAGAGTGAGATGCCAGCTCCTTTCATTCAGTCAGTAGCTTCAATCATTTCTGGACGTTTTTCAATGGCAAAAATCAATGAATATTGTAAATGCACAAACAGTAATTTCTCCGCATTGCAAGGTGCAATTCTGAAATTTTTTGCTTTTTCCTGCTCCTCTTAGCATGATAAACAAGATTCAAAGAGAGTGAGATGCCAGCTCCTTTCATTCAGTCAGTAGCTTCAATCATTTCTGGATGTTTTTCAATGGCAAAAATCAATGAATATTGTAAATGCACAAACAGTAATTTCTCCGCATTGCAAGGTGCAATTCTGAAATTTTTTGCTTTTTTCTGCTCCTCTTAGCATGATAAAGAAGATTCAAAGAGAGTGAGATGCCAGCTCCTTTCATTCAGTCAGTAGCTTCAAACATTTCTGGTATATGAATAACATGATGTTTTTCAATGGCAAAAATCAATGAATATTGTAAATGCACAAACAGTAATTTCTCCGCATTGCAAGGTGCAATTCTGAAATTTTTTGCTTTTTCCTGCTCCTCTGAGCATGATAAAGAAGATTCAAAGAGAGTGAGATGCCAGCTCCTTTCATTCAGTCAGTAGCTTCAAACATTTCTGGTATATGAATAACATGATGTTTTTCAATGGCAAAAATCAATGAATATTGTAAATGCACAAACAGTAATTTCTCCGCATTGCAAGGTGCAATTCTGAAATTTTTTGCTTTTTCCTGCTCCTCTTAGCATGATAAAGAACATTCAAAGAGAGTGAGATGCCAGCTCCTTTCATTCAGTCAGTAGCTTCAATCATTTCTGGACGTTTTTCAATGGCAAAAATCATTGAATATTGTAAATGCACAAACAGTAATTTCTCCGCATTGCAAGGTGCAATTCTGAAATTTTTTGCTTTTTCCTGCTCCTCTTAGCATGATAAAGAAGATTCAAAGAGAGTGAGATGCCAGCTCCTTTCATTCAGTCAGTAGCTTCAATCATTTCTGGTATATGAATAACATGATGTTTTTCAATGGCAAAAATCAATGAATATTGTAAATGCACAAACAGTAATTTCTCCGCATTGCAAGGTGCAATTCTGAAATTTTTTGCTTTTTCCTGCTCCTCTTAGCATGATAAACAAGATTCAAAGAGAGTGAGATGCCAGCTCCTTTCATTCAGTCAGTAGCTTCAATCATTTCTGGACGTTTTTCAATGGCAAAAATCAATGAATATTGTAAATGCACAAACAGTAATTTCTCCGCATTGCAAGGTGCAATTCTGAAATTTTTTGCTTTTTTCTGCTCCTCTTAGCATGATAAAGAAGATTCAAAGAGAGTGAGATGCCAGCTCCTTTCATTCAGTCAGTAGCTTCAAACATTTCTGGACGTTTTTCAATGGCAAAAATCAATGAATATTGTAAATGCACAAACAGTAATTTCTCCGCATTGCAAGGTGCAATTCTGAAATTTTTTGCTTTTTCCTGCTCCTCTTAGCAAGATAAACAAGATTCAAAGAGAGTGAGATGCCAGCTCCTTTCATTCAGTCAGTAGCTTCAATCATTTCTGGACGTTTTTCAATGGCAAAAATCAATGAATATTGTAAATGCACAAACAGTAATTTCTCCGCATTGCAAGGTGCAATTCTGAAATTTTTTGCTTTTTCCTGCTCCTCTTAGCATGATAAAGAAGATTCAAAGAGAGTGAGATGCCAGCTCCTTTCATTCAGTCAGTAGCTTCAATCATTTCTGGACGTTTTTCAATGGCAAAAATCAATGAATATTGTAAATGCACAAACAGTAATTTCTCCGCATTGCAAGGTGCAATTCTGAAATTTTTTGCTTTTTCCTGCTCCTCTTAGCATGATAAAGAAGATTCAAAGAGAGTGAGATGCCAGCTCCTTTCATTCAGTCAGTAGCTTCAATCATTTCTGGACGTTTTTCAATGGCAAAAATCAATGAATATTGTAAATGCACAAACAGTAATTTCTCCGCATTGCAAGGTGCAATTCTGAAATTTTTTGCTTTTTCCTGCTCCTCTTAGCATGATAAAGAAGATTCAAAGAGAGTGAGATGCCAGCTCCTTTCATTCAGTCAGTAGCTTCAAACATTTCTGGTATATGAATAACATGATGTTTTTCAATGGCAAAAATCAATGAATATTGTAAATGCACAAACAGTAATTTCTCCGCATTGCAAGGTGCAATTCTGAAATTTTTTGCTTTTTCCTGCTCCTCTAAGCAATATAAAGAAGATTCAAAGAGAGTGAGATGCCAGCTCCTTTCATTCAGTCAGTAGCTTCAATCATTTCTGGACGTTTTTCAATGGCAAAAATCAATGAATATTGTAAATGCACAAACAGTAATTTCTCCGCATTGCAAGGTGCAATTCTGAAATTTTTTGCTTTTTCCTGCTCCTCTTTGCATGATAAACAAGATTCAAAGAGAATGAGATGCCAGCTCCTTTCATTCAGTCAGTAGCTTCAATCATTTCTAGACGTTTTTCAATGGCAAAAATCAATGAATATTGTAAATGCACAAACAGTAATTTCTCCGCATTGCAAGGTGCAATTCTGAAATTTTTTGCTTTTTCCTGCTCCTCTTAGCATGATAAAGAAGATTCAAAGAGAGTGAGATGCCAGCTCCTTTCATTCAGTCAGTAGCTTCAAACATTTCTGGTATATGAATAACATGATGTTTTTCAATGGCAAAAATCAATGAATATTGTAAATGCACAAACAGTAATTTCTCCGCATTGCAAGGTGCAATTCTGAAATTTTTTGCTTTTTCCTGCTCCTCTTAGCATGATAAAGAAGATTCAAAGAGAGTGAGATGCCAGCTCCTTTCATTCAGTCAGTAGCTTCAATCATTTCTGGACGTTTTTCAATGGCAAAAATCAATGAATATTGTAAATGCACAAACAGTAATTTCTCCGCATTGCAAGGTGCAATTCTGAATTTTTTTGCTTTTTCCTGCTCCTCTTAGCATGATAAAGAAGATTCAAAGAGAGTGAGATGCCAGCTCCTTTCATTCAGTCAGTAGCTTCAAACATTTCTGGTATATGAATAACATGATGTTTTTCAATGGCAAAAATCAATGAATATTGTAAATGCACAAACAGTAATTTCTCCGCATTGCAAGGTGCAATTCTGAAATTTTTTGCTTTTTCCTGCTCCTCTTAGCAAGATAAACAAGATTCAAAGAGAGTGAGATGCCAGCTCCTTTCATTCAGTCAGTAGCTTCAATCATTTCTGGACGTTTTTCAATGGCAAAAATCAATGAATATTGTAAATGCACAAACAGTAATTTCTCCGCATTGCAAGGTGCAATTCTGAAATTTTTTGCTTTTTCCTGCTCCTCTTAGCATGATAAAGAAGATTCAAAGAGAGTGAGATGCCAGCTCCTTTCATTCAGTCAGTAGCTTCAATCATTTCTGGACGTTTTTCAATGGCAAAAATCAATGAATATTGTAAATGCACAAACAGTAATTTCTCCGCATTGCAAGGTGCAATTCTGAAATTTTTTGCTTTTTCCTGCTCCTCTTAGCATGATAAAGAAGATTCAAAGAGAGTGAGATGCCAGCTCCTTTCATTCAGTCAGTAGCTTCAATCATTTCTGGACGTTTTTCAATGGCAAAAATCAATGAATATTGTAAATGCACAAACAGTAATTTCTCCGCATTGCAAGGTGCAATTCTGAAATTTTTTGCTTTTTCCTGCTCCTCTTAGCATGATAAAGAAGATTCAAAGAGAGTGAGATGCCAGCTCCTTTCATTCAGTCAGTAGCTTCAAACATTTCTGGTATATGAATAACATGATGTTTTTCAATGGCAAAAATCAATGAATATTGTAAATGCACAAACAGTAATTTCTCCGCATTGCAAGGTGCAATTCTGAAATTTTTTGCTTTTTCCTGCTCCTCTAAGCAATATAAAGAAGATTCAAAGAGAGTGAGATGCCAGCTCCTTTCATTCAGTCAGTAGCTTCAATCATTTCTGGACGTTTTTCAATGGCAAAAATCAATGAATATTGTAAATGCACAAACAGTAATTTCTCCGCATTGCAAGGTGCAATTCTGAAATTTTTTGCTTTTTCCTGCTCCTCTTTGCATGATAAACAAGATTCAAAGAGAATGAGATGCCAGCTCCTTTCATTCAGTCAGTAGCTTCAATCATTTCTAGACGTTTTTCAATGGCAAAAATCAATGAATATTGTAAATGCACAAACAGTAATTTCTCCGCATTGCAAGGTGCAATTCTGAAATTTTTTGCTTTTTCCTGCTCCTCTTAGCATGATAAAGAAGATTCAAAGAGAGTGAGATGCCAGCTCCTTTCATTCAGTCAGTAGCTTCAAACATTTCTGGTATATGAATAACATGATGTTTTTCAATGGCAAAAATCAATGAATATTGTAAATGCACAAACAGTAATTTCTCCGCATTGCAAGGTGCAATTCTGAAATTTTTTGCTTTTTCCTGCTCCTCTTAGCATGATAAAGAAGATTCAAAGAGAGTGAGATGCCAGCTCCTTTCATTCAGTCAGTAGCTTCAATCATTTCTGGACGTTTTTCAATGGCAAAAATCAATGAATATTGTAAATGCACAAACAGTAATTTCTCCGCATTGCAAGGTGCAATTCTGAATTTTTTTGCTTTTTCCTGCTCCTCTTAGCATGATAAAGAAGATTCAAAGAGAGTGAGATGCCAGCTCCTTTCATTCAGTCAGTAGCTTCAAACATTTCTGGTATATGAATAACATGATGTTTTTCAATGGCAAAAATCAATGAATATTGTAAATGCACAAACAGTAATTTCTCCGCATTGCAAGGTGCAATTTTGAAATTTTTTGGTTTTTCCTGCTCCTCTTAGCATGATAAAGAAGATTCAAAGAGAGTGAGATGCCAGCTCCTTTCATTCAGTCAGTAGCTTCAATCATTTCTGGACGTTTTTCAATGGCAAAAATCAATGAATATTGTAAATGCACAAACAGTAATTTCTCCGCATTGCAAGGTGCAATTCTGAAATTTTTTGCTTTTTCCTGCTCCTCTTAGCATGATAAACAAGATTCAAAGAGAGTGAGATGCCAGCTCCTTTCATTCAGTCAGTAGCTTCAATCATTTCTGGATGTTTTTCAATGGCAAAAATCAATGAATATTGTAAATGCACAAACAGTAATTTCTCCGCATTGCAAGGTGCAATTCTGAAATTTTTTGCTTTTTTCTGCTCCTCTTAGCATGATAAAGAAGATTCAAAGAGAGTGAGATGCCAGCTCCTTTCATTCAGTCAGTAGCTTCAAACATTTCTGGTATATGAATAACATGATGTTTTTCAATGGCAAAAATCAATGAATATTGTAAATGCACAAACAGTAATTTCTCCGCATTGCAAGGTGCAATTCTGAAATTTTTTGCTTTTTCCTGCTCCTCTTAGCATGATAAAGAAGATTCAAAGAGAGTGAGATGCCAGCTCCTTTCATTCAGTCAGTAGCTTCAAACATTTCTGGTATATGAATAACATGATGTTTTTCAATGGCAAAAATCAATGAATATTGTAAATGCACAAACAGTAATTTCTCCGCATTGCAAGGTGCAATTCTGAAATTTTTTGCTTTTTCCTGCTCCTCTTAGCATGATAAAGAAGATTCAAAGAGAGAGATGCCAGCTCCTTTCATTCAGTCAGTAGCTTCAATCATTTCTGGACGTTTTTCAATGGCAAAAATCATTGAATATTGTAAATGCACAAACAGTAATTTCTCCGCATTGCAAGGTGCAATTCTGAAATTTTTTGCTTTTTCCTGCTCCTCTTAGCATGATAAAGAAGATTCAAAGAGAGTGAGATGCCAGCTCCTTTCATTCAGTCAGTAGCTTCAATCATTTCTGGTATATGAATAACATGATGTTTTTCAATGGCAAAAATCAATGAATATTGTAAATGCACAAACAGTAATTTCTCCGCATTGCAAGGTGCAATTCTGAAATTTTTTGCTTTTTCCTGCTCCTCTAAGCATGATAAAGAAGATTCAAAGATAGTGAGATGCCAGCTCCTTTCATTCAGTCAGTAGCTTCAATCATTTCTGGACGTTTTTCAATGGCAAAAATCAATGAATATTGTAAATGCACAAACAGTAATTTCTCCGCATTGCAAGGTGCAATTCTGAAATTTTTTGCTTTTTCCTGCTCCTCTTAGCATGATAAACAAGATTCAAAGAGAGTGAGATGCCAGCTCCTTTCATTCAGTCAGTAGCTTCAATCATTTCTGGACGTTTTTCAATGGCAAAAATCAATGAATATTGTAAATGCACAAACAGTAATTTCTCCGCATTGCAAGGTGCAATTCTGAAATTTTTTGCTTTTTCCTGCTCCTCTTAGCATGATAAAGAAGATTCAAAGAGAGTGAGATGCCAGCTCCTTTCATTCAGTCAGTAGCTTCAAACATTTCTGGTATATGAATAACATGATGTTTTTCAATGGCAAAAATCACTGAATATTGTAAATGCACAAACAGTAATTTCTCCGCATTGCAAGGTGCAATTCTGAAATTTTTTGCTTTTTCCTGCTCCTCTTAGCATGATAAAGAAGATTCAAAGAGAGTGAGATGCCAGCTCCTTTCATTCAGTCAGTAGCTTCAATCATTTCTGGACGTTTTTCAATGGCAAAAATCAATGAATATTGTAAATGCACAAACAGTAATTTCTCCGCATTGCAAGGTGCAATTCTGAAATTTTTTGCTTTTTCCTGCTCCTCTTAGCATGATAAACAAGATTCAAAGAGAGTGAGATGCCAGCTCCTTTCATTCAGTCAGTAGCTTCAATCATTTCTGGACGTTTTTCAATGGCAAAAATCAATGAATATTGTAAATGCACAAACAGTAATTTCTCCGCATTGCAAGGTGCAATTCTGAAATTTTTTGCTTTTTCCTGCTCCTCTTAGCATGATAAAGAAGATTCAAAGAGAGTGAGATGCCAGCTCCTTTCATTCAGTCAGTAGCTTCAAACATTTCTGGTATATGAATAACATGATATTTTTCAATGGCAAAAATCAATGAATATTGTAAATGCACAAACAGTAATTTCTCCGCATTGAAAGGTGCAATTCTGAAATTTTTTGCTTTTTCCTGCTCCTCTTAGCATGATAAAGAAGATTCAAAGAGAGTGAGATGCCAGCTCCTTTCATTCAGTCAGTAGCTTCAATCATTTCTGGACGTTTTTCAATGGGAAAAATCAATGAATATTGTAAATGCACAAACAGTAATTTCTCCGCATTGCAAGGTGCAATTCTGAAATTTTTTGCTTTTTCCTGCTCCTCTTAGCATGATAAACAAGATTCAAACAGAGTGAGATGCCAGCTCCTTTCATTCAGTCAGTAGCTTCAATCATTTCTGGACGTTTTTCAATGGCAAAAATCAATGAATATTGTAAATGCACAAAGAGTAATTTCTCCGCATTGCAAGGTGCAATTCTGAAATTTTTTGCTTTTTTCTGCTCCTCTTAGCATGATAAAGAAGATTCAAAGAGAGTGAGATGCCAGCTCCTTTCATTCAGTCAGTAGCTTCAAACATTTCTGGTATATGAATAACATGATGTTTTTCAATGGCAAAAATCAATGAATATTGTAAATGCACAAACAGTAATTTCTCCGCATTGCAAGGTGCAATTCTGAAATTTTTTGCTTTTTCCTGCTCCTCTTAGCATGATAAACAAGATTCAAAGAGAGTGAGATGCCAGCTCCTTTCATTCAGTCAGTAGCTTCAATCATTTCTGGACGTTTTTCAATGGCAAAAATCAATGAATATTGTAAATGCACAAACAGTAATTTCTCCGCATTGCAAGGTGCAATTCTGAAATTTTTTGCTTTTTCCTGCTCCTCTTAGCATGATAAAGAAGATTCAAAGAGAGTGAGATGCCAGCTCCTTTCATTCAGTCAGTAGCTTCAAACATTTCTGGTATATGAATAACATGATATTTTTCAATGGCAAAAATCAATGAATATTGTAAATGCACAAACAGTAATTTCTCCGCATTGAAAGGTGCAATTCTGAAATTTTTTGCTTTTTCCTGCTCCTCTTAGCATGATAAAGAAGATTCAAAGAGAGTGAGATGCCAGCTCCTTTCATTCAGTCAGTAGCTTCAATCATTTCTGGACATTTTTCAATGGCAAAAATCAATGAATATTGTAAATGCACAAACAGTAATTTCTCCGCATTGCAAGGTGCAATTCTGAAATTTTTTGCTTTTTCCTGCTCCTCTTAGCATGATAAACAAGATTCAAACAGAGTGAGATGCCAGCTCCTTTCATTCAGTCAGTAGCTTCAATCATTTCTGGACGTTTTTCAATGGCAAAAATCAATGAATATTGTAAATGCACAAAGAGTAATTTCTCCGCATTGCAAGGTGCAATTCTGAAATTTTTTGCTTTTTTCTGCTCCTCTTAGCATGATAAAGAAGATTCAAAGAGAGTGAGATGCCAGCTCCTTTCATTCAGTCAGTAGCTTCAAACATTTCTGGTATATGAATAACATGATGTTTTTCAATGGCAAAAATCAATGAATATTGTAAATGCACAAACAGTAATTTCTCCGCATTGCAAGGTGCAATTCTGAAATTTTTTGCTTTTTCCTGCTCCTCTTAGCATGATAAACAAGATTCAAAGAGAGTGAGATGCCAGCTCCTTTCATTCAGTCAGTAGCTTCAATCATTTCTGGACGTTTTTCAATGGCAAAAATCAATGAATATTGTAAATGCACAAACAGTAATTTCTCCGCATTGCAAGGTGCAATTCTGAAATTTTTTGCTTTTTCCTGCTCCTCTTAGCATGATAAAGAAGATTCAAAGAGAGTGAGATGCCAGCTCCTTTCATTCAGTCAGTAGCTTCAAACATTTCTGGTATATGAATAACATGATATTTTTCAATGGCAAAAATCAATGAATATTGTAAATGCACAAACAGTAATTTCTCCGCATTGAAAGGTGCAATTCTGAAATTTTTTGCTTTTTCCTGCTCCTCTTAGCATGATAAAGAAGATTCAAAGAGAGTGAGATGCCAGCTCCTTTCATTCAGTCAGTAGCTTCAATCATTTCTGGACGTTTTTCAATGGCAAAAATCAATGAATATTGTAAATGCACAAACAGTAATTTCTCCGCATTGCAAGGTGCAATTCTGAAATTTTTTGCTTTTTCCTGCTCCTCTTAGCATGATAAACAAGATTCAAACAGAGTGAGATGCCAGCTCCTTTCATTCAGTCAGTAGCTTCAATCATTTCTGGACGTTTTTCAATGGCAAAAATCAATGAATATTGTAAATGCACAAACAGTAATTTCTCCGCATTGCAAGGTGCAATTCTGAAATTTTTTGCTTTTTTCTGCTCCTCTTAGCATGATAAAGAAGATTCAAAGAGAGTGAGATGCCAGCTCCTTTCATTCAGTCAGTAGCTTCAAACATTTCTGGTATATGAATAACATGATGTTTTTCAATGGCAAAAATCAATGAATATTGTAAATGCACAAACAGTAATTTCTCCGCATTGCAAGGTGCAATTCTGAAATTTTTTGCTTTTTCCTGCTCCTCTTAGCATGATAAAGAAGATTCAAAGAGAGTGAGATGCCAGCTCCTTTCATTCAGTCAGTAGCTTCAATCATTTCTGGAAGTTTTTCAATGGCAAAAATCAATGAATATTGTAAATGCACAAACAGTAATTTCTCCGCATTGCAAGGTGCAATTCTGAAATTTTTTGCTTTTTCCTGCTCCTCTTAGCAAGATAAACAAGATTCAAAGAGAGTGAGATGCCAGCTCCTTTCATTCAGTCAGTAGCTTCAATCATTTCTGGACGTTTTTCAATGGCAAAAATCAATGAATATTGTAAATGCACAAACAGTAATTTCTCCGCATTGCAAGGTGCAATTCTGAAATTTTTTGCTTTTTCCTGCTCCTCTTAGCATGATAAAGAAGATTCAAAGAGAGTGAGATGCCAGCTCCTTTCATTCAGTCAGTAGCTTCAATCATTTCTGGACGTTTTTCAATGGCAAAAATCAATGAATATTGTAAATGCACAAACAGTAATTTCTCCGCATTGCAAGGTGCAATTCTGAAATTTTTTGCTTTTTCCTGCTCCTCTTAGCAAGATAAACAAGATTCAAAGAGAGTGAGATGCCAGCTCCTTTCATTCAGTCAGTAGCTTCAATCATTTCTGGACGTTTTTCAATGGCAAAAATCAATGAATATTGTAAATGCACAAACAGTAATTTCTCCGCATTGCAAGGTGCAATTCTGAAATTTTTTGCTTTTTCCTGCTCCTCTTAGCATGATAAAGAAGATTCAAAGAGAGTGAGATGCCAGCTCCTTTCATTCAGTCAGTAGCTTCAAACATTTCTGGTATATGAATAACATGATGTTTTTCAATGGCAAAAATCAATGAATATTGTAAATGCACAAACAGTAATTTCTCCGCATTGCAAGGTGCAATTTTGAAATTTTTTGCTTTTTCCTGCTCCTCTTAGCATGATAAAGAAGATTCAAAGAGAGTGAGATGCCAGCTCCTTTCATTCAGTCAGTAGCTTCAATCATTTCTGGACGTTTTTCAATGGCAAAAATCAATGAATATTGTAAATGCACAAACAGTAATTTCTCCGCATTGCAAGGTGCAATTCTGAAATTTTTTGCTTTTTCCTGCTCCTCTTAGCATGTTAAACAAGATTCAAAGAGAGTGAGATGCCAGCTCCTTTCATTCAGTCAGTAGCTTCAATCATTTCTGGACGTTTTTCAATGGCAAAAATCAATGAATATTGTAAATGCACAAACAGTAATTTCTCCGCATTGCAAGGTGCAATTCTGAAATTTTTTGCTTTTTCCTGCTCCTCTTAGCAAGATAAACAAGATTCAAAGAGAGTGAGATGCCAGCTCCTTTCATTCAGTCAGTAGCTTCAATCATTTCTGGACGTTTTTCAATGGCAAAAATCAATGAATATTGTAAATGCACAAACAGTAATTTCTCCGCATTGCAAGGTGCAATTCTGAAATTTTTTGCTTTTTCCTGCTCCTCTTAGCATGATAAAGAAGATTCAAAGAGAGTGAGATGCCAGCTCCTTTCATTCAGTCAGTAGCTTCAAACATTTCTGGTATATGAATAACATGATGTTTTTCAATGGCAAAAATCAATGAATATTGTAAATGCACAAACAGTAATTTCTCCGCATTGCAAGGTGCAATTCTGAAATTTTTTGCTTTTTCCTGCTCCTCTGAGCATGATAAAGAAGATTCAAAGAGAGTGAGATGCCAGCTCCTTTCATTCAGTCAGTAGCTTCAAACATTTCTGGTATATGAATAACATGATGTTTTTCAATGGCAAAAATCAATGAATATTGTAAATGCACAAACAGTAATTTCTCCGCATTGCAAGGTGCAATTCTGAAATTTTTTGCTTTTTCCTGCTCCTCTTAGCATGATAAAGAACATTCAAAGAGTGTGAGATGCCAGCTCCTTTCATTCAGTCAGTAGCTTCAATCATTTCTGGACGTTTTTCAATGGCAAAAATCATTGAATATTGTAAATGCACAAACAGTAATTTCTCCGCATTGCAGGGTGCAATTCTGAAATTTTTTGCTTTTTCCTGCTCCTCTTAGCATGATAAAGAAGATTCAAAGAGAGTGAGATGCCAGCTCCTTTCATTCAGTCAGTAGCTTCAATCATTTCTGGTATATGAATAACATGATGTTTTTCAATAGCAAAAATCAATGAATATTGTAAATGCACAAACAGTAATTTCTCCGCATTGCAAGGTGCAATTCTGAAATTTTTTGCTTTTTCCTGCTCCTCTTAGCATGATAAACAAGATTCAAAGAGAGTGAGATGCCAGCTCCTTTCATTCAGTCAGTAGCTTCAATCATTTCTGGACGTTTTTCAATGGCAAAAATCAATGAATATTGTAAATGCACAAACAGTAATTTCTCCGCATTGCAAGGTGCAATTCTGAAATTTTTTGCTTTTTTCTGCTCCTCTTAGCATGATAAAGAAGATTCAAAGAGAGTGAGATGCCAGCTCCTTTCATTCAGTCAGTAGCTTCAAACATTTCTGGACGTTTTTCAATGGCAAAAATCAATGAATATTGTAAATGCACAAACAGTAATTTCTCCGCATTGCAAGGTGCAATTCTGAAATTTTTTGCTTTTTCCTGCTCCTCTTAGCAAGATAAACAAGATTCAAAGAGAGTGAGATGCCAGCTCCTTTCATTCAGTCAGTAGCTTCAATCATTTCTGGACGTTTTTCAATGGCAAAAATCAATGAATATTGTAAATGCACAAACAGTAATTTCTCCGCATTGCAAGGTGCAATTCTGAAATTTTTTGCTTTTTCCTGCTCCTCTTAGCATGATAAAGAAGATTCAAAGAGAGTGAGATGCCAGCTCCTTTCATTCAGTCAGTAGCTTCAATCATTTCTGGACGTTTTTCAATGGCAAAAATCAATGAATATTGTAAATGCACAAACAGTAATTTCTCCGCATTGCAAGGTGCAATTCTGAAATTTTTTGCTTTTTCCTGCTCCTCTTAGCATGATAAACAAGATTCAAAGAGAGTGAGATGCCAGCTCCTTTCATTCAGTCAGTAGCTTCAATCATTTCTGGATGTTTTTCAATGGCAAAAATCAATGAATATTGTAAATGCACAAACAGTAATTTCTCCGCATTGCAAGGTGCAATTCTGAAATTTTTTGCTTTTTTCTGCTCCTCTTAGCATGATAAAGAAGATTCAAAGAGAGTGAGATGCCAGCTCCTTTCATTCAGTCAGTAGCTTCAAACATTTCTGGTATATGAATAACATGATGTTTTTCAATGGCAAAAATCAATGAATATTGTAAATGCACAAACAGTAATTTCTCCGCATTGCAAGGTGCAATTCTGAAATTTTTTGCTTTTTCCTGCTCCTCTGAGCATGATAAAGAAGATTCAAAGAGAGTGAGATGCCAGCTCCTTTCATTCAGTCAGTAGCTTCAAACATTTCTGGTATATGAATAACATGATGTTTTTCAATGGCAAAAATCAATGAATATTGTAAATGCACAAACAGTAATTTCTCCGCATTGCAAGGTGCAATTCTGAAATTTTTTGCTTTTTCCTGCTCCTCTTAGCATGATAAAGAACATTCAAAGAGAGTGAGATGCCAGCTCCTTTCATTCAGTCAGTAGCTTCAATCATTTCTGGACGTTTTTCAATGGCAAAAATCATTGAATATTGTAAATGCACAAACAGTAATTTCTCCGCATTGCAAGGTGCAATTCTGAAATTTTTTGCTTTTTCCTGCTCCTCTTAGCATGATAAAGAAGATTCAAAGAGAGTGAGATGCCAGCTCCTTTCATTCAGTCAGTAGCTTCAATCATTTCTGGTATATGAATAACATGATGTTTTTCAATGGCAAAAATCAATGAATATTGTAAATGCACAAACAGTAATTTCTCCGCATTGCAAGGTGCAATTCTGAAATTTTTTGCTTTTTCCTGCTCCTCTTAGCATGATAAACAAGATTCAAAGAGAGTGAGATGCCAGCTCCTTTCATTCAGTCAGTAGCTTCAATCATTTCTGGACGTTTTTCAATGGCAAAAATCAATGAATATTGTAAATGCACAAACAGTAATTTCTCCGCATTGCAAGGTGCAATTCTGAAATTTTTTGCTTTTTTCTGCTCCTCTTAGCATGATAAAGAAGATTCAAAGAGAGTGAGATGCCAGCTCCTTTCATTCAGTCAGTAGCTTCAAACATTTCTGGACGTTTTTCAATGGCAAAAATCAATGAATATTGTAAATGCACAAACAGTAATTTCTCCGCATTGCAAGGTGCAATTCTGAAATTTTTTGCTTTTTCCTGCTCCTCTTAGCAAGATAAACAAGATTCAAAGAGAGTGAGATGCCAGCTCCTTTCATTCAGTCAGTAGCTTCAATCATTTCTGGACGTTTTTCAATGGCAAAAATCAATGAATATTGTAAATGCACAAACAGTAATTTCTCCGCATTGCAAGGTGCAATTCTGAAATTTTTTGCTTTTTCCTGCTCCTCTTAGCATGATAAAGAAGATTCAAAGAGAGTGAGATGCCAGCTCCTTTCATTCAGTCAGTAGCTTCAATCATTTCTGGACGTTTTTCAATGGCAAAAATCAATGAATATTGTAAATGCACAAACAGTAATTTCTCCGCATTGCAAGGTGCAATTCTGAAATTTTTTGCTTTTTCCTGCTCCTCTTAGCATGATAAAGAAGATTCAAAGAGAGTGAGATGCCAGCTCCTTTCATTCAGTCAGTAGCTTCAATCATTTCTGGACGTTTTTCAATGGCAAAAATCAATGAATATTGTAAATGCACAAACAGTAATTTCTCCGCATTGCAAGGTGCAATTCTGAAATTTTTTGCTTTTTCCTGCTCCTCTTAGCATGATAAAGAAGATTCAAAGAGAGTGAGATGCCAGCTCCTTTCATTCAGTCAGTAGCTTCAAACATTTCTGGTATATGAATAACATGATGTTTTTCAATGGCAAAAATCAATGAATATTGTAAATGCACAAACAGTAATTTCTCCGCATTGCAAGGTGCAATTCTGAAATTTTTTGCTTTTTCCTGCTCCTCTAAGCAATATAAAGAAGATTCAAAGAGAGTGAGATGCCAGCTCCTTTCATTCAGTCAGTAGCTTTAATCATTTCTGGACGTTTTTCAATGGCAAAAATCAATGAATATTGTAAATGCACAAACAGTAATTTCTCCGCATTGCAAGGTGCAATTCTGAAATTTTTTGCTTTTTCCTGCTCCTCTTTGCATGATAAACAAGATTCAAAGAGAATGAGATGCCAGCTCCTTTCATTCAGTCAGTAGCTTCAATCATTTCTAGACGTTTTTCAATGGCAAAAATCAATGAATATTGTAAATGCACAAACAGTAATTTCTCCGCATTGCAAGGTGCAATTCTGAAATTTTTTGCTTTTTCCTGCTCCTCTTAGCATGATAAAGAAGATTCAAAGAGAGTGAGATGCCAGCTCCTTTCATTCAGTCAGTAGCTTCAAACATTTCTGGTATATGAATAACATGATGTTTTTCAATGGCAAAAATCAATGAATATTGTAAATGCACAAACAGTAATTTCTCCGCATTGCAAGGTGCAATTCTGAAATTTTTTGCTTTTTCCTGCTCCTCTTAGCATGATAAAGAAGATTCAAAGAGAGTGAGATGCCAGCTCCTTTCATTCAGTCAGTAGCTTCAATCATTTCTGGACGTTTTTCAATGGCAAAAATCAATGAATATTGTAAATGCACAAACAGTAATTTCTCCGCATTGCAAGGTGCAATTCTGAATTTTTTTGCTTTTTCCTGCTCCTCTTAGCATGATAAAGAAGATTCAAAGAGAGTGAGATGCCAGCTCCTTTCATTCAGTCAGTAGCTTCAAACATTTCTGGTATATGAATAACATGATGTTTTTCAATGGCAAAAATCAATGAATATTGTAAATGCACAAACAGTAATTTCTCCGCATTGCAAGGTGCAATTTTGAAATTTTTTGCTTTTTCCTGCTCCTCTTAGCATGATAAAGAAGATTCAAAGAGAGTGAGATGCCAGCTCCTTTCATTCAGTCAGTAGCTTCAATCATTTCTGGACGTTTTTCAATGGCAAAAATCAATGAATATTGTAAATGCACAAACAGTAATTTCTCCGCATTGCAAGGTGCAATTCTGAAATTTTTTGCTTTTTCCTGCTCCTCTTAGCATGATAAACAAGATTCAAAGAGAGTGAGATGCCAGCTCCTTTCATTCAGTCAGTAGCTTCAATCATTTCTGGATGTTTTTCAATGGCAAAAATCAATGAATATTGTAAATGCACAAACAGTAATTTCTCCGCATTGCAAGGTGCAATTCTGAAATTTTTTGCTTTTTTCTGCTCCTCTTAGCATGATAAAGAAGATTCAAAGAGAGTGAGATGCCAGCTCCTTTCATTCAGTCAGTAGCTTCAAACATTTCTGGTATATGAATAACATGATGTTTTTCAATGGCAAAAATCAATGAATATTGTAAATGCACAAACAGTAATTTCTCCGCATTGCAAGGTGCAATTCTGAAATTTTTTGCTTTTTCCTGCTCCTCTTAGCATGATAAAGAAGATTCAAAGAGAGTGAGATGCCAGCTCCTTTCATTCAGTCAGTAGCTTCAAACATTTCTGGTATATGAATAACATGATGTTTTTCAATGGCAAAAATCAATGAATATTGTAAATGCACAAACAGTAATTTCTCCGCATTGCAAGGTGCAATTCTGAAATTTTTTGCTTTTTCCTGCTCCTCTTAGCATGATAAAGAAGATTCAAAGAGAGAGATGCCAGCTCCTTTCATTCAGTCAGTAGCTTCAATCATTTCTGGACGTTTTTCAATGGCAAAAATCATTGAATATTGTAAATGCACAAACAGTAATTTCTCCGCATTGCAAGGTGCAATTCTGAAATTTTTTGCTTTTTCCTGCTCCTCTTAGCATGATAAAGAAGATTCAAAGAGAGTGAGATGCCAGCTCCTTTCATTCAGTCAGTAGCTTCAATCATTTCTGGTATATGAATAACATGATGTTTTTCAATGGCAAAAATCAATGAATATTGTAAATGCACAAACAGTAATTTCTCCGCATTGCAAGGTGCAATTCTGAAATTTTTTGCTTTTTCCTGCTCCTCTAAGCATGATAAAGAAGATTCAAAGATAGTGAGATGCCAGCTCCTTTCATTCAGTCAGTAGCTTCAATCATTTCTGGACGTTTTTCAATGGCAAAAATCAATGAATATTGTAAATGCACAAACAGTAATTTCTCCGCATTGCAAGGTGCAATTCTGAAATTTTTTGCTTTTTCCTGCTCCTCTTAGCATGATAAACAAGATTCAAAGAGAGTGAGATGCCAGCTCCTTTCATTCAGTCAGTAGCTTCAATCATTTCTGGACGTTTTTCAATGGCAAAAATCAATGAATATTGTAAATGCACAAACAGTAATTTCTCCGCATTGCAAGGTGCAATTCTGAAATTTTTTGCTTTTTCCTGCTCCTCTTAGCATGATAAAGAAGATTCAAAGAGAGTGAGATGCCAGCTCCTTTCATTCAGTCAGTAGCTTCAAACATTTCTGGTATATGAATAACATGATGTTTTTCAATGGCAAAAATCACTGAATATTGTAAATGCACAAACAGTAATTTCTCCGCATTGCAAGGTGCAATTCTGAAATTTTTTGCTTTTTCCTGCTCCTCTTAGCATGATAAAGAAGATTCAAAGAGAGTGAGATGCCAGCTCCTTTCATTCAGTCAGTAGCTTCAATCATTTCTGGACGTTTTTCAATGGCAAAAATCAATGAATATTGTAAATGCACAAACAGTAATTTCTCCGCATTGCAAGGTGCAATTCTGAAATTTTTTGCTTTTTCCTGCTCCTCTTAGCATGATAAACAAGATTCAAAGAGAGTGAGATGCCAGCTCCTTTCATTCAGTCAGTAGCTTCAATCATTTCTGGACGTTTTTCAATGGCAAAAATCAATGAATATTGTAAATGCACAAACAGTAATTTCTCCGCATTGCAAGGTGCAATTCTGAATTTTTTTGCTTTTTCCTGCTCCTCTTAGCATGATAAAGAAGATTCAAAGAGAGTGAGATGCCAGCTCCTTTCATTCAGTCAGTAGCTTCAAACATTTCTGGTATATGAATAACATGATATTTTTCAATGGCAAAAATCAATGAATATTGTAAATGCACAAACAGTAATTTCTCCGCATTGAAAGGTGCAATTCTGAAATTTTTTGCTTTTTCCTGCTCCTCTTAGCATGATAAAGAAGATTCAAAGAGAGTGAGATGCCAGCTCCTTTCATTCAGTCAGTAGCTTCAATCATTTCTGGACGTTTTTCAATGGGAAAAATCAATGAATATTGTAAATGCACAAACAGTAATTTCTCCGCATTGCAAGGTGCAATTCTGAAATTTTTTGCTTTTTCCTGCTCCTCTTAGCATGATAAACAAGATTCAAACAGAGTGAGATGCCAGCTCCTTTCATTCAGTCAGTAGCTTCAATCATTTCTGGACGTTTTTCAATGGCAAAAATCAATGAATATTGTAAATGCACAAAGAGTAATTTCTCCGCATTGCAAGGTGCAATTCTGAAATTTTTTGCTTTTTTCTGCTCCTCTTAGCATGATAAAGAAGATTCAAAGAGAGTGAGATGCCAGCTCCTTTCATTCAGTCAGTAGCTTCAAACATTTCTGGTATATGAATAACATGATGTTTTTCAATGGCAAAAATCAATGAATATTGTAAATGCACAAACAGTAATTTCTCCGCATTGCAAGGTGCAATTCTGAAATTTTTTGCTTTTTCCTGCTCCTCTTAGCATGATAAACAAGATTCAAAGAGAGTGAGATGCCAGCTCCTTTCATTCAGTCAGTAGCTTCAATCATTTCTGGACGTTTTTCAATGGCAAAAATCAATGAATATTGTAAATGCACAAACAGTAATTTCTCCGCATTGCAAGGTGCAATTCTGAAATTTTTTGCTTTTTCCTGCTCCTCTTAGCATGATAAAGAAGATTCAAAGAGAGTGAGATGCCAGCTCCTTTCATTCAGTCAGTAGCTTCAAACATTTCTGGTATATGAATAACATGATATTTTTCAATGGCAAAAATCAATGAATATTGTAAATGCACAAACAGTAATTTCTCCGCATTGAAAGGTGCAATTCTGAAATTTTTTGCTTTTTCCTGCTCCTCTTAGCATGATAAAGAAGATTCAAAGAGAGTGAGATGCCAGCTCCTTTCATTCAGTCAGTAGCTTCAATCATTTCTGGACATTTTTCAATGGCAAAAATCAATGAATATTGTAAATGCACAAACAGTAATTTCTCCGCATTGCAAGGTGCAATTCTGAAATTTTTTGCTTTTTCCTGCTCCTCTTAGCATGATAAACAAGATTCAAACAGAGTGAGATGCCAGCTCCTTTCATTCAGTCAGTAGCTTCAATCATTTCTGGACGTTTTTCAATGGCAAAAATCAATGAATATTGTAAATGCACAAAGAGTAATTTCTCCGCATTGCAAGGTGCAATTCTGAAATTTTTTGCTTTTTTCTGCTCCTCTTAGCATGATAAAGAAGATTCAAAGAGAGTGAGATGCCAGCTCCTTTCATTCAGTCAGTAGCTTCAAACATTTCTGGTATATGAATAACATGATGTTTTTCAATGGCAAAAATCAATGAATATTGTAAATGCACAAACAGTAATTTCTCCGCATTGCAAGGTGCAATTCTGAAATTTTTTGCTTTTTCCTGCTCCTCTTAGCATGATAAACAAGATTCAAAGAGAGTGAGATGCCAGCTCCTTTCATTCAGTCAGTAGCTTCAATCATTTCTGGACGTTTTTCAATGGCAAAAATCAATGAATATTGTAAATGCACAAACAGTAATTTCTCCGCATTGCAAGGTGCAATTCTGAAATTTTTTGCTTTTTCCTGCTCCTCTTAGCATGATAAAGAAGATTCAAAGAGAGTGAGATGCCAGCTCCTTTCATTCAGTCAGTAGCTTCAAACATTTCTGGTATATGAATAACATGATATTTTTCAATGGCAAAAATCAATGAATATTGTAAATGCACAAACAGTAATTTCTCCGCATTGAAAGGTGCAATTCTGAAATTTTTTGCTTTTTCCTGCTCCTCTTAGCATGATAAAGAAGATTCAAAGAGAGTGAGATGCCAGCTCCTTTCATTCAGTCAGTAGCTTCAATCATTTCTGGACGTTTTTCAATGGCAAAAATCAATGAATATTGTAAATGCACAAACAGTAATTTCTCCGCATTGCAAGGTGCAATTCTGAAATTTTTTGCTTTTTCCTGCTCCTCTTAGCATGATAAACAAGATTCAAACAGAGTGAGATGCCAGCTCCTTTCATTCAGTCAGTAGCTTCAATCATTTCTGGACGTTTTTCAATGGCAAAAATCAATGAATATTGTAAATGCACAAACAGTAATTTCTCCGCATTGCAAGGTGCAATTCTGAAATTTTTTGCTTTTTTCTGCTCCTCTTAGCATGATAAAGAAGATTCAAAGAGAGTGAGATGCCAGCTCCTTTCATTCAGTCAGTAGCTTCAAACATTTCTGGTATATGAATAACATGATGTTTTTCAATGGCAAAAATCAATGAATATTGTAAATGCACAAACAGTAATTTCTCCGCATTGCAAGGTGCAATTCTGAAATTTTTTGCTTTTTCCTGCTCCTCTTAGCATGATAAAGAAGATTCAAAGAGAGTGAGATGCCAGCTCCTTTCATTCAGTCAGTAGCTTCAATCATTTCTGGAAGTTTTTCAATGGCAAAAATCAATGAATATTGTAAATGCACAAACAGTAATTTCTCCGCATTGCAAGGTGCAATTCTGAAATTTTTTGCTTTTTCCTGCTCCTCTTAGCAAGATAAACAAGATTCAAAGAGAGTGAGATGCCAGCTCCTTTCATTCAGTCAGTAGCTTCAATCATTTCTGGACGTTTTTCAATGGCAAAAATCAATGAATATTGTAAATGCACAAACAGTAATTTCTCCGCATTGCAAGGTGCAATTCTGAAATTTTTTGCTTTTTCCTGCTCCTCTTAGCATGATAAAGAAGATTCAAAGAGAGTGAGATGCCAGCTCCTTTCATTCAGTCAGTAGCTTCAATCATTTCTGGACGTTTTTCAATGGCAAAAATCAATGAATATTGTAAATGCACAAACAGTAATTTCTCCGCATTGCAAGGTGCAATTCTGAAATTTTTTGCTTTTTCCTGCTCCTCTTAGCAAGATAAACAAGATTCAAAGAGAGTGAGATGCCAGCTCCTTTCATTCAGTCAGTAGCTTCAATCATTTCTGGACGTTTTTCAATGGCAAAAATCAATGAATATTGTAAATGCACAAACAGTAATTTCTCCGCATTGCAAGGTGCAATTCTGAAATTTTTTGCTTTTTCCTGCTCCTCTTAGCATGATAAAGAAGATTCAAAGAGAGTGAGATGCCAGCTCCTTTCATTCAGTCAGTAGCTTCAAACATTTCTGGTATATGAATAACATGATGTTTTTCAATGGCAAAAATCAATGAATATTGTAAATGCACAAACAGTAATTTCTCCGCATTGCAAGGTGCAATTCTGAAATTTTTTGCTTTTTCCTGCTCCTCTTAGCATGATAAAGAAGATTCAAAGAGAGAGATGCCAGCTCCTTTCATTCAGTCAGTAGCTTCAATCATTTCTGGACGTTTTTCAATGGCAAAAATCATTGAATATTGTAAATGCACAAACAGTAATTTCTCCGCATTGCAAGGTGCAATTCTGAAATTTTTTGCTTTTTCCTGCTCCTCTTAGCATGATAAAGAAGATTCAAAGAGAGTGAGATGCCAGCTCCTTTCATTCAGTCAGTAGCTTCAATCATTTCTGGTATATGAATAACATGATGTTTTTCAATGGCAAAAATCAATGAATATTGTAAATGCACAAACAGTAATTTCTCCGCATTGCAAGGTGCAATTCTGAAATTTTTTGCTTTTTCCTGCTCCTCTAAGCATGATAAAGAAGATTCAAAGATAGTGAGATGCCAGCTCCTTTCATTCAGTCAGTAGCTTCAATCATTTCTGGACGTTTTTCAATGGCAAAAATCAATGAATATTGTAAATGCACAAACAGTAATTTCTCCGCATTGCAAGGTGCAATTCTGAAATTTTTTGCTTTTTCCTGCTCCTCTTAGCATGATAAACAAGATTCAAAGAGAGTGAGATGCCAGCTCCTTTCATTCAGTCAGTAGCTTCAATCATTTCTGGACGTTTTTCAATGGCAAAAATCAATGAATATTGTAAATGCACAAACAGTAATTTCTCCGCATTGCAAGGTGCAATTCTGAAATTTTTTGCTTTTTCCTGCTCCTCTTAGCATGATAAAGAAGATTCAAAGAGAGTGAGATGCCAGCTCCTTTCATTCAGTCAGTAGCTTCAAACATTTCTGGTATATGAATAACATGATGTTTTTCAATGGCAAAAATCACTGAATATTGTAAATGCACAAACAGTAATTTCTCCGCATTGCAAGGTGCAATTCTGAAATTTTTTGCTTTTTCCTGCTCCTCTTAGCATGATAAAGAAGATTCAAAGAGAGTGAGATGCCAGCTCCTTTCATTCAGTCAGTAGCTTCAATCATTTCTGGACGTTTTTCAATGGCAAAAATCAATGAATATTGTAAATGCACAAACAGTAATTTCTCCGCATTGCATGGTGCAATTCTGAAATTTTTTGCTTTTTCCTGCTCCTCTTAGCATGATAAACAAGATTCAAAGAGAGTGAGATGCCAGCTCCTTTCATTCAGTCAGTAGCTTCAATCATTTCTGGACGTTTTTCAATGGCAAAAATCAATGAATATTGTAAATGCACAAACAGTAATTTCTCCGCATTGCAAGGTGCAATTCTGAATTTTTTTGCTTTTTCCTGCTCCTCTTAGCATGATAAAGAAGATTCAAAGAGAGTGAGATGCCAGCTCCTTTCATTCAGTCAGTAGCTTCAAACATTTCTGGTATATGAATAACATGATATTTTTCAATGGCAAAAATCAATGAATATTGTAAATGCACAAACAGTAATTTCTCCGCATTGAAAGGTGCAATTCTGAAATTTTTTGCTTTTTCCTGCTCCTCTTAGCATGATAAAGAAGATTCAAAGAGAGTGAGATGCCAGCTCCTTTCATTCAGTCAGTAGCTTCAATCATTTCTGGACGTTTTTCAATGGGAAAAATCAATGAATATTGTAAATGCACAAACAGTAATTTCTCCGCATTGCAAGGTGCAATTCTGAAATTTTTTGCTTTTTCCTGCTCCTCTTAGCATGATAAACAAGATTCAAACAGAGTGAGATGCCAGCTCCTTTCATTCAGTCAGTAGCTTCAATCATTTCTGGACGTTTTTCAATGGCAAAAATCAATGAATATTGTAAATGCACAAAGAGTAATTTCTCCGCATTGCAAGGTGCAATTCTGAAATTTTTTGCTTTTTTCTGCTCCTCTTAGCATGATAAAGAAGATTCAAAGAGAGTGAGATGCCAGCTCCTTTCATTCAGTCAGTAGCTTCAAACATTTCTGGTATATGAATAACATGATGTTTTTCAATGGCAAAAATCAATGAATATTGTAAATGCACAAACAGTAATTTCTCCGCATTGCAAGGTGCAATTCTGAAATTTTTTGCTTTTTCCTGCTCCTCTTAGCATGATAAACAAGATTCAAAGAGAGTGAGATGCCAGCTCCTTTCATTCAGTCAGTAGCTTCAATCATTTCTGGACGTTTTTCAATGGCAAAAATCAATGAATATTGTAAATGCACAAACAGTAATTTCTCCGCATTGCAAGGTGCAATTCTGAAATTTTTTGCTTTTTCCTGCTCCTCTTAGCATGATAAAGAAGATTCAAAGAGAGTGAGATGCCAGCTCCTTTCATTCAGTCAGTAGCTTCAAACATTTCTGGTATATGAATAACATGATATTTTTCAATGGCAAAAATCAATGAATATTGTAAATGCACAAACAGTAATTTCTCCGCATTGAAAGGTGCAATTCTGAAATTTTTTGCTTTTTCCTGCTCCTCTTAGCATGATAAAGAAGATTCAAAGAGAGTGAGATGCCAGCTCCTTTCATTCAGTCAGTAGCTTCAATCATTTCTGGACATTTTTCAATGGCAAAAATCAATGAATATTGTAAATGCACAAACAGTAATTTCTCCGCATTGCAAGGTGCAATTCTGAAATTTTTTGCTTTTTCCTGCTCCTCTTAGCATGATAAACAAGATTCAAACAGAGTGAGATGCCAGCTCCTTTCATTCAGTCAGTAGCTTCAATCATTTCTGGACGTTTTTCAATGGCAAAAATCAATGAATATTGTAAATGCACAAAGAGTAATTTCTCCGCATTGCAAGGTGCAATTCTGAAATTTTTTGCTTTTTTCTGCTCCTCTTAGCATGATAAAGAAGATTCAAAGAGAGTGAGATGCCAGCTCCTTTCATTCAGTCAGTAGCTTCAAACATTTCTGGTATATGAATAACATGATGTTTTTCAATGGCAAAAATCAATGAATATTGTAAATGCACAAACAGTAATTTCTCCGCATTGCAAGGTGCAATTCTGAAATTTTTTGCTTTTTCCTGCTCCTCTTAGCATGATAAACAAGATTCAAAGAGAGTGAGATGCCAGCTCCTTTCATTCAGTCAGTAGCTTCAATCATTTCTGGACGTTTTTCAATGGCAAAAATCAATGAATATTGTAAATGCACAAACAGTAATTTCTCCGCATTGCAAGGTGCAATTCTGAAATTTTTTGCTTTTTCCTGCTCCTCTTAGCATGATAAAGAAGATTCAAAGAGAGTGAGATGCCAGCTCCTTTCATTCAGTCAGTAGCTTCAAACATTTCTGGTATATGAATAACATGATATTTTTCAATGGCAAAAATCAATGAATATTGTAAATGCACAAACAGTAATTTCTCCGCATTGAAAGGTGCAATTCTGAAATTTTTTGCTTTTTCCTGCTCCTCTTAGCATGATAAAGAAGATTCAAAGAGAGTGAGATGCCAGCTCCTTTCATTCAGTCAGTAGCTTCAATCATTTCTGGACGTTTTTCAATGGCAAAAATCAATGAATATTGTAAATGCACAAACAGTAATTTCTCCGCATTGCAAGGTGCAATTCTGAAATTTTTTGCTTTTTCCTGCTCCTCTTAGCATGATAAACAAGATTCAAACAGAGTGAGATGCCAGCTCCTTTCATTCAGTCAGTAGCTTCAATCATTTCTGGACGTTTTTCAATGGCAAAAATCAATGAATATTGTAAATGCACAAACAGTAATTTCTCCGCATTGCAAGGTGCAATTCTGAAATTTTTTGCTTTTTTCTGCTCCTCTTAGCATGATAAAGAAGATTCAAAGAGAGTGAGATGCCAGCTCCTTTCATTCAGTCAGTAGCTTCAAACATTTCTGGTATATGAATAACATGATGTTTTTCAATGGCAAAAATCAATGAATATTGTAAATGCACAAACAGTAATTTCTCCGCATTGCAAGGTGCAATTCTGAAATTTTTTGCTTTTTCCTGCTCCTCTTAGCATGATAAAGAAGATTCAAAGAGAGTGAGATGCCAGCTCCTTTCATTCAGTCAGTAGCTTCAATCATTTCTGGAAGTTTTTCAATGGCAAAAATCAATGAATATTGTAAATGCACAAACAGTAATTTCTCCGCATTGCAAGGTGCAATTCTGAAATTTTTTGCTTTTTCCTGCTCCTCTTAGCAAGATAAACAAGATTCAAAGAGAGTGAGATGCCAGCTCCTTTCATTCAGTCAGTAGCTTCAATCATTTCTGGACGTTTTTCAATGGCAAAAATCAATGAATATTGTAAATGCACAAACAGTAATTTCTCCGCATTGCAAGGTGCAATTCTGAAATTTTTTGCTTTTTCCTGCTCCTCTTAGCATGATAAAGAAGATTCAAAGAGAGTGAGATGCCAGCTCCTTTCATTCAGTCAGTAGCTTCAATCATTTCTGGACGTTTTTCAATGGCAAAAATCAATGAATATTGTAAATGCACAAACAGTAATTTCTCCGCATTGCAAGGTGCAATTCTGAAATTTTTTGCTTTTTCCTGCTCCTCTTAGCAAGATAAACAAGATTCAAAGAGAGTGAGATGCCAGCTCCTTTCATTCAGTCAGTAGCTTCAATCATTTCTGGACGTTTTTCAATGGCAAAAATCAATGAATATTGTAAATGCACAAACAGTAATTTCTCCGCATTGCAAGGTGCAATTCTGAAATTTTTTGCTTTTTCCTGCTCCTCTTAGCATGATAAAGAAGATTCAAAGAGAGTGAGATGCCAGCTCCTTTCATTCAGTCAGTAGCTTCAAACATTTCTGGTATATGAATAACATGATGTTTTTCAATGGCAAAAATCAATGAATATTGTAAATGCACAAACAGTAATTTCTCCGCATTGCAAGGTGCAATTTTGAAATTTTTTGCTTTTTCCTGCTCCTCTTAGCATGATAAAGAAGATTCAAAGAGAGTGAGATGCCAGCTCCTTTCATTCAGTCAGTAGCTTCAATCATTTCTGGACGTTTTTCAATGGCAAAAATCAATGAATATTGTAAATGCACAAACAGTAATTTCTCCGCATTGCAAGGTGCAATTCTGAAATTTTTTGCTTTTTCCTGCTCCTCTTAGCATGTTAAACAAGATTCAAAGAGAGTGAGATGCCAGCTCCTTTCATTCAGTCAGTAGCTTCAATCATTTCTGGACGTTTTTCAATGGCAAAAATCAATGAATATTGTAAATGCACAAACAGTAATTTCTCCGCATTGCAAGGTGCAATTCTGAAATTTTTTGCTTTTTCCTGCTCCTCTTAGCAAGATAAACAAGATTCAAAGAGAGTGAGATGCCAGCTCCTTTCATTCAGTCAGTAGCTTCAATCATTTCTGGACGTTTTTCAATGGCAAAAATCAATGAATATTGTAAATGCACAAACAGTAATTTCTCCGCATTGCAAGGTGCAATTCTGAAATTTTTTGCTTTTTCCTGCTCCTCTTAGCATGATAAAGAAGATTCAAAGAGAGTGAGATGCCAGCTCCTTTCATTCAGTCAGTAGCTTCAAACATTTCTGGTATATGAATAACATGATGTTTTTCAATGGCAAAAATCAATGAATATTGTAAATGCACAAACAGTAATTTCTCCGCATTGCAAGGTGCAATTTTGAAATTTTTTGCTTTTTCCTGCTCCTCTTAGCATGATAAAGAAGATTCAAAGAGAGTGAGATGCCAGCTCCTTTCATTCAGTCAGTAGCTTCAATCATTTCTGGACGTTTTTCAATGGCAAAAATCAATGAATATTGTAAATGCACAAACAGTAATTTCTCCGCATTGCAAGGTGCAATTCTGAAATTTTTTGCTTTTTCCTGCTCCTCTTAGCATGATAAACAAGATTCAAAGAGAGTGAGATGCCAGCTCCTTTCATTCAGTCAGTAGCTTCAATCATTTCTGGATGTTTTTCAATGGCAAAAATCAATGAATATTGTAAATGCACAAACAGTAATTTCTCCGCATTGCAAGGTGCAATTCTGAAATTTTTTGCTTTTTCCTGCTCCTCTTAGCATGATAAAGAAGATTCAAAGAGAGTGAGATTGGTTCATATCTGGACAATCTTTTAAAGACGATTGACAGAAATATGAAACTGGGCTTCGAGAAACAGGTAGACACCATGAAATCTACTTTGGAAGCTTTTGGTCTTAAATTGGAGGAAAATACTAAAAGACTTGAAACGGTGGAGGGAAGGGTAGAGTCTGTCTCTTCTGATAATCTAGAAATTAAATCTGAGCTTAAAAGACTCAGACTAAAAGTTGCGGATTTGGAGGATAGAAGTAGAAGAAATAACTTGAAGATTAGAGGCATATCTGAGGATGTTTCTCCCTCAGATATTTCGGCTTTTGTCAAAGACTTATTTCACAAGACAATCCCATCCCTTTCTGAGCAGGATCTTATCATTGATAGGGCCCATCGCTTATTTCGTCCGACCTCCATCTCCTCGGATCTTCCTAGGGATGTAATAGCTAGGTTACATTTTTTCTCGACCAAAGAGAGAATCTTGAACTATATTAGGGAAAACAGGACTTTTCCAGAGCCTTTCTCGCACCTAAAAATCTTCTCAGATTTTTCCAAAGAAACCATGGATACGAGAAGGTCATACAAATTGACCACAGATAGACTGAGGGATATGAATATCCCGTATAGGTGGGGCTTTCCAGTAAAGTTGCTGATTTTCTTTAACGGGAAAACATTTACTCTTACAGATCCTGAGGAAGGCCCTAAATTTTTTGATTTTATAAAAGACATTCCCTACAAAGTTACAAAGGCACCCCACCGCTGAAATGAGAAACACTACTCCCTCGGGAGCCCTCTTTAAAAATAAACTCATTCTATCACCTCACCTAACATGCTATAATAAATTTATCATTCTTCTTTACATTTGGCCTTCATGGTTTGTCCACATTATTTTTCCCCCCAATCTGAGGGAGAACCTTTACGGTGAAGGTTCCCTCAGGAGATTTTTTGATTCGTTTTTTCTTTTTTCTTTGAATACTTGGTTACTGTTATTACTATCTTTGAATTAATATTAGAGATATTGTATTCCAGCTTTGATTGTCGGTTGATTTTTATTTCTTGGGAATTTGTTGGACCAACTGACCCCTCTCCCTTTGGTTTACTTTGATTACCAATTTACCTATGCCTATCAAGATCATCACCTATAATGTAAGAGGCCTAAACAGTCCCAATAAGAGATTCTCCCTTTGGAAGGAATTGGGTCATCTTGGTGCTGATGTTGCGTGTCTTCAGGAGACAAGGTTTGCCGAGGGGAAACACCCTACCTTCACCCACAAACGCTACCCTCATATATTTGAATCCACTAGCGACCGGAAAAAAGCCGGTGTAGCTACAGTGATTAGAGATTCTGTCCCATTTGAGTTTTTAGATCAGCATAGAGATGTCAATGGAAGGTTCCATATATTGCTCTGTAAACTGAATAATCATGAGTGCACTGTTGTTAATTTATACGCCCCAAATAAAAAGCAAATACCCTTTTTGAACAAGGTTTTTAGAAAGGTTGAAGAGGTTAGGAGAGGCGAATTGATTTTTTTAGGAGACTTCAACATGGTCCCGGACGGGCATATGGACTCTTCCTCCCCCAGCCGTCACCTATACCCGACGTTAAATAATTGGCTTTATAAAAATGAACTATTTGATACATTTAGATGTCTGCAAACTACCTCCAAAGAATTCTCCCACTTTTCGGATGCGCACCAAACGGCCTCTAGAATTGACTTAATAATAACTGATGTCTTTTCTTTACCCAAATTCTCTAACGTATCTATAGGCCTTAGGTCTCTATCAGATCATGCCCCTACGTCATGTGAAATTCATATTGGTCCTCTTATTAAAAATGGATTTCTTTGGAAATGTAGATCTTCACTTATTCATAACCCCAAGAACAAAAAAATTATTGAAAAAGCTATTTCTGATTATTTTAGGGAGAACGATACCCCAGATTTATCTAATCCCTTCTCCAGTTGGTGCGCTCACAAGGCCGTCCTACGTGGTGTACTAATGCAGATATCCTCATCTGAAAAAAAAGAAAAAAGATCAAAAATTAATTCTCTTCAAAAACTGATTAGGGAAAAAGAATTAGAGCAAATTAATCTTCCTTCCCCTTCCCCAATAATTCAAAAAGAGCTCTCAAATTTAAGGGTAGAGCTAAAATCAGAAATTTCTTCCTCCTATGATGCAATTATTCGGAAATCAAAATTTAATTACTATGCGGCTCTAAATAAACCTACCCGCTTTATGGCCCGCCTAGTCAAATGTAAAAGAGCAATTAATAGAATAGATAAAATAAAAAACAATAGTGGAATAACGTTTTGCCACCCTAAAGATATAGTGAACCAGTTTGCAAATTTTTACAAAAAACTCTACAACATCAAAACTGATCCTCTAATTTCCCATCCTCACCCAGATGCAATCAACAAATTTTTATCCTCCATTAACCTACCGAAATTGAGCCCTCTGGATCACGAGTCATTGAATAAGCCTTTTTCTAACCTTGAAATTATTAACACAATAAAGCAACTTAAAGATTTCAAGGCTCCGGGTCCAGATGGGTTCATCAATGAGTATTATAAAACTTTTTGTGACCTACTTTCTTCCCCTCTCACGAAAATTTTCAATCATGCTTCCTCAATAAGCTCCTTCCCCTCAGAAATGCTGGAAGCCACCATTACCCTAATACCCAAGTCTAAGGATGAGAGAGATAATGTTAAAAATTATAGGCCCATTTCGCTAATTAACACTGATATTAAGATATATTCGAAAATTCTGGCCAATCGTTTATCGACTATTCTCCCATCTCTCATCAACGACGATCAGATTGGCTTCGTTGGTGGGAGGCAAGCAACTGATGGCTCTAGAAGACTTCTGAATATTATTAAGGTGATAAATACGGCGAAACTCCCAACTTCATTGCTTGCTTTAGACGCTGAAAAAGCTTTCGACAGGTTAAATTGGCTATACCTTAAACTCACCCTTATTAAATTCGGTTTTGATAACAAATTTCTCTCTTCAATTATGGCCCTCTATTCTAACCCCCAAGCAAAAATTTATGTTAACAATTATCTCTCAAATCCAATCCCTATCACAAATGGTACTAGACAGGGTTGCCCACTTTCCCCCCTTCTCTTTGTCCTGGCTATGGAGCCTTTGGCACAGAGGATTAGAGAAAACACTGACATTAGGGGGATTTCTACCCCATCTCGAGAATTTAAAATTGGCCTCTTTGCAGATGATGTTATGCTTTCCTTGTTGGACCCAGTAAATTCGGTTGCGGAAGTTTCGAAGGTTCTAGAACTATTCTCTCAGATTTCTTATTTTAAGATCAATAATGAGAAGTCTAAACTTTTAAACATTAATCTGGACCGCCAGACGAGAGAGGTTTTACACTCGAGATTTTCCTTCGGTTTGGCTAAACGCAATCTGACTTATTTGGGGATCAGTATTGGTAAAACTATTAACTCAACAATTTCTGACAACCTGGTTCTGATTGAGGATATCGTCCGTGGAGATTTGATGGAATTTTTGAAAAGAGATTTGTCATGGTGGGGTAGAGTCCTCTTTATTAAGATGTTTGTTCTACCCAAAATCTTGTATTTTTTCCGCAACTTACCTTTAACTATTTCTCACATCTTTATTCAAAAAATTCAAAATCAGATTAATTCCTATGTCTGGGATAATAAACGTGCGAGGATATCTGCAGATATATTGTACAAGAATAAGTGCAACGGAGGTCTGAGCCACCCTAATATTTCCGCTTACTATTTGGCAAACCTCATCAAACAGAGCAGTAATTGGTTTAATTCTGACAGTCCCCCAGCTTGGATGACTCTAGAGACCTTCTTAAATAATGGCTCTTCTCCCCGTGAATTGTTACTTAGGCATCTCTTTAAACAGTGCACTCATGATTCTTCCCATCCTATTTTCCAGGCGATTATTGACGCCTGGAAAAAAATCGCCAAAAGAAAGAAAAAGAGTCCCCTAAGAGATTCTGATATGGATAAGTTTTCTTTTGTCAAAAATTTTCCAATTGGTTTTGTTGCTGATCTGTATAACTCTTCCATTCCAGATCAGTGGGACAATAAAGGGTTAAGGAAAATTGGAGACTTCTATGAAGCTTCTGCCTTTATTCCTTTCCAAACTCTTAAAAAAAGATTCAACTTACCTTCCTCTGATTTCTTTTTATACTCTCATTTAAAGAGCATTATTCTGGAATTTATTTCTGGTAAACTTATTGTTTCTGAAACCTCGGTGAACCTGTTAAGCAACCCATCCCACAAAATTTTTTGGAGCCTGAGACACATATATAACAGCTTCAATAATGATCTTTCCTTCCAAAAACACCTCTACATGATACACTGGGAAAAAGATCTAAAACTCAATTTCCAATCCGATCAATGGGAGAGTGCTGTTCTTTTTTCTCAAGCCTCTAATATATCTATGCCCTTACAAGAGGCTTACTTCAAAATTCTAACCAGATGGTATTACACTCCAATCAGGCTTCACCATATAAAGCCCAGCAACTCTCCCCTTTGTTGGAGGGAGTGCGGCCTTAGGGGAGATCTTTTACATCTCTTTTGGAGCTGCCCTAAAATCCGGAATCTATGGGCTCAGATCTCTTCTTTGGTAGATGACCTTTTAGGCAGACCTGTAGTATTGACCCCTCAAATGGCTTTACTATCCTTAGATCTCGAACCATATAAGTCGTTTGAAAGATCTTTGGTGATTCACTTATTTTCAGTGTGTAAGAACGCATTGGCTTTTTATTGGAGAAAGTCACATGTCCCCACTTTGGAGGACTTAGTTGATAAGATGAATCTCCATAGAATATTTGAACTCAGATTTGCCCTTATCAACAATAATTTACTTAAATTTTCTAGGAAGTGGGATATTTGGCTCACTAAATTCCCTCAACCCTCTCATAACGCTGGAACATCTTAATGTGTGTCGTGTTTAGCTCATTAATATGTTTAGTTTTTGCTAATGATAGTAATGTGTGTTTAAAGTGTTCAAATTTCTGTATTATCGTATATACTATTTGACGAACAAATTTCTCCCATCTCTCCTGATTATCCATTCCCGTTTGTTCCCTTTCCCTTTCCCTTCCCTCAGAATTTTTCCCTTATTATGAATATTCTTTTGTCACTACTTTTATGCTACGTGTGTTATTCCCCTGTTAAATTGTTTATTAAAAATAAAAAAATATGGTAAAACAAAGAGAGTGAGATGCCAGCTCCTTTCATTCAGTCAGTAGCTTCAAACATTTCTGGTATATGAATAACATGATATTTTTCAATGGCAAATATCAATGAATATTGTAAATGCACAAACAGTAATTTCTCCGCATTGAAAGGTGCAATTCTGAAATTTTTTGCTTTTTCCTGCTCCTCTTAGCATGATAAAGAAGATTCAAAGAGAGTGAGATGCCAGCTCCTTTCATTCAGTCAGTAGCTTCAATCATTTCTGGACGTTTTTCAATGGCAAAAATCAATGAATATTGTAAATGCACAAACAGTAATTTCTCCGCATTGCAAGGTGCAATTCTGAAATTTTTTGCTTTTTCCTGCTCCTCTTAGCATGATAAACAAGATTCAAACAGAGTGAGATGCCAGCTCCTTTCATTCAGTCAGTAGCTTCAATCATTTCTGGACGTTTTTCAATGGCAAAAATCAATGAATATTGTAAATGCACAAACAGTAATTTCTCCGCATTGCAAGGTGCAATTCTGAAATTTTTTGCTTTTTTCTGCTCCTCTTAGCATGATAAAGAAGATTCAAAGAGAGTGAGATGCCAGCTCCTTTCATTCAGTCAGTAGCTTCAAACATTTCTGGTATATGAATAACATGATGTTTTTCAATGGCAAAAATCAATGAATATTGTAAATGCACAAACAGTAATTTCTCCGCATTGCAAGGTGCAATTCTGAAATTTTTTGCTTTTTCCTGCTCCTCTTAGCATGATAAAGAAGATTCAAAGAGAGTGAGATGCCAGCTCCTTTCATTCAGTCAGTAGCTTCAATCATTTCTGGACGTTTTTCAATGGCAAAAATCAATGAATATTGTAAATGCACAAACAGTAATTTCTCCGCATTGCAAGGTGCAATTCTGAAATTTTTTGCTTTTTCCTGCTCCTCTTAGCAAGATAAACAAGATTCAAAGAGAGTGAGATGCCAGCTCCTTTCATTCAGTCAGTAGCTTCAATCATTTCTTGACGTTTTTCAATGGCAAAAATCAATGAATATTGTAAATGCACAAAGAGTAATTTCTCCGCATTGCAAGGTGCAATTCTGAAATTTTTTGCTTTTTTCTGCTCCTCTTAGCATGATAAAGAAGATTCAAAGAGAGTGAGATGCCAGCTCCTTTCATTCAGTCAGTAGCTTCAAACATTTCTGGTATATGAATAACATGATGTTTTTCAATGGCAAAAATCAATGAATATTGTAAATGCACAAACAGTAATTTCTCCGCATTGCAAGGTGCAATTCTGAAATTTTTTGCTTTTTCCTGCTCCTCTTAGCATGATAAACAAGATTCAAAGAGAGTGAGATGCCAGCTCCTTTCATTCAGTCAGTAGCTTCAATCATTTCTGGACGTTTTTCAATGGCAAAAATCAATGAATATTGTAAATGCACAAACAGTAATTTCTCCGCATTGCAAGGTGCAATTCTGAAATTTTTTACTTTTTCCTGCTCCTCTTAGCATGATAAAGAAGATTCAAAGAGAGTGAGATGCCAGCTCCTTTCATTCAGTCAGTAGCTTCAAACATTTCTGGTATATGAATAACATGATATTTTTCAATGGCAAAAATCAATGAATATTGTAAATGCACAAACAGTAATTTCTCCGCATTGAAAGGTGCAATTCTGAAATTTTTTGCTTTTTCCTGCTCCTCTTAGCATGATAAAGAAGATTCAAAGAGAGTGAGATGCCAGCTCCTTTCATTCAGTCAGTAGCTTCAATCATTTCTGGACGTTTTTCAATGGCAAAAATCAATGAATATTGTAAATGCACAAACAGTAATTTCTCCGCATTGCAAGGTGCAATTCTGAAATTTTTTGCTTTTTCCTGCTCCTCTTAGCATGATAAACAAGATTCAAACAGAGTGAGATGCCAGCTCCTTTCATTCAGTCAGTAGCTTCAATCATTTCTGGACGTTTTTCAATGGCAAAAATCAATGAATATTGTAAATGCACAAACAGTAATTTCTCCGCATTGCAAGGTGCAATTCTGAAATTTTTTGCTTTTTTCTGCTCCTCTTAGCATGATAAAGAAGATTCAAAGAGAGTGAGATGCCAGCTCCTTTCATTCAGTCAGTAGCTTCAAACATTTCTGGTATATGAATAACATGATGTTTTTCAATGGCAAAAATCAATGAATATTGTAAATGCACAAACAGTAATTTCTCCGCATTGCAAGGTGCAATTCTGAAATTTTTTGCTTTTTCCTGCTCCTCTTAGCATGATAAAGAAGATTCAAAGAGAGTGAGATGCCAGCTCCTTTCATTCAGTCAGTAGCTTCAATCATTTCTGGACGTTTTTCAATGGCAAAAATCAATGAATATTGTAAATGCACAAACAGTAATTTCTCCGCATTGCAAGGTGCAATTCTGAAATTTTTTGCTTTTTCCTGCTCCTCTTAGCAAGATAAACAAGATTCAAAGAGAGTGAGATGCCAGCTCCTTTCATTCAGTCAGTAGCTTCAATCATTTCTGGACGTTTTTCAATGGCAAAAATCAATGAATATTGTAAATGCACAAACAGTAATTTCTCCGCATTGCAAGGTGCAATTCTGAAATTTTTTGCTTTTTCCTGCTCCTCTTAGCATGATAAAGAAGATTCAAAGAGAGTGAGATGCCAGCTCCTTTCATTCAGTCAGTAGCTTCAATCATTTCTGGACGTTTTTCAATGGCAAAAATCAATGAATATTGTAAATGCACAAACAGTAATTTCTCCGCATTGCAAGGTGCAATTCTGAAATTTTTTGCTTTTTCCTGCTCCTCTTAGCAAGATAAACAAGATTCAAAGAGAGTGAGATGCCAGCTCCTTTCATTCAGTCAGTAGCTTCAATCATTTCTGGACGTTTTTCAATGGCAAAAATCAATGAATATTGTAAATGCACAAACAGTAATTTCTCCGCATTGCAAGGTGCAATTCTGAAATTTTTTGCTTTTTCCTGCTCCTCTTAGCATGATAAAGAAGATTCAAAGAGAGTGAGATGCCAGCTCCTTTCATTCAGTCAGTAGCTTCAAACATTTCTGGTATATGAATAACATGATGTTTTTCAATGGCAAAAATCAATGAATATTGTAAATGCACAAACAGTAATTTCTCCGCATTGCAAGGTGCAATTTTGAAATTTTTTGCTTTTTCCTGCTCCTCTTAGCATGATAAAGAAGATTCAAAGAGAGTGAGATGCCAGCTCCTTTCATTCAGTCAGTAGCTTCAATCATTTCTGGACGTTTTTCAATGGCAAAAATCAATGAATATTGTAAATGCACAAACAGTAATTTCTCCGCATTGCAAGGTGCAATTCTGAAATTTTTTGCTTTTTCCTGCTCCTCTTAGCATGATAAACAAGATTCAAAGAGAATGAGATGCCAGCTCCTTTCATTCAGTCAGTAGCTTCAATCATTTCTGGACGTTTTTCAATGGCAAAAATCAATGAATATTGTAAATGCACAAACAGTAATTTCTCCGCATTGCAAGGTGCAATTCTGAAATTTTTTGCTTTTTCCTGCTCCTCTTAGCATGATAAAGAAGATTCAAAGAGAGTGAGATGCCAGATCGTTTCATTCAGTCAGTAGCTTCAATCATTTCTGGATGTTTTTCAATGGCAAAAATCAATGAATATTGTAAATGCACAAACAGTAATTTCTCCGCATTGCAAGGTGCAATTCTGAAATTTTTTGCTTTTTCCTGCTCCTCTTAGCATGATAAAGAAGATTCAAAGAGAGTGAGATGCCAGCTCCTTTCATTCAGTCAGTAGCTTCAAACATTTCTGGTATATGAATAACATGATATTTTTCAATGGCAAAAATCAATGAATATTGTAAATGCACAAACAGTAATTTCTCCACATTGAAAGGTGCAATTCTGAAATTTTTTGCTTTTTCCTGCTCCTCTTAGCATGATAAAGAAGATTCAAAGAGAGTGAGATGCCAGCTCCTTTCATTCAGTCAGTAGCTTCAATCATTTCTGGACGTTTTTCAATGGCAAAAATCAATGAATATTGTAAATGCACAAACAGTAATTTCTCCGCATTGCAAGGTGCAATTCTGAAATTTTTTGCTTTTTCCTGCTCCTCTTAGCATGATAAACAAGATTCAAACAGAGTGAGATGCCAGCTCCTTTCATTCAGTCAGTAGCTTCAATCATTTCTGGACGTTTTTCAATGGCAAAAATCAATGAATATTGTAAATGCACAAACAGTAATTTCTCCGCATTGCAAGGTGCAATTCTGAAATTTTTTGCTTTTTTCTGCTCCTCTTAGCATGATAAAGAAGATTCAAAGAGAGTGAGATGCCAGCTCCTTTCATTCAGTCAGTAGCTTCAAACATTTCTGGTATATGAATAACATGATGTTTTTCAATGGCAAAAATCAATGAATATTGTAAATGCACAAACAGTAATTTCTCCGCATTGCAAGGTGCAATTCTGAAATTTTTTGCTTTTTCCTGCTCCTCTTAGCATGATAAAGAAGATTCAAAGAGAGTGAGATGCCAGCTCCTTTCATTCAGTCAGTAGCTTCAATCATTTCTGGACGTTTTTCAATGGCAAAAATCAATGAATATTGTAAATGCACAAACAGTAATTTCTCCGCATTGCAAGGTGCAATTCTGAAATTTTTTGCTTTTTCCTGCTCCTCTTAGCAAGATAAACAAGATTCAAAGAGAGTGAGATGCCAGCTCCTTTCATTCAGTCAGTAGCTTCAATCATTTCTGGACGTTTTTCAATGGCAAAAATCAATGAATATTGTAAATGCACAAACAGTAATTTCTCCGCATTGCAAGGTGCAATTCTGAAATTTTTTGCTTTTTCCTGCTCCTCTTAGCATGATAAAGAAGATTCAAAGAGAGTGAGATGCCAGCTCCTTTCATTCAGTCAGTAGCTTCAATCATTTCTGGACGTTTTTCAATGGCAAAAATCAATGAATATTGTAAATGCACAAACAGTAATTTCTCCGCATTGCAAGGTGCAATTCTGAAATTTTTTGCTTTTTCCTGCTCCTCTTAGCAAGATAAACAAGATTCAAAGAGAGTGAGATGCCAGCTCCTTTCATTCAGTCAGTAGCTTCAATCATTTCTGGACGTTTTTCAATGGCAAAAATCAATGAATATTGTAAATGCACAAACAGTAATTTCTCCGCATTGCAAGGTGCAATTCTGAAATTTTTTGCTTTTTCCTGCTCCTCTTAGCATGATAAAGAAGATTCAAAGAGAGTGAGATGCCAGCTCCTTTCATTCAGTCAGTAGCTTCAAACATTTCTGGTATATGAATAACATGATGTTTTTCAATGGCAAAAATCAATGAATATTGTAAATGCACAAACAGTAATTTCTCCGCATTGCAAGGTGCAATTTTGAAATTTTTTGCTTTTTCCTGCTCCTCTTAGCATGATAAAGAAGATTCAAAGAGAGTGAGATGCCAGCTCCTTTCATTCAGTCAGTAGCTTCAATCATTTCTGGACGTTTTTCAATGGCAAAAATCAATGAATATTGTAAATGCACAAACAGTAATTTCTCCGCATTGCAAGGTGCAATTCTGAAATTTTTTGCTTTTTCCTGCTCCTCTTAGCATGATAAACAAGATTCAAAGAGAGTGAGATGCCAGCTCCTTTCATTCAGTCAGTAGCTTCAATCATTTCTGGATGTTTTTCAATGGCAAAAATCAATGAATATTGTAAATGCACAAACAGTAATTTCTCCGCATTGCAAGGTGCAATTCTGAAATTTTTTGCTTTTTTCTGCTCCTCTTAGCATGATAAAGAAGATTCAAAGAGAGTGAGATGCCAGCTCCTTTCATTCAGTCAGTAGCTTCAAACATTTCTGGTATATGAATAACATGATGTTTTTCAATGGCAAAAATCAATGAATATTGTAAATGCACAAACAGTAATTTCTCCGCATTGCAAGGTGCAATTCTAAAATTTTTTGCTTTTTCCTGCTCCTCTAAGCATGATAAAGAAGATTCAAAGAGAGTGAGATGCCAGCTCCTTTCATTCAGTCAGTAGCTTCAATCATTTCTGGACGTTTTTCAATGGCAAAAATCAATGAATATTGTAAATGCACAAACAGTAATTTCTCCGCATTGCAAGGTGCAATTCTGAAATTTTTTGCTTTTTCCTGCTCCTCTTAGCATGATAAACAAGATTCAAAGAGAATGAGATGCCAGCTCCTTTCATTCAGTCAGTAGCTTCAATCATTTCTGGACGTTTTTCAATGGCAAAAATCAATGAATATTGTAAATGCACAAACAGTAATTTCTCCGCATTGCAAGGTGCAATTCTGAATTTTTTTGCTTTTTCCTGCTCCTCTTAGCATGATAAAGAAGATTCAAAGAGAGTGAGATGCCAGCTCCTTTCATTCAGTCAGTAGCTTCAAACATTTCTGGTATATGAATAACATGATGTTTTTCAATGGCAAAAATCAATGAATATTGTAAATGCACAAACAGTAATTTCTCCGCATTGCAAGGTGCAATTTTGAAATTTTTTGCTTTTTCCTGCTCCTCTTAGCATGATAAAGAAGATTCAAAGAGAGTGAGATGCCAGCTCCTTTCATTCAGTCAGTAGCTTCAATCATTTCTGGACGTTTTTCAATGGCAAAAATCAATGAATATTGTAAATGCACAAACAGTAATTTCTCCGCATTGCAAGGTGCAATTCTGAAATTTTTTGCTTTTTCCTGCTCCTCTTAGCATGATAAACAAGATTCAAAGAGAATGAGATGCCAGCTCCTTTCATTCAGTCAGTAGCTTCAATCATTTCTGGACGTTTTTCAATGGCAAAAATCAATGAATATTGTAAATGCACAAACAGTAATTTCTCCGCATTGCAAGGTGCAATTCTGAAATTTTTTGCTTTTTCCTGCTCCTCTTAGCATGATAAAGAAGATTCAAAGAGAGTGAGATGCCAGCTCCTTTCATTCAGTCAGTAGCTTCAAACATTTCTGGTATATGAATAACATGATGTTTTTCAATGGCAAAAATCAATGAATATTGTAAATGCACAAACAGTAATTTCTCCGCATTGCAAGGTGCAATTCTGAATTTTTTTGCTTTTTCCTGCTCCTCTTAGCATGATAAAGAAGATTCAAAGAGAGTGAGATGCCAGCTCCTTTCATTCAGTCAGTAGCTTCAAACATTTCTGGTATATGAATAACATGATGTTTTTCAATGGCAAAAATCAATGAATATTGTAAATGCACAAACAGTAATTTCTCCGCATTGCAAGGTGCAATTTTGAAATTTTTTGCTTTTTCCTGCTCCTCTTAGCATGATAAAGAAGATTCAAAGAGAGTGAGATGCCAGCTCCTTTCATTCAGTCAGTAGCTTCAATCATTTCTGGACGTTTTTCAATGGCAAAAATCAATGAATATTGTAAATGCACAAACAGTAATTTCTCCGCATTGCAAGGTGCAATTCTGAAATTTTTTGCTTTTTCCTGCTCCTCTTAGCATGATAAAGAAGATTCAAAGAGAGTGAGATGCCAGCTCCTTTCATTCAGTCAGTAGCTTCAAACATTTCTGGTATATGAATAACATGATATTTTTCAATGGCAAAAATCAATGAATATTGTAAATGCACAAACAGTAATTTCTCCGCATTGAAAGGTGCAATTCTGAAATTTTTTGCTTTTTCCTGCTCCTCTTAGCATGATAAAGAAGATTCAAAGAGAGTGAGATGCCAGCTCCTTTCATTCAGTCAGTAGCTTCAATCATTTCTGGACGTTTTTCAATGGCAAAAATCAATGAATATTGTAAATGCACAAACAGTAATTTCTCCGCATTGCAAGGTGCAATTCTGAAATTTTTTGCTTTTTCCTGCTCCTCTTAGCATGATAAACAAGATTCAAACAGAGTGAGATGCCAGCTCCTTTCATTCAGTCAGTAGCTTCAATCATTTCTGGACGTTTTTCAATGGCAAAAATCAATGAATATTGTAAATGCACAAACAGTAATTTCTCCGCATTGCAAGGTGCAATTCTGAAATTTTTTGCTTTTTTCTGCTCCTCTTAGCATGATAAAGAAGATTCAAAGAGAGTGAGATGCCAGCTCCTTTCATTCAGTCAGTAGCTTCAAACATTTCTGGTATATGAATAACATGATGTTTTTCAATGGCAAAAATCAATGAATATTGTAAATGCACAAACAGTAATTTCTCCGCATTGCAAGGTGCAATTCTGAAATTTTTTGCTTTTTCCTGCTCCTCTTAGCATGATAAAGAAGATTCAAAGAGAGTGAGATGCCAGCTCCTTTCATTCAGTCAGTAGCTTCAATCATTTCTGGACGTTTTTCAATGGCAAAAATCAATGAATATTGTAAATGCACAAACAGTAATTTCTCCGCATTGCAAGGTGCAATTCTGAAATTTTTTGCTTTTTCCTGCTCCTCTTAGCAAGATAAACAAGATTCAAAGAGAGTGAGATGCCAGCTCCTTTCATTCAGTCAGTAGCTTCAATCATTTCTGGACGTTTTTCAATGGCAAAAATCAATGAATATTGTAAATGCACAAACAGTAATTTCTCCGCATTGCAAGGTGCAATTCTGAAATTTTTTGCTTTTTCCTGCTCCTCTTAGCATGATAAAGAAGATTCAAAGAGAGTGAGATGCCAGCTCCTTTCATTCAGTCAGTAGCTTCAATCATTTCTGGACGTTTTTCAATGGCAAAAATCAATGAATATTGTAAATGCACAAACAGTAATTTCTCCGCATTGCAAGGTGCAATTCTGAAATTTTTTGCTTTTTCCTGCTCCTCTTAGCAAGATAAACAAGATTCAAAGAGAGTGAGATGCCAGCTCCTTTCATTCAGTCAGTAGCTTCAATCATTTCTGGACGTTTTTCAATGGCAAAAATCAATGAATATTGTAAATGCACAAACAGTAATTTCTCCGCATTGCAAGGTGCAATTCTGAAATTTTTTGCTTTTTCCTGCTCCTCTTAGCATGATAAAGAAGATTCAAAGAGAGTGAGATGCCAGCTCCTTTCATTCAGTCAGTAGCTTCAAACATTTCTGGTATATGAATAACATGATGTTTTTCAATGGCAAAAATCAATGAATATTGTAAATGCACAAACAGTAATTTCTCCGCATTGCAAGGTGCAATTTTGAAATTTTTTGCTTTTTCCTGCTCCTCTTAGCATGATAAAGAAGATTCAAAGAGAGTGAGATGCCAGCTCCTTTCATTCAGTCAGTAGCTTCAATCATTTCTGGACGTTTTTCAATGGCAAAAATCAATGAATATTGTAAATGCACAAACAGTAATTTCTACGCATTGCAAGGTGCAATTCTGAAATTTTTTGCTTTTTCCTGCTCCTCTTAGCATGATAAAGAAGATTCAAAGAGAGTGAGATGCCAGCTCCTTTCATTCAGTCAGTAGCTTCAATCATTTCTGGATGTTTTTCAATGGCAAAAATCAATGAATATTGTAAATGCACAAACAGTAATTTCTCCGCATTGCAAGGTGCAATTCTGAAATTTTTGGTTTTTTCTGCTCCTCTTAGCATGATAAAGAAGATTCAAAGAGAGTGAGATGCCAGCTCCTTTCATTCAGTCAGTAGCTTCAAACATTTCTGGTATATGAATAACATGATGTTTTTCAATGGCAAAAATCAATGAAAATTGTAAATGCACAAACAGTAATTTCTCCGCATTGCAAGGTGCAATTCTGAAATTTTTTTCTTTTTCCTGCTCCTCTTAGCATGATAAAGAAGATTCAAAGAGAGTGAGATGCCAGCTCCTTTCATTCAGTCAGTAGCTTCAATCATTTCTGGACGTTTTTCAATGGCAAAAATCAATGAATATTGTAAATGCACAAACAGTAATTTCTCCGCATTGCAAGGTGCAATTCTGAAATTTTTTGCTTTTTCCTGCTCCTCTTAGCAAGATAAACAAGATTCAAAGAGAGTGAGATGCCAGCTCCTTTCATTCAGTCAGTAGCTTCAATCATTTCTGGACGTTTTTCAATGGCAAAAATCAATGAATATTGTAAATGCACAAACAGTAATTTCTCCGCATTGCAAGGTGCAATTCTGAAATTTTTTGCTTTTTCCTGCTCCTCTTAGCATGATAAAGAAGATTCAAAGAGAGTGAGATGCCAGCTCCTTTCATTCAGTCAGTAGCTTCAAACATTTCTGGTATATGAATAACATGATGTTTTTCAATGGCAAAAATCAATGAATATTGTAAATGCACAAACAGTAATTTCTCCGCATTGCAAGGTTCAATTTTGAAATTTTTTGCTTTTTCCTGCTCCTCTTAGCATGATAAAGAAGATTCAAAGAGAGTGAGATGCCAGCTCCTTTCATTCAGTCAGTAGCTTCAATCATTTCTGGACGTTTTTCAATGGCAAAAATCAATGAATATTGTAAATGCACAAACAGTAATTTCTCCGCATTGCAAGGTGCAATTCTGAAATTTTTTGCTTTTTTCTGCTCCTCTTAGCATGATAAAGAAGATTCAAAGAGAGTGAGATGCCAGCTCCTTTCATTCAGTCAGTAGCTTCAAACATTTCTGGTATATGAATAACATGATGTTTTTCAATGGCAAAAATCAATGAATATTGTAAATGCACAAACAGTAATTTCTCCGCATTGCAAGGTGCAATTCTGAAATTTTTTGCTTTTTCCTGCTCCACTAAGCATGATAAAGAAGATTCAAAGAGAGTGAGATGCCAGCTCCTTTCATTCAGTCAGTAGCTTCAATCATTTCTGGACGTTTTTCAATGGCAAAAATCAATGAATATTGTAAATGCACAAACAGTAATTTCTCCGCATTGCAAGGTGCAATTCTGAAATTTTTTGCTTTTTCCTGCTCCTCTTAGCATGATAAACAAGATTCAAAGAGAATGAGATGCCAGCTCCTTTCATTCAGTCAGTAGCTTCAATCATTTCTGGACGTTTTTCAATGGCAAAAATCAATGAATATTGTAAATGCACAAACAGTAATTTCTCCGCATTGCAAGGTGCAATTCTGAAATTTTTTGCTTTTTCCTGCTCCTCTTAGCATGATAAAGAAGATTCAAAGAGAGTGAGATGCCAGCTCCTTTCATTCAGTCAGTAGCTTCAAACATTTCTGGTATATGAATAACATGATGTTTTTCAATGGCAAAAATCAATGAATATTGTAAATGCACAAACAGTAATTTCTCCGCATTGCAAGGTGCAATTTTGAAATTTTTTGCTTTTTCCTGCTCCTCTTAGCATGATAAAGAAGATTCAAAGAGAGTGAGATGCCAGCTCCTTTCATTCAGTCAGTAGCTTCAATCATTTCTGGACGTTTTTCAATGGCAAAAATCAATGAATATTGTAAATGCACAAACAGTAATTTCTCCGCATTGCAAGGTGCAATTCTGAAATTTTTTGCTTTTTCCTGCTCCTCTTAGCATGATAAAGAAGATTCAAAGAGAGTGAGATGCCAGCTCCTTTCATTCAGTCAGTAGCTTCAATCATTTCTGGACGTTTTTCAATGGCAAAAATCAATGAATATTGTAAATGCACAAACAGTAATTTCTCCGCATTGCAAGGTGCAATTCTGAAATTTTTTGCTTTTTCCTGCTCCTCTTAGCATGAAAAACAAGATTCAAAGAGAGTGAGATGCCAGCTCCTTTCATTCAGTCAGTAGCTTCAATCATTTCTGAACGTTTTTCAATGGCAAAAATCAATGAATATTGTAAATGCACAAACAGTAATTTCTCCGCATTGCAAGGTGCAATTCTGAAATTTTGTGCTTTTTCCTGCTCCTCTTAGCATGATAAAGAAGATTCAAAGAGAGTGAGATGCCAGCTCCTTTCATTCAGTCAGTAGCTTCAAACATTTCTGGTATATGAATAACATGATGTTTTTCAATGGCAAAAATCAATGAATATTGTAAATGCACAAACAGTAATTTCTCCGCATTGCAAGGTGCAATTCTGAAATTTTTTGCTTTTTCCTGCTCCTCTTAGCATGATAAAGAAGATTCAAAGAGAGTGAGATGCCAGCTCCTTTCATTCAGTCAGTAGCTTCAATCATTTCTGGACGTTTTTCAATGGCAAAAATCAATGAATATTGTAAATGCACAAACAGTAATTTCTCCGCATTGCAAGGTGCAATTCTGAAATTTTTTGCTTTTTCCTGCTCCTCTTAGCAAGATAAACAAGATTCAAAGAGAGTGAGATGCCAGCTCCTTTCATTCAGTCAGTAGCTTCAATCATTTCTGGACGTTTTTCAATGGCAAAAATCAATGAATATTGTAAATGCACAAACAGTAATTTCTCCGCATTGCAAGGTGCAATTCTGAAATTTTTTGCTTTTTCCTGCTCCTCTTAGCATGATAAAGAAGATTCAAAGAGAGTGAGATGCCAGCTCCTTTCATTCAGTCAGTAGCTTCAAACATTTCTGGTATATGAATAACATGATGTTTTTCAATGGCAAAAATCAATGAATATTGTAAATGCACAAACAGTAATTTCTCCGCATTGCAAGGTGCAATTCTGAAATTTTTTGCTTTTTCCTGCTCCTCTTAGCATGATAAACAAGATTCAAAGAGAATGAGATGCCAGCTCCTTTCATTCAGTCAGTAGCTTCAATCATTTCTGGACGTTTTTCAATGGCAAAAATCAATGAATATTGTAAATGCACAAACAGTAATTTCTCCGCATTGCAAGGTGCAATTCTGAAATTTTTTGCTTTTTCCTGCTCCTCTTAGCATGATAAAGAAGATTCAAAGAGAGTGAGATGCCAGCTCCTTTCATTCAGTCAGTAGCTTCAAACATTTCTGGTATATGAATAACATGATGTTTTTCAATGGCAAAAATCAATGAATATTGTAAATGCACAAACAGTAATTTCTCCGCATTGCAAGGTGCAATTTTGAAATTTTTTGCTTTTTCCTGCTCCACTAAGCATGATAAAGAAGATTCAAAGAGAGTGAGATGCCAGCTCCTTTCATTCAGTCAGTAGCTTCAATCATTTCTGGACGTTTTTCAATGGCAAAAATCAATGAATATTGTAAATGCACAAACAGTAATTTCTCCGCATTGCAAGGTGCAATTCTGAAATTTTTTGCTTTTTCCTGCTCCTCTTAGCATGATAAACAAGATTCAAAGAGAATGAGATGCCAGCTCCTTTCATTCAGTCAGTAGCTTCAATCATTTCTGGACGTTTTTCAATGGCAAAAATCAATGAATATTGTAAATGCACAAACAGTAATTTCTCCGCATTGCAAGGTGCAATTCTGAAATTTTTTGCTTTTTCCTGCTCCTCTTAGCATGATAAAGAAGATTCAAAGAGAGTGAGATGCCAGCTCCTTTCATTCAGTCAGTAGCTTCAAACATTTCTGGTATATGAATAACATGATGTTTTTCAATGGCAAAAATCAATGAATATTGTAAATGCACAAACAGTAATTTCTCCGCATTGCAAGGTGCAATTCTGAATTTTTTTGCTTTTTCCTGCTCCTCTTAGCATGATAAAGAAGATTCAAAGAGAGTGAGATGCCAGCTCCTTTCATTCAGTCAGTAGCTTCAAACATTTCTGGTATATGAATAACATGATGTTTTTCAATGGCAAAAATCAATGAATATTGTAAATGCACAAACAGTAATTTCTCCGCATTGCAAGGTGCAATTTTGAAATTTTTTGCTTTTTCCTGCTCCTCTTAGCATGATAAAGAAGATTCAAAGAGAGTGAGATGCCAGCTCCTTTCATTCAGTCAGTAGCTTCAATCATTTCTGGACGTTTTTCAATGGCAAAAATCAATGAATATTGTAAATGCACAAACAGTAATTTCTCCGCATTGCAAGGTGCAATTCTGAAATTTTTTGCTTTTTCCTGCTCCTCTTAGCATGATAAAGAAGATTCAAAGAGAGTGAGATGCCAGCTCCTTTCATTCAGTCAGTAGCTTCAATCATTTCTGGACGTTTTTCAATGGCAAAAATCAATGAATATTGTAAATGCACAAACAGTAATTTCTCCGCATTGCAAGGTGCAATTCTGAAATTTTTTGCTTTTTCCTGCTCCTCTTAGCATGAAAAACAAGATTCAAAGAGAGTGAGATGACAGCTCCTTTCATTCAGTCAGTAGCTTCAATCATTTCTGAACGTTTTTCAATGGCAAAAATCAATGAATATTGTAAATGCACAAACAGTAATTTCTCCGCATTGCAAGGTGCAATTCTGAAATTTTTTGCTTTTTCCTGCTCCTCTTAGCATGATAAAGAAGATTCAAAGAGAGTGAGATGCCAGCTCCTTTCATTCAGTCAGTAGCTTCAAACATTTCTGGTATATGAATAACATGATGTTTTTCAATGGCAAAAATCAATGAATATTGTAAATGCACAAACAGTAATTTCTCCGCATTGCAAGGTGCAATTCTGAAATTTTTTGCTTTTTCCTGCTCCTCTTAGCATGATAAAGAAGATTCAAAGAGAGTGAGATGCCAGCTCCTTTCATTCAGTCAGTAGCTTCAATCACTTCTGGACGTTTTTCAATGGCAAAAATCAATGAATATTGTAAATGCACAAACAGTAATTTCTCCGCATTGCAAGGTGCAATTCTGAAATTTTTTGCTTTTTCCTGCTCCTCTTAGCAAGATAAACAAGATTCAAAGAGAGTGAGATGCCAGCTCCTTTCATTCAGTCAGTAGCTTCAATCATTTCTGGACGTTTTTCAATGGCAAAAATCAATGAATATTGTAAATGCACAAACAGTAATTTCTCCGCATTGCAAGGTGCAATTCTGAAATTTTTTGCTTTTTCCTGCTCCTCTTAGCATGATAAAGAAGATTCAAAGAGAGTGAGATGCCAGCTCCTTTCATTCAGTCAGTAGCTTCAATCATTTCTGGACGTTTTTCAATGGCAAAAATCAATGAATATTGTAAATGCACAAACAGTAATTTCTCCGCATTGCAAGGTGCAATTCTGAAATTTTTTGCTTTTTCCTGCTCCTCTTAGCAAGATAAACAAGATTCAAAGAGAGTGAGATGCCAGCTCCTTTCATTCAGTCAGTAGCTTCAATCATTTCTGGACGTTTTTCAATGGCAAAAATCAATGAATATTGTAAATGCACAAACAGTAATTTCTCCGCATTGCAAGGTGCAATTCTGAAATTTTTTGCTTTTTCCTGCTCCTCTTAGCATGATAAAGAAGATTCAAAGAGAGTGAGATGCCAGCTCCTTTCATTCAGTCAGTAGCTTCAAACATTTCTGGTATATGAATAACATGATGTTTTTCAATGGCAAAAATCAATGAATATTGTAAATGCACAAACAGTAATTTCTCCGCATTGCAAGGTGCAATTTTGAAATTTTTTGCTTTTTCCTGCTCCTCTTAGCATGATAAAGAAGATTCAAAGAGAGTGAGATGCCAGCTCCTTTCATTCAGTCAGTAGCTTCAATCATTTCTGGACGTTTTTCAATGGCAAAAATCAATGAATATTGTAAATGCACAAACAGTAATTTCTCCGCATTGCAAGGTGCAATTCTGAAATTTTTTGCTTTTTCCTGCTCCTCTTAGCATGATAAAGAAGATTCAAAGAGAGTGAGATGCCAGCTCCTTTCATTCAGTCAGTAGCTTCAATCATTTCTGGATGTTTTTCAATGGCAAAAATCAATGAATATTGTAAATGCACAAACAGTAATTTCTCCGCATTGCAAGGTGCAATTCTGAAATTTTTTGCTTTTTTCTGCTCCTCTTAGCATGATAAAGAAGATTCAAAGAGAGTGAGATGCCAGCTCCTTTCATTCAGTCAGTAGCTTCAAACATTTCTGGTATATGAATAACATGATGTTTTTCAATGGCAAAAATCAATGAATATTGTAAATGCACAAACAGTAATTTCTCCGCATTGCAAGGTGCAATTCTGAAATTTTTTGCTTTTTCCTGCTCCTCTAAGCATGATAAAGAAGATTCAAAGAGAGTGAGATGCCAGCTCCTTTCATTCAGTCAGTAGCTTCAATCATTTCTGGACGTTTTTCAATGGCAAAAATCAATGAATATTGTAAATGCACAAACAGTAATTTCTCCGCATTGCAAGGTGCAATTCTGAAATTTTTTGCTTTTTCCTGCTCCTCTTAGCATGATAAACAAGATTCAAAGAGAATGAGATGCCAGCTCCTTTCATTCAGTCAGTAGCTTCAATCATTTCTGGACGTTTTTCAATGGCAAAAATCAATGAATATTGTAAATGCACAAACAGTAATTTCTCCGCATTGCAAGGTGCAATTCTGAAATTTTTTGCTTTTTCCTGCTCCTCTTAGCATGATAAAGAAGATTCAAAGAGAGTGAGATGCCAGCTCCTTTCATTCAGTCAGTAGCTTCAAACATTTCTGGTATATGAATAACATGATGTTTTTCAATGGCAAAAATCAATGAATATTGTAAATGCACAAACAGTAATTTCTCCGCATTGCAAGGTGCAATTCTGAATTTTTTTGCTTTTTCCTGCTCCTCTTAGCATGATAAAGAAGATTCAAAGAGAGTGAGATGCCAGCTCCTTTCATTCAGTCAGTAGCTTCAAACATTTCTGGTATATGAATAACATGATGTTTTTCAATGGCAAAAATCAATGAATATTGTAAATGCACAAACAGTAATTTCTCCGCATTGCAAGGTGCAATTTTGAAATTTTTTGCTTTTTCCTGCTCCTCTTAGCATGATAAAGAAGATTCAAAGAGAGTGAGATGCCAGCTCCTTTCATTCAGTCAGTAGCTTCAATCATTTCTGGACGTTTTTCAATGGCAAAAATCAATGAATATTGTAAATGCACAAACAGTAATTTCTCCGCATTGCAAGGTGCAATTCTGAAATTTTTTGCTTTTTCCTGCTCCTCTTAGCATGATAAAGAAGATTCAAAGAGAGTGAGATGCCAGCTCCTTTCATTCAGTCAGTAGCTTCAATCATTTCTGGACGTTTTTCAATGGCAAAAATCAATGAATATTGTAAATGCACAAACAGTAATTTCTCCGCATTGCAAGGTGCAATTCTGAAATTTTTTGCTTTTTCCTGCTCCTCTTAGCATGAAAAACAAGATTCAAAGAGAGTGAGATGCCAGCTCCTTTCATTCAGTCAGTAGCTTCAATCATTTCTGAACGTTTTTCAATGGCAAAAATCAATGAATATTGTAAATGCACAAACAGTAATTTCTCCGCATTGCAAGGTGCAATTCTGAAATTTTTTGCTTTTTCCTGCTCCTCTTAGCATGATAAAGAAGATTCAAAGAGAGTGAGATGCCAGCTCCTTTCATTCAGTCAGTAGCTTCAAACATTTCTGGTATATGAATAACATGATGTTTTTCAATGGCAAAAATCAATGAATATTGTAAATGCACAAACAGTAATTTCTCCGCATTGCAAGGTGCAATTCTGAAATTTTTTGCTTTTTCCTGCTCCTCTTAGCATGATAAAGAAGATTCAAAGAGAGTGAGATGCCAGCTCCTTTCATTCAGTCAGTAGCTTCAATCATTTCTGGACGTTTTTCAATGGCAAAAATCAATGAATATTGTAAATGCACAAACAGTAATTTCTCCGCATTGCAAGGTGCAATTCTGAAATTTTTTGCTTTTTCCTGCTCCTCTTAGCAAGATAAACAAGATTCAAAGAGAGTGAGATGCCAGCTCCTTTCATTCAGTCAGTAGCTTCAATCATTTCTGGACGTTTTTCAATGGCAAAAATCAATGAATATTGTAAATGCACAAACAGTAATTTCTCCGCATTGCAAGGTGCAATTCTGAAATTTTTTGCTTTTTCCTGCTCCTCTTAGCATGATAAAGAAGATTCAAAGAGAGTGAGATGCCAGCTCCTTTCATTCAGTCAGTAGCTTCAATCATTTCTGGACGTTTTTCAATGGCAAAAATCAATGAATATTGTAAATGCACAAACAGTAATTTCTCCGCATTGCAAGGTGCAATTCTGAAATTTTTTGCTTTTTCCTGCTCCTCTTAGCAAGATAAACAAGATTCAAAGAGAGTGAGATGCCAGCTCCTTTCATTCAGTCAGTAGCTTCAATCATTTCTGGACGTTTTTCAATGGCAAAAATCAATGAATATTGTAAATGCACAAACAGTAATTTCTCCGCATTGCAAGGTGCAATTCTGAAATTTTTTGCTTTTTCCTGCTCCTCTTAGCATGATAAAGAAGATTCAAAGAGAGTGAGATGCCAGCTCCTTTCATTCAGTCAGTAGCTTCAAACATTTCTGGTATATGAATAACATGATGTTTTTCAATGGCAAAAATCAATGAATATTGTAAATGCACAAACAGTAATTTCTCCGCATTGCAAGGTGCAATTTTGAAATTTTTTGCTTTTTCCTGCTCCTCTTAGCATGATAAAGAAGATTCAAAGAGAGTGAGATGCCAGCTCCTTTCATTCAGTCAGTAGCTTCAATCATTTCTGGACGTTTTTCAATGGCAAAAATCAATGAATATTGTAAATGCACAAACAGTAATTTCTCCGCATTGCAAGGTGCAATTCTGAAATTTTTTGCTTTTTCCTGCTCCTCTTAGCATGATAAAGAAGATTCAAAGAGAGTGAGATGCCAGCTCCTTTCATTCAGTCAGTAGCTTCAAACATTTCTGGTATATGAATAACATGATGTTTTTCAATGGCAAAAATCAATGAATATTGTAAATGCACAAACAGTAATTTCTCCGCATTGCAAGGTGCAATTTTGAAATTTTTTGCTTTTTCCTGCTCCTCTTAGCATGATAAAGAAGATTCAAAGAGAGTGAGATGCCAGCTCCTTTCATTCAGTCAGTAGCTTCAATCATTTCTGGACGTTTTTCAATGGCAAAAATCAATGAATATTGTAAATGCACAAACAGTAATTTCTCCGCATTGCAAGGTGCAATTCTGAAATTTTTTGCTTTTTCCTGCTCCTCTTAGCATGATAAAGAAGATTCAAAGAGAGTGAGATGCCAGCTCCTTTCATTCAGTCAGTAGCTTCAATCATTTCTGGATGTTTTTCAATGGCAAAAATCAATGAATATTGTAAATGCACAAACAGTAATTTCTCCGCATTGCAAGGTGCAATTCTGAAATTTTTTGCTTTTTTCTGCTCCTCTTAGCATGATAAAGAAGATTCAAAGAGAGTGAGATGCCAGCTCCTTTCATTCAGTCAGTAGCTTCAAACATTTCTGGTATATGAATAACATGATGTTTTTCAATGGCAAAAATCAATGAATATTGTAAATGCACAAACAGTAATTTCTCCGCATTGCAAGGTGCAATTCTGAAATTTTTTGCTTTTTCCTGCTCCTCTAAGCATGATAAAGAAGATTCAAAGAGAGTGAGATGCCAGCTCCTTTCATTCAGTCAGTAGCTTCAATCATTTCTGGACGTTTTTCAATGGCAAAAATCAATGAATATTGTAAATGCACAAACAGTAATTTCTCCGCATTGCAAGGTGCAATTCTGAAATTTTTTGCTTTTTCCTGCTCCTCTTAGCATGATAAACAAGATTCAAAGAGAATGAGATGCCAGCTCCTTTCATTCAGTCAGTAGCTTCAATCATTTCTGGACGTTTTTCAATGGCAAAAATCAATGAATATTGTAAATGCACAAACAGTAATTTCTCCGCATTGCAAGGTGCAATTCTGAAATTTTTTGCTTTTTCCTGCTCCTCTTAGCATGATAAAGAAGATTCAAAGAGAGTGAGATGCCAGCTCCTTTCATTCAGTCAGTAGCTTCAAACATTTCTGGTATATGAATAACATGATGTTTTTCAATGGCAAAAATCAATGAATATTGTAAATGCACAAACAGTAATTTCTCCGCATTGCAAGGTGCAATTCTGAATTTTTTTGCTTTTTCCTGCTCCTCTTAGCATGATAAAGAAGATTCAAAGAGAGTGAGATGCCAGCTCCTTTCATTCAGTCAGTAGCTTCAAACATTTCTGGTATATGAATAACATGATGTTTTTCAATGGCAAAAATCAATGAATATTGTAAATGCACAAACAGTAATTTCTCCGCATTGCAAGGTGCAATTTTGAAATTTTTTGCTTTTTCCTGCTCCTCTTAGCATGATAAAGAAGATTCAAAGAGAGTGAGATGCCAGCTCCTTTCATTCAGTCAGTAGCTTCAATCATTTCTGGACGTTTTTCAATGGCAAAAATCAATGAATATTGTAAATGCACAAACAGTAATTTCTCCGCATTGCAAGGTGCAATTCTGAAATTTTTTGCTTTTTCCTGCTCCTCTTAGCATGATAAAGAAGATTCAAAGAGAGTGAGATGCCAGCTCCTTTCATTCAGTCAGTAGCTTCAATCATTTCTGGACGTTTTTCAATGGCAAAAATCAATGAATATTGTAAATGCACAAACAGTAATTTCTCCGCATTGCAAGGTGCAATTCTGAAATTTTTTGCTTTTTCCTGCTCCTCTTAGCATGAAAAACAAGATTCAAAGAGAGTGAGATGCCAGCTCCTTTCATTCAGTCAGTAGCTTCAATCATTTCTGAACGTTTTTCAATGGCAAAAATCAATGAATATTGTAAATGCACAAACAGTAATTTCTCCGCATTGCAAGGTGCAATTCTGAAATTTTTTGCTTTTTCCTGCTCCTCTTAGCATGATAAAGAAGATTCAAAGAGAGTGAGATGCCAGCTCCTTTCATTCAGTCAGTAGCTTCAAACATTTCTGGTATATGAATAACATGATGTTTTTCAATGGCAAAAATCAATGAATATTGTAAATGCACAAACAGTAATTTCTCCGCATTGCAAGGTGCAATTCTGAAATTTTTTGCTTTTTCCTGCTCCTCTTAGCATGATAAAGAAGATTCAAAGAGAGTGAGATGCCAGCTCCTTTCATTCAGTCAGTAGCTTCAATCATTTCTGGACGTTTTTCAATGGCAAAAATCAATGAATATTGTAAATGCACAAACAGTAATTTCTCCGCATTGCAAGGTGCAATTCTGAAATTTTTTGCTTTTTCCTGCTCCTCTTAGCAAGATAAACAAGATTCAAAGAGAGTGAGATGCCAGCTCCTTTCATTCAGTCAGTAGCTTCAATCATTTCTGGACGTTTTTCAATGGCAAAAATCAATGAATATTGTAAATGCACAAACAGTAATTTCTCCGCATTGCAAGGTGCAATTCTGAAATTTTTTGCTTTTTCCTGCTCCTCTTAGCATGATAAAGAAGATTCAAAGAGAGTGAGATGCCAGCTCCTTTCATTCAGTCAGTAGCTTCAATCATTTCTGGACGTTTTTCAATGGCAAAAATCAATGAATATTGTAAATGCACAAACAGTAATTTCTCCGCATTGCAAGGTGCAATTCTGAAATTTTTTGCTTTTTCCTGCTCCTCTTAGCAAGATAAACAAGATTCAAAGAGAGTGAGATGCCAGCTCCTTTCATTCAGTCAGTAGCTTCAATCATTTCTGGACGTTTTTCAATGGCAAAAATCAATGAATATTGTAAATGCACAAACAGTAATTTCTCCGCATTGCAAGGTGCAATTCTGAAATTTTTTGCTTTTTCCTGCTCCTCTTAGCATGATAAAGAAGATTCAAAGAGAGTGAGATGCCAGCTCCTTTCATTCAGTCAGTAGCTTCAAACATTTCTGGTATATGAATAACATGATGTTTTTCAATGGCAAAAATCAATGAATATTGTAAATGCACAAACAGTAATTTCTCCGCATTGCAAGGTGCAATTTTGAAATTTTTTGCTTTTTCCTGCTCCTCTTAGCATGATAAAGAAGATTCAAAGAGAGTGAGATGCCAGCTCCTTTCATTCAGTCAGTAGCTTCAATCATTTCTGGACGTTTTTCAATGGCAAAAATCAATGAATATTGTAAATGCACAAACAGTAATTTCTCCGCATTGCAAGGTGCAATTCTGAAATTTTTTGCTTTTTCCTGCTCCTCTTAGCATGATAAAGAAGATTCAAAGAGAGTGAGATGCCAGCTCCTTTCATTCAGTCAGTAGCTTCAATCATTTCTGGATGTTTTTCAATGGCAAAAATCAATGAATATTGTAAATGCACAAACAGTAATTTCTCCGCATTGCAAGGTGCAATTCTGAAATTTTTTGCTTTTTTCTGCTCCTCTTAGCATGATAAAGAAGATTCAAAGAGAGTGAGATGCCAGCTCCTTTCATTCAGTCAGTAGCTTCAAACATTTCTGGTATATGAATAACATGATGTTTTTCAATGGCAAAAATCAATGAATATTGTAAATGCACAAACAGTAATTTCTCCGCATTGCAAGGTGCAATTCTGAAATTTTTTGCTTTTTCCTGCTCCTCTAAGCATGATAAAGAAGATTCAAAGAGAGTGAGATGCCAGCTCCTTTCATTCAGTCAGTAGCTTCAATCATTTCTGGACGTTTTTCAATGGCAAAAATCAATGAATATTGTAAATGCACAAACAGTAATTTCTCCGCATTGCAAGGTGCAATTCTGAAATTTTTTGCTTTTTCCTGCTCCTCTTAGCATGATAAACAAGATTCAAAGAGAATGAGATGCCGGCTCCTTTCATTCAGTCAGTAGCTTCAATCATTTCTGGACGTTTTTCAATGGCAAAAATCAATGAATATTGTAAATGCACAAACAGTAATTTCTCCGCATTGCAAGGTGCAATTCTGAAATTTTTTGCTTTTTCCTGCTCCTCTTAGCATGATAAAGAAGATTCAAAGAGAGTGAGATGCCAGCTCCTTTCATTCAGTCAGTAGCTTCAAACATTTCTGGTATATGAATAACATGATGTTTTTCAATGGCAAAAATCAATGAATATTGTAAATGCACAAACAGTAATTTCTCCGCATTGCAAGGTGCAATTCTGAATTTTTTTGCTTTTTCCTGCTCCTCTTAGCATGATAAAGAAGATTCAAAGAGAGTGAGATGCCAGCTCCTTTCATTCAGTCAGTAGCTTCAAACATTTCTGGTATATGAATAACATGATGTTTTTCAATGGCAAAAATCAATGAATATTGTAAATGCACAAACAGTAATTTCTCCGCATTGCAAGGTGCAATTTTGAAATTTTTTGCTTTTTCCTGCTCCTCTTAGCATGATAAAGAAGATTCAAAGAGAGTGAGATGCCAGCTCCTTTCATTCAGTCAGTAGCTTCAATCATTTCTGGACGTTTTTCAATGGCAAAAATCAATGAATATTGTAAATGCACAAACAGTAATTTCTCCGCATTGCAAGGTGCAATTCTGAAATTTTTTGCTTTTTCCTGCTCCTCTTAGCATGATAAAGAAGATTCAAAGAGAGTGAGATGCCAGCTCCTTTCATTCAGTCAGTAGCTTCAATCATTTCTGGATGTTTTTCAATGGCAAAAATCAATGAATATTGTAAATGCACAAACAGTAATTTCTCCGCATTGCAAGGTGCAATTCTGAAATTTTTTGCTTTTTTCTGCTCCTCTTAGCATGATAAAGAAGATTCAAAGAGAGTGAGATGCCAGCTCCTTTCATTCAGTCAGTAGCTTCAAACATTTCTGGTATATGAATAACATGATGTTTTTCAATGGCAAAAATCAATGAATATTGTAAATGCACAAACAGTAATTTCTCCGCATTGCAAGGTGCAATTCTGAAATTTTTTGCTTTTTCCTGCTCCTCTAAGCATGATAAAGAAGATTCAAAGAGAGTGAGATGCCAGCTCCTTTCATTCAGTCAGTAGCTTCAATCATTTCTGGACGTTTTTCAATGGCAAAAATCAATGAATATTGTAAATGCACAAACAGTAATTTCTCCGCATTGCAAGGTGCAATTCTGAAATTTTTTGCTTTTTCCTGCTCCTCTTAGCATGATAAACAAGATTCAAAGAGAATGAGATGCCAGCTCCTTTCATTCAGTCAGTAGCTTCAATCATTTCTGGACGTTTTTCAATGGCAAAAATCAATGAATATTGTAAATGCACAAACAGTAATTTCTCCGCATTGCAAGGTGCAATTCTGAAATTTTTTGCTTTTTCCTGCTCCTCTTAGCATGATAAAGAAGATTCAAAGAGAGTGAGATGCCAGCTCCTTTCATTCAGTCAGTAGCTTCAAACATTTCTGGTATATGAATAACATGATGTTTTTCAATGGCAAAAATCAATGAATATTGTAAATGCACAAACAGTAATTTCTCCGCATTGCAAGGTGCAATTCTGAATTTTTTTGCTTTTTCCTGCTCCTCTTAGCATGATAAAGAAGATTCAAAGAGAGTGAGATGCCAGCTCCTTTCATTCAGTCAGTAGCTTCAAACATTTCTGGTATATGAATAACATGATGTTTTTCAATGGCAAAAATCAATGAATATTGTAAATGCACAAACAGTAATTTCTCCGCATTGCAAGGTGCAATTTTGAAATTTTTTGCTTTTTCCTGCTCCTCTTAGCATGATAAAGAAGATTCAAAGAGAGTGAGATGCCAGCTCCTTTCATTCAGTCAGTAGCTTCAATCATTTCTGGACGTTTTTCAATGGCAAAAATCAATGAATATTGTAAATGCACAAACAGTAATTTCTCCGCATTGCAAGGTGCAATTCTGAAATTTTTTGCTTTTTCCTGCTCCTCTTAGCATGATAAAGAAGATTCAAAGAGAGTGAGATGCCAGCTCCTTTCATTCAGTCAGTAGCTTCAAACATTTCTGGTAAATGAATAACATGATGTTTTTCAATGGCAAAAATCAATGAATATTGTAAATGCACAAACAGTAATTTCTCCGCATTGCAAGGTGCAATTTTGAAATTTTTTGCTTTTTCCTGCTCCTCTTAGCATGATAAAGAAGATTCAAAGAGAGTGAGATGCCAGCTCCTTTCATTCAGTCAGTAGCTTCAATCATTTCTGGACGTTTTTCAATGGCAAAAATCAATGAATATTGTAAATGCACAAACAGTAATTTCTCCGCATTGCAAGGTGCAATTCTGAAATTTTTTGCTTTTTCCTGCTCCTCTTAGCATGATAAAGAAGATTCAAAGAGAGTGAGATGCCAGCTCCTTTCATTCAGTCAGTAGCTTCAATCATTTCTGGACGTTTTTCAATGGCAAAAATCAATGAATATTGTAAATGCACAAACAGTAATTTCTCCGCATTGCAAGGTGCAATTCTGAAATTTTTTGCTTTTTCCTGCTCCTCTTAGCATGAAAAACAAGATTCAAAGAGAGTGAGATGCCAGCTCCTTTCATTCAGTCAGTAGCTTCAATCATTTCTGAACGTTTTTCAATGGCAAAAATCAATGAATATTGTAAATGCACAAACAGTAATTTCTCCGCATTGCAAGGTGCAATTCTGAAATTTTTTGCTTTTTCCTGCTCCTCTTAGCATGATAAAGAAGATTCAAAGAGAGTGAGATGCCAGCTCCTTTCATTCAGTCAGTAGCTTCAAACATTTCTGGTATATGAATAACATGATGTTTTTCAATGGCAAAAATCAATGAATATTGTAAATGCACAAACAGTAATTTCTCCGCATTGCAAGGTGCAATTCTGAAATTTTTTGCTTTTTCCTGCTCCTCTTAGCATGATAAAGAAGATTCAAAGAGAGTGAGATGCCAGCTCCTTTCATTCAGTCAGTAGCTTCAATCATTTCTGGACGTTTTTCAATGGCAAAAATCAATGAATATTGTAAATGCACAAACAGTAATTTCTCCGCATTGCAAGGTGCAATTCTGAAATTTTTTGCTTTTTCCTGCTCCTCTTAGCAAGATAAACAAGATTCAAAGAGAGTGAGATGCCAGCTCCTTTCATTCAGTCAGTAGCTTCAATCATTTCTGGACGTTTTTCAATGGCAAAAATCAATGAATATTGTAAATGCACAAACAGTAATTTCTCCGCATTGCAAGGTGCAATTCTGAAATTTTTTGCTTTTTCCTGCTCCTCTTAGCATGATAAAGAAGATTCAAAGAGAGTGAGATGCCAGCTCCTTTCATTCAGTCAGTAGCTTCAATCATTTCTGGACGTTTTTCAATGGCAAAAATCAATGAATATTGTAAATGCACAAACAGTAATTTCTCCGCATTGCAAGGTGCAATTCTGAAATTTTTTGCTTTTTCCTGCTCCTCTTAGCAAGATAAACAAGATTCAAAGAGAGTGAGATGCCAGCTCCTTTCATTCAGTCAGTAGCTTCAATCATTTCTGGACGTTTTTCAATGGCAAAAATCAATGAATATTGTAAATGCACAAACAGTAATTTCTCCGCATTGCAAGGTGCAATTCTGAAATTTTTTGCTTTTTCCTGCTCCTCTTAGCATGATAAAGAAGATTCAAAGAGAGTGAGATGCCAGCTCCTTTCATTCAGTCAGTAGCTTCAAACATTTCTGGTATATGAATAACATGATGTTTTTCAATGGCAAAAATCAATGAATATTGTAAATGCACAAACAGTAATTTCTCCGCATTGCAAGGTGCAATTTTGAAATTTTTTGCTTTTTCCTGCTCCTCTTAGCATGATAAAGAAGATTCAAAGAGAGTGAGATGCCAGCTCCTTTCATTCAGTCAGTAGCTTCAATCATTTCTGGACGTTTTTCAATGGCAAAAATCAATGAATATTGTAAATGCACAAACAGTAATTTCTCCGCATTGCAAGGTGCAATTCTGAAATTTTTTGCTTTTTCCTGCTCCTCTTAGCATGATAAACAAGATTCAAAGAGAGTGAGATGCCAGCTCCTTTCATTCAGTCAGTAGCTTCAATCATTTCTGGATGTTTTTCAATGGCAAAAATCAATGAATATTGTAAATGCACAAACAGTAATTTCTCCGCATTGCAAGGTGCAATTCTGAAATTTTTTGCTTTTTTCTGCTCCTCTTAGCATGATAAAGAAGATTCAAAGAGAGTGAGATGCCAGCTCCTTTCATTCAGTCAGTAGCTTCAAACATTTCTGGTATATGAATAACATGATGTTTTTCAATGGCAAAAATCAATGAATATTGTAAATGCACAAACAGTAATTTCTCCGCATTGCAAGGTGCAATTCTGAAATTTTTTGCTTTTTCCTGCTCCTCTAAGCATGATAAAGAAGATTCAAAGAGAGTGAGATGCCAGCTCCTTTCATTCAGTCAGTAGCTTCAATCATTTCTGGACGTTTTTCAATGGCAAAAATCAATGAATATTGTAAATGCACAAACAGTAATTTCTCCGCATTGCAAGGTGCAATTCTGAAATTTTTTGCTTTTTCCTGCTCCTCTTAGCATGATAAACAAGATTCAAAGAGAATGAGATGCCAGCTCCTTTCATTCAGTCAGTAGCTTCAATCATTTCTGGACGTTTTTCAATGGCAAAAATCAATGAATATTGTAAATGCACAAACAGTAATTTCTCCGCATTGCAAGGTGCAATTCTGAAATTTTTTGCTTTTTCCTGCTCCTCTTAGCATGATAAAGAAGATTCAAAGAGAGTGAGATGCCAGCTCCTTTCATTCAGTCAGTAGCTTCAAACATTTCTGGTATATGAATAACATGATGTTTTTCAATGGCAAAAATCAATGAATATTGTAAATGCACAAACAGTAATTTCTCCGCATTGCAAGGTGCAATTCTGAATTTTTTTGCTTTTTCCTGCTCCTCTTAGCATGATAAAGAAGATTCAAAGAGAGTGAGATGCCAGCTCCTTTCATTCAGTCAGTAGCTTCAAACATTTCTGGTATATGAATAACATGATGTTTTTCAATGGCAAAAATCAATGAATATTGTAAATGCACAAACAGTAATTTCTCCGCATTGCAAGGTGCAATTTTGAAATTTTTTGCTTTTTCCTGCTCCTCTTAGCATGATAAAGAAGATTCAAAGAGAGTGAGATGCCAGCTCCTTTCATTCAGTCAGTAGCTTCAATCATTTCTGGACGTTTTTCAATGGCAAAAATCAATGAATATTGTAAATGCACAAACAGTAATTTCTCCACATTGCAAGGTGCAATTCTGAAATTTTTTGCTTTTTCCTGCTCCTCTTAGCATGATAAAGTAGATTCAAAGAGAGTGAGATGCCAGCTCCTTTCATTCAGTCAGTAGCTTCAAACATTTCTGGTATATGAATAACATGATGTTTTTCAATGGCAAAAATCAATGAATATTGTAAATGCACAAACAGTAATTTCTCCGCATTGCAAGGTGCAATTTTGAAATTTTTTGCTTTTTCCTGCTCCTCTTAGCATGATAAAGAAGATTCAAAGAGAGTGAGATGCCAGCTCCTTTCATTCAGTCAGTAGCTTCAATCATTTCTGGACGTTTTTCAATGGCAAAAATCAATGAATATTGTAAATGCACAAACAGTAATTTCTCTGCATTGCAAGGTGCAATTCTGAAATTTTTTGCTTTTTCCTGCTCCTCTTAGCATGATAAACAAGATTCAAAGAGAGTGAGATGCCAGCTCCTTTCATTCAGTCAGTAGCTTCAATCATTTCTGGATGTTTTTCAATGGCAAAAATCAATGAATATTGTAAATGCACAAACAGTAATTTCTCCGCATTGCAAGGTGCAATTCTGAAATTTTTTGCTTTTTTCTGCTCCTCTTAGCATGATAAAGAAGATTCAAAGAGAGTGAGATGCCAGCTCCTTTCATTCAGTCAGTAGCTTCAAACATTTCTGGTATATGAATAACATGATGTTTTTCAATGGCAAAAATCAATGAATATTGTAAATGCACAAACAGTAATTTCTCCGCATTGCAAGGTGCAATTCTGAAATTTTTTGCTTTTTCCTGCTCCTCTAAGCATGATAAAGAAGATTCAAAGAGAGTGAGATGCCAGCTCCTTTCATTCAGTCAGTAGCTTCAATCATTTCTGGACGTTTTTCAATGGCAAAAATCAATGAATATTGTAAATGCACAAACAGTAATTTCTCCGCATTGCAAGGTGCAATTCTGAAATTTTTTGCTTTTTCCTGCTCCTCTTAGCATGATAAACAAGATTCAAAGAGAATGAGATGCCAGCTCCTTTCATTCAGTCAGTAGCTTCAATCATTTCTGGACATTTTTCAATGGCAAAAATCAATGAATATTGTAAATGCACAAACAGTAATTTCTCCGCATTGCAAGGTGCAATTCTGAAATTTTTTGCTTTTTCCTGCTCCTCTTAGCATGATAAAGAAGATTCAAAGAGAGTGAGATGCCAGCTCCTTTCATTCAGTCAGTAGCTTCAAACATTTCTGGTATATGAATAACTTGATGTTTTTCAATGGCAAAAATCAATGAATATTGTAAATGCACAAACAGTAATTTCTCCGCATTGCAAGGTGCAATTCTGAATTTTTTTGCTTTTTCCTGCTCCTCTTAGCATGATAAAGAAGATTCAAAGAGAGTGAGATGCCAGCTCCTTTCATTCAGTCAGTAGCTTCAAACATTTCTGGTATATGAATAACATGATGTTTTTCAATGGCAAAAATCAATGAATATTGTAAATGCACAAACAGTAATTTCTCCGCATTGCAAGGTGCAATTTTGAAATTTTTTGCTTTTTCCTGCTCCTCTTAGCATGATAAAGAAGATTCAAAGAGAGTGAGATGCCAGCTCCTTTCATTCAGTCAGTAGCTTCAATCATTTCTGGACGTTTTTCAATGGCAAAAATCAATGAATATTGTAAATGCACAAACAGTAATTTCTCCGCATTGCAAGGTGCAATTCTGAAATTTTTTGCTTTTTCCTGCTCCTCTTAGCATGATAAAGAAGATTCAAAGAGAGTGAGATGCCAGCTCCTTTCATTCAGTCAGTAGCTTCAAACATTTCTGGTATATGAATAACATGATGTTTTTCAATGGCAAAAATCAATGAATATTGTAAATGCACAAACAGTAATTTCTCCGCATTGCAAGGTGCAATTCTGAAATTTTTTGCTTTTTCCTGCTCCTCTTAGCATGATAAAGAAGATTCAAAGAGAGTGAGATGCCAGCTCCTTTCATTCAGTCAGTAGCTTCAATCATTTCTGGACGTTTTTCAATGGCAAAAATCAATGAATATTGTAAATGCACAAACAGTAATTTCTCCGCATTGCAAGGTGCAATTCTGAAATTTTTTGCTTTTTCCTGCTCCTCTTAGCATGATAAAGAAGATTCAAAGAGAGTGAGATGCCAGCTCCTTTCATTCAGTCAGTAGCTTCAATCATTTCTGGACGTCTTTCAATGGCAAAAATCAATGAATATTGTAAATGCACAAAGAGTAATTTCTCCGCATTGCAAGGTGCAATTCTGAAATTTTTTGCTTTTTCCTGCTCCTCTTAGCATGATAAAGAAGATTCAAAGAGAGTGAGATGCCAGCTCCTTTCATTCAGTCAGTAGCTTCAATCATTTCTGGACGTTTTTCAATGGCAAAAATCAATGAATATTGTAAATGCACAAACAGTAATTTCTCCGCATTGCAAGGTGCAATTCTGAAATTTTTTGCTTTTTCCTGCTCCTCTTAGCATGATAAACAAGATTCAAAGAGAGTGAGATGCCAGCTCCTTTCATTCAGTCAGTAGCTTCAATCATTTCTGGACGTTTTTCAATGGCAAAAATCAATGAATATTGTAAATGCACAAACAGTAATTTCTCCGCATTGCAAGGTGCAATTCTGAAATTTTTTGCTTTTTCCTGCTCCTCTTAGCATGATAAAGAAGATTCAAAGAGAGTGAGATGCCAGCTCCTTTCATTCAGTCAGTAGCTTCAAACATTTCTGGTATATGAATAACATGATGTTTTTCAATGGCAAAAATCAATGAATATTGTAAATGCACAAACAGTAATTTCTCCGCATTGCAAGGTGCAATTCTGAAATTTTTTGCTTTTTCCTGCTCCTCTTAGCATGATAAAGAAGATTCAAAGAGAGTGAGATGCCAGCTCCTTTCATTCAGTCAGTAGCTTCAATCATTTCTGGACGTTTTTCAATGGCAAAAATCAATGAATATTGTAAATGCACAAACAGTAATTTCTCTGCATTGCAAGGTGCAATTCTGAAATTTTTTGCTTTTTCCTGCTCCTCTTAGCATGATAAAGAAGATTCAAAGAGAGTGAGATGCCAGCTCCTTTCATTCAGTCAGTAGCTTCAATCATTTCTGGACGTTTTTCAATGGCAAAAATCAATGAATATTGTAAATGCACAAAGAGTAATTTCTCCGCATTGCAAGGTGCAATTCTGAAATTTTTTGCTTTTTCCTGCTCCTCCTAGCATGATAAAGAAGATTCAAAGAGTGAGATGCCAGCTCCTTTCATTGTCAGTAGCTTCAAACATTTCTGGTATATGAATAACATGATGTTTTTCAATGGCAAAAATCAATGAATATTGTAAATGCACAAACAGTAATTTCTCCGCATTGCAAGGTGCAATTCTGAAATTTTTTGCTTTTTCCTGCTCCTCTTAGCATGATAAAGAAGATTCAAAGAGAGTGAGATGCCAGCTCCTTTCATTCAGTCAGTAGCTTCAATCATTTCTGGACGTTTTTCAATGGCAAAAATCATTGAATATTGTAAATGCACAAACAGTAATTTCTCCGCATTGCAAGGTGCAATTCTGAAATTTTTTGCTTTTTCCTGCTCCTCTTAGCATGATAAAGAAGATTCAAAGAGAGTGAGATGCCAGCTCCTTTCATTCAGTCAGTAGCTTCAATCATTTCTGGTATATGAATAACATGATGTTTTTCAATGGCAAAAATCAATGAATATTGTAAATGCACAAACAGTAATTTCTCCGCATTGCAAGGTGCAATTCTGAAATTTTTTGCTTTTTCCTGCTCCTCTTAGCATGATAAAGAAGATTCAAAGAGAGTGAGATGCCAGCTCCTTTCATTCAGTCAGTAGCTTCAATCATTTCTGGTATATGAATAACATGATGTTTTTCAATGGCAAAAATCAATGAATATTGTAAATGCACAAACAGTAATTTCTCCGCATTGCAAGGTGCAATTCTGAAATTTTTTGCTTTTTCCTGCTCCTCTTAGCATGATAAACAAGATTCAAAGAGAGTGAGATGCCAGCTCCTTTCATTCAGTCAGTAGCTTCAATCATTTCTGGACGTTTTTCAATGGCAAAAATCAATGAATATTGTAAATGCACAAACAGTAATTTCTCCGCATTGCAAGGTGCAATTCTGAAATTTTTTGCTTTTTCCTGCTCCTCTTAGCATGATAAAGAAGATTCAAAGAGAGTGAGATGCCAGCTCCTTTCATTCAGTCAGTAGCTTCAAACATTTCTGGTATATGAATAACATGATGTTTTTCAATGGCAAAAATCACTGAATATTGTAAATGCACAAACAGTAATTTCTCCGCAATGCAAGGTGCAATTCTGAAATTTTTTGCTTTTTCCTGCTCCTCTTAGCATGATAAAGAAGATTCAAAGAGAGTGAGATGCCAGCTCCTTTCATTCAGTCAGTAGCTTCAATCATTTCTGGACGTTTTTCAATGGCAAAAATCAATGAATATTGTAAATGCACAAACAGTAATTTCTCCGCATTTCAAGGTGCAATTCTGAAATTTTTTGCTTTTTCCTGCTCCTCTTAGCATGATAAACAAGATTCAAAGAGAGTGAGATGCCAGCTCCTTTCATTCAGTCAGTAGCTTCAATCATTTCTGGACGTTTTTCAATGGCAAAAATCAATGAATATTGTAAATGCACAAACAGTAATTTCTCCGCATTGCAAGGTGCAATTCTGAAATTTTTTGCTTTTTCCTGCTCCTCTTAGCATGATAAAGAAGATTCAAAGAGAGTGAGATGCCAGCTCCTTTCATTCAGTCAGTAGCTTCAAACATTTCTGGTATATGAATAACATGATATTTTTCAATGGCAAAAATCAATGAATATTGTAAATGCACAAACAGTAATTTCTCCGCATTGAAAGGTGCAATTCTGAAATTTTTTGCTTTTTCCTGCTCCTCTTAGCATGATAAAGAAGATTCAAAGAGAGTGAGATGCCAGCTCCTTTCATTCAGTCAGTAGCTTCAATCATTTCTGGACGTTTTTCAATGGCAAAAATCAATGAATATTGTAAATGCACAAACAGTAATTTCTCCGCATTGCAAGGTGCAATTCTGAAATTTTTTGCTTTTTCCTGCTCCTCTTAGCATGATAAACAAGATTCAAAGAGAATGAGATGCCAGCTCCTTTCATTCAGTCTGTAGCTTCAATCATTTCTGGACGTTTTTCAATGGCAAAAATCAATGAATATTGTAAATGCACAAACAGTAATTTCTCCGCATTGCAAGGTGCAATTCTGAAATTTTTTGCTTTTTCCTGCTCCTCTTAGCATGATAAAGAAGATTCAAAGAGAGTGAGATGCCAGCTCCTTTCATTCAGTCAGTAGCTTCAAACATTTCTGGTATATGAATAACATGATGTTTTTCAATGGCAAAAATCAATGAATATTGTAAATGCACAAACAGTAATTTCTCCGCATTGCAAGGTGCAATTCTGAATTTTTTTGCTTTTTCCTGCTCCTCTTAGCATGATAAAGAAGATTCAAAGAGAGTGAGATGCCAGCTCCTTTCATTCAGTCAGTAGCTTCAAACATTTCTGGTATATGAATAACATGATGTTTTTCAATGGCAAAAATCAATGAATATTGTAAATGCACAAACAGTAATTTCTCCGCATTGCAAGGTGCAATTTTGAAATTTTTTGCTTTTTCCTGCTCCTCTTAGCATGATAAAGAAGATTCAAAGAGAGTGAGATGCCAGCTCCTTTCATTCAGTCAGTAGCTTCAATCATTTCTGGACGTTTTTCAATGGCAAAAATCAATGAATATTGTAAATGCACAAACAGTAATTTCTCCGCATTGCAAGGTGCAATTCTGAAATTTTTTGCTTTTTCCTGCTCCTCTTAGCATGATAAAGAAGATTCAAAGAGAGTGAGATGCCAGCTCCTTTCATTCAGTCAGTAGCTTCAATCATTTCTGGACGTTTTTCAATGGCAAAAATCAATGAATATTGTAAATGCACAAACAGTAATTTCTCCGCATTGCAAGGTGCAATTCTGAAATTTTTTGCTTTTTCCTGCTCCTCTTAGCATGATAAAGAAGATTCAAAGAGAGTGAGATGCCAGCTCCTTTCATTCAGTCAGTAGCTTCAAACATTTCTGGTATATGAATAACATGATGTTTTTCAATGGCAAAAATCAATGAATATTGTAAATGCAAAAACAGTAATTTCTCCGCATTGCAAGGTGCAATTTTGAAATTTTTTGCTTTTTCCTGCTCCTCTTAGCATGATAAAGAAGATTCAAAGAGAGTGAGATGCCAGCTCCTTTCATTCAGTCAGTAGCTTCAATCATTTCTGGACGTTTTTCAATGGCAAAAATCAATGAATATTGTAAATGCACAAACAGTAATTTCTCCGCATTGCAACGTGCAATTCTGAAATTTTTTGCTTTTTCCTGCTCCTCTTAGCATGATAAAGAAGATTCAAAGAGAGTGAGATGCCAGCTCCTTTCATTCAGTCAGTAGCTTCAATCATTTCTGGACGTTTTTCAATGGCAAAAATCAATGAATATTGTAAATGCACAAACAGTAATTTCTCCGCATTGCAAGGTGCAATTCTGAAATTTTTTGCTTTTTCCTGCTCCTCTTAGCATGAAAAACAAGATTCAAAGAGAGTGAGATGCCAGCTCCTTTCATTCAGTCAGTAGCTTCAATCATTTCTGAACGTTTTTCAATGGCAAAAATCAATGAATATTGTAAATGCACAAACAGTAATTTCTCCGCATTGCAAGGTGCAATTCTGAAATTTTTTGCTTTTTCCTGCTCCTCTTAGCATGATAAAGAAGATTCAAAGAGAGTGAGATGCCAGCTCCTTTCATTCAGTCAGTAGCTTCAAACATTTCTGGTATATGAATAACATGATGTTTTTCAATGGCAAAAATCAATGAATATTGTAAATGCACAAACAGTAATTTCTCCGCATTGCAAGGTGCAATTCTGAAATTTTTTGCTTTTTCCTGCTCCTCTTAGCATGATAAAGAAGATTCAAAGAGAGTGAGATGCCAGCTCCTTTCATTCAGTCAGTAGCTTCAATCATTTCTGGACGTTTTTCAATGGCAAAAATCAATGAATATTGTAAATGCACAAACAGTAATTTCTCCGCATTGCAAGGTGCAATTCTGAAATTTTTTGCTTTTTCCTGCTCCTCTTAGCAAGATAAACAAGATTCAAAGAGAGTGAGATGCCAGCTCCTTTCATTCAGTCAGTAGCTTCAATCATTTCTGGACGTTTTTCAATGGCAAAAATCAATGAATATTGTAAATGCACAAACAGTAATTTCTCCGCATTGCAAGGTGCAATTCTGAAATTTTTTGCTTTTTCCTGCTCCTCTTAGCATGATAAAGAAGATTCAAAGAGAGTGAGATGCCAGCTCCTTTCATTCAGTCAGTAGCTTCAATCATTTCTGGACGTTTTTCAATGGCAAAAATCAATGAATATTGTAAATGCACAAACAGTAATTTCTCCGCATTGCAAGGTGCAATTCTGAAATTTTTTGCTTTTTCCTGCTCCTCTTAGCAAGATAAACAAGATTCAAAGAGAGTGAGATGCCAGCTCCTTTCATTCAGTCAGTAGCTTCAATCATTTCTGGACGTTTTTCAATGGCAAAAATCAATGAATATTGTAAATGCACAAACAGTAATTTCTCCGCATTGCAAGGTGCAATTCTGAAATTTTTTGCTTTTTCCTGCTCCTCTTAGCATGATAAAGAAGATTCAAAGAGAGTGAGATGCCAGCTCCTTTCATTCAGTCAGTAGCTTCAAACATTTCTGGTATATGAATAACATGATGTTTTTCAATGGCAAAAATCAATGAATATTGTAAATGCACAAACAGTAATTTCTCCGCATTGCAAGGTGCAATTTTGAAATTTTTTGCTTTTTCCTGCTCCTCTTAGCATGATAAAGAAGATTCAAAGAGAGTGAGATGCCAGCTCCTTTCATTCAGTCAGTAGCTTCAATCATTTCTGGACGTTTTTCAATGGCAAAAATCAATGAATATTGTAAATGCACAAACAGTAATTTCTCCGCATTGCAAGGTGCAATTCTGAAATTTTTTGCTTTTTCCTGCTCCTCTTAGCATGATAAACAAGATTCAAAGAGAGTGAGATGCCAGCTCCTTTCATTCAGTCAGTAGCTTCAATCATTTCTGGATGTTTTTCAATGGCAAAAATCAATGAATATTGTAAATGCACAAACAGTAATTTCTCCGCATTGCAAGGTGCAATTCTGAAATTTTTTGCTTTTTTCTGCTCCTCTTAGCATGATAAAGAAGATTCAAAGAGAGTGAGATGCCAGCTCCTTTCATTCAGTCAGTAGCTTCAAACATTTCTGGTATATGAATAACATGATGTTTTTCAATGGCAAAAATCAATGAATATTGTAAATGCACAAACAGTAATTTCTCCGCATTGCAAGGTGCAATTCTGAAATTTTTTGCTTTTTCCTGCTCCTCTAAGCATGATAAAGAAGATTCAAAGAGAGTGAGATGCCAGCTCCTTTCATTCAGTCAGTAGCTTCAATCATTTCTGGACGTTTTTCAATGGCAAAAATCAATGAATATTGTAAATGCACAAACAGTAATTTCTCCGCATTGCAAGGTGCAATTCTGAAATTTTTTGCTTTTTCCTGCTCCTCTTAGCATGATAAACAAGATTCAAAGAGAATGAGATGCCAGCTCCTTTCATTCAGTCAGTAGCTTCAATCATTTCTGGACGTTTTTCAATGGCAAAAATCAATGAATATTGTAAATGCACAAACAGTAATTTCTCCGCATTGCAAGGTGCAATTCTGAAATTTTTTGCTTTTTCCTGCTCCTCTTAGCATGATAAAGAAGATTCAAAGAGAGTGAGATGCCAGCTCCTTTCATTCAGTCAGTAGCTTCAAACATTTCTGGTATATGAATAACATGATGTTTTTCAATGGCAAAAATCAATGAATATTGTAAATGCACAAACAGTAATTTCTCCGCATTGCAAGGTGCAATTCTGAATTTTTTTGCTTTTTCCTGCTCCTCTTAGCATGATAAAGAAGATTCAAAGAGAGTGAGATGCCAGCTCCTTTCATTCAGTCAGTAGCTTCAAACATTTCTGGTATATGAATAACATGATGTTTTTCAATGGCAAAAATCAATGAATATTGTAAATGCACAAACAGTAATTTCTCCGCATTGCAAGGTGCAATTTTGAAATTTTTTGCTTTTTCCTGCTCCTCTTAGCATGATAAAGAAGATTCAAAGAGAGTGAGATGCCAGCTCCTTTCATTCAGTCAGTAGCTTCAATCATTTCTGGACGTTTTTCAATGGCAAAAATCAATGAATATTGTAAATGCACAAACAGTAATTTCTCCGCATTGCAAGGTGCAATTCTGAAATTTTTTGCTTTTTCCTGCTCCTCTTAGCATGATAAAGAAGATTCAAAGAGAGTGAGATGCCAGCTCCTTTCATTCAGTCAGTAGCTTCAAACATTTCTGGTATATGAATAACATGATGTTTTTCAATGGCAAAAATCAATGAATATTGTAAATGCACAAACAGTAATTTCTCCGCATTGCAAGGTGCAATTTTGAAATTTTTTGCTTTTTCCTGCTCCTCTTAGCATGATAAAGAAGATTCAAAGAGAGTGAGATGCCAGCTCCTTTCATTCAGTCAGTAGCTTCAATCATTTCTGGACGTTTTTCAATGGCAAAATCAATGAATATTGTAAATGCACAAACAGTAATTTCTCCGCATTGCAAGGTGCAATTCTGAAATTTTTTGCTTTTTCCTGCTCCTCTTAGCATGATAAACAAGATTCAAAGAGAGTGAGATGCCAGCTCCTTTCATTCAGTCAGTAGCTTCAATCATTTCTGGATGTTTTTCAATGGCAAAAATCAATGAATATTGTAAATGCACAAACAGTAATTTCTCCGCATTGCAAGGTGCAATTCTGAAATTTTTTGCTTTTTTCTGCTCCTCTTAGCATGATAAAGAAGATTCAAAGAGAGTGAGATGCCAGCTCCTTTCATTCAGTCAGTAGCTTCAAACATTTCTGGTATATGAATAACATGATGTTTTTCAATGGCAAAAATCAATGAATATTGTAAATGCACAAACAGTAATTTCTCCGCATTGCAAGGTGCAATTCTGAAATTTTTTGCTTTTTCCTGCTCCTCTAAGCATGATAAAGAAGATTCAAAGAGAGTGAGATGCCAGCTCCTTTCATTCAGTCAGTAGCTTCAATCATTTCTGGACGTTTTTCAATGGCAAAAATCAATGAATATTGTAAATGCACAAACAGTAATTTCTCCGCATTGCAAGGTGCAATTCTGAAATTTTTTGCTTTTTCCTGCTCCTCTTAGCATGATAAACAAGATTCAAAGAGAATGAGATGCCAGCTCCTTTCATTCAGTCAGTAGCTTCAATCATTTCTGGACGTTTTTCAATGGCAAAAATCAATGAATATTGTAAATGCACAAACAGTAATTTCTCCGCATTGCAAGGTGCAATTCTGAAATTTTTTGCTTTTTCCTGCTCCTCTTAGCATGATAAAGAAGATTCAAAGAGAGTGAGATGCCAGCTCCTTTCATTCAGTCAGTAGCTTCAAACATTTCTGGTATATGAATAACATGATGTTTTTCAATGGCAAAAATCAATGAATATTGTAAATGCACAAACAGTAATTTCTCCGCATTGCAAGGTGCAATTCTGAATTTTTTTGCTTTTTCCTGCTCCTCTTAGCATGATAAAGAAGATTCAAAGAGAGTGAGATGCCAGCTCCTTTCATTCAGTCAGTAGCTTCAAACATTTCTGGTATATGAATAACATGATGTTTTCAATGGCAAAAATCAATGAATATTGTAAATGCACAAACAGTAATTTCTCCGCATTGCAAGGTGCAATTTTGAAATTTTTTGCTTTTTCCTGCTCCTCTTAGCATGATAAAGAAGATTCAAAGAGAGTGAGATGCCAGCTCCTTTCATTCAGTCAGTAGCTTCAATCATTTCTGGACGTTTTTCAATGGCAAAAATCAATGAATATTGTAAATGCACAAACAGTAATTTCTCCGCATTGCAAGGTGCAATTCTGAAATTTTTTGCTTTTTCCTGCTCCTCTTAGCATGATAAAGAAGATTCAAAGAGAGTGAGATGCCAGCTCCTTTCATTCAGTCAGTAGCTTCAATCATTTCTGGACGTTTTTCAATGGCAAAAATCAATGAATATTGTAAATGCACAAACAGTAATTTCTCCGCATTGCAAGGTGCAATTCTGAAATTTTTTGCTTTTTCCTGCTCCTCTTAGCATGATAAAGAAGATTCAAAGAGAGTGAGATGCCAGCTCCTTTCATTCAGTCAGTAGCTTCAAACATTTCTGGTATATGAATAACATGATGTTTTTCAATGGCAAAAATCAATGAATATTGTAAATGCACAAACAGTAATTTCTCCGCATTGCAAGGTGCAATTCTGAAATTTTTTGCTTTTTCCTGCTCCTCTTAGCATGATAAAGAAGATTCAAAGAGAGTGAGATGCCAGCTCCTTTCATTCAGTCAGTAGCTTCAATCATTTCTGGACGTTTTTCAATGGCAAAAATCAATGAATATTGTAAATACACAAACAGTAATTTCTCCGCATTGCAAGGTGCAATTCTGAAATTTTTTGCTTTTTCCTGCTCCTCTTAGCATGATAAAGAAGATTCAAAGAGAGTGAGATGCCAGCTCCTTTCATTCAGTCAGTAGCTTCAATCATTTCTGGACGTCTTTCAATGGCAAAAATCAATGAATATTGTAAATGCACAAAGAGTAATTTCTCCGCATTGCAAGGTGCAATTCTGAAATTTTTTGCTTTTTCCTGCTCCTCTTAGCATGATAAAGAAGATTCAAAGAGAGTGAGATGCCAGCTCCTTTCATTCAGTCAGTAGCTTCAATCATTTCTGGACGTTTTTCAATGGCAAAAATCAATGAATATTGTAAATGCACAAACAGTAATTTCTCCGCATTGCAAGGTGCAATTCTGAAATTTTTTGCTTTTTCCTGCTCCTCTTAGCATGATAAAGAAGATTCAAAGAGAGTGAGATGCCAGCTCCTTTCATTCAGTCAGTAGCTTCAATCATTTCTGGACGTTTTTCAATGGCAAAAATCAATGAATATTGTAAATGCACAAACAGTAATTTCTCCGCATTGCAAGGTGCAATTCTGAAATTTTTTGCTTTTTCCTGCTCCTCTTAGCATGATAAAGAAGATTCAAAGAGAGTGAGATGCCAGCTCCTTTCATTCAGTCAGTAGCTTCAAACATTTCTGGTATATGAATAACATGATGTTTTTCAATGGCAAAAATCAATGAATATTGTAAATGCACAAACAGTAATTTCTCCGCATTGCAAGGTGCAATTCTGAAATTTTTTGCTTTTTCCTGCTCCTCTTAGCATGATAAAGAAGATTCAAAGAGAGTGAGATGCCAGCTCCTTTCATTCAGTCAGTAGCTTCAATCATTTCTGGACGTTTTTCAATGGCAAAAATCAATGAATATTGTAAATGCACAAACAGTAATTTCTCCGCATTGCAAGGTGCAATTCTGAAATTTTTTGCTTTTTCCTGCTCCTCTTAGCATGATAAAGAAGATTCAAAGAGAGTGAGATGCCAGCTCCTTTCATTCAGTCAGTAGCTTCAATCATTTCTGGACGTTTTTCAATGGCAAAAATCAATGAATATTGTAAATGCACAAAGAGTAATTTCTCCGCATTGCAAGGTGCAATTCTGAAATTTTTTGCTTTTTCCTGCTCCTCCTAGCATGATAAAGAAGATTCAAAGAGTGAGATGCCAGCTCCTTTCATTGTCAGTAGCTTCAAACATTTCTGGTATATGAATAACATGATGTTTTTCAATGGCAAAAATCAATGAATATTGTAAATGCACAAACAGTAATTTCTCCGCATTGCAAGGTGCAATTCTGAAATTTTTTGCTTTTTCCTGCTCCTCTTAGCATGATAAAGAAGATTCAAAGAGAGTGAGATGCCAGCTCCTTTCATTCAGTCAGTAGCTTCAATCATTTCTGGACGTTTTTCAATGGCAAAAATCATTGAATATTGTAAATGCACAAACAGTAATTTCTCCGCATTGCAAGGTGCAATTCTGAAATTTTTTGCTTTTTCCTGCTCCTCTTAGCATGATAAAGAAGATTCAAAGAGTGTGAGATGCCAGCTCCTTTCATTCAGTCAGTAGCTTCAATCATTTCTGGTATATGAATAACATGATGTTTTTCAATGGCAAAAATCAATGAATATTGTAAATGCACAAACAGTAATTTCTCCGCATTGCAAGGTGCAATTCTGAAATTTTTTGCTTTTTCCTGCTCCTCTTAGCATGATAAAGAAGATTCAAAGAGAGTGAGATGCCAGCTCCTTTCATTCAGTCAGTAGCTTCAATCATTTCTGGTATATGAATAACATGATGTTTTTCAATGGCAAAAATCAATGAATATTGTAAATGCACAAACAGTAATTTCTCCGCATTGCAAGGTGCAATTCTGAAATTTTTTGCTTTTTCCTGCTCCTCTTAGCATGATAAACAAGATTCAAAGAGAGTGAGATGCCAGCTCCTTTCATTCAGTCAGTAGCTTCAATCATTTCTGGACGTTTTTCAATGGCAAAAATCAATGAATATTGTAAATGCACAAACAGTAATTTCTCCGCATTGCAAGGTGCAATTCTGAAATTTTTTGCTTTTTCCTGCTCCTCTTAGCATGATAAAGAAGATTCAAAGAGAGTGAGATGCCAGCTCCTTTCATTCAGTCAGTAGCTTCAAACATTTCTGGTATATGAATAACATGATGTTTTTCAATGGCAAAAATCACTGAATATTGTAAATGCACAAACAGTAATTTCTCCGCATTGCAAGGTGCAATTCTGAAATTTTTTGCTTTTTCCTGCTCCTCTTAGCATGATAAAGAAGATTCAAAGAGAGTGAGATGCCAGCTCCTTTCATTCAGTCAGTAGCTTCAATCATTTCTGGACGTTTTTCAATGGCAAAAATCAATGAATATTGTAAATGCACAAACAGTAATTTCTCCGCATTTCAAGGTGCAATTCTGAAATTTTTTGCTTTTTCCTGCTCCTCTTAGCATGATAAACAAGATTCAAAGAGAGTGAGATGCCAGCTCCTTTCATTCAGTCAGTAGCTTCAATCATTTCTGGACGTTTTTCAATGGCAAAAATCAATGAATATTGTAAATGCACAAACAGTAATTTCTCCGCATTGCAAGGTGCAATTCTGAAATTTTTTGCTTTTTCCTGCTCCTCTTAGCATGATAAAGAAGATTCAAAGAGAGTGAGATGCCAGCTCCTTTCATTCAGTCAGTAGCTTCAAACATTTCTGGTATATGAATAACATGATATTTTTCAATGGCAAAAATCAATGAATATTGTAAATGCACAAACAGTAATTTCTCCGCATTGAAAGGTGCAATTCTGAAATTTTTTGCTTTTTCCTGCTCCTCTTAGCATGATAAAGAAGATTCAAAGAGAGTGAGATGCCAGCTCCTTTCATTCAGTCAGTAGCTTCAATCATTTCTGGACGTTTTTCAATGGCAAAAATCAATGAATATTGTAAATGCACAAACAGTAATTTCTCCGCATTGCAAGGTGCAATTCTGAAATTTTTTGCTTTTTCCTGCTCCTCTTAGCATGATAAACAAGATTCAAACAGAGTGAGATGCCAGCTCCTTTCATTCAGTCAGTAGCTTCAATCATTTCTGGACGTTTTTCAATGGCAAAAATCAATGAATATTGTAAATGCACAAACAGTAATTTCTCCGCATTGCAAGGTGCAATTCTGAAATTTTTTGCTTTTTTCTGCTCCTCTTAGCATGATAAAGAAGATTCAAAGAGAGTGAGATGCCAGCTCCTTTCATTCAGTCAGTAGCTTCAAACATTTCTGGTATATGAATAACATGATGTTTTTCAATGGCAAAAATCAATGAATATTGTAAATGCACAAACAGTAATTTCTCCGCATTGCAAGGTGCAATTCTGAAATTTTTTGCTTTTTCCTGCTCCTCTTAGCATGATAAAGAAGATTCAAAGAGAGTGAGATGCCAGCTCCTTTCATTCAGTCAGTAGCTTCAATCATTTCTGGACGTTTTTCAATGGCAAAAATCAATGAATATTGTAAATGCACAAACAGTAATTTCTCCGCATTGCAAGGTGCAATTCTGAAATTTTTTGCTTTTTCCTGCTCCTCTTAGCAAGATAAACAAGATTCAAAGAGAGTGAGGTGCCAGCTCCTTTCATTCAGTCAGTAGCTTCAATCATTTCTGGACGTTTTTCAATGGCAAAAATCAATGAATATTGTAAATGCACAAACAGTAATTTCTCCGCATTGCAAGGTGCAATTCTGAAATTTTTTGCTTTTTCCTGCTCCTCTTAGCATGATAAAGAAGATTCAAAGAGAGTGAGATGCCAGCTCCTTTCATTCAGTCAGTAGCTTCAATCATTTCTGGACGTTTTTCAATGGCAAAAATCAATGAATATTGTAAATGCACAAACTGTAATTTCTCCGCATTGCAAGGTGCAATTCTGAAATTTTTTGCTTTTTCCTGCTCCTCTTAGCATGATAAACAAGATTCAAAGAGAGTGAGATGCCAGCTCCTTTCATTCAGTCAGTAGCTTCAATCATTTCTGGACGTTTTTCAATGGCAAAAATCAATGAATATTGTAAATGCACAAACAGTAATTTCTCCGCATTGCAAGGTGCAATTCTGAAATTTTTTGCTTTTTCCTGCTCCTCTTAGCATGATAAAGAAGATTCAAAGAGAGTGAGATGCCAGCTCCTTTCATTCAGTCAGTAGCTTCAAACATTTCTGGTATATGAATAACATGATGTTTTTCAATGGCAAAAATCAATGAATATTGTAAATGCACAAACAGTAATTTCTCCGCATTGCAAGGTGCAATTCTGAAATTTTTTGCTTTTTCCTGCTCCTCTTAGCATGATAAAGAAGATTCAAAGAGAGTGAGATGCCAGCTCCTTTCATTCAGTCAGTAGCTTCAATCATTTCTGGACGTTTTTCAATGGCAAAAATCAATGAATATTGTAAATGCACAAACAGTAATTTCTCCGCATTGCAAGGTGCAATTCTGAAATTTTTTGCTTTTTCCTGCTCCTCTTAGCATGATAAAGAAGATTCAAAGAGAGTGAGATGCCAGCTCCTTTCATTCAGTCAGTAGCTTCAAACATTTCTGGTATATGAATAACATGATGTTTTTCAATGGCAAAAATCAATGAATATTGTAAATGCACAAACAGTAATTTCTCCGCATTGCAAGCTGCAATTCTGAAATTTTTTGCTTTTTCCTGCTCCTCTTAGCATGATAAAGAAGATTCAAAGAGAGTGAGATGCCAGCTCCTTTCATTCAGTCAGTAGCTTCAATCATTTCTGGACGTTTTTCAATGGCAAAAATCAATGAATATTGTAAATGCACAAACAGTAATTTCTCCGCATTGCAAGGTGCAATTCTGAAATTTTTTGCTTTTTCCTGCTCCTCTTAGCATGATAAACAAGATTCAAAGAGAGTGAGATGCCAGCTCCTTTCATTCAGTCAGTAGCTTCAATCATTTCTGGACGTTTTTCAATGGCAAAAATCAATGAATATTGTAAATGCACAAAGAGTAATTTCTCCGCATTGCAAGGTGCAATTCTGAAATTTTTTGCTTTTTCCTGCTCCTCCTAGCATGATAAAGAAGATTCAAAGAGTGAGATGCCAGCTCCTTTCATTGTCAGTAGCTTCAAACATTTCTGGTATATGAATAACATGATGTTTTTCAATGGCAAAAATCAATGAATATTGTAAATGCACAAACAGTAATTTCTCCGCATTGCAAGGTGCAATTCTGAAATTTTTTGCTTTTTCCTGCTCCTCTTAGCATGATAAAGAAGATTCAAAGAGAGTGAGATGCCAGCTCCTTTCATTCAGTCAGTAGCTTCAATCATTTCTGGACGTTTTTCAATGGCAAAAATCATTGAATATTGTAAATGCACAAACAGTAATTTCTCCGCATTGCAAGGTGCAATTCTGAAATTTTTTGCTTTTTCCTGCTCCTCTTAGCATGATAAAGAAGATTCAAAGAGAGTGAGATGCCAGCTCCTTTCATTCAGTCAGTAGCTTCAATCATTTCTGGTATATGAATAACATGATGTTTTTCAATGGCAAAAATCAATGAATATTGTAAATGCACAAACAGTAATTTCTCCGCATTGCAAGGTGCAATTCTGAAATTTTTTGCTTTTTCCTGCTCCTCTTAGCATGATAAAGAAGATTCAAAGAGAGTGAGATGCCAGCTCCTTTCATTCAGTCAGTAGCTTCAATCATTTCTGGTATATGAATAACATGATGTTTTTCAATGGCAAAAATCAATGAATATTGTAAATGCACAAACAGTAATTTCTCCGCATTGCAAGGTGCAATTCTGAAATTTTTTGCTTTTTCCTGCTCCTCTTAGCATGATAAACAAGATTCAAAGAGAGTGAGATGCCAGCTCCTTTCATTCAGTCAGTAGCTTCAATCATTTCTGGACGTTTTTCAATGGCAAAAATCAATGAATATTGTAAATGCACAAACAGTAATTTCTCCGCATTGCAAGGTGCAATTCTGAAATTTTTTGCTTTTTCCTGCTCCTCTTAGCATGATAAAGAAGATTCAAAGAGAGTGAGATGCCAGCTCCTTTCATTCAGTCAGTAGCTTCAAACATTTCTGGTATATGAATAACATGATGTTTTTCAATGGCAAAAATCACTGAATATTGTAAATGCACAAACAGTAATTTCTCCGCATTGCAAGGTGCAATTCTGAAATTTTTTGCTTTTTCCTGCTCCTCTTAGCATGATAAAGAAGATTCAAAGAGAGTGAGATGCCAGCTCCTTTCATTCAGTCAGTAGCTTCAATCATTTCTGGACGTTTTTCAATGGCAAAAATCAATGAATATTGTAAATGCACAAACAGTAATTTCTCCGCATTTCAAGGTGCAATTCTGAAATTTTTTGCTTTTTCCTGCTCCTCTTAGCATGATAAACAAGATTCAAAGAGAGTGAGATGCCAGCTCCTTTCATTCAGTCAGTAGCTTCAATCATTTCTGGACGTTTTTCAATGGCAAAAATCAATGAATATTGTAAATGCACAAACAGTAATTTCTCCGCATTGCAAGGTGCAATTCTGAAATTTTTTGCTTTTTCCTGCTCCTCTTAGCATGATAAAGAAGATTCAAAGAGAGTGAGATGCCAGCTCCTTTCATTCAGTCAGTAGCTTCAAACATTTCTGGTATATGAATAACATGATATTTTTCAATGGCAAAAATCAATGAATATTGTAAATGCACAAACAGTAATTTCTCCGCATTGAAAGGTGCAATTCTGAAATTTTTTGCTTTTTCCTGCTCCTCTTAGCATGATAAAGAAGATTCAAAGAGAGTGAGATGCCAGCTCCTTTCATTCAGTCAGTAGCTTCAATCATTTCTGGACGTTTTTCAATGGCAAAAATCAATGAATATTGTAAATGCACAAACAGTAATTTCTCCGCATTGCAAGGTGCAATTCTGAAATTTTTTGCTTTTTCCTGCTCCTCTTAGCATGATAAACAAGATTCAAAGAGAATGAGATGCCAGCTCCTTTCATTCAGTCAGTAGCTTCAATCATTTCTGGACGTTTTTCAATGGCAAAAATCAATGAATATTGTAAATGCACAAACAGTAATTTCTCCGCATTGCAAGGTGCAATTCTGAAATTTTTTGCTTTTTCCTGCTCCTCTTAGCATGATAAAGAAGATTCAAAGAGAGTGAGATGCCAGCTCCTTTCATTCAGTCAGTAGCTTCAAACATTTCTGGTATATGAATAACATGATGTTTTTCAATGGCAAAAATCAATGAATATTGTAAATGCACAAACAGTAATTTCTCCGCATTGCAAGGTGCAATTCTGAAATTTTTTGCTTTTTCCTGCTCCTCTTAGCATGATAAAGAAGATTCAAAGAGAGTGAGATGCCAGCTCCTTTCATTCAGTCAGTAGCTTCAATCATTTCTGGACGTTTTTCAATGGCAAAAATCAATGAATATTGTAAATGCACAAACAGTAATTTCTCCGCATTGCAAGGTGCAATTCTGAAATTTTTTGCTTTTTCCTGCTCCTCTTAGCAAGATAAACAAGATTCAAAGAGAGTGAGATGCCAGCTCCTTTCATTCAGTCAGTAGCTTCAATCATTTCTGGACGTTTTTCAATGGCAAAAATCAATGAATATTGTAAATGCACAAACAGTAATTTCTCCGCATTGCAAGGTGCAATTCTGAAATTTTTTGCTTTTTCCTGCTCCTCTTAGCATGATAAAGAAGATTCAAAGAGAGTGAGATGCCAGCTCCTTTCATTCAGTCAGTAGCTTCAATCATTTCTGGACGTTTTTCAATGGCAAAAATCAATGAATATTGTAAATGCACAAACTGTAATTTCTCCGCATTGCAAGGTGCAATTCTGAAATTTTTTGCTTTTTCCTGCTCCTCTTAGCATGATAAACAAGATTCAAAGAGAGTGAGATGCCAGCTCCTTTCATTCAGTCAGTAGCTTCAATCATTTCTGGACGTTTTTCAATGGCAAAAATCAATGAATATTGTAAATGCACAAACAGTAATTTCTCCGCATTGCAAGGTGCAATTCTGAAATTTTTTGCTTTTTCCTGCTCCTCTTAGCATGATAAAGAAGATTCAAAGAGAGTGAGATGCCAGCTCCTTTCATTCAGTCAGTAGCTTCAAACATTTCTGGTATATGAATAACATGATGTTTTTCAATGGCAAAAATCAATGAATATTGTAAATGCACAAACAGTAATTTCTCCGCATTGCAAGGTGCAATTCTGAAATTTTTTGCTTTTTCCTGCTCCTCTTAGCATGATAAAGAAGATTCAAAGAGAGTGAGATGCCAGCTCCTTTCATTCAGTCAGTAGCTTCAATCATTTCTGGACGTTTTTCAATGGCAAAAATCAATGAATATTGTAAATGCACAAACAGTAATTTCTCCGCATTGCAAGGTGCAATTCTGAAATTTTTTGCTTTTTCCTGCTCCTCTTAGCATGATAAAGAAGATTCAAAGAGAGTGAGATGCCAGCTCCTTTCATTCAGTCAGTAGCTTCAAACATTTCTGGTATATGAATAACATGATGTTTTTCAATGGCAAAAATCAATGAATATTGTAAATGCACAAACAGTAATTTCTCCGCATTGCAAGGTGCAATTCTGAAATTTTTTGCTTTTTCCTGCTCCTCTTAGCATGATAAAGAAGATTCAAAGAGAGTGAGATGCCAGCTCCTTTCATTCAGTCAGTAGCTTCAATCATTTCTGGACGTTTTTCAATGGCAAAAATCAATGAATATTGTAAATGCACAAAGAGTAATTTCTCCGCATTGCAAGGTGCAATTCTGAAATTTTTTGCTTTTTCCTGCTCCTCCTAGCATGATAAAGAAGATTCAAAGAGTGAGATGCCAGCTCCTTTCATTGTCAGTAGCTTCAAACATTTCTGGTATATGAATAACATGATGTTTTTCAATGGCAAAAATCAATGAATATTGTAAATGCACAAACAGTAATTTCTCCGCATTGCAAGGTGCAATTCTGAAATTTTTTGCTTTTTCCTGCTCCTCTTAGCATGATAAAGAAGATTCAAAGAGAGTGAGATGCCAGCTCCTTTCATTCAGTCAGTAGCTTCAATCATTTCTGGACGTTTTTCAATGGCAAAAATCATTGAATATTGTAAATGCACAAACAGTAATTTCTCCGCATTGCAAGGTGCAATTCTGAAATTTTTTGCTTTTTCCTGCTCCTCTTAGCATGATAAAGAAGATTCAAAGAGAGTGAGATGCCAGCTCCTTTCATTCAGTCAGTAGCTTCAATCATTTCTGGTATATGAATAACATGATGTTTTTCAATGGCAAAAATCAATGAATATTGTAAATGCACAAACAGTAATTTCTCCGCATTGCAAGGTGCAATTCTGAAATTTTTTGCTTTTTCCTGCTCCTCTTAGCATGATAAAGAAGATTCAAAGAGAGTGAGATGCCAGCTCCTTTCATTCAGTCAGTAGCTTCAATCATTTCTGGTATATGAATAACATGATGTTTTTCAATGGCAAAAATCAATGAATATTGTAAATGCACAAACAGTAATTTCTCCGCATTGCAAGGTGCAATTCTGAAATTTTTTGCTTTTTCCTGCTCCTCTTAGCATGATAAACAAGATTCAAAGAGAGTGAGATGCCAGCTCCTTTCATTCAGTCAGTAGCTTCAATCATTTCTGGACGTTTTTCAATGGCAAAAATCAATGAATATTGTAAATGCACAAACAGTAATTTCTCCGCATTGCAAGGTGCAATTCTGAAATTTTTTGCTTTTTCCTGCTCCTCTTAGCATGATAAAGAAGATTCAAAGAGAGTGAGATGCCAGCTCCTTTCATTCAGTCAGTAGCTTCAAACATTTCTGGTATATGAATAACATGATGTTTTTCAATGGCAAAAATCACTGAATATTGTAAATGCACAAACAGTAATTTCTCCGCATTGCAAGGTGCAATTCTGAAATTTTTTGCTTTTTCCTGCTCCTCTTAGCATGATAAAGAAGATTCAAAGAGAGTGAGATGCCAGCTCCTTTCATTCAGTCAGTAGCTTCAATCATTTCTGGACGTTTTTCAATGGCAAAAATCAATGAATATTGTAAATGCACAAACAGTAATTTCTCCGCATTTCAAGGTGCAATTCTGAAATTTTTTGCTTTTTCCTGCTCCTCTTAGCATGATAAACAAGATTCAAAGAGAGTGAGATGCCAGCTCCTTTCATTCAGTCAGTAGCTTCAATCATTTCTGGACGTTTTTCAATGGCAAAAATCAATGAATATTGTAAATGCACAAACAGTAATTTCTCCGCATTGCAAGGTGCAATTCTGAAATTTTTTGCTTTTTCCTGCTCCTCTTAGCATGATAAAGAAGATTCAAAGAGAGTGAGATGCCAGCTCCTTTCATTCAGTCAGTAGCTTCAAACATTTCTGGTATATGAATAACATGATATTTTTCAATGGCAAAAATCAATGAATATTGTAAATGCACAAACAGTAATTTCTCCGCATTGAAAGGTGCAATTCTGAAATTTTTTGCTTTTTCCTGCTCCTCTTAGCATGATAAAGAAGATTCAAAGAGAGTGAGATGCCAGCTCCTTTCATTCAGTCAGTAGCTTCAATCATTTCTGGACGTTTTTCAATGGCAAAAATCAATGAATATTGTAAATGCACAAACAGTAATTTCTCCGCATTGCAAGGTGCAATTCTGAAATTTTTTGCTTTTTCCTGCTCCTCTTAGCATGATAAACAAGATTCAAAGAGAATGAGATGCCAGCTCCTTTCATTCAGTCAGTAGCTTCAATCATTTCTGGACGTTTTTCAATGGCAAAAATCAATGAATATTGTAAATGCACAAACAGTAATTTCTCCGCATTGCAAGGTGCAATTCTGAAATTTTTTGCTTTTTCCTGCTCCTCTTAGCATGATAAAGAAGATTCAAAGAGAGTGAGATGCCAGCTCCTTTCATTCAGTCAGTAGCTTCAAACATTTCTGGTATATGAATAACATGATGTTTTTCAATGGCAAAAATCAATGAATATTGTAAATGCACAAACAGTAATTTCTCCGCATTGCAAGGTGCAATTCTGATTTTTTTTGCTTTTTCCTGCTCCTCTTAGCATGATAAAGAAGATTCAAAGAGAGTGAGATGCCATCTCCTTTCATTCAGTCAGTAGCTTCAAACATTTCTGGTATATGAATAACATGATGTTTTTCAATGGCAAAAATCAATGAATATTGTAAATGCACAAACAGTAATTTCTCCGCATTGCAAGGTGCAATTTTGAAATTTTTTGCTTTTTCCTGCTCCTCTTAGCATGATAAAGAAGATTCAAAGAGAGTGAGATGCCAGCTCCTTTCATTCAGTCAGTAGCTTCAATCATTTCTGGACGTTTTTCAATGGCAAAAATCAATGAATATTGTAAATGCACAAACAGTAATTTCTCCGCATTGCAAGGTGCAATTCTGAAATTTTTTGCTTTTTCCTGCTCCTCTTAGCATGATAAAGAAGATTCAAAGAGAGTGAGATGCCAGCTCCTTTCATTCAGTCAGTAGCTTCAATCATTTCTGGACGTTTTTCAATGGCAAAAATCAATGAATATTGTAAATGCACAAACAGTAATTTCTCCGCATTGCAAGGTGCAATTCTGAAATTTTTTGCTTTTTCCTGCTCCTCTTAGCATGATAAAGAAGATTCAAAGAGAGTGAGATGCCAGCTCCTTTCATTCAGTCAGTAGCTTCAATCATTTCTGGTATATGAATAACATGATGTTTTTCAATGGCAAAAATCAATGAATATTGTAAATGCACAAACAGTAATTTCTCCGCATTGCAAGGTGCAATTCTGAAATTTTTTGCTTTTTCCTGCTCCTCTTAGCATGATAAACAAGATTCAAAGAGAGTGAGATGCCAGCTCCTTTCATTCAGTCAGTAGCTTCAATCATTTCTGGACGTTTTTCAATGGCAAAAATCAATGAATATTGTAAATGCACAAACAGTAATTTCTCCGCATTGCAAGGTGCAATTCTGAAATTTTTTGCTTTTTCCTGCTCCTCTTAGCATGATAAAGAAGATTCAAAGAGAGTGAGATGCCAGCTCCTTTCATTCAGTCAGTAGCTTCAAACATTTCTGGTATATGAATAACATGATGTTTTTCAATGGCAAAAATCACTGAATATTGTAAATGCACAAACAGTAATTTCTCCGCATTGCAAGGTGCAATTCTGAAATTTTTTGCTTTTTCCTGCTCCTCTTAGCATGATAAAGAAGATTCAAAGAGAGTGAGATGCCAGCTCCTTTCATTCAGTCAGTAGCTTCAATCATTTCTGGACGTTTTTCAATGGCAAAAATCAATGAATATTGTAAATGCACAAACAGTAATTTCTCCGCATTTCAAGGTGCAATTCTGAAATTTTTTGCTTTTTCCTGCTCCTCTTAGCATGATAAACAAGATTCAAAGAGAGTGAGATGCCAGCTCCTTTCATTCAGTCAGTAGCTTCAATCATTTCTGGACGTTTTTCAATGGCAAAAATCAATGAATATTGTAAATGCACAAACAGTAATTTCTCCGCATTGCAAGGTGCAATTCTGAAATTTTTTGCTTTTTCCTGCTCCTCTTAGCATGATAAAGAAGATTCAAAGAGAGTGAGATGCCAGCTCCTTTCATTCAGTCAGTAGCTTCAAACATTTCTGGTATATGAATAACATGATATTTTTCAATGGCAAAAATCAATGAATATTGTAAATGCACAAACAGTAATTTCTCCGCATTGAAAGGTGCAATTCTGAAATTTTTTGCTTTTTCCTGCTCCTCTTAGCATGATAAAGCAGATTCAAAGAGAGTGAGATGCCAGCTCCTTTCATTCAGTCAGTAGCTTCAATCATTTCTGGACGTTTTTCAATGGCAAAAATCAATGAATATTGTAAATGCACAAACAGTAATTTCTCCGCATTGCAAGGTGCAATTCTGAAATTTTTTGCTTTTTCCTGCTCCTCTTAGCATGATAAACAAGATTCAAAGAGAATGAGATGCCAGCTCCTTTCATTCAGTCAGTAGCTTCAATCATTTCTGGACGTTTTTCAATGGCAAAAATCAATGAATATTGTAAATGCACAAACAGTAATTTCTCCGCATTGCAAGGTGCAATTCTGAAATTTTTTGCTTTTTCCTGCTCCTCTTAGCATGATAAAGAAGATTCAAAGAGAGTGAGATGCCAGCTCCTTTCATTCAGTCAGTAGCTTCAAACATTTCTGGTATATGAATAACATGATGTTTTTCAATGGCAAAAATCAATGAATATTGTAAATGCACAAACAGTAATTTCTCCGCATTGCAAGGTGCAATTCTGATTTTTTTTGCTTTTTCCTGCTCCTCTTAGCATGATAAAGAAGATTCAAAGAGAGTGAGATGCCATCTCCTTTCATTCAGTCAGTAGCTTCAAACATTTCTGGTATATGAATAACATGATGTTTTTCAATGGCAAAAATCAATGAATATTGTAAATGCACAAACAGTAATTTCTCCGCATTGCAAGGTGCAATTTTGAAATTTTTTGCTTTTTCCTGCTCCTCTTAGCATGATAAAGAAGATTCAAAGAGAGTGAGATGCCAGCTCCTTTCATTCAGTCAGTAGCTTCAATCATTTCTGGACGTTTTTCAATGGCAAAAATCAATGAATATTGTAAATGCACAAACAGTAATTTCTCCGCATTGCAAGGTGCAATTCTGAAATTTTTTGCTTTTTCCTGCTCCTCTTAGCATGATAAAGAAGATTCAAAGAGAGTGAGATGCCAGCTCCTTTCATTCAGTCAGTAGCTTCAATCATTTCTGGACGTTTTTCAATGGCAAAAATCAATGAATATTGTAAATGCACAAACAGTAATTTCTCCGCATTGCAAGGTGCAATTCTGAAATTTTTTGCTTTTTCCTGCTCCTCTTAGCATGATAAAGAAGATTCAAAGAGAGTGAGATGCCAGCTCCTTTCATTCAGTCAGTAGCTTCAAACATTTCTGGTATATGAATAACATGATGTTTTTCAATGGCAAAAATCAATGAATATTGTAAATGCACAAACAGTAATTTCTCCGCATTGCAAGGTGCAATTTTGAAATTTTTTGCTTTTTCCTGCTCCTCTTAGCATGATAAAGAAGATTCAAAGAGAGTGAGATGCCAGCTCCTTTCATTCAGTCAGTAGCTTCAATCATTTCTGGACGTTTTTCAATGGCAAAAATCAATGAATATTGTAAATGCACAAACAGTAATTTCTCCGCATTGCAAGGTGCAATTCTGAAATTTTTTGCTTTTTCCTGCTCCTCTTAGCATGATAAAGAAGATTCAAAGAGAGTGAGATGCCAGCTCCTTTCATTCAGTCAGTAGCTTCAATCATTTCTGGACGTTTTTCAATGGCAAAAATCAATGAATATTGTAAATGCACAAACAGTAATTTCTCCGCATTGCAAGGTGCAATTCTGAAATTTTTTGCTTTTTCCTGCTCCTCTTAGCATGAAAAACAAGATTCAAAGAGAGTGAGATGCCAGCTCCTTTCATTCAGTCAGTAGCTTCAATCATTTCTGAACGTTTTTCAATGGCAAAAATCAATGAATATTGTAAATGCACAAACAGTAATTTCTCCGCATTGCAAGGTGCAATTCTGAAATTTTTTGCTTTTTCCTGCTCCTCTTAGCATGATAAAGAAGATTCAAAGAGAGTGAGATGCCAGCTCCTTTCATTCAGTCAGTAGCTTCAAACATTTCTGGTATATGAATAACATGACGTTTTTCAATGGCAAAAATCAATGAATATTGTAAATGCACAAACAGTAATTTCTCCGCATTGCAAGGTGCAATTCTGAAATTTTTTGCTTTTTCCTGCTCCTCTTAGCATGATAAAGAAGATTCAAAGAGAGTGAGATGCCAGCTCCTTTCATTCAGTCAGTAGCTTCAATCATTTCTGGACGTTTTTCAATGGCAAAAATCAATGAATATTGTAAATGCACAAACAGTAATTTCTCCGCATTGCAAGGTGCAATTCTGAAATTTTTTGCTTTTTCCTGCTCCTCTTAGCAAGATAAACAAGATTCAAAGAGAGTGAGATGCCAGCTCCTTTCATTCAGTCAGTAGCTTCAATCATTTCTGGACGTTTTTCAATGGCAAAAATCAATGAATATTGTAAATGCACAAACAGTAATTTCTCCGCATTGCAAGGTGCAATTCTGAAATTTTTTGCTTTTTCCTGCTCCTCTTAGCATGATAAAGAAGATTCAAAGAGAGTGAGATGCCAGCTCCTTTCATTCAGTCAGTAGCTTCAAACATTTCTGGTATATGAATAACATGATGTTTTTCAATGGCAAAAATCAATGAATATTGTAAATGCACAAACAGTAATTTCTCCGCATTGCAAGGTGCAATTTTGAAATTTTTTGCTTTTTCCTGCTCCTATTAGCATGATAAAGAAGATTCAAAGAGAGTGAGATGCCAGCTCCTTTCATTCAGTCAGTAGCTTCAATCATTTCTGGACGTTTTTCAATGGCAAAAATCAATGAATATTGTAAATGCACAAACAGTAATTTCTCCGCATTGCAAGGTGCAATTCTGAAATTTTTTGCTTTTTCCTGCTCCTCTTAGCATGATAAACAAGATTCAAAGAGAGTGAGATGCCAGCTCCTTTCATTCAGTCAGTAGCTTCAATCATTTCTGGGTGTTTTTCAATGGCAAAAATCAATGAATATTGTAAATACACAAACAGTAATTTCTCCGCATTGCAAGGTGCAATTCTGAAATTTTTTGCTTTTTTCTGCTCCTCTTAGCATGATAAAGAAGATTCAAAGAGAGTGAGATGCCAGCTCCTTTCATTCAGTCAGTAGCTTCAAACATTTCTGGTATATGAATAACATGATGTTTTTCAATGGCAAAAATCAATGAATATTGTAAATGCACAAACAGTAATTTCTCCGCATTGCAAGGTGCAATTCTGAAATTTTTTGCTTTTTCCTGCTCCTCTAAGCATGATAAAGAAGATTCAAAGAGAGTGAGATGCCAGCTCCTTTCATTCAGTCAGTAGCTTCAATCATTTCTGGACGTTTTTCAATGGCAAAAATCAATGAATATTGTAAATGCACAAACAGTAATTTCTCCGCATTGCAAGGTGCAATTCTGAAATTTTTTGCTTTTTCCTGCTCCTCTTAGCATGATAAACAAGATTCAAAGAGAATGAGATGCCAGCTCCTTTCATTCAGTCAGTAGCTTCAATCATTTCTGGACGTTTTTCAATGGCAAAAATCAATGAATATTGTAAATGCACAAACAGTAATTTCTCCGCATTGCAAGGTGCAATTCTGAAATTTTTTGCTTTTTCCTGCTCCTCTTAGCATGATAAAGAAGATTCAAAGAGAGTGAGATGCCAGCTCCTTTCATTCAGTCAGTAGCTTCAAACATTTCTGGTATATGAATAACATGATGTTTTTCAATGGCAAAAATCAATGAATATTGTAAATGCACAAACAGTAATTTCTCCGCATTGCAAGGTGCAATTCTGAATTTTTTTGCTTTTTCCTGCTCCTCTTAGCATGATAAAGAAGATTCAAAGAGAGTGAGATGCCAGCTCCTTTCATTCAGTCAGTAGCTTCAAACATTTCTGGTATATGAATAACATGATGTTTTTCAATGGCAAAAATCAATGAATATTGTAAATGCACAAACAGTAATTTCTCCGCATTGCAAGGTGCAATTTTGAAATTTTTTGCTTTTTCCTGCTCCTCTTAGCATGATAAAGAAGATTCAAAGAGAGTGAGATGCCAGCTCCTTTCATTCAGTCAGTAGCTTCAATCATTTCTGGACGTTTTTCAATGGCAAAAATCAATGAATATTGTAAATGCACAAACAGTAATTTCTCCGCATTGCAAGGTGCAATTCTGAAATTTTTTGCTTTTTCCTGCTCCTCTTAGCATGATAAAGAAGATTCAAAGAGAGTGAGATGCCAGCTCCTTTCATTCAGTCAGTAGCTTCAAACATTTCTGGTATATGAATAACATGATGTTTTTCAATGGCAAAAATCAATGAATATTGTAAATGCACAAACAGTAATTTCTCCGCATTGCAAGGTGCAATTTTGAAATTTTTTGCTTTTTCCTGCTCCTCTTAGCATGATAAAGAAGATTCAAAGAGAGTGAGATGCCAGCTCCTTTCATTCAGTCAGTAGCTTCAATCATTTCTGGACGTTTTTCAATGGCAAAAATCAATGAATATTGTAAATGCACAAACAGTAATTTCTCCGCATTGCAAGGTGCAATTCTGAAATTTTTTGCTTTTTCCTGCTCCTCTTAGCATGATAAACAAGATTCAAAGAGAGTGAGATGCCAGCTCCTTTCATTCAGTCAGTAGCTTCAATCATTTCTGGATGTTTTTCAATGGCAAAAATCAATGAATATTGTAAATGCACAAACAGTAATTTCTCCGCATTGCAAGGTGCAATTCTGAAATTTTTTGCTTTTTTCTGCTCCTCTTAGCATGATAAAGAAGATTCAAAGAGAGTGAGATGCCAGCTCCTTTCATTCAGTCAGTAGCTTCAAACATTTCTGGTATATGAATAACATGATGTTTTTCAATGGCAAAAATCAATGAATATTGTAAATGCACAAACAGTAATTTCTCCGCATTGCAAGGTGCAATTCTGAAATTTTTTGCTTTTTCCTGCTCCTCTAAGCATGATAAAGAAGATTCAAAGAGAGTGAGATGCCAGCTCCTTTCATTCAGTCAGTAGCTTCAATCATTTCTGGACATTTTTCAATGGCAAAAATCAATGAATATTGTAAATGCACAAACAGTAATTTCTCCGCATTGCAAGGTGCAATTCTGAAATTTTTTGCTTTTTCCTGCTCCTCTTAGCATGATAAACAAGATTCAAAGAGAATGAGATGCCAGCTCCTTTCATTCAGTCAGTAGCTTCAATCATTTCTGGACGTTTTTCAATGGCAAAAATCAATGAATATTGTAAATGCACAAACAGTAATTTCTCCGCATTGCAAGGTGCAATTCTGAAATTTTTTGCTTTTTCCTGCTCCTCTTAGCATGATAAAGAAGATTCAAAGAGAGTGAGATGCCAGCTCCTTTCATTCAGTCAGTAGCTTCAAACATTTCTGGTATATGAATAACATGATGTTTTTCAATGGCAAAAATCAATGAATATTGTAAATGCACAAACAGTAATTTCTCCGCATTGCAAGGTGCAATTCTGAATTTTTTTGCTTTTTCCTGCTCCTCTTAGCATGATAAAGAAGATTCAAAGAGAGTGAGATGCCAGCTCCTTTCATTCAGTCAGTAGCTTCAAACATTTCTGGTATATGAATAACATGATGTTTTTCAATGGCAAAAATCAATGAATATTGTAAATGCACAAACAGTAATTTCTCCGCATTGCAAGGTGCAATTTTGAAATTTTTTGCTTTTTCCTGCTCCTCTTAGCATGATAAAGAAGATTCAAAGAGAGTGAGATGCCAGCTCCTTTCATTCAGTCAGTAGCTTCAATCATTTCTGGACGTTTTTCAATGGCAAAAATCAATGAATATTGTAAATGCACAAACAGTAATTTCTCCGCATTGCAAGGTGAAATTCTGAAATTTTTTGCTTTTTCCTGCTCCTCTTAGCATGATAAAGAAGATTCAAAGAGAGTGAGATGCCAGCTCCTTTCATTCAGTCAGTAGCTTCAATCATTTCTGGACGTTTTTCAATGGCAAAAATCAATGAATATTGTAAATGCACAAAGAGTAATTTCTCCGCATTGCAAGGTGAAATTCTGAAATTTTTTGCTTTTTCCTGCTCCTCTTAGCATGATAAAGAAGATTCAAAGAGAGTGAGATGCCAGCTCCTTTCATTCAGTCAGTAGCTTCAAACATTTCTGGTATATGAATAACATGATGTTTTTCAATGGCAAAAATCAATGAATATTGTAAATGCACAAACAGTAATTTCTCCGCATTGCAAGGTGCAATTCTGAAATTTTTTGCTTTTTCCTGCTCCTCTTAGCATGATAAAGAAGATTCAAAGAGAGTGAGATGCCAGCTCCTTTCATTCAGTCAGTAGCTTCAATCATTTCTGGACGTTTTTCAATGGCAAAAATCAATGAATATTGTAAATGCACAAACAGTAATTTCTCCGCATTGCAAGGTGCAATTCTGAAATTTTTTGCTTTTTCCTGCTCCTCTTAGCATGATAAAGAAGATTCAAAGAGAGTGAGATGCCAGCTCCTTTCATTCAGTCAGTAGCTTCAATCATTTCTGGATGTCTTTCAATGGCAAAAATCAATGAATATTGTAAATGCACAAAGAGTAATTTCTCCGCATTGCAAGGTGCAATTCTGAAATTTTTTGCTTTTTCCTGCTCCTCTTAGCATGATAAAGAAGATTCAAAGAGAGTGAGATGCCAGCTCCTTTCATTCAGTCAGTAGCTTCAATCATTTCTGGACGTTTTTCAATGGCAAAAATCAATGAATATTGTAAATGCACAAACAGTAATTTCTCCGCATTGCAAGGTGCAATTCTGAAATTTTTTGCTTTTTCCTGCTCCTCTTAGCATGATAAACAAGATTCAAAGAGAGTGAGATGCCAGCTCCTTTCATTCAGTCAGTAGCTTCAATCATTTCTGGACGTTTTTCAATGGCAAAAATCAATGAATATTGTAAATGCACAAACAGTAATTTCTCCGCATTGCAAGGTGCAATTCTGAAATTTTTTGCTTTTTCCTGCTCCTCTTAGCATGATAAAGAAGATTCAAAGAGAGTGAGATGCCAGCTCCTTTCATTCAGTCAGTAGCTTCAAACATTTCTGGTATATGAATAACATGATGTTTTTCAATGGCAAAAATCAATGAATATTGTAAATGCACAAACAGTAATTTCTCCGCATTGCAAGGTGCAATTCTGAAATTTTTTGCTTTTTCCTGCTCCTCTTAGCATGATAAAGAAGATTCAAAGAGAGTGAGATGCCAGCTCCTTTCATTCAGTCAGTAGCTTCAATCATTTCTGGACGTTTTTCAATGGCAAAAATCAATGAATATTGTAAATGCACAAACAGTAATTTCTCCGCATTGCAAGGTGCAATTCTGAAATTTTTTGCTTTTTCCTGCTCCTCTTAGCATGATAAAGAAGATTCAAAGAGAGTGAGATGCCAGCTCCTTTCATTCAGTCAGTAGCTTCAATCATTTCTGGACGTTTTTCAATGGCAAAAATCAATGAATATTGTAAATGCACAAAGAGTAATTTCTCCGCATTGCAAGGTGCAATTCTGAAATTTTTTGCTTTTTCCTGCTCCTCCTAGCATGATAAAGAAGATTCAAAGAGTGAGATGCCAGCTCCTTTCATTGTCAGTAGCTTCAAACATTTCTGGTATATGAATAACATGATGTTTTTCAATGGCAAAAATCAATGAATATTGTAAATGCACAAACAGTAATTTCTCCGCATTGCAAAGTGCAATTCTGAATTTTTTTGCTTTTTCCTGCTCCTCTTAGCATGATAAAGAAGATTCAAAGAGAGTGAGATGCCAGCTCCTTTCATTCAGTCAGTAGCTTCAATCATTTCTGGACGTTTTTCAATGGCAAAAATCATTGAATATTGTAAATGCACAAACAGTAATTTCTCCGCATTGCAAGGTGCAATTCTGAAATTTTTTGCTTTTTCCTGCTCCTCTTAGCATGATAAAGAAGATTCAAAGAGAGTGAGATGCCAGCTCCTTTCATTCAGTCAGTAGCTTCAATCATTTCTGGTATATGAATAACATGATGTTTTTCAATGGCAAAAATCAATGAATATTGTAAATGCACAAACAGTAATTTCTCCGCATTGCAAGGTGCAATTCTGAAATTTTTTGCTTTTTCCTGCTCCTCTTAGCATGATAAAGAAGATTCAAAGAGAGTGAGATGCCAGCTCCTTTCATTCAGTCAGTAGCTTCAATCATTTCTGGTATATGAATAACATGATGTTTTTCAATGGCAAAAATCAATGAATATTGTAAATGCACAAACAGTAATTTCTCCGCATTGCAAGGTGCAATTCTGAAATTTTTTGCTTTTTCCTGCTCCTCTTAGCATGATAAACAAGATTCAAAGAGAGTGAGATGCCAGCTCCTTTCATTCAGTCAGTAGCTTCAATCATTTCTGGACGTTTTTCAATGGCAAAAATCAATGAATATTGTAAATGCACAAACAGTAATTTCTCCGCATTGCAAGGTGCAATTCTGAAATTTTTTGCTTTTTCCTGCTCCTCTTAGCATGATAAAGAAGATTCAAAGAGAGTGAGATGCCAGCTCCTTTCATTCAGTCAGTAGCTTCAAACATTTCTGGTATATGAATAACATGATGTTTTTCAATGGCAAAAATCACTGAATATTGTAAATGCACAAACAGTAATTTCTCCGCATTGCAAGGTGCAATTCTGAAATTTTTTGCTTTTTCCTGCTCCTCTTAGCATGATAAAGAAGATTCAAAGAGAGTGAGATGCCAGCTCCTTTCATTCAGTCAGTAGCTTCAATCATTTCTGGACGTTTTTCAATGGCAAAAATCAATGAATATTGTAAATGCACAAACAGTAATTTCTCCGCATTTCAAGGTGCAATTCTGAAATTTTTTGCTTTTTCCTGCTCCTCTTAGCATGATAAACAAGATTCAAAGAGAGTGAGATGCCAGCTCCTTTCATTCAGTCAGTAGCTTCAATCATTTCTGGACGTTTTTCAATGGCAAAAATCAATGAATATTGTAAATGCACAAACAGTAATTTCTCCGCATTGCAAGGTGCAATTCTGAAATTTTTTGCTTTTTCCTGCTCCTCTTAGCATGATAAAGAAGATTCAAAGAGAGTGAGATGCCAGCTCCTTTCATTCAGTCAGTAGCTTCAAACATTTCTGGTATATGAATAACATGATATTTTTCAATGGCAAAAATCAATGAATATTGTAAATGCACAAACAGTAATTTCTCCGCATTGAAAGGTGCAATTCTGAAATTTTTTGCTTTTTCCTGCTCCTCTTAGCATGATAAAGAAGATTCAAAGAGAGTGAGATGCCAGCTCCTTTCATTCAGTCAGTAGCTTCAATCATTTCTGGACGTTTTTCAATGGCAAAAATCAATGAATATTGTAAATGCACAAACAGTAATTTCTCCGCATTGCAAGGTGCAATTCTGAAATTTTTTGCTTTTTCCTGCTCCTCTTAGCATGATAAACAAGATTCAAACAGAGTGAGATGCCAGCTCCTTTCATTCAGTCAGTAGCTTCAATCATTTCTGGACGTTTTTCAATGGCAAAAATCAATGAATATTGTAAATGCACAAACAGTAATTTCTCCGCATTGCAAGGTGCAATTCTGAAATTTTTTGCTTTTTTCTGCTCCTCTTAGCATGATAAAGAAGATTCAAAGAGAGTGAGATGCCAGCTCCTTTCATTCAGTCAGTAGCTTCAAACATTTCTGGTATATGAATAACATGATGTTTTTCAATGGCAAAAATCAATGAATATTGTAAATGCACAAACAGTAATTTCTCCGCATTGCAAGGTGCAATTCTGAAATTTTTTGCTTTTTCCTGCTCCTCTTAGCATGATAAAGAAGATTCAAAGAGAGTGAGATGCCAGCTCCTTTCATTCAGTCAGTAGCTTCAATCATTTCTGGACGTTTTTCAATGGCAAAAATCAATGAATATTGTAAATGCACAAACAGTAATTTCTCCGCATTGCAAGGTGCAATTCTGAAATTTTTTGCTTTTTCCTGCTCCTCTTAGCAAGATAAACAAGATTCAAAGAGAGTGAGATGCCAGCTCCTTTCATTCAGTCAGTAGCTTCAATCATTTCTGGACGTTTTTCAATGGCAAAAATCAATGAATATTGTAAATGCACAAACAGTAATTTCTCCGCATTGCAAGGTGCAATTCTGAAATTTTTTGCTTTTTCCTGCTCCTCTTAGCATGATAAAGAAGATTCAAAGAGAGTGAGATGCCAGCTCCTTTCATTCAGTCAGTAGCTTCAATCATTTCTGGACGTTTTTCAATGGCAAAAATCAATGAATATTGTAAATGCACAAACTGTAATTTCTCCGCATTGCAAGGTGCAATTCTGAAATTTTTTGCTTTTTCCTGCTCCTCTTAGCATGATAAACAAGATTCAAAGAGAGTGAGATGCCAGCTCCTTTCATTCAGTCAGTAGCTTCAATCATTTCTGGACGTTTTTCAATGGCAAAAATCAATGAATATTGTAAATGCACAAACAGTAATTTCTCCGCATTGCAAGGTGCAATTCTGAAATTTTTTGCTTTTTCCTGCTCCTCTTAGCATGATAAAGAAGATTCAAAGAGAGTGAGATGCCAGCTCCTTTCATTCAGTCAGTAGCTTCAAACATTTCTGGTATATGAATAACATGATGTTTTTCAATGGCAAAAATCAATGAATATTGTAAATGCACAAACAGTAATTTCTCCGCATTGCAAGGTGCAATTCTGAAATTTTTTGCTTTTTCCTGCTCCTCTTAGCATGATAAACAAGATTCAAAGAGAGTGAGATGCCAGCTCCTTTCATTCAGTCAGTAGCTTCAATCATTTCTGGACGTTTTTCAATGGCAAAAATCAATGAATATTGTAAATGCACAAACAGTAATTTCTCCGCATTGCAAGGTGCAATTCTGAAATTTTTTGCTTTTTCCTGCTCCTCTTAGCATGATAAAGAAGATTCAAAGAGAGTGAGATGCCAGCTCCTTTCATTCAGTCAGTAGCTTCAAACATTTCTGGTATATGAATAACATGATGTTTTTCAATGGCAAAAATCAATGAATATTGTAAATGCACAAACAGTAATTTCTCCGCATTGCAAGGTGCAATTCTGAAATTTTTTGCTTTTTCCTGCTCCTCTTAGCATGATAAAGAAGATTCAAAGAGAGTGAGATGCCAGCTCCTTTCATTCAGTCAGTAGCTTCAATCATTTCTGGACGTTTTTCAATGGCAAAAATCAATGAATATTGTAAATGCACAAACAGTAATTTCTCCGCATTGCAAGGTGCAATTCTGAAATTTTTTGCTTTTTCCTGCTCCTCTTAGCATGATAAAGAAGATTCAAAGAGAGTGAGATGCCAGCTCCTTTCATTCAGTCAGTAGCTTCAATCATTTCTGGACGTTTTTCAATGGCAAAAAACAATGAATATTGTAAATGCACAAAGAGTAATTTCTCCGCATTGCAAGGTGCAATTCTGAAATTTTTTGCTTTTTCCTGCTCCTCTTAGCATGATAAAGAAGATTCAAAGAGAGTGAGATGCCAGCTCCTTTCATTCAGTCAGTAGCTTCAATCATTTCTGGTATATGAATAACAAGATGTTTTTCAATGGCAAAAATCAATGAATATTGTAAATGCACAAACAGTAATTTCTTCGCATTGCAAGGTGCAATTCTGAAATTTTTTGCTTTTTCCTGCTCCTCTTAGCATGATAAAGAAGATTCAAAGAGAGTGAGATGCCAGCTCCTTTCATTCAGTCAGTAGCTTCAATCATTTCTGGACGTTTTTCAATGGCAAAAATCAATGAATATTGTAAATGCACAAACAGTAATTTCTCCGCATTGCATGGTGCAATTCTGAAATTTTTTGCTTTTTCCTGCTCCTCTTAGCATGTTAAACAAGATTCAAAGAGAGTGAGATGCCAGCTCCTTTCATTCAGTCAGTAGCTTCAATCATTTCTGGACGTTTTTCAATGGCAAAAATCAATGAATATTGTAAATGCACAAACAGTAATTTCTCCGCATTGCAAGGTGCAATTCTGAAATTTTTTGCTTTTTCCTGCTCCTCTTAGCATGATAAAGAAGATTCAAAGAGAGTGAGATGCCAGCTCCTTTCATTCAGTCAGTAGCTTCAAACATTTCTGGTATATGAATAACATGATGTTTTTCAATGGCAAAAATCAATGAATATTGTAAATGCACAAACAGTAATTTCTCCGCATTGCAAGGTGCAATTCTGAAATTTTTTGCTTTTTCCTGCTCCTCTTAGCATGATAAAGAAGATTCAAAGAGAGTGAGATGCCAGCTCCTTTCATTCAGTCAGTAGCTTCAATCATTTCTGGACGTTTTTCAATGGCAAAAATCAATGAATATTGTAAATGCACAAACAGTAATTTCTCCGCATTGCAAGGTGCAATTCTGAAATTTTTTGCTTTTTCCTGCTCCTCTTAGCATGATAAAGAAGATTCAAAGAGAGTGAGATGCCAGCTCCTTTCATTCAGTCAGTAGCTTCAAACATTTCTGGTATATGAATAACATGATGTTTTTCAATGGCAAAAATCAATGAATATTGTAAATGCACAAACAGTAATTTCTCCGCATTGCAAGGTGCAATTCTGAAATTTTTTGCTTTTTCCTGCTCCTCTTAGCATGATAAAGAAGATTCAAAGTGAGTGAGATGCCAGCTCCTTTCATTCAGTCAGTAGCTTCAATCATTTCTGGACGTTTTTCAATGGCAAAAATCAATGAATATTGTAAATGCACAAACAGTAATTTCTCCGCATTGCAAGGTGCAATTCTGAAATTTTTTGCTTTTTCCTGCTCCTCTTAGCATGATAAAGAAGATTCAAAGAGAGTGAGATGCCAGCTCCTTTCATTCAGTCAGTAGCTTCAATCATTTCTGGACGTTTTTCAATGGCAAAAATCAATGAATATTGTAAATGCACAAAGAGTAATTTCTCCACATTGCAAGGTGCAATTCTGAAATTTTTTGCTTTTTCCTGCTCCTCTTAGCATGATAAAGAAGATTCAAAGAGAGTGAGATGCCAGCTCCTTTCATTCAGTCAGTAGCTTCAATCATTTCTGGTATATGAATAACAAGATGTTTTTCAATGGCAAAAATCAATGAATATTGTAAATGCACAAACAGTAATTTCTCCGCATTGCAAGGTGCAATTCTGAAATTTTTTGCTTTTTCCTGCTCCTCTTAGCATGATAAAGAAGATTCAAAGAGAGTGAGATGCCAGCTCCTTTCATTCAGTCAGTAGCTTCAATCATTTCTGGACGTTTTTCAATGGCAAAAATCAATGAATATTGTAAATGCACAAACAGTAATTTCTCCGCATTGCAAGGTGCAATTCTGAAATTTTTTGCTTTTTCCTGCTCCTCTTAGCATGATAAACAAGATTCAAAGAGAGTGAGATGCCAGCTCCTTTCATTCAGTCAGTAGCTTCAAGCATTTCTGGACGTTTTTCAATGGCAAAAATCAATGAATATTGTAAATGCACAAACAGTAATTTCTCCGCATTGCAAGGTGCAATTCTGAAATTTTTTGCTTTTTCCTGCTCCTCTTAGCATGATAAAGAAGATTCAAAGAGAGTGAGATGCCAGCTCCTTTCATTCAGTCAGTAGCTTCAAACATTTCTGGTATATGAATAACATGATGTTTTTCAATGGCAAAAATCAATGAATATTGTAAATGCACAAAGAGTAATTTCTCCGCATTGCAAGGTGCAATTCTGAAATTTTTTGCTTTTTCCTGCTCCTCTTAGCATGATAAAGAAGATTCAAAGAGAGTGAGATGCCAGCTCCTTTCATTCAGTCAGTAGCTTCAATCATTTCTGGACAATTTTCAATGGCAAAAATCAATGAATATTGTAAATGCACAAACAGTAATTTCTCCGCATTGCAAGGTGCAATTCTGAAATTTTTTGCTTTTTCCTGCTCCTCTTAGCATGATAAAGAAGATTCAAAGAGAGTGAGATGCCAGCTCCTTTCATTCAGTCAGTAGCTTCAAACATTTCTGGTATATGAATAACATGATGTTTTTCAATGGCAAAAATCAATGAATATTGTAAATGCACAAACAGTAATTTCTCCGCATTGCAAGGTGCAATTCTGAAATTTTTTGCTTTTTCCTGCTCCTCTTAGCATGATAAAGAAGATTCAAAGAGAGTGAGATGCCAGCTCCTTTCATTCAGTCAGTAGCTTCAATCATTTCTGGACGTTTTTCAATGGCAAAAATCAATGAATATTGTAAATGCACAAACAGTAATTTCTCCGCATTGCAAGGTGCAATTCTGAAATTTTTGGCTTTTTCCTGCTCCTCTTAGCATGATAAAGAAGATTCAAAGAGAGTGAGATGCCAGCTCCTCTCATTCAGTCAGTAGCTTCAAACATTTCTGGTATATGAATAACATGATGTTTTTCAATGGCAAAAATCAATGAATATTGTAAATGCACAAACAGTAATTTCTCCGCATTGCAAGGTGCAATTCTGAAATTTTTTGCTTTTTCCTGCTCCTCTTAGCATGATAAAGAAGATTCAAAGAGAGTGAGATGCCAGCTCCTTTCATTCAGTCAGTAGCTTCAAACATTTCTGGTATATGAATAACATGATGTTTTTCAATGGCAAAAATCAATGAATATTGTAAATGCACAAACAGTAATTTCTCCGCATTGCAAGGTGCAATTCTGAAATTTTTTGCTTTTTCCTGCTCCTCTTAGCATGATAAAGAAGATTCAAAGAGAGTGAGATGCCAGCTCCTTTCATTCAGTCAGTAGCTTCAATCATTTCTGGACGTTTTTCAATGGCAAAAATCAATGAATATTGTAAATGCACAAACAGTAATTTCTCCGCATTGCAAGGTGCAATTCTGAAATTTTTTGCTTTTTCCTGCTCCTCTTAGCATGATAAAGAAGATTCAAAGAGAGTGAGATGCCAGCTCCTTTCATTCAGTCAGTAGCTTCAAACATTTCTGGTATATGAATAACATGATGTTTTTCAATGGCAAAAATCAATGAATATTGTAAATGCACAAACAGTAATTTCTCCGCATTGCAAGGTGCAATTCTGAAATTTTTTGCTTTTTCCTGCTTCTCTTAGCATGATAAAGAAGATTCAAAGAGAGTGAGATGCCAGCTCCTTTCATTCAGTCAGTAGCTTCAATCATTTCTGGACGTTTTTCAATGGCAAAAATCAATGAATATTGTAAATGCACAAACAGTAATTTCTCCGCATTGCAAGGTGCAATTCTGAAATTTTTTGCTTTTTCCTGCTCCTCTTAGCAAGATAAACAAGATTCAAAGAGAGTGAGATGCCAGCTCCTTTCATTCAGTCAGTAGCTTCAATCATTTCTGGACGTTTTTCAATGGCAAAAATCAATGAATATTGTAAATGCACAAACAGTAATTTCTCCGCATTGCAAGGTGCAATTCTGAAATTTTTTGCTTTTTCCTGCTCCTCTTAGCATGATAAAGAAGATTCAAAGAGAGTGAGATGCCAGCTCCTTTCATTCAGTCAGTAGCTTCAATCATTTCTGGACGTTTTTCAATGGCAAAAATCAATGAATATTGTAAATGCACAAACTGTAATTTCTCCGCATTGCAAGGTGCAATTCTGAAATTTTTTGCTTTTTCCTGCTCCTCTTAGCATGATAAAGAAGATTCAAAGAGAGTGAGATGCCAGCTCCTTTCATTCAGTCAGTAGCTTCAAACATTTCTGGTATATGAATAACATGATGTTTTTCAATGGCAAAAATCAATGAATATTGTAAATGCACAAACAGTAATTTCTCCGCATTGCAAGGTGCAATTCTGAAATTTTTTGCTTTTTCCTGCTCCTCTTAGCATGATAAAGAAGATTCAAAGAGAGTGAGATGCCAGCTCCTTTCATTCAGTCAGTAGCTTCAATCATTTCTGGACGTTTTTCAATGGCAAAAATCAATGAATATTGTAAATGCACAAACAGTAATTTCTCCGCATTGCAAGGTGCAATTCTGAAATTTTTTGCTTTTTCCTGCTCCTCTTAGCATGATAAACAAGATTCAAAGAGAGTGAGATGCCAGCTCCTTTCATTCAGTCAGTAGCTTCAATCATTTCTGGACGTTTTTCAATGGCAAAAATCAATGAATATTGTAAATGCACAAACAGTAATTTCTCCGCATTGCAAGGTGCAATTCTGAAATTTTTTGCTTTTTCCTGCTCCTCTTAGCATGATAAAGAAGATTCAAAGAGAGTGAGATGCCAGCTCCTTTCATTCAGTCAGTAGCTTCAAACATTTCTGGTATATGAATAACATGATGTTTTTCAATGGCAAAAATCAATGAATATTGTAAATGCACAAACAGTAATTTCTCCGCATTGCAAGGTGCAATTCTGAAATTTTTTGCTTTTTCCTGCTCCTCTTAGCATGATAAAGAAGATTCAAAGAGAGTGAGATGCCAGCTCCTTTCATTCAGTCAGTAGCTTCAATCATTTCTGGACGTTTTTCAATGGCAAAAATCAATGAATATTGTAAATGCACAAACAGTAATTTCTCCGCATTGCAAGGTGCAATTCTGAAATTTTTTGCTTTTTCCTGCTCCTCTTAGCATGATAAAGAAGATTCAAAGAGAGTGAGATGCCAGCTCCTTTCATTCAGTCAGTAGCTTCAATCATTTCTGGACGTTTTTCAATGGCAAAAATCAATGAATATTGTAAATGCACAAAGAGTAATTTCTCCGCATTGCAAGGTGCAATTCTGAAATTTTTTGCTTTTTCCTGCTCCTCCTAGCATGATAAAGAAGATTCAAAGAGTGAGATGCCAGCTCCTTTCATTGTCAGTAGCTTCAAACATTTCTGGTATATGAATAACATGATGTTTTTCAATGGCAAAAATCAATGAATATTGTAAATGCACAAACAGTAATTTCTCCGCATTGCAAGGTGCAATTCTGAAATTTTTTGGTTTTTCCTGCTCCTCTTAGCATGATAAAGAAGATTCAAAGAGAGTGAGATAAAGCGACGATAAAAGCAACTTAAGAAGACTTTTTCACTCAAATTTTGCATGGATAAACTTCCTAAAGCCTAAGGATCATCTGGATACTAAAAAGACTATCCCTGACCCGTTATTCCGGGAGATATTTCATTTGGAAGCAGTGAGGTGCGTCCTTGATTTCATTCCAGTCGTGGGTATTGTGACATAGACCTACAGGCTTGCAGGTCTGTGTGTCTCTGCAAGGGGACCCTCACTACTCCCTTCCTCTGGACCTAGGAATACCACTTATCAGCTGTTATTGGACAATTTGAAGAGGATTCATACTTTGAGGACGGTGGCACGGAGCCCTTAAAACCTGCTCTGCCGTTGTGGGGTGCCGGTGGCTGCGGGACAAGCCGGTTCTATACCTCAGCTTCTGCAGCCTGTGTTGGAAGGAAACAAGGTCTGAGCCCTAACTTGACCAACGGGACACTGTATCCCTGAAAACAGCCCCACTGAACCGGACCACCAGCCTGCAAATGGTCCCTGCTTACTAGTCACCCCACTACTAGCTGCGACCGATGTCAGGACTCCTGAACTGAAACCACCGGCCGGCGGTGTGCAGGAAGAGATTGCGGACCTCAGAGCCTTTGAAGTAGCGGCTCTGCTCCCTTGGACTAAGCCTCCTTGCTTCCACGGGACCCCGGGGACAAGACTTCCGACACCAGCTGAAGACCGGGACCTTATGCCTGAGCGTCGCGGAGATCGGGAGATGGAGCAGGACTGCGCACATCAAGTTAAGGTCAGATAAGCCCAGGCTGACGCCAGGGCTCTTACCGGGTCTCTGAGGGTCCGCTGCCCGCGATCCCGGGGCTGCTCTGGTGGCAGCGGTGTCCCCTTCTGTTGCTGGGAAGCTGCTGTGCCTTCCTCCCCCCCTCAGCTGACTGCCACCGCTGGTAGCTGCGACCCGGCTCTCTCCTCTCCTGTGTGGCTGTTCCCTGTATGACGGGGCTGTTCCCGAGGTGGCGGTGCCCCCTCCTCTGTCCCGGAACTGTCAGCTCCGCTCTTCTTACTATGGCCGGGCACCGCTGATAACTACGGCCAGCCTCCTGTGACCCCAGGGCTGATACAGTAGAGGTGGCATCTCTTACTTGCTGCTGGGAGGCCGCTGTGCCCCTACCTACCCCCAACTGACTGGCACCGCCGGTGTCCGCGGCCGGTCTCTCCTTCTCTCCCTCCCTTTGAGTCCTGCTCACCGCGATCCCGGGGCTGTTCTGGCGGTGAGGTGTCTGCCCCTGTGCTGGGAGCCCGCTCTGCTCCGTGTCCTCCGGCTGACAGGCAACGCCGGTATTCACGGCTCGCTTACCACTCTGCTGCCAAGCTGGGACAGATGATCCCGGAGCTGTTCCCTTGATGGTGGTGCACCCCTCCTCTGACTTCGGAACTGTTTGAATCTCCCGGCTCCCAGCTGACAGACGCCGCCGGCTTCCACAGTCTGCTCCCTTCTTTTGCCCGCTGCGCCGTTCTGTCACCTGTGTGCCCCTAGTGTCGGGTCCCCATTGATTAACATTGACTGCCTGTCCCCTCATATTACAGCGCTGCAGTGATCCCACCTGCCACCGGCATTTATCTCCAGCTGGTACATTTGAATCTCCCGCCCCCCTGCTGCAGTGCCGCTCTGTTCCACTGTCCAAGGTGCTGATTTTATATCAGCACATATAAAGCGGTCTAACAGCTAATAGACAGTGTGACAGCAACTTGAACACTGAATTTGACCCTGAGGGGGAGGGAAGGGTTAAGTGGAACTACTACTGCCCTCATACATATATACTGTGACCACGCTACCTGATATATATATTACAGTTGGTGCTCATGGAATTCTACAGAACTGCTGATCTCTATAATAATTAGTTTTCTGTTGACAACTATATGTGCCTTTATTTTTATCCCTCAGGTCAATTTTCATTATTTCTTTTGATACTTTTGACTGTGATTTGCATTTAAAGGATTGCATTCTAGGGGGTACATAGCTCCGCAGTTTTTAAGAGTATTGTTTGCCTCTTGTCGGAATAATATTTGTTTATGCAAATTTCTTCTAGTCATTGTTCCTAGTTATTTTGCAACTCTAAAGTCTTTTGTCCACTCTTCAGGTCAATTATTTCTAGTGCCATTTTAATATTTTTCTATATATATATACTTATAGGTCTGATATTTTATAATGGCGGCTAATAAAAAAAATACCCAAAAGTCATTGGAAGCTCCCCTTAAATCTAGTGCGGTAAAAGCGAAGTCCTCTAAACGCTTTTCATTTTCAAACCCATCAGAAGATGCTGTCAATACTATTAGTCCTCTTAAGTCCAGATCTCCTCATAGAAATCTGGAAGACAGACAGAGTTCTAAAGTAAGCTCTCCCACCAAGGAATCTTCTAAAACTATATTATCTCCAAAACCACAGAGAATTCCTGATGCTAAACCTGCCCCTTCTACCGTAGTTAAGGAAAAAAAAGTGGAAGAGATGGATATTTCCATCTCATCAAAGAGAAGGGACCCAGGAGAATGGAGCAACAAATATTCTTCACTGGCCTCGAGCTCGGATGAAGAATCCTCGGACTCATCTCCCAATCCCAGTCCAGATAAGAGACGTGCTAAAAGGGACTTTTCCCCTTCGTCCTCAGATCCTACTCCTAGTGTCCCGGTCAAAATGACCATTTCTCAAGATTTGAGAAATACCGACCTTGGTTTATATCTGGACAATCTTTTAAAGACGATTGACAGAAATATGAAACTGGGCTTCGAGAAACAGGTAGACACCATGAAATCAACTTTGGAAGCTTTTGGAGTTAAATTAGAGCAAAACACTAAAAGACTTGAAACGGTGGAGAGTAAGATAGAATCTGTCTCTTCTGATAATCTAGAAATTAAATCAGAACTTAAAAGACTCAGATTAAAAGTTGCGGATTTGGAGGATAGGAGTAGGAGAAATAATTTGAAAATTAGAGGCATATCTGAGGATGTTTCTCCCTCAGATGTCTTGGCTTTTGTCAAAGACTTATTTCACAAGACAATCCCATCCCTCTCTGAGCAGGATCTTATCATCGATAGGGCCCATCGCCTATTTCGTCCGACCTCCATCTCCTCGGATCTTCCTAGGGATGTAATAGTTAGGTTACATTTTTTCTCGACCAAAGAGAGAATCTTGAATTATATCAGGGAAAATAGGACTTTTCCAGAGCCTTTCTCGCACCTAAAAATCTTCTCCGATTTTTCCAAAGAAACCATGGATGCAAGAAGGTCATACAAATTGACCACAGATAGACTGAGGGATATGAATATCCCATATAGGTGGGGCTTTCCAGTAAAGTTGCTGATTTTCTTTAACCGGAAAACATTCACTCTTACAGATCCTGATGAAGGCCCTAAATTTTTTGATTTTATAAAAGACATTCCCTACAAAGTTACAAAGGCACCCCACCGCTGAAATGATAAACACTACTCCCTCGGGAGCCCTCTTTAAAAATAATCTCATTTTATCACCTCACCTAACATGCTATAATAAATTTATCATTCTTCTTTATATTTGGCCTTCATGGTTTGTCCACATTATTTTTCCCCCCAATCTGAGGGAGAACCTTTTCGGTGAAGGTTACCTCAGGAGATTTTTTGATTCGTTTTTTTTTTTTCCTTTTTCTTGGAATATTTGGTTATTGTTATTACTATCTTTGAATTAATATTAGAGATATTGTATTCCAGCTTTGATTGTCGGTTGATTTTTATTTTTTGGGAATTTGTTGGACCAACTGACCCCTCTCCTTTTGACTTACTTTAATTATTAATTTACCTATGCCTATCAAGATCATCACCTACAATGTAAGAGGCCTAAACAGTCCCAATAAGAGATTCTCCCTTTGGAAGGAATTGGGTCATCTTGGTGCTGATGTTGCGTGTCTTCAGGAGACAAGGTTTGCCGAGGGAAAACACCCTACCTTCACCCACAAACGCTACCCTCATATATTTGAATCCACTAGCGACCGGAAAAAAGCCGGTGTAGCTACAGTGATCAGAGATTCTGTCCCATTTGAGTTTTTAGATCAGCATAAAGATGTCAATGGAAGGTTCCATATATTGCTCTGTAAACTGAATAATCATGAGTGCACTGTTGTTAACCTATACGCCCCAAATAAAAAGCAAATACCCTTTTTGAATAAGGTTTTTAGAAAGGTTGAAGAGGTTAGGAGAGGCGAATTGATTCTTTTGGGAGACTTCAACATGGTCCCGGACGGGCATATGGACTCTTCCTCCCCCAGCCGTCATTTATACCCGACGCTAAATAATTGGCTTTATAAAAATGAATTATTTGATACATTTAGATGTCTGCAAACTACCTCCAAAGAATTCTCCCATTTTTCGGATGCGCACCAAACGGCCTCTAGAATTGACTTAATAATAACTGACGTTTTTTCTTTACCCAAATTCTCTAACGTATCTATTGGCCTTAGGTCTCTATCAGATCATGCCCCTACGTCATGTGAAATTCATATTGGTCCTCTTATTAAAAATGGATTTCTTTGGAAATGTAGATCTTCACTTATTCATAACCCCAAAAACAAAAAAATTATTGAAAAAGCTATTTCTGATTATTTTAGGGAGAACGATACCCCAGATTTATCTAATCCCTTCTCCAGTTGGTGCGCTCACAAGGCCGTCCTTCGTGGTGTACTAATGCAGATATCCTCATCTGAAAAAAAAGAAAAAAGATCAAAAATTAATTCTCTTCAAAAACTGATTAGGGAAAAAGAATTAGAGCAAATTAATCTTCCTTCCCCTTCCCCAATAATTCAAAAAGAACTCTCAAATTTAAGGGTAGAGCTAAAATCAGAAATTTCTTCCTCCTATGATGCAATTATTCGGAAATCAAAATTTAATTACTATGCGGCTCTAAATAAACCTACCCGCTTTATGGCCCGCCTAGTCAAATGTAAAAGAGCAATTAATAGAATAGATAAAATAAAAAACAATAGTGGAATAACGTTTTGCCACCCTAAAGATATAGTGAACCAGTTTGCAAATTTTTACAAAAAACTCTACAACATCAAAACTGATCCTCTAATTTCCCATCCTCACCAAGATGCAATCAACAAATTTTTATCCTCCATTAACCTACCGAAATTGAGCCCTCTGGATCACGAGTCATTGAATAAGCCTTTTTCTAACCTTGAAATTAGTAACACAATAAAGCAACTTAAAGATTTCAAGGCTCCGGGTCCAGATGGGTTCATCAATGAGTATTATAAAACTTTTTGTGACCTACTTTCTTCCCCTCTCACGAAAATTTTCAATCATGCTTCCTCAATAAGCTCCTTCCCCTCAGAAATGCTGGAAGCCACCATTACCCTAATACCCAAGTCTAAGGATGAGAGAGATAATGTTAAAAATTATAGGCCCATTTCGCTAATTAACACTGATATTAAGATATATTCGAAAATTCTGGCCAATCGTTTATCGACTATTCTCCCATCTCTCATCAACGACGATCAGATTGGCTTTGTTGGTGGGAGGCAAGCAACTGATGGCTCTAGAAGACTTCTGAATATTATTAAGGTGATAAATACGGCGAAACTCCCAACTTCATTGCTTGCTTTAGACGCTGAAAAAGCTTTCGACAGGTTAAATTGGCTATACCTTAAACTCACCCTTATTAAATTCGGTTTTGATAACAAATTTCTCTCTTCAATTATGGCCCTCTATTCTAACCCCCAAGCAAAAATTTATGTTAACAATTATCTCTCAAATCCAATCCCTATCACAAATGGTACTAGACAGGGTTGCCCACTTTCCCCCCTTCTCTTTGTCCTGGCTATGGAGCCTTTGGCACAGAGGATTACAGAAAACACTGATATTAGGGGGATTTCTACCCCATCTCGAGAATTTAAAATTGGCCTCTTTGCAGATGATGTTATGCTTTCCTTGCTGGACCCAGTGAATTCGGTTGCGGAAGTTTCGAAGGTTCTAGAACTATTCTCTCAGATTTCTTATTTTAAGATCAATAATGAGAAGTCTAAACTTTTAAACATTAATCTGGACCGTCAGACGAGAGAGGTTTTACACTCGAGATTTTCCTTCGGTTTGGCTAAACGCAATCTGACTTATTTGGGGATCAGTATTGGTAAAACTATTAACTCAACAATTTCTGACAACCTGGTTCTGATTGAGGATATCGTCCGTGGAGATTTGATGGAATTTTTGAAAAGAGATTTGTCATGGTGGGGTAGAGTCCTCTCTATTAAGATGTTTGTTCTACCCAAAATCTTGTATTTTTTCCGCAACTTACCTTTAACTATTTCTCACATCTTTATTCAAAAAATTCAAAATCAGATTAATTCCTATGTCTGGGATAATAAACGTGCGAGGATATCTGCAGATATATTGTACAAGAATAAGTGCAACGGAGGTCTGAGCCACCCTAATATTTCCGCTTACTATTTGGCAAACCTCATCAAACAGAGCAGTAATTGGTTTAATTCTGACAGTCCCCCAGCTTGGATGACTCTGGAGACCTTCTTAAATAATGGTTCTTCTCCCCGTGAATTGTTACTTAGGCATCTTTTTAAACAGTGCACTCATGATTCTTCCCATCCTATTTTCCAGGCGATTATTGACGCCTGGAAAAAAATCGCCAAAAGAAAGAAAAAGAGTCCCCTAAGAGATTCTGATAGGGATAAATTTTCTTTTGTCAAAAATTTTCCAATTGGTTTTGTTGCTGATCTGTATAACTCTTTCATTCCAGATCAGTGGGACAATAAAGGATTAAGGAAAATTGGAGACTTCTATGAAGCTTCTGCCTTTATTCCTTTCCAAACTCTTAAAAAAAGATTCAACTTACCTTCCTCTGATTTCTTTTTATACTCTCATTTAAAGAGCATTATTCTGGAATTTATTTCTGGTAAACTTATTGTTTCTGAAACCTCGGTGAACCTGTTAAGCAACCCATCTCACAAAATTTTTTGGAGCCTGAGACACATATATAACAGCTTCAATAATGATCTTTCCTTCCAAAAACACCTCTACATGATACGCTGGGAAAAAGATCTAAAACTCAATTTCCAATCCGATCAATGGGAGAGTGCTGTTCTTTTTTCTCAGGCCTCTAATATATCTATGCCCTTACAAGAGGCTTACTTCAAAATTCTAACCAGATGGTATTACACTCCAATCAGGCTACACCATATAAAGCCCAGCAACTCTCCCCTTTGTTGGAGGGAGTGCGGCCTTAGGGGAGATCTTTTACATCTCTTTTGGAGCTGCCCTAAAATCCGGAATCTATGGGCTCAGATCTCTTCTTTGGTAGATGACCTTTTAGGCAGACCTGTAGTATTGACCCCTCAAATGGCTTTACTATCCTTAGATCTTGAACCATATAAGTCGTTTGAAAGATCTTTGGTGATTCACTTATTTTCAGTGTGTAAGAACGCATTGGCTTTTTATTGGAGAAAGTCACATGTCCCCACTTTGGAGGACTTAGTTGATAAGATGAATCTCCATAGAATATTTGAACTCAGATTTGCCCTTATCAACAATAATTTACTTAAATTTTCTAGGAAGTGGGATATTTGGCTCACTAAATTCCCTCAACCCTCTCATAACGCTGGAACATCTTAATGTGTGTCGTGTTTAGCTCATTAATATGTTTAATTTTTGCTAATGATAGTAATGTGTGTTTAAAGTGTTCAAATTTCTGTATTATCGTATATACTATTTGACGAACAAATTTCTCCCATCTTTCCTGATTATCCATTCCCGTTTGTTCCCTTTCCCTTTCCCTTCCCTCAGAATTTTTCCCTTATTATGATTATTCTTTTGTCACTACTTTTATGCCACGTGTGTTATTCCCCTGTTAAATTGTTTATTAAAAATAAAAAAAAATATGGTAAAACAAAGAGAGTGAGATGCCAGCTCCTTTCATTCAGTCAGTAGCTTCAATCATTTCTGGACGTTTTTCAATGGCAAAAATCATTGAATATTGTAAATGCACAAACAGTAATTTCTCCGCATTGCAAGGTGCAATTCTGAAATTTTTTGCTTTTTCCTGCTCCTCTTAGCATGATAAAGAAGATTCAAAGAGAGTGAGATGCCAGCTCCTTTCATTCAGTCAGTAGCTTCAATCATTTCTGGTATATGAATAACATGATGTTTTTCAATGGCAAAAATCAATGAATATTGTAAATGCACAAACAGTAATTTCTCCGCATTGCAAGGTGCAATTCTGAAATTTTTTGCTTTTTCCTGCTCCTCTTAGCATGATAAAGAAGATTCAAAGAGAGTGAGATGCCAGCTCCTTTCATTCAGTCAGTAGCTTCAATCATTTCTGGTATATGAATAACATGATGTTTTTCAATGGCAAAAATCAATGAATATTGTAAATGCACAAACAGTAATTTCTCCGCATTGCAAGGTGCAATTCTGAAATTTTTTGCTTTTTCCTGCTCCTCTTAGCATGATAAACAAGATTCAAAGAGAGTGAGATGCCAGCTCCTTTCATTCAGTCAGTAGCTTCAATCATTTCTGGACGTTTTTCAATGGCAAAAATCAATGAATATTGTAAATGCACAAACAGTAATTTCTCCGCATTGCAAGGTGCAATTCTGAAATTTTTTGCTTTTTCCTGCTCCTCTTAGCATGATAAAGAAGATTCAAAGAGAGTGAGATGCCAGCTCCTTTCATTCAGTCAGTAGCTTCAAACATTTCTGGTATATGAATAACATGATGTTTTTCAATGGCAAAAATCACTGAATATTGTAAATGCACAAACAGTAATTTCTCCGCATTGCAAGGTGCAATTCTGAAATTTTTTGCTTTTTCCTGCTCCTCTTAGCATGATAAAGAAGATTCAAAGAGAGTGAGATGCCAGCTCCTTTCATTCAGTCAGTAGCTTCAATCATTTCTGGACGTTTTTCAATGGCAAAAATCAATGAATATTGTAAATGCACAAACAGTAATTTCTCCGCATTTCAAGGTGCAATTCTGAAATTTTTTGCTTTTTCCTGCTCCTCTTAGCATGATAAACAAGATTCAAAGAGAGTGAGATGCCAGCTCCTTTCATTCAGTCAGTAGCTTCAATCATTTCTGGACGTTTTTCAATGGCAAAAATCAATGAATATTGTAAATGCACAAACAGTAATTTCTCCGCATTGCAAGGTGCAATTCTGAAATTTTTTGCTTTTTCCTGCTCCTCTTAGCATGATAAAGAAGATTCAAAGAGAGTGAGATGCCAGCTCCTTTCATTCAGTCAGTAGCTTCAAACATTTCTGGTATATGAATAACATGATATTTTTCAATGGCAAAAATCAATGAATATTGTAAATGCACAAACAGTAATTTCTCCGCATTGAAAGGTGCAATTCTGAAATTTTTTGCTTTTTCCTGCTCCTCTTAGCATGATAAAGATTCAAAGAGAGTGAGATGCCAGCTCCTTTCATTCAGTCAGTAGCTTCAATCATTTCTGGACGTTTTTCAATGGCAAAAATCAATGAATATTGTAAATGCACAAACAGTAATTTCTCCGCATTGCAAGGTGCAATTCTGAAATTTTTTGCTTTTTCCTGCTCCTCTTAGCATGATAAACAAGATTCAAACAGAGTGAGATGCCAGCTCCTTTCATTCAGTCAGTAGCTTCAATCATTTCTGGACGTTTTTCAATGGCAAAAATCAATGAATATTGTAAATGCACAAACAGTAATTTCTCCGCATTGCAAGGTGCAATTCTGAAATTTTTTGCTTTTTTCTGCTCCTCTTAGCATGATAAAGAAGATTCAAAGAGAGTGAGATGCCAGCTCCTTTCATTCAGTCAGTAGCTTCAAACATTTCTGGTATATGAATAACATGATGTTTTTCAATGGCAAAAATCAATGAATATTGTAAATGCACAAACAGTAATTTCTCCGCATTGCAAGGTGCAATTCTGAAATTTTTTGCTTTTTCCTGCTCCTCTTAGCATGATAAAGAAGATTCAAAGAGAGTGAGATGCCAGCTCCTTTCATTCAGTCAGTAGCTTCAATCATTTCTGGACGTTTTTCAATGGCAAAAATCAATGAATATTGTAAATGCACAAACAGTAATTTCTCCGCATTGCAAGGTGCAATTCTGAAATTTTTTGCTTTTTCCTGCTCCTCTTAGCAAGATAAACAAGATTCAAAGAGAGTGAGATGCCAGCTCCTTTCATTCAGTCAGTAGCTTCAATCATTTCTGGACGTTTTTCAATGGCAAAAATCAATGAATATTGTAAATGCACAAACAGTAATTTCTCCGCATTGCAAGGTGCAATTCTGAAATTTTTTGCTTTTTCCTGCTCCTCTTAGCATGATAAAGAAGATTCAAAGAGAGTGAGATGCCAGCTCCTTTCATTCAGTCAGTAGCTTCAATCATTTCTGGACGTTTTTCAATGGCAAAAATCAATGAATATTGTAAATGCACAAACTGTAATTTCTCCGCATTGCAAGGTGCAATTCTGAAATTTTTTGCTTTTTCCTGCTCCTCTTAGCATGATAAACAAGATTCAAAGAGAGTGAGATGCCAGCTCCTTTCATTCAGTCAGTAGCTTCAATCATTTCTGGACGTTTTTCAATGGCAAAAATCAATGAATATTGTAAATGCACAAACAGTAATTTCTCCGCATTGCAAGGTGCAATTCTGAAATTTTTTGCTTTTTCCTGCTCCTCTTAGCATGATAAAGAAGATTCAAAGAGAGTGAGATGCCAGCTCCTTTCATTCAGTCAGTAGCTTCAATCATTTCTGGACGTTTTTCAATGGCAAAAATCAATGAATATTGTAAATGCACAAACAGTAATTTCTCCGCATTGCAAGGTGCAATTCTGAAATTTTTTGCTTTTTCCTGCTCCTCTTAGCATGATAAAGAAGATTCAAAGAGAGTGAGATGCCAGCTCCTTTCATTCAGTCAGTAGCTTCAAACATTTCTGGTATATGAATAACATGATGTTTTTCAATGGCAAAAATCAATGAATATTGTAAATGCACAAACAGTAATTTCTCCGCATTGCAAGGTGCAATTCTGAAATTTTTTGCTTTTTCCTGCTCCTCTTAGCATGATAAAGAAGATTCAAAGAGAGTGAGATGCCAGCTCCTTTCATTCAGTCAGTAGCTTCAATCATTTCTGGACGTTTTTCAATGGCAAAAATCAATGAATATTGTAAATGCACAAACAGTAATTTCTCCGCATTGCAAGGTGCAATTCTGAAATTTTTTGCTTTTTCCTGCTCCTCTTAGCATGATAAAGAAGATTCAAAGAGAGTGAGATGCCAGCTCCTTTCATTCAGTCAGTAGCTTCAATCATTTCTGGACGTTTTTCAATGGCAAAAATCAATGAATATTGTAAATGCACAAAGAGTAATTTCTCCGCATTGCAAGATGCAATTCTGAAATTTTTTGCTTTTTCCTGCTCCTCTTAGCATGATAAAGAAGATTCAAAGAGAGTGAGATGCCAGCTCCTTTCATTCAGTCAGTAGCTTCAATCATTTCTGGACGTTTTTCAATGGCAAAAATCAATGAATATTGTAAATGCACAAACTGTAATTTCTCCGCATTGCAAGGTGCAATTCTGAAATTTTTTGCTTTTTCCTGCTCCTCTTAGCATGATAAACAAGATTCAAAAAGAGTGAGATGCCAGCTCCTTTCATTCAGTCAGTAGCTTCAATCATTTCTGGACGTTTTTCAATGGCAAAAATCAATGAATATTGTAAATGCACAAACAGTAATTTCTCCGCATTGCAAGGTGCAATTCTGAAATTTTTTGCTTTTTCCTGCTCCTCTTAGCATGATAAAGAAGATTCAAAGAGAGTGAGATGCCAGCTCCTTTCATTCAGTCAGTAGCTTCAAACATTTCTGGTATATGAATAACATGATGTTTTTCAATGGCAAAAATCAATGAATATTGTAAATGCACAAACAGTAATTTCTCCGCATTGCAAGGTGCAATTCTGAAATTTTTTGCTTTTTCCTGCTCCTCTTAGCATGATAAAGAAGATTCAAAGAGAGTGAGATGCCAGCTCCTTTCATTCAGTCAGTAGCTTCAATCATTTCTGGACGTTTTTCAATGGCAAAAATCAATGAATATTGTAAATGCACAAACAGTAATTTCTCCGCATTGCAAGGTGCAATTCTGAAATTTTTTGCTTTTTCCTGCTCCTCTTAGCATGATAAAGAAGATTCAAAGAGAGTGAGATGCCAGCTCCTTTCATTCAGTCAGTAGCTTCAAACATTTCTGGTATATGAATAACATGATGTTTTTCAATGGCAAAAATCAATGAATATTGTAAATGCACAAACAGTAATTTCTCCGCATTGCAAGGTGCAATTCTGAAATTTTTTGCTTTTTCCTGCTCCTCTTAGCATGATAAAGAAGATTCAAAGAGAGTGAGATGCCAGCTCCTTTCATTCAGTCAGTAGCTTCAATCATTTCTGGACGTTTTTCAATGGCAAAAATCAATGAATATTGTAAATGCACAAACAGTAATTTCTCCGCATTGCAAGGTGCAATTCTGAAATTTTTTGCTTTTTCCTGCTCCTCTTAGCATGATAAAGAAGATTCAAAGAGAGTGAGATGCCAGCTCCTTTCATTCAGTCAGTAGCTTCAATCATTTCTGGACGTTTTTCAATGGCAAAAATCAATGAATATTGTAAATGCACAAAGAGTAATTTCTCCGCATTGCAAGGTGCAATTCTGAAATTTTTTGCTTTTTCCTGCTCCTCTTAGCATGATAAAGAAGATTCAAAGAGAGTGAGATGCCAGCTCCTTTCATTCAGTCAGTAGCTTCAATCATTTCTGGTATATGAATAACAAGATGTTTTTCAATGGCAAAAATCAATGAATATTGTAAATGCACAAACAGTAATTTCTCCGCATTGCAAGGTGCAATTCTGAAATTTTTTGCTTTTTCCTGCTCCTCTTAGCATGATAAAGAAGATTCAAAGAGAGTGAGATGCCAGCTCCTTTCATTCAGTCAGTAGCTTCAATCATTTCTGGACGTTTTACAATGGCAAAAATCAATGAATATTGTAAATGCACAAACAGTAATTTCTCCGCATTGCAAGGTGCAATTCTGAAATTTTTTGCTTTTTCCTGCTCCTCTTAGCATGATAAACAAGATTCAAAGAGAGTGAGATGCCAGCTCCTTTCATTCAGTCAGTAGCTTCAATCATTTCTGGACGTTTTTCAATGGCAAAAATCAATGAATATTGTAAATGCACAAACAGTAATTTCTCCGCATTGCAAGGTGCAATTCTGAAATTTTTTGCTTTTTCCTGCTCCTCTTAGCATGATAAAGAAGATTCAAAGAGAGTGAGATGCCAGCTCCTTTCATTCAGTCAGTAGCTTCAAACATTTCTGGTATATGAATAACATGATGTTTTTCAATGGCAAAAATCAATGAATATTGTAAATGCACAAACAGTAATTTCTCCGCATTGCAAGGTGCAATTCTGAAATTTTTTGCTTTTTCCTGCTCCTCTTAGCATGATAAAGAAGATTCAAAGAGAGTGAGATGCCAGCTCCTTTCATTCAGTCAGTAGCTTCAATCATTTCTGGACGTTTTTCAATGGCAAAAATCAATGAATATTGTAAATGCACAAACAGTAATTTCTCCGCATTGCAAGGTGCAATTCTGAAATTTTTTGCTTTTTCCTGCTCCTCTTAGCATGATAAAGAAGATTCAAAGAGAGTGAGATGCCAGCTCCTTTCATTCAGTCAGTAGCTTCAAACATTTCTGGTATATGAATAACATGATGTTTTTCAATGGCAAAAATCAATGAATATTGTAAATGCACAAACAGTAATTTCTCCGCATTGCAAGGTGCAATTCTGAAATTTTTTGCTTTTTCCTGCTCCTCTTAGCATGATAAAGAAGATTCAAAGAGAGTGAGATGCCAGCTCCTTTCATTCAGTCAGTAGCTTCAATCATTTCTGGACGTTTTTCAATGGCAAAAATCAATGAATATTGTAAATGCACAAACAGTAATTTCTCTGCATTGCAAGGTGCAATTCTGAAATTTTTTGCTTTTTCCTGCTCCTCTTAGCATGATAAAGAAGATTCAAAGAGAGTGAGATGCCAGCTCCTTTCATTCAGTCAGTAGCTTCAATCATTTCTGGACGTTTTTCAATGGCAAAAATCAATGAATATTGTAAATGCACAAAGAGTAATTTCTCCACATTGCAAGGTGCAATTCTGAAATTTTTTGCTTTTTCCTGCTCCTCTTAGCATGATAAAGAAGATTCAAAGAGAGTGAGATGCCAGCTCCTTTCATTCAGTCAGTAGCTTCAATCATTTCTGGTATATGAATAACAAGATGTTTTTCAATGGCAAAAATCAATGAATATTGTAAATGCACAAACAGTAATTTCTCCGCATTGCAAGGTGCAATTCTGAAATTTTTTGCTTTTTCCTGCTCCTCTTAGCATGATAAACAAGATTCAAAGAGAGTGAGATGCCAGCTCCTTTCATTCAGTCAGTAGCTTCAAACATTTCTGGTATATGAATAACATGATGTTTTTCAATGGCAAAAATCAATGAATATTGTAAATGCACAAACAGTAATTTCTCCGCATTGCAAGGTGCAATTCTGAAATTTTTTGCTTTTTCCTGCTCCTCTTAGCATGATAAAGAAGATTCAAAGAGAGTGAGATGCCAGCTCCTTTCATTCAGTCAGTAGCTTCAATCATTTCTGGACGTTTTTCAATGGCAAAAATCAATGAATATTGTAAATGCACAAACAGTAATTTCTCCGCATTGCAAGGTGCAATTCTGAAATTTTTGGCTTTTTCCTGCTCCTCTTAGCATGATAAAGAAGATTCAAAGAGAGTGAGATGCCAGCTCCTCTCATTCAGTCAGTAGCTTCAAACATTTCTGGTATATGAATAACATGATGTTTTTCAATGGCAAAAATCAATGAATATTGTAAATGCACAAACAGTAATTTCTCCGCATTGCAAGGTGCAATTCTGAAATTTTTTGCTTTTTCCTGCTCCTCTTAGCATGATAAACAAGATTCAAAGAGAGTGAGATGCCAGCTCCTTTCATTCAGTCAGTAGCTTCAATCATTTCTGGACGTTTTTCAATGGCAAAAATCAATGGATATTATAAATGCACAAACAGTAATTTCTCCGCATTGCAAGGTGCAATTCTGAAATTTTTTGCTTTTTCCTGCTCCTCTTAGCATGATAAAGAAGATTCAAAGAGAGTGAGAAGCCAGCTCCTTTCATTCAGTCAGTAGCTTCAATCATTTCTGGACGTTTTTCAATGGCAAAAATCAATGAATATTGTAAATGCACAAACTGTAATTTCTCCGCATTGCAAGGTGCAATTCTGAAATTTTTTGCTTTTTCCTGCTCCTCTTAGCATGATAAACAAGATTCAAAAAGAGTGAGATGCCAGCTCCTTTCATTCAGTCAGTAGCTTCAATCATTTCTGGACGTTTTTCAATGGCAAAAATCAATGAATATTGTAAATGCACAAACAGTAATTTCTCCGCATTGCAAGGTGCAATTCTGAAATTTTTTGCTTTTTCCTGCTCCTCTTAGCATGATAAAGAAGATTCAAAGAGAGTGAGATGCCAGCTCCTTTCATTCAGTCAGTAGCTTCAAACATTTCTGGTATATGAATAACATGATGTTTTTCAATGGCAAAAATCAATGAATATTGTAAATGCACAAACAGTAATTTCTCCGCATTGCAAGGTGCAATTCTGAAATTTTTTGCTTTTTCCTGCTCCTCTTAGCATGATAAAGAAGATTCAAAGAGAGTGAGATGCCAGCTCCTTTCATTCAGTCAGTAGCTTCAATCATTTCTGGACGTTTTTCAATGGCAAAAATCAATGAATATTGTAAATGCACAAACAGTAATTTCTCCGCATTGCAAGGTGCAATTCTGAAATTTTTTGCTTTTTCCTGCTCCTCTTAGCATGATAAAGAAGATTCAAAGAGAGTGAGATGCCAGCTCCTTTCATTCAGTCAGTAGCTTCAAACATTTCTGGTATATGAATAACATGATGTTTTTCAATGGCAAAAATCAATGAATATTGTAAATGCACAAACAGTAATTTCTCCGCATTGCAAGGTGCAATTCTGAAATTTTTTGCTTTTTCCTGCTCCTCTTAGCATGATAAAGAAGATTCAAAGAGAGTGAGATGCCAGCTCCTTTCATTCAGTCAGTAGCTTCAATCATTTCTGGACGTTTTTCAATGGCAAAAATCAATGAATATTGTAAATGCACAAACAGTAATTTCTCCGCATTGCAAGGTGCAATTCTGAAATTTTTTGCTTTTTCCTGCTCCTCTTAGCATGATAAAGAAGATTCAAAGAGAGTGAGATGCCAGCTCCTTTCATTCAGTCAGTAGCTTCAATCATTTCTGGACGTTTTTCAATGGCAAAAATCAATGAATATTGTAAATGCACAAAGAGTAATTTCTCCGCATTGCAAGGTGCAATTCTGAAATTTTTTGCTTTTTCCTGCTCCTCTTAGCATGATAAAGAAGATTCAAAGAGAGTGAGATGCCAGCTCCTTTCATTCAGTCAGTAGCTTCAATCATTTCTGGTATATGAATAACAAGATGTTTTTCAATGGCAAAAATCAATGAATATTGTAAATGCACAAACAGTAATTTCTCCGCATTGCAAGGTGCAATTCTGAAATTTTTTGCTTTTTCCTGCTACTCTTAGCATGATAAAGAAGATTCAAAGAGAGTGAGATGCCAGCTCCTTTCATTCAGTCAGTAGCTTCAATCATTTCTGGACGTTTTTCAATGGCAAAAATCAATGAATATTGTAAATGCACAAACAGTAATTTCTCCGCATTGCAAGGTGCAATTCTGAAATTTTTTGCTTTTTCCTGCTCCTCTTAGCATGATAAACAAGATTCAAAGAGAGTGAGATGCCAGCTCCTTTCATTCAGTCAGTAGCTTCAATCATTTCTGGACGTTTTTCAATGGCAAAAATCAATGAATATTGTAAATGCACAAACAGTAATTTCTCCGCATTGCAAGGTGCAATTCTGAAATTTTTTGCTTTTTCCTGCTCCTCTTAGCATGATAAAGAAGATTCAAAGAGAGTGAGATGCCAGCTCCTTTCATTCAGTCAGTAGCTTCAAACATTTCTGGTATATGAATAACATGATGTTTTTCAATGGCAAAAATCAATGAATATTGTAAATGCACAAACAGTAATTTCTCCGCATTGCAAGGTGCAATTCTGAAATTTTTTGCTTTTTCCTGCTCCTCTTAGCATGATAAAGAAGATTCAAAGAGAGTGAGATGCCAGCTCCTTTCATTCAGTCAGTAGCTTCAATCATTTCTGGACGTTTTTCAATGGCAAAAATCAATGAATATTGTAAATGCACAAACAGTAATTTCTCCGCATTGCAAGGTGCAATTCTGAAATTTTTTGCTTTTTCCTGCTCCTCTTAGCATGATAAAGAAGATTCAAAGAGAGTGAGATGCCAGCTCCTTTCATTCAGTCAGTAGCTTCAAACATTTCTGGTATATGAATAACATGATGTTTTTCAATGGCAAAAATCAATGAATATTGTAAATGCACAAACAGTAATTTCTCCGCATTGCAAGGTGCAATTCTGAAATTTTTTGCTTTTTCCTGCTCCTCTTAGCATGATAAAGAAGATTCAAAGAGAGTGAGATGCCAGCTCCTTTCATTCAGTCAGTAGCTTCAATCATTTCTGGACGTTTTTCAATGGCAAAAATCAATGAATATTGTAAATGCACAAACAGTAATTTCTCTGCATTGCAAGGTGCAATTCTGAAATTTTTTGCTTTTTCCTGCTCCTCTTAGCATGATAAAGAAGATTCAAAGAGAGTGAGATGCCAGCTCCTTTCATTCAGTCAGTAGCTTCAATCATTTCTGGACGTTTTTCAATGGCAAAAATCAATGAATATTGTAAATGCACAAAGAGTAATTTCTCCACATTGCAAGGTGCAATTCTGAAATTTTTTGCTTTTTCCTGCTCCTCTTAGCATGATAAAGAAGATTCAAAGAGAGTGAGATGCCAGCTCCTTTCATTCAGTCAGTAGCTTCAATCATTTCTGGTATATGAATAACAAGATGTTTTTCAATGGCAAAAATCAATGAATATTGTAAATGCACAAACAGTAATTTCTCCGCATTGCAAGGTGCAATTCTGAAATTTTTTGCTTTTTACTGCTCCTCTTAGCATGATAAACAAGATTCAAAGAGAGTGAGATGCCAGCTCCTTTCATTCAGTCAGTAGCTTCAATCATTTCTGGACGTTTTTCAATGGCAAAAATCAATGAATATTGTAAATGCACAAACAGTAATTTCTCCGCATTGCAAGGTGCAATTCTGAAATTTTTTGCTTTTTCCTGCTCCTCTTAGCATGATAAAGAAGATTCAAAGAGAGTGAGATGCCAGCTCCTTTCATTCAGTCAGTAGCTTCAAACATTTCTGGTATATGAATAACATGATGTTTTTCAATGGCAAAAATCAATGAATATTGTAAATGCACAAACAGTAATTTCTCCGCATTGCAAGGTGCAATTCTGAAATTTTTTGCTTTTTCCTGCTCCTCTTAGCATGATAAAGAAGATTCAAAGAGAGTGAGATGCCAGCTCCTTTCATTCAGTCAGTAGCTTCAAACATTTCTGGTATATGAATAACATGATGTTTTTCAATGGCAAAAATCAATGAATATTGTAAATGCACAAACAGTAATTTCTCCGCATTGCAAGGTGCAATTCTGAAATTTTTTGCTTTTTCCTGCTCCTCTTAGCATGATAAAGAAGATTCAAAGAGAGTGAGATGCCAGCTCCTTTCATTCAGTCAGTAGCTTCAATCATTTCTGGACGTTTTTCAATGGCAAAAATCAATGAATATTGTAAATGCACAAACAGTAATTTCTCCGCATTGCAAGGTGCAATTCTGAAATTTTTGGCTTTTTCCTGCTCCTCTTAGCATGATAAAGAAGATTCAAAGAGAGTGAGATGCCAGCTCCTCTCATTCAGTCAGTAGCTTCAAACATTTCTGGTATATGAATAACATGATGTTTTTCAATGGCAAAAATCAATGAATATTGTAAATGCACAAACAGTAATTTCTCCGCATTGCAAGGTGCAATTCTGAAATTTTTTGCTTTTTCCTGCTCCTCTTAGCATGATAAAGAAGATTCAAAGAGAGTGAGATGCCAGCTCCTTTCATTCAGTCAGTAGCTTCAAACATTTCTGGTATATGAATAACATGATGTTTTTCAATGGCAAAAATCAATGAATATTGTAAATGCACAAACAGTAATTTCTCCGCATTGCAAGGTGCAATTCTGAAATTTTTTGCTTTTTCCTGCTCCTCTTAGCATGATAAAGAAGATTCAAAGAGAGTGAGATGCCAGCTCCTTTCATTCAGTCAGTAGCTTCAATCATTTCTGGACGTTTTTCAATGGCAAAAATCAATGAATATTGTAAATGCACAAACAGTAATTTCTCCGCATTGCAAGGTGCAATTCTGAAATTTTTTGCTTTTTCCTGCTCCTCTTAGCATGATAAAGAAGATTCAAAGAGAGTGAGATGCCAGCTCCTTTCATTCAGTCAGTAGCTTCAAACATTTCTGGTATATGAATAACATGATGTTTTTCAATGGCAAAAATCAATGAATATTGTAAATGCACAAACAGTAATTTCTCCGCATTGCAAGGTGCAATTCTGAAATTTTTTGCTTTTTCCTGCTCCTCTTAGCATGATAAAGAAGATTCAAAGAGAGTGAGATGCCAGCTCCTTTCATTCAGTCAGTAGCTTCAATCATTTCTGGACGTTTTTCAATGGCAAAAATCAATGAATATTGTAAATGCACAAACAGTAATTTCTCCGCATTGCAAGGTGCAGTTCTGAAATTTTTTGCTTTTTCCTGCTCCTCTTAGCAAGATAAACAAGATTCAAAGAGAGTGAGATGCCAGCTCCTTTCATTCAGTCAGTAGCTTCAATCATTTCTGGACGTTTTTCAATGGCAAAAATCAATGAATATTGTAAATGCACAAACAGTAATTTCTCCGCATTGCAAGGTGCAATTCTGAAATTTTTTGCTTTTTCCTGCTCCTCTTAGCATGATAAAGAAGATTCAAAGAGAGTGAGATGCCAGCTCCTTTCATTCAGTCAGTAGCTTCAATCATTTCTGGACGTTTTTCAATGGCAAAAATCAATGAATATTGTAAATGCACAAACTGTAATTTCTCCGCATTGCAAGGAGCAATTCTGAAATTTTTTGCTTTTTCCTGCTCCTCTTAGCATGATAAACAAGATTCAAAGAGAGTGAGATGCCAGCTCCTTTCATTCAGTCAGTAGCTTCAATCATTTCTGGACGTTTTTCAATGGCAAAAATCAATGAATATTGTAAATGCACAAACAGTAATTTCTCCGCATTGCAAGGTGCAATTCTGAAATTTTTTGCTTTTTCCTGCTCCTCTTAGCATGATAAAGAAGATTCAAAGAGAGTGAGATGCCAGCTCCTTTCATTCAGTCAGTAGCTTCAAACATTTCTGGTATATGAATAACATGATGTTTTTCAATGGCAAAAATCAATGAATATTGTAAATGCACAAACAGTAATTTCTCCGCACTGCAAGGTGCAATTCTGAAATTTTTTGCTTTTTCCTGCTCCTCTTAGCATGATAAAGAAGATTCAAAGAGAGTGAGATGCCAGCTCCTTTCTTTCAGTCAGTAGCTTCAATCATTTCTGGACGTTTTTCAATGGCAAAAATCAATGAATATTGTAAATGCACAAACAGTAATTTCTCCGCATTGCAAGGTGCAATTCTGAAATTTTTTGCTTTTTCCTGCTCCTCTTAGCATGATAAAGAAGATTCAAAGAGAGTGAGATGCCAGCTCCTTTCATTCAGTCAGTAGCTTCAAACATTTCTGGTATATGAATAACATGATGTTTTTCAATGGCAAAAATCAATGAATATTGTAAATGCACAAACAGTAATTTCTCCGCATTGCAAGGTGCAATTCTGAAATTTTTTGCTTTTTCCTGCTCCTCTTAGCATGATAAAGAAGATTCAAAGAGAGTGAGATGCCAGCTCCTTTCATTCAGTCAGTAGCTTCAATCATTTCTGGACGTTTTTCAATGGCAAAAATCAATGAATATTGTAAATGCACAAACAGTAATTTCTCCGCATTGCAAGGTGCAATTCTGAAATTTTTTGCTTTTTCCTGCTCCTCTTAGCATGATAAAGAAGATTCAAAGAGAGTGAGATGCCAGCTCCTTTCATTCAGTCAGTAGCTTCAATCATTTCTGGACGTTTTTCAATGGCAAAAATCAATGAATATTGTAAATGCACAAAGAGTAATTTCTCCGCATTGCAAGGTGCAATTCTGAAATTTTTTGCTTTTTCCTGCTCCTCTTAGCATGATAAAGAAGATTCAAAGAGATTGAGATGCCAGCTCCTTTCATTCAGTCAGTAGCTTCAATCATTTCTGGTATATGAATAACAAGATGTTTTTCAATGGCAAAAATCAATGAATATTGTAAATGCACAAACAGTAATTTCTCCGCATTGCAAGGTGCAATTCTGAAATTTTTTGCTTTTTCCTGCTCCTCTTAGCATGATAAAGAAGATTCAAAGAGAGTGAGATGCCAGCTCCTTTCATTCAGTCAGTAGCTTCAATCATTTCTGGACGTTTTTCAATGGCAAAAATCAATGAATATTGTAAATGCACAAACAGTAATTTCTCCGCATTGCAAGGTGCAATTCTGAAATTTTTTGCTTTTTCCTGCTCCTCTTAGCATGATAAACAAGATTCAAACAGAGTGAGATGCCAGCTCCTTTCATTCAGTCAGTAGCTTCAATCATTTCTGGACGTTTTTCAATGGCAAAAATCAATGAATATTGTAAATGCACAAACAGTAATTTCTCCGCATTGCAAGGTGCAATTCTGAAATTTTTTGCTTTTTCCTGCTCCTCTTAGCAAGATAAACAAGATTCAAAGAGAGTGAGATGCCAGCTCCTTTCATTCAGTCAGTAGCTTCAATCATTTCTGGACGTTTTTCAATGGCAAAAATCAATGAATATTGTAAATGCACAAACAGTAATTTCTCCGCATTGCAAGGTGCAATTCTGAAATTTTTTGCTTTTTCTGCTCCTCTAAGCATGATAAAGAAGATTCAAAGAGAGTGAGATGCCAGCTCCTTTCATTCAGTCAGTAGCTTCAATCATTTCTGGACGTTTTTCAATGGCAAAAATCAATGAATATTGTAAATGCACACTGTAATTTCTCCGCATTGCAAGGTGCAATTCTGAAATTTTTTGCTTTTTCCTGCTCCTCTTAGCATGATAAACAAGATTCAAAGAGAGTGAGATGCCAGCTCCTTTCATTCAGTCAGTAGCTTCAATCATTTCTGGACGTTTTTCAATGGCAAAAATCAATGAATATTGTAAATGCACAAACAGTAATTTCTCCGCATTGCAAGGTGCAATTCTGAAATTTTTTGCTTTTTCCTGCTCCTCTTAGCATGATAAAGAAGATTCAAAGAGAGTGAGATGCCAGCTCCTTTCATTCAGTCAGTAGCTTCAAACATTTCTGGTATATGAATAACATGATGTTTTTCAATGGCAAAAATCAATGAATATTGTAAATGCACAAACAGTAATTTCTCCGCATTGCAAGGTGCAATTCTGAAATTTTTTGCTTTTTCCTGCTCCTCTTAGCATGATAAAGAAGATTCAAAGAGAGTGAGATGCCAGCTCCTTTCATTCAGTCAGTAGCTTCAATCATTTCTGGACGTTTTTCAATGGCAAAAATCAATGAATATTGTAAATGCACAAACAGTAATTTCTCCGCATTGCAAGGTGCAATTCTGAAATTTTTTGCTTTTTCCTGCTCCTCTCAGCATGATAAAGAAGATTCAAAGAGAGTGAGATGCCAGCTCCTTTCATTCAGTCAGTAGCTTCAAACATTTCTGGTATATGAATAACATGATGTTTTTCAATGGCAAAAATCAATGAATATTGTAAATGCACAAACAGTAATTTCTCCGCATTGCAAGGTGCAATTCTGAAATTTTTTGCTTTTTCCTGCTCCTCTTAGCATGATAAAGAAGATTCAAAGAGAGTGAGATGCCAGCTCCTTTCATTCAGTCAGTAGCTTCAATCATTTCTGGACGTTTTTCAATGGCAAAAATCAATGAATATTGTAAATGCACAAACAGTAATTTCTCCGCATTGCAAGGTGCAATTCTGAAATTTTTTGCTTTTTCCTGCTCCTCTTAGCATGATAAAGAAGATTCAAAGAGAGTGAGATGCCAGCTCCTTTCATTCAGTCAGTAGCTTCAATCATTTCTGGACGTTTTTCAATGGCAAAAATCAATGAATATTGTAAATGCACAAAGAGTAATTTCTCCGCATTGCAAGGTGCAATTCTGAAATTTTTTGCTTTTTCCTGCTCCTCTTAGCATGATAAAGAAGATTCAAAGAGAGTGAGATGCCAGCTCCTTTCATTCAGTCAGTAGCTTCAATCATTTCTGGTATATGAATAACAAGATGTTTTTCAATGGCAAAAATCAATGAATATTGTAAATGCACAAACAGTAATTTCTCCGCATTGCAAGGTGCAATTCTGAAATTTTTTGCTTTTTCCTGCTCCTCTTAGCATGATAAAGAAGATTCAAAGAGAGTGAGATGCCAGCTCCTTTCATTCAGTCAGTAGCTTCAATCATTTCTGGACGTTTTTCAATGGCAAAAATCAATGAATATTGTAAATGCACAAACAGTAATTTCTCCGCATTGCAAGGTGCAATTCTGAAATTTTTTGCTTTTTCCTGCTCCTCTTAGCATGATAAACAAGATTCAAAGAGAGTGAGATGCCAGCTCCTTTCATTCAGTCAGTAGCTTCAATCATTTCTGGACGTTTTTCAATGGCAAAAATCAATGAATATTGTAAATGCACAAACAGTAATTTCTCCGCATTGCAAGGTGCAATTCTGAAATTTTTTGCTTTTTCCTGCTCCTCTTAGCATGATAAAGAAGATTCAAAGAGAGTGAGATGCCAGCTCCTTTCATTCAGTCAGTAGCTTCAAACATTTCTGGTATATGAATAACATGATGTTTTTCAATGGCAAAAATCAATGAATATTGTAAATGCACAAACAGTAATTTCTCCGCATTGCAAGGTGCAATTCTGAAATTTTTTGCTTTTTCCTGCTCCTCTTAGCATGATAAAGAAGATTCAAAGAGAGTGAGATGCCAGCTCCTTTCATTCAGTCAGTAGCTTCAATCATTTCTGGACGTTTTTCAATGGCAAAAATCAATGAATATTGTAAATGCACAAACAGTAATTTCTCCGCATTGCAAGGTGCAATTCTGAAATTTTTTGCTTTTTCCTGCTCCTCTTAGCATGATAAAGAAGATTCAAAGAGAGTGAGATGCCAGCTCCTTTCATTCAGTCAGTAGCTTCAAACATTTCTGGTATATGAATAACATGATGTTTTTCAATGGCAAAAATCAATGAATATTGTAAATGCACAAACAGTAATTTCTCCGCATTGCAAGGTGCAATTCTGAAATTTTTTGCTTTTTCCTGCTCCTCTTAGCATGATAAAGAAGATTCAAAGAGAGTGAGATGCCAGCTCCTTTCATTCAGTCAGTAGCTTCAATCATTTCTGGACGTTTTTCAATGGCAAAAATCAATGAATATTGTAAATGCACAAACAGTAATTTCTCCGCATTGCAAGGTGCAATTCTGAAATTTTTTGCTTTTTCCTGCTCCTCTTAGCATGATAAAGAAGATTCAAAGAGAGTGAGATGCCAGCTCCTTTCATTCAGTCAGTAGCTTCAATCATTTCTGGACGTTTTTCAATGGCAAAAATCAATGAATATTGTAAATGCACAAAGAGTAATTTCTCCACATTGCAAGGTGCAATTCTGAAATTTTTTGCTTTTTCCTGCTCCTCTTAGCATGATAAAGAAGATTCAAAGAGAGTGAGATGCCAGCTCCTTTCATTCAGTCAGTAGCTTCAATCATTTCTGGTATATGAATAACAAGATGTTTTTCAATGGCAAAAATCAATGAATATTGTAAATGCACAAACAGTAATTTCTCCGCATTGCAAGGTGCAATTCTGAAATTTTTTGCTTTTTCCTGCTCCTCTTAGCATGATAAAGAAGATTCAAAGAGAGTGAGATGCCAGCTCCTTTCATTCAGTCAGTAGCTTCAATCATTTCTGGACGTTTTTCAATGGCAAAAATCAATGAATATTGTAAATGCACAAACAGTAATTTCTCCGCATTGCAAGGTGCAATTCTGAAATTTTTTGCTTTTTCCTGCTCCTCTTAGCATGATAAACAAGATTCAAAGAGAGTGAGATGCCAGCTCCTTTCATTCAGTCAGTAGCTTCAATCATTTCTGGACGTTTTTCAATGGCAAAAATCAATGAATATTGTAAATGCACAAACAGTAATTTCTCCGCATTGCAAGGTGCAATTCTGAAATTTTTTGCTTTTTCCTGCTCCTCTTAGCATGATAAAGAAGATTCAAAGAGAGTGAGATGCCAGCTCCTTTCATTCAGTCAGTAGCTTCAAACATTTCTGGTATATGAATAACATGATGTTTTTCAATGGCAAAAATCAATGAATATTGTAAATGCACAAACAGTAATTTCTCCGCATTGCAAGGTGCAATTCTGAAATTTTTTGCTTTTTCCTGCTCCTCTTAGCATGATAAAGAAGATTCAAAGAGAGTGAGATGCCAGCTCCTTTCATTCAGTCAGTAGCTTCAATCATTTCTGGACGTTTTTTCAATGGCAAAAATCAATGAATATTGTAAATGCACAAACAGTAATTTCTCCGCATTGCAAGGTGCAATTCTGAAATTTTTTGCTTTTTCCTGCTCCTCTTAGCATGATAAAGAAGATTCAAAGAGAGTGAGATGCCAGCTCCTTTCATTCAGTCAGTAGCTTCAAACATTTCTGGTATATGAATAACATGATGTTTTTCAATGGCAAAAATCAATGAATATTGTAAATGCACAAACAGTAATTTCTCCGCATTGCAAGGTGCAATTCTGAAATTTTTTGCTTTTTCCTGCTCCTCTTAGCATGATAAAGAAGATTCAAAGAGAGTGAGATGCCAGCTCCTTTCATTCAGTCAGTAGCTTCAATCATTTCTGGACGTTTTTCAATGGCAAAAATCAATGAATATTGTAAATGCACAAACAGTAATTTCTCCGCATTGCAAGGTGCAATTCTGAAATTTTTGGCTTTTTCCTGCTCCTCTTAGCATGATAAAGAAGATTCAAAGAGAGTGAGATGCCAGCTCCTTTCATTCAGTCAGTAGCTTCAAACATTTCTGGTATATGAATAACATGATGTTTTTCAATGGCAAAAATCAATGAATATTGTAAATGCACAAACAGTAATTTCTCCCCATTGCAAGGTGCAATTCTGAAATTTTTTGCTTTTTCCTGCTCCTCTTAGCATGATAAAGAAGATTCAAAGAGAGTGAGATGCCAGCTCCTTTCATTCAGTCAGTAGCTTCAAACATTTCTGGTATATGAATAACATGATGTTTTTCAATGGCAAAAATCAATGAATATTGTAAATGCACAAACAGTAATTTCTCCGCATTGCAAGGTGCAATTCTGAAATTTTTTGCTTTTTCCTGCTCCTCTTAGCATGATAAAGAAGATTCAAAGAGAGTGAGATGCCAGCTCCTTTCATTCAGTCAGTAGCTTCAATCATTTCTGGACGTTTTTCAATGGCAAAAATCAATGAATATTGTAAATGCACAAACAGTAATTTCTCCGCATTGCAAGGTGCAATTCTGAAATTTTTTGCTTTTTCCTGCTCCTCTTAGCATGATAAAGAAGATTCAAAGAGAGTGAGATGCCAGCTCCTTTCATTCAGTCAGTAGCTTCAAACATTTCTGGTATATGAATAACATGATGTTTTTCAATGGCAAAAATCAATGAATATTGTAAATGCACAAACAGTAATTTCTCCGCATTGCAAGGTGCAATTCTGAAATTTTTTGCTTTTTCCTGCTCCTCTTAGCATGATAAAGAAGATTCAAAGAGAGTGAGATGCCAGCTCCTTTCATTCAGTCAGTAGCTTCAATCATTTCTGGACGTTTTTCAATGGCAAAAATCAATGAATATTGTAAATGCACAAACAGTAATTTCTCCGCATTGCAAGGTGCAATTCTGAAATTTTTTGCTTTTTCCTGCTCCTCTTAGCAAGATAAACAAGATTCAAAGAGAGTGAGATGCCAGCTCCTTTCATTCAGTCAGTAGCTTCAATCATTTCTGGACGTTTTTCAATGGCAAAAATCAATGAATATTGTAAATGCACAAACAGTAATTTCTCCGCATTGCAAGGTGCAATTCTGAAATTTTTTGCTTTTTCCTGCTCCTCTTAGCATGATAAAGAAGATTCAAAGAGAGTGAGATGCCAGCTCCTTTCATTCAGTCAGTAGCTTCAATCATTTCTGGACGTTTTTCAATGGCAAAAATCAATGAATATTGTAAATGCACAAACTGTAATTTCTCCGCATTGCAAGGTGCAATTCTGAAATTTTTTGCTTTTTCCTGCTCCTCTTAGCATGATAAACAAGATTCAAAGAGAGTGAGATGCCAGCTCCTTTCATTCAGTCAGTAGCTTCAATCATTTCTGGACGTTTTTCAATGGCAAAAATCAATGAATATTGTAAATGCACAAACAGTAATTTCTCCGCATTGCAAGGTGCAATTCTGAAATTTTTTGCTTTTTCCTGCTCCTCTTAGCATGATAAAGAAGATTCAAAGAGAGTGAGATGCCAGCTCCTTTCATTCAGTCAGTAGCTTCAAACATTTCTGGTATATGAATAACATGATGTTTTTCAATGGCAAAAATCAATGAATATTGTAAATGCACAAACAGTAATTTCTCCGCATTGCAAGGTGCAATTCTGAAATTTTTTGCTTTTTCCTGCTCCTCTTAGCATGATAAAGAAGATTCAAAGAGAGTGAGATGCCAGCTCCTTTCATTCAGTCAGTAGCTTCAATCATTTCTGGACGTTTTTCAATGGCAAAAATCAATGAATATTGTAAATGCACAAACAGTAATTTCTCCGCATTGCAAGGTGCAATTCTGAAATTTTTTGCTTTTTCCTGCTCCTCTTAGCATGATAAAGAAGATTCAAAGAGAGTGAGATGCCAGCTCCTTTCATTCAGTCAGTAGCTTCAAACATTTCTGGTATATGAATAACATGATGTTTTTCAATGGCAAAAATCAATGAATATTGTAAATGCACAAACAGTAATTTCTCCGCATTGCAAGGTGCAATTCTGAAATTTTTTGCTTTTTCCTGCTCCTCTTAGCATGATAAAGAAGATTCAAAGAGAGTGAGATGCCAGCTCCTTTCATTCAGTCAGTAGCTTCAATCATTTCTGGACGTTTTTCAATGGCAAAAATCAATGAATATTGTAAATGCACAAACAGTAATTTCTCCGCATTGCAAGGTGCAATTCTGAAATTTTTTGCTTTTTCCTGCTCCTCTTAGCATGATAAAGAAGATTCAAAGAGAGTGAGATGCCAGCTCCTTTCATTCAGTCAGTAGCTACAATCATTTCTGGACGTTTTTCAATGGCAAAAATCAATGAATATTGTAAATGCACAAAGAGTAATTTCTCCGCATTGCAAGGTGCAATTCTGAAATTTTTTGCTTTTTCCTGCTCCTCTTAGCATGATAAAGAAGATTCAAAGAGAGTGAGATGCCAGCTCCTTTCATTCAGTCAGTAGCTTCAATCATTTCTGGTATATGAATAACAAGATGTTTTTCAATGGCAAAAATCAATGAATATTGTAAATGCACAAACAGTAATTTCTCCGCATTGCAAGGTGCAATTCTGAAATTTTTTGCTTTTTCCTGCTCCTCTTAGCATGATAAAGAAGATTCAAAGAGAGTGAGATGCCAGCTCCTTTCATTCAGTCAGTAGCTTCAATCATTTCTGGACGTTTTTCAATGGCAAAAATCAATGAATATTGTAAATGCACAAACAGTAATTTCTCCGCATTGCAAGGTGCAATTCTGAAATTTTTTGCTTTTTCCTGCTCCTCTTAGCATGATAAACAAGATTCAAAGAGAGTGAGATGCCAGCTCCTTTCATTCAGTCAGTAGCTTCAATCATTTCTGGACGTTTTTCAATGGCAAAAATCAATGAATATTGTAAATGCACAAACAGTAATTTCTCCGCATTGCAAGGTGCAATTCTGAAATTTTTTGCTTTTTCCTGCTCCTCTTAGCATGATAAAGAAGATTCAAAGAGAGTGAGATGCCAGCTCCTTTCATTCAGTCAGTAGCTTCAAACATTTCTGGTATATGAATAACATGATGTTTTTCAATGGCAAAAATCAATGAATATTGTAAATGCACAAACAGTAATTTCTCCGCATTGCAAGGTGCAATTCTGAAATTTTTTGCTTTTTCCTGCTCCTCTTAGCATGATAAAGAAGATTCAAAGAGAGTGAGATGCCAGCTCCTTTCATTCAGTCAGTAGCTTCAATCATTTCTGGACGTTTTTCAATGGCAAAAATCAATGAATATTGTAAATGCACAAACAGTAATTTCTCCGCATTGCAAGGTGCAATTCTGAAATTTTTTGCTTTTTCCTGCTCCTCTTAGCATGATAAAGAAGATTCAAAGAGAGTGAGATGCCAGCTCCTTTCATTCAGTCAGTAGCTTCAAACATTTCTGGTATATGAATAACATGATGTTTTTCAATGGCAAAAATCAATGAATATTGTAAATGCACAAACAGTAATTTCTCCGCATTGCAAGGTGCAATTCTGAAATTTTTTGCTTTTTCCTGCTCCTCTTAGCATGATAAAGAAGATTCAAAGAGAGTGAGATGCCAGCTCCTTTCATTCAGTCAGTAGCTTCAATCATTTCTGGACGTTTTTCAATGGCAAAAATCAATGAATATTGTAAATGCACAAACAGTAATTTCTCCGCATTGCAAGGTGCAATTCTGAAATTTTTTGCTTTTTCCTGCTCCTCTTAGCATGATAAAGAAGATTCAAAGAGAGTGAGATGCCAGCTCCTTTCATTCAGTCAGTAGCTTCAATCATTTCTGGACGTTTTTCAATGGCAAAAATCAATGAATATTGTAAATGCACAAAGAGTAATTTCTCCGCATTGCAAGGTGCAATTCTGAAATTTTTTGCTTTTTCCTGCTCCTCTTAGCATGATAAAGAAGATTCAAAGAGAGTGAGATGCCAGCTCCTTTCATTCAGTCAGTAGCTTCAATCATTTCTGGACGTTTTTCAATGGCAAAAATCAATGAATATTGTAAATGCACAAACAGTAATTTCTCCGCATTGCAAGGTGCAATTCTGAAATTTTTTGCTTTTTCCTGCTCCTCTTAGCATGATAAAGAAGATTCAAAGAGAGTGAGATGCCAGCTCCTTTCATTCAGTCAGTAGCTTCAATCATTTCTGGACGTTTTTCAATGGCAAAAATCAATGAATATTGTAAATGCACAAAGAGTAATTTCTCCGCATTGCAAGGTGCAATTCTGAAATTTTTAGCTTTTTCCTGCTCCTCTTAGCATGATAAAGAAGATTCAAAGAGAGTGAGATGCCAGCTCCTTTCATTCAGTCAGTAGCTTCAATCATTTCTGGTATATGAATAACAAGATGTTTTTCAATGGCAAAAATCAATGAATATTGTAAATGCACAAACAGTAATTTCTCCGCATTGCAAGGTGCAATTCTGAAATTTTTTGCTTTTTCCTGCTCCTCTTAGCATGATAAAGAAGATTCAAAGAGAGTGAGATGCCAGCTCCTTTCATTCAGTCAGTAGCTTCAATCATTTCTGGACGTTTTTCAATGGCAAAAATCAATGAATATTGTAAATGCACAAACAGTAATTTCTCCGCATTGCAAGGTGCAATTCTGAAATTTTTTGCTTTTTCCTGCTCCTCTTAGCATGATAAACAAGATTCAAAGAGAGTGAGATGCCAGCTCCTTTCATTCAGTCAGTAGCTTCAATCATTTCTGGACGTTTTTCAATGGCAAAAATCAATGAATATTGTAAATGCACAAACAGTAATTTCTCCGCATTGCAAGGTGCAATTCTGAAATTTTTTGCTTTTTCCTGCTCCTCTTAGCATGATAAAGAAGATTCAAAGAGAGTGAGATGCCAGCTCCTTTCATTCAGTCAGTAGCTTCAAACATTTCTGGTATATGAATAACATGATGTTTTTCAATGGCAAAAATCAATGAATATTGTAAATGCACAAATAGTAATTTCTGCGCATTGCAAGGTGCAATTCTGAAATTTTTTGCTTTTTCCTGCTCCTCTTAGCATGATAAAGAAGATTCAAAGAGAGTGAGATGCCAGCTCCTTTCATTCAGTCAGTAGCTTCAATCATTTCTGGACGTTTTTCAATGGCAAAAATCAATGAATATTGTAAATGCACAAACAGTAATTTCTCCGCATTGCAAGGTGCAATTCTGAAATTTTTTGCTTTTTCCTGCTCCTCTTAGCATGATAAAGAAGATTCAAAGAGAGTGAGATGCCAGCTCCTTTCATTCAGTCAGTAGCTTCAAACATTTCTGGTATATGAATAACATGATGTTTTTCAATGGCAAAAATCAATGAATATTGTAAATGCACAAACAGTAATTTCTCCGCATTGCAAGGTGCAATTCTGAAATTTTTTGCTTTTTCGTGCTCCTCTTAGCATGATAAAGAAGATTCAAAGAGAGTGAGATGCCAGCTCCTTTCATTCAGTCAGTAGCTTCAATCATTTCTGGACGTTTTTCAATGGCAAAAATCAATGAATATTGTAAATGCACAAACAGTAATTTCTCCGCATTGCAAGGTGCAATTCTGAAATTTTTTGCTTTTTCCTGCTCCTCTTAGCATGATAAAGAAGATTCAAAGAGAGTGAGATGCCAGCTCCTTTCATTCAGTCAGTAGCTTCAATCATTTCTGGACGTTTTTCAATGGCAAAAATCAATGAATATTGTAAATGCACAAAGAGTAATTTCTCCACATTGCAAGGTGCAATTCTGAAATTTTTTGCTTTTTCCTGCTCCTCTTAGCATGATAAAGAAGATTCAAAGAGAGTGAGATGCCAGCTCCTTTCATTCAGTCAGTAGCTTCAATCATTTCTGGTATATGAATAACAAGATGTTTTTCAATGGCAAAAATCAATGAATATTGTAAATGCACAAACAGTAATTTCTCCGCATTGCAAGGTGCAATTCTGAAATTTTTTGCTTTTTCCTGCTCCTCTTAGCATGATAAAGAAGATTCAAAGAGAGTGAGATGCCAGCTCCTTTCATTCAGTCAGTAGCTTCAATCATTTCTGGACGTTTTTCAATGGCAAAAATCAATGAATATTGTAAATGCACAAACAGTAATTTCTCCGCATTGCAAGGTGCAATTCTGAAATTTTTTGCTTTTTCCTGCTCCTCTTAGCATGATAAAGAAGATTCAAAGAGAGTGAGATGCCAGCTCCTTTCATTCAGTCAGTAGCTTCAATCATTTCTGGACGTTTTTCAATTGCAAAAATCAATGAATATTGTAAATGCACAAAGAGTAATTTCTCCACATTGCAAGGTGCAATTCTGAAATTTTTTGCTTTTTCCTGCTCCTCTTAGCATGATAAAGAAGATTCAAAGAGAGTGAGATGCCAGCTCCTTTCATTCAGTCAGTAGCTTCAATCATTTCTGGTATATGAATAACAAGATGTTTTTCAATGGCAAAAATCAATGAATATTGTAAATGCACAAACAGTAATTTCTCCGCATTGCAAGGTGCAATTCTGAAATTTTTTGCTTTTTCCTGCTCCTCTTAGCATGATAAAGAAGATTCAAAGAGAGTGAGATGCCAGCTCCTTTCATTCAGTCAGTAGCTTCAATCATTTCTGGACGTTTTTCAATGGCAAAAATCAATGAATATTGTAAATGCACAAACAGTAATTTCTCCGCATTGCAAGGTGCAATTCTGAAATTTTTTGCTTTTTCCTGCTCCTCTTAGCATGATAAACAAGATTCAAAGAGAGTGAGATGCCAGCTCCTTTCATTCAGTCAGTAGCTTCAATCATTTCTGGACGTTTTTCAATGGCAAAAATCAATGAATATTGTAAATGCACAAACAGTAATTTCTCCGCATTGCAAGGTGCAATTCTGAAATTTTTTGCTTTTTCCTGCTCCTCTTAGCATGATAAAGAAGATTCAAAGAGAGTGAGATGCCAGCTCCTTTCATTCAGTCAGTAGCTTCAAACATTTCTGGTATATGAATAACATGATGTTTTTCAATGGCAAAAATCAATGAATATTGTAAATGCACAAACAGTAATTTCTCCGCATTGCAAGGTGCAATTCTGAAATTTTTTGCTTTTTCCTGCTCCTCTTAGCATGATAAAGAAGATTCAAAGAGAGTGAGATGCCAGCTCCTTTCATTCAGTCAGTAGCTTCAATCATTTCTGGACGTTTTTTCAATGGCAAAAATCAATGAATATTGTAAATGCACAAACAGTAATTTCTCCGCATTGCAAGGTGCAATTCTGAAATTTTTTGCTTTTTCCTGCTCCTCTTAGCATGATAAAGAAGATTCAAAGAGAGTGAGATGCCAGCTCCTTTCATTCAGTCAGTAGCTTCAAACATTTCTGGTATATGAATAACATGATGTTTTTCAATGGCAAAAATCAATGAATATTGTAAATGCACAAACAGTAATTTCTCCGCATTGCAAGGTGCAATTCTGAAATTGTTTGCTTTTTCCTGCTCCTCTTAGCATGATAAAGAAGATTCAAAGAGAGTGAGATGCCAGCTCCTTTCATTCAGTCAGTAGCTTCAATCATTTCTGGACGTTTTTCAATGGCAAAAATCAATGAATATTGTAAATGCACAAACAGTAATTTCTCCGCATTGCAAGGTGCAATTCTGAAATTTTTGGCTTTTTCCTGCTCCTCTTAGCATGATAAAGAATATTCAAAGAGAGTGAGATGCCAGCTCCTTTCATTCAGTCAGTAGCTTCAAACATTTCTGGTATATGAATAACATGATGTTTTTCAATGGCAAAAATCAATGAATATTGTAAATGCACAAACAGTAATTTCTCCGCATTGCAAGGTGCAATTCTGAAATTTTTTGCTTTTTCCTGCTCCTCTTAGCATGATAAAGAAGATTCAAAGAGAGTGAGATGCCAGCTCCTTTCATTCAGTCAGTAGCTTCAAACATTTCTGGTATATGAATAACATGATGTTTTTCAATGGCAAAAATCAATGAATATTGTAAATGCACAAACAGTAATTTCTCCGCATTGCAAGGTGCAATTCTGAAATTTTTTGCTTTTTCCTGCTCCTCTTAGCATGATAAAGAAGATTCAAAGAGAGTGAGATGCCAGCTCCTTTCATTCAGTCAGTAGCTTCAATCATTTCTGGACGTTTTTCAATGGCAAAAATCAATGAATATTGTAAATGCACAAACAGTAATTTCTCCGCATTGCAAGGTGCAATTCTGAAATTTTTTGCTTTTTCCTGCTCCTCTTAGCATGATAAAGAAGATTCAAAGAGAGTGAGATGCCAGCTCCTTTCATTCAGTCAGTAGCTTCAAACATTTCTGGTATATGAATAACATGATGTTTTTCAATGGCAAAAATCAATGAATATTGTAAATGCACAAACAGTAATTTCTCCGCATTGCAAGGTGCAATTCTGAAATTTTTTGCTTTTTCCTGCTCCTCTTAGCATGATAAAGAAGATTCAAAGAGAGTGAGATGCCAGCTCCTTTCATTCAGTCAGTAGCTTCAATCATTTCTGGACGTTTTTCAATGGCAAAAATCAATGAATATTGTAAATGCACAAACAGTAATTTCTCCGCATTGCAAGGTGCAATTCTGAAATTTTTTGCTTTTTCCTGCTCCTCTTAGCAAGATAAACAAGATTCAAAGAGAGTGAGATGCCAGCTCCTTTCATTCAGTCAGTAGCTTCAATCATTTCTGGACGTTTTTCAATGGCAAAAATCAATGAATATTGTAAATGCACAAACAGTAATTTCTCCGCATTGCAAGGTGCAATTCTGAAATTTTTTGCTTTTTCCTGCTCCTCTTAGCATGATAAAGAAGATTCAAAGAGAGTGAGATGCCAGCTCCTTTCATTCAGTCAGTAGCTTCAATCATTTCTGGACGTTTTTCAATGGCAAAAATCAATGAATATTGTAAATGCACAAACTGTAATTTCTCCGCATTGCAAGGTGCAATTCTGAAATTTTTTGCTTTTTCCTGCTCCTCTTAGCATGATAAACAAGATTCAAAGAGAGTGAGATGCCAGCTCCTTTCATTCAGTCAGTAGCTTCAATCATTTCTGGACGTTTTTCAATGGCAAAAATCAATGAATATTGTAAATGCACAAACAGTAATTTCTCCGCATTGCAAGGTGCAATTCTGAAATTTTTTGCTTTTTCCTGCTCCTCTTAGCATGATAAAGAAGATTCAAAGAGAGTGAGATGCCAGCTCCTTTCATTCAGTCAGTAGCTTCAAACATTTCTGGTATATGAATAACATGATGTTTTTCAATGGCAAAAATCAATGAATATTGTAAATGCACAAACAGTAATTTCTCCGCATTGCAAGGTGCAATTCTGAAATTTTTTGCTTTTTCCTGCTCCTCTTAGCATGATAAAGAAGATTCAAAGAGAGTGAGATGCCAGCTCCTTTCATTCAGTCAGTAGCTTCAATCATTTCTGGACGTTTTTCAATGGCAAAAATCAATGAATATTGTAAATGCACAAACAGTAATTTCTCCGCATTGCAAGGTGCAATTCTGAAATTTTTTGCTTTTTCCTGCTCCTCTTAGCATGATAAAGAAGATTCAAAGAGAGTGAGATGCCAGCTCCTTTCATTCAGTCAGTAGCTTCAAACATTTCTGGTATATGAATAACATGATGTTTTTCAATGGCAAAAATCAATGAATATTGTAAATGCACAAACAGTAATTTCTCCGCATTGCAAGGTGCAATTCTGAAATTTTTTGCTTTTTCCTGCTCCTCTTAGCATGATAAAGAAGATTCAAAGAGAGTGAGATGCCAGCTCCTTTCATTCAGTCAGTAGCTTCAATCATTTCTGGACGTTTTTCAATGGCAAAAATCAATGAATATTGTAAATGCACAAACAGTAATTTCTCCGCATTGCAAGGTGCAATTCTGAAATTTTTTGCTTTTTCCTGCTCCTCTTAGCATGATAAAGAAGATTCAAAGAGAGTGAGATGCCAGCTCCTTTCATTCAGTCAGTAGCTTCAATCATTTCTGGACGTTTTTCAATGGCAAAAATCAATGAATATTGTAAATGCACAAAGAGTAATTTCTCCGCATTGCAAGGTGCAATTCTGAAATTTTTTGCTTTTTCCTGCTCCTCTTAGCATGATAAAGAAGATTCAAAGAGAGTGAGATGCCAGCTCCTTTCATTCAGTCAGTAGCTTCAATCATTTCTGGTATATGAATAACAAGATGTTTTTCAATGGCAAAAATCAATGAATATTGTAAATGCACAAACAGTAATTTCTCCGCATTGCAAGGTGCAATTCTGAAATTTTTTGCTTTTTCCTGCTCCTCTTAGCATGATAAAGAAGATTCAAAGAGAGTGAGATGCCAGCTCCTTTCATTCAGTCAGTAGCTTCAATCATTTCTGGACGTTTTTCAATGGCAAAAATCAATGAATATTGTAAATGCACAAACAGTAATTTCTCCGCATTGCAAGGTGCAATTCTGAAATTTTTTGCTTTTTCCTGCTCCTCTTAGCATGATAAACAAGATTCAAAGAGAGTGAGATGCCAGCTCCTTTCATTCAGTCAGTAGCTTCAATCATTTCTGGACGTTTTTCAATGGCAAAAATCAATGAATATTGTAAATGCACAAACAGTAATTTCTCCGCATTGCAAGGTGCAATTCTGAAATTTTTTGCTTTTTCCTGCTCCTCTTAGCATGATAAAGAAGATTCAAAGAGAGTGAGATGCCAGCTCCTTTCATTCAGTCAGTAGCTTCAAACATTTCTGGTATATGAATAACATGATGTTTTTCAATGGCAAAAATCAATGAATATTGTAAATGCACAAACAGTAATTTCTCCGCATTGCAAGGTGCAATTCTGAAATTTTTTGCTTTTTCCTGCTCCTCTTAGCATGATAAAGAAGATTCAAAGAGAGTGAGATGCCAGCTCCTTTCATTCAGTCAGTAGCTTCAATCATTTCTGGACGTTTTTCAATGGCAAAAATCAATGAATATTGTAAATGCACAAACAGTAATTTCTCCGCATTGCAAGGTGCAATTCTGAAATTTTTTGCTTTTTCCTGCTCCTCTTAGCATGATAAAGAAGATTCAAAGAGAGTGAGATGCCAGCTCCTTTCATTCAGTCAGTAGCTTCAAACATTTCTGGTATATGAATAACATGATGTTTTTCAATGGCAAAAATCAATGAATATTGTAAATGCACAAACAGTAATTTCTCCGCATTGCAAGGTGCAATTCTGAAATTTTTTGCTTTTTCCTGCTCCTCTTAGCATGATAAAGAAGATTCAAAGAGAGTGAGATGCCAGCTCCTTTCATTCAGTCAGTAGCTTCAATCATTTCTGGACGTTTTTCAATGGCAAAAATCAATGAATATTGTAAATGCACAAACAGTAATTTCTCCGCATTGCAAGGTGCAATTCTGAAATTTTTTGCTTTTTCCTGCTCCTCTTAGCATGATAAAGAAGATTCAAAGAGAGTGAGATGCCAGCTCCTTTCATTCAGTCAGTAGCTTCAATCATTTCTGGACGTTTTTCAATGGCAAAAATCAATGAATATTGTAAATGCACAAAGAGTAATTTCTCCGCATTGCAAGGTGCAATTCTGAAATTTTTTGCTTTTTCCTGCTCCTCTTAGCATGATAAAGAAGATTCAAAGAGAGTGAGATGCCAGCTCCTTTCATTCAGTCAGTAGCTTCAATCATTTCTGGACGTTTTTCAATGGCAAAAATCAATGAATATTGTAAATGCACAAACAGTAATTTCTCCGCATTGCAAGGTGCAATTCTGAAATTTTTTGCTTTTTCCTGCTCCTCTTAGCATGATAAAGAAGATTCAAAGAGAGTGAGATGCCAACTCCTTTCATTCAGTCAGTAGCTTCAATCATTTCTGGACGTTTTTCAATGGCAAAAATCAATGAATATTGTAAATGCACAAAGAGTAATTTCTCCGCATTGCAAGGTGCAATTCTGAAATTTTTTGCTTTTTCCTGCTCCTCTTAGCATGATAAAGAAGATTCAAATAGAGTGAGATGCCAGCTCCTTTCATTCAGTCAGTAGCTTCAATCATTTCTGGTATATGAATAACAAGATGTTTTTCAATGGCAAAAATCAATGAATATTGTAAATGCACAAACAGTAATTTCTCCGCATTGCAAGGTGCAATTCTGAAATTTTTTGCTTTTTCCTGCTCCTCTTAGCATGATAAAGAAGATTCAAAGAGAGTGAGATGCCAGCTCCTTTCATTCAGTCAGTAGCTTCAATCATTTCTGGACGTTTTTCAATGGCAAAAATCAATGAATATTGTAAATGCACAAACAGTAATTTCTCCGCATTGCAAGGTGCAATTCTGAAATTTTTTGCTTTTTCCTGCTCCTCTTAGCATGATAAACAAGATTCAAAGAGAGTGAGATGCCAGCTCCTTTCATTCAGTCAGTAGCTTCAATCATTTCTGGACGTTTTTCAATGGCAAAAATCAATGAATATTGTAAATGCACAAACAGTAATTTCTCCGCATTGCAAGGTGCAATTCTGAAATTTTTTGCTTTTTCCTGCTCCTCTTAGCATGATAAAGAAGATTCAAAGAGAGTGAGATGCCAGCTCCTTTCATTCAGTCAGTAGCTTCAAACATTTCTGGTATATGAATAACATGATGTTTTTCAATGGCAAAAATCAATGAATATTGTAAATGCACAAATAGTAATTTCTCCGCATTGCAAGGTGCAATTCTGAAATTTTTTGCTTTTTCCTGCTCCTCTTAGCATGATAAAGAAGATTCAAAGAGAGTGAGATGCCAGCTCCTTTCATTCAGTCAGTAGCTTCAATCATTTCTGGACGTTTTTCAATGGCAAAAATCAATGAATATTGTAAATGCACAAACAGTAATTTCTCCGCATTGCAAGGTGCAATTCTGAAATTTTTTGCTTTTTCCTGCTCCTCTTAGCATGATAAAGAAGATTCAAAGAGAGTGAGATGCCAGCTCCTTTCATTCAGTCAGTAGCTTCAAACATTTCTGGTATATGAATAACATGATGTTTTTCAATGGCAAAAATCAATGAATATTGTAAATGCACAAACAGTAATTTCTCCGCATTGCAAGGTGCAATTCTGAAATTTTTTGCTTTTTCCTGCTCCTCTTAGCATGATAAAGAAGATTCAAAGAGAGTGAGATGCCAGCTCCTTTCATTCAGTCAGTAGCTTCAATCATTTCTGGACGTTTTTCAATGGCAAAAATCAATGAATATTGTAAATGCACAAACAGTAATTTCTCCGCATTGCAAGGTGCAATTCTGAAATTTTTTGCTTTTTCCTGCTCCTCTTAGCATGATAAAGAAGATTCAAAGAGAGTGAGATGCCATCTCCTTTCATTCAGTCAGTAGCTTCAATCATTTCTGGACGTTTTTCAATGGCAAAAATCAATGAATATTGTAAATGCACAAAGAGTAATTTCTCCACATTGCAAGGTGCAATTCTGAAATTTTTTGCTTTTTCCTGCTCCTCTTAGCATGATAAAGAAGATTCAAAGAGAGTGAGATGCCAGCTCCTTTCATTCAGTCAGTAGCTTCAATCATTTCTGGTATATGAATAACAAGATGTTTTTCAATGGCAAAAATCAATGAATATTGTAAATGCACAAACAGTAATTTCTCCGCATTGCAAGGTGCAATTCTGAAATTTTTTGCTTTTTCCTGCTCCTCTTAGCATGATAAAGAAGATTCAAAGAGAGTGAGATGCCAGCTCCTTTCATTCAGTCAGTAGCTTCAATCATTTCTGGACGTTTTTCAATGGCAAAAATCAATGAATATTGTAAATGCACAAACAGTAATTTCTCCGCATTGCAAGGTGCAATTCTGAAATTTTTTGCTTTTTCCTGCTCCTCTTAGCATGATAAACAAGATTCAAAGAGAGTGAGATGCCAGCTCCTTTCATTCAGTCAGTAGCTTCAATCATTTCTGGACGTTTTTCAATGGCAAAAATCAATGAATATTGTAAATGCACAAACAGTAATTTCTCCGCATTGCAAGGTGCAATTCTGAAATTTTTTGCTTTTTCCTGCTCCTCTTAGCATGATAAAGAAGATTCAAAGAGAGTGAGATGCCAGCTCCTTTCATTCAGTCAGTAGCTTCAAACATTTCTGGTATATGAATAACATGATGTTTTTCAATGGCAAAAATCAATGAATATTGTAAATGCACAAACAGTAATTTCTCCGCATTGCAAGGTGCAATTCTGAAATTTTTTGCTTTTTCCTGCTCCTCTTAGCATGATAAAGAAGATTCAAAGAGAGTGAGATGCCAGCTCCTTTCATTCAGTCAGTAGCTTCAATCATTTCTGGACGTTTTTTCAATGGCAAAAATCAATGAATATTGTAAATGCACAAACAGTAATTTCTCCGCATTGCAAGGTGCAATTCTGAAATTTTTTGCTTTTTCCTGCTCCTCTTAGCATGATAAAGAAGATTCAAAGAGAGTGAGATGCCAGCTCCTTTCATTCAGTCAGTAGCTTCAAACATTTCTGGTATATGAATAACATGATGTTTTTCAATGGCAAAAATCAATGAATATTGTAAATGCACAAACAGTAATTTCTCCGCATTGCAAGGTGCAATTCTGAAATTTTTTGCTTTTTCCTGCTCCTCTTAGCATGATAAAGAAGATTCAAAGAGAGTGAGATGCCAGCTCCTTTCATTCAGTCAGTAGCTTCAATCATTTCTGGACGTTTTTCAATGGCAAAAATCAATGAATATTGTAAATGCACAAACAGTAATTTCTCCGCATTGCAAGGTGCAATTCTGAAATTTTTGGCTTTTTCCTGCTCCTCTTAGCATGATAAAGAAGATTCAAAGAGAGTGAGATGCCAGCTCCTTTCATTCAGTCAGTAGCTTCAAACATTTCTGGTATATGAATAACATGATGTTTTTCAATGGCAAAAATCAATGAATATTGTAAATGCACAAACAGTAATTTCTCCGCATTGCAAGGTGCAATTCTGAAATTTTTTGCTTTTTCCTGCTCCTCTTAGCATGATAAAGAAGATTCAAAGAGAGTGAGATGCCAGCTCCTTTCATTCAGTCAGTAGCTTCAAACATTTCTGGTATATGAATAACATGATGTTTTTCAATGGCAAAAATCAATGAATATTGTAAATGCACAAACAGTAATTTCTCCGCATTGCAAGGTGCAATTCTGAAATTTTTTGCTTTTTCCTGCTCCTCTTAGCATGATAAAGAAGATTCAAAGAGAGTGAGATGCCAGCTCCTTTCATTCAGTCAGTAGCTTCAATCATTTCTGGACGTTTTTCAATGGCAAAAATCAATGAATATTGTAAATGCACAAACAGTAATTTCTCCGCATTGCAAGGTGCAATTCTGAAATTTTTTGCTTTTTCCTGCTCCTCTTAGCATGATAAAGAAGATTCAAAGAGAGTGAGATGCCAGCTCCTTTCATTCAGTCAGTAGCTTCAAACATTTCTGGTATATGAATAACATGATGTTTTTCAATGGCAAAAATCAATGAATATTGTAAATGCACAAACAGTAATTTCTCCGCATTGCAAGGTGCAATTCTGAAATTTTTTGCTTTTTCCTGCTCCTCTTAGCATGATAAAGAAGATTCAAAGAGAGTGAGATGCCAGCTCCTTTCATTCAGTCAGTAGCTTCAATCATTTCTGGACGTTTTTCAATGGCAAAAATCAATGAATATTGTAAATGCACAAACAGTAATTTCTCCGCATTGCAAGGTGCAATTGTGAAATTTTTTGCTTTTTCCTGCTCCTCTTAGCAAGATAAACAAGATTCAAAGAGAGTGAGATGCCAGCTCCTTTCATTCAGTCAGTAGCTTCAATCATTTCTGGACGTTTTTCAATGGCAAAAATCAATGAATATTGTAAATGCACAAACAGTAATTTCTCCGCATTGCAAGGTGCAATTCTGAAATTTTTTGCTTTTTCCTGCTCCTCTTAGCATGATAAAGAAGATTCAAAGAGAGTGAGATGCCAGCTCCTTTCATTCAGTCAGTAGCTTCAATCATTTCTGGACGTTTTTCAATGGCAAAAATCAATGAATATTGTAAATGCACAAACTGTAATTTCTCCGCATTGCAAGGTGCAATTCTGAAATTTTTTGCTTTTTCCTGCTCCTCTTAGCATGATAAACAAGATTCAAAGAGAGTGAGATGCCAGCTCCTTTCATTCAGTCAGTAGCTTCAATCATTTCTGGACGTTTTTCAATGGCAAAAATCAATGAATATTGTAAATGCACAAACAGTAATTTCTCCGCATTGCAAGGTGCAATTCTGAAATTTTTTGCTTTTTCCTGCTCCTCTTAGCATGATAAAGAAGATTCAAAGAGAGTGAGATGCCAACTCCTTTCATTCAGTCAGTAGCTTCAAACATTTCTGGTATATGAATAACATGATGTTTTTCAATGGCAAAAATCAATGAATATTGTAAATGCACAAACAGTAATTTCTCCGCATTGCAAGGTGCAATTCTGAAATTTTTTGCTTTTTCCTGCTCCTCTTAGCATGATAAAGAAGATTCAAAGAGAGTGAGATGCCAGCTCCTTTCATTCAGTCAGTAGCTTCAATCATTTCTGGACGTTTTTCAATGGCAAAAATCAATGAATATTGTAAATGCACAAACAGTAATTTCTCCGCATTGCAAGGTGCAATTCTGAAATTTTTTGCTTTTTCCTGCTCCTCTTAGCATGATAAAGAAGATTCAAAGAGAGTGAGATGCCAGCTCCTTTCATTCAGTCAGTAGCTTCAAACATTTCTGGTATATGAATAACATGATGTTTTTCAATGGCAAAAATCAATGAATATTGTAAATGCACAAACAGTAATTTCTCCGCATTGCAAGGTGCAATTCTGAAATTTTTTGCTTTTTCCTGCTCCTCTTAGCATGATAAAGAAGATTCAAAGAGAGTGAGATGCCAGCTCCTTTCATTCAGTCAGTAGCTTCAATCATTTCTGGTATATGAATAACAAGATGTTTTTCAATGGCAAAAATCAATGAATATTGTAAATGCACAAACAGTAATTTCTCCGCATTGCAAGGTGCAATTCTGAAATTTTTTGCTTTTTCCTGCTCCTCTTAGCATGATAAAGAAGATTCAAAGAGAGTGAGATGCCAGCTCCTTTCATTCAGTCAGTAGCTTCAATCATTTCTGGACGTTTTTCAATGGCAAAAATCAATGAATATTGTAAATGCACAAACTGTAATTTCTCCGCATTGCAAGGTGCAATTCTGAAATTTTTTGCTTTTTCCTGCTCCTCTTAGCATGATAAACAAGATTCAAAGAGAGTGAGATGCCAGCTCCTTTCATTCAGTCAGTAGCTTCAATCATTTCTGGACGTTTTTCAATGGCAAAAATCAATGAATATTGTAAATGCACAAACAGTAATTTCTCCGCATTGCAAGGTGCAATTCTGAAATTTTTTGCTTTTTCCTGCTCCTCTTAGCATGATAAAGAAGATTCAAAGAGAGTGAGATGCCAGCTCCTTTCATTCAGTCAGTAGCTTCAAACATTTCTGGTATATGAATAACATGATGTTTTTCAATGGCAAAAATCAATGAATATTGTAAATGCACAAACAGTAATTTCTCCGCATTGCAAGGTGCAATTCTGAAATTTTTTGCTTTTTCCTGCTCCTCTTAGCATGATAAAGAAGATTCAAAGAGAGTGAGATGCCAGCTCCTTTCATTCAGTCAGTAGCTTCAATCATTTCTGGACGTTTTTCAATGGCAAAAATCAATGAATATTGTAAATGCACAAACAGTAATTTCTCCGCATTGCAAGGTGCAATTCTGAAATTTTTTGCTTTTTCCTGCTCCTCTTAGCATGATAAAGAAGATTCAAAGAGAGTGAGATGCCAGCTCCTTTCATTCAGTCAGTAGCTTCAAACATTTCTGGTATATGAATAACATGATGTTTTTCAATGGCAAAAATCAATGAATATTGTAAATGCACAAAGAGTAATTTCTCCGCATTGCAAGGTGCAATTCTGAAATTTTTTGCTTTTTCCTGCTCCTCTTAGCATGATAAAGAAGATTCAAAGAGAGTGAGATGCCAGCTCCTTTCATTCAGTCAGTAGCTTCAATCATTTCTGGTATATGAATAACAAGATGTTTTTCAATGGCAAAAATCAATGAATATTGTAAATGCACAAACAGTAATTTCTCCGCATTGCAAGGTGCAATTCTGAAATTTTTTGCTTTTTCCTGCTCCTCTTAGCATGATAAAGAAGATTCAAAGAGAGTGAGATGCCAGCTCCTTTCATTCAGTCAGTAGCTTCAATCATTTCTGGACGTTTTTCAATGGCAAAAATCAATGAATATTGTAAATGCACAAACAGTAATTTCTCCGCATTGCAAGGTGCAATTCTGAAATTTTTTGCTTTTTCCTGCTCCTCTTAGCATGATAAACAAGATTCAAAGAGAGTGAGATGCCAGCTCCTTTCATTCAGTCAGTAGCTTCAATCATTTCTGGACGTTTTTCAATGGCAAAAATCAATGAATATTGTAAATGCACAAACAGTAATTTCTCCGCATTGCAAGGTGCAATTCTGAAATTTTTTGCTTTTTCCTGCTCCTCTTAGCATGATAAAGAAGATTCAAAGAGAGTGAGATGCCAGCTCCTTTCATTCAGTCAGTAGCTTCAAACATTTCTGGTATATGAATAACATGATGTTTTTCAATGGCAAAAATCAATGAATATTGTAAATGCACAAACAGTAATTTCTCCGCATTGCAAGGTGCAATTCTGAAATTTTTTGCTTTTTCCTGCTCCTCTTAGCATGATAAAGAAGATTCAAAGAGAGTGAGATGCCAGCTCCTTTCATTCAGTCAGTAGCTTCAATCATTTCTGGACGTTTTTTCAATGGCAAAAATCAATGAATATTGTAAATGCACAAACAGTAATTTCTCCGCATTGCAAGGTGCAATTCTGAAATTTTTTGCTTTTTCCTGCTCCTCTTAGCATGATAAAGAAGATTCAAAGAGAGTGAGATGCCAGCTCCTTTCATTCAGTCAGTAGCTTCAAACATTTCTGGTATATGAATAACATGATGTTTTTCAATGGCAAAAATCAATGAATATTGTAAATGCACAAACAGTAATTTCTCCGCATTGCAAGGTGCAATTCTGAAATTTTTTGCTTTTTCCTGCTCCTCTTAGCATGATAAAGAAGATTCAAAGAGAGTGAGATGCCAGCTCCTTTCATTCAGTCAGTAGCTTCAATCATTTCTGGACGTTTTTCAATGGCAAAAATCAATGAATATTGTAAATGCACAAACAGTAATTTCTCCGCATTGCAAGGTGCAATTCTGAAATTTTTGGCTTTTTCCTGCTCCTCTTAGCATGATAAAGAAGATTCAAAGAGAGTGAGATGCCAGCTCCTTTCATTCAGTCAGTAGCTTCAAACATTTCTGGTATATGAATAACATGATGTTTTTCAATGGCAAAAATCAATGAATATTGTAAATGCACAAACAGTAATTTCTCCGCATTGCAAGGTGCAATTCTGAAATTTTTTGCTTTTTCCTGCTCCTCTTAGCATGATAAAGAAGATTCAAAGAGAGTGAGATGCCAGCTCCTTTCATTCAGTCAGTAGCTTCAAACATTTCTGGTATATGAATAACATGATGTTTTTCAATGGCAAAAATCAATGAATATTGTAAATGCACAAACAGTAATTTCTCCGCATTGCAAGGTGCAATTCTGAAATTTTTTGCTTTTTCCTGCTCCTCTTAGCATGATAAAGAAGATTCAAAGAGAGTGAGATGCCAGCTCCTTTCATTCAGTCAGTAGCTTCAATCATTTCTGGACGTTTTTCAATGGCAAAAATCAATGAATATTGTAAATGCACAAACAGTAATTTCTCCGCATTGCAAGGTGCAATTCTGAAATTTTTTGCTTTTTCCTGCTCCTCTTAGCATGATAAAGAAGATTCAAAGAGAGTGAGATGCCAGCTCCTTTCATTCAGTCAGTAGCTTCAAACATTTCTGGTATATGAATAACATGATGTTTTTCAATGGCAAAAATCAATGAATATTGTAAATGCACAAACAGTAATTTCTCCGCATTGCAAGGTGCAATTCTGAAATTTTTTGCTTTTTCCTGCTCCTCTTAGCATGATAAAGAAGATTCAAAGAGAGTGAGATGCCAGCTCCTTTCATTCAGTCAGTAGCTTCAATCATTTCTGGACGTTTTTCAATGGCAAAAATCAATGAATATTGTAAATGCACAAACAGTAATTTCTCCGCATTGCAAGGTGCAATTGTGAAATTTTTTGCTTTTTCCTGCTCCTCTTAGCAAGATAAACAAGATTCAAAGAGAGTGAGATGCCAGCTCCTTTCATTCAGTCAGTAGCTTCAATCATTTCTGGACGTTTTTCAATGGCAAAAATCAATGAATATTGTAAATGCACAAACAGTAATTTCTCCGCATTGCAAGGTGCAATTCTGAAATTTTTTGCTTTTTCCTGCTCCTCTTAGCATGATAAAGAAGATTCAAAGAGAGTGAGATGCCAGCTCCTTTCATTCAGTCAGTAGCTTCAATCATTTCTGGACGTTTTTCAATGGCAAAAATCAATGAATATTGTAAATGCACAAACTGTAATTTCTCCGCATTGCAAGGTGCAATTCTGAAATTTTTTGCTTTTTCCTGCTCCTCTTAGCATGATAAACAAGATTCAAAGAGAGTGAGATGCCAGCTCCTTTCATTCAGTCAGTAGCTTCAATCATTTCTGGACGTTTTTCAATGGCAAAAATCAATGAATATTGTAAATGCACAAACAGTAATTTCTCCGCATTGCAAGGTGCAATTCTGAAATTTTTTGCTTTTTCCTGCTCCTCTTAGCATGATAAAGAAGATTCAAAGAGAGTGAGATGCCAACTCCTTTCATTCAGTCAGTAGCTTCAAACATTTCTGGTATATGAATAACATGATGTTTTTCAATGGCAAAAATCAATGAATATTGTAAATGCACAAACAGTAATTTCTCCGCATTGCAAGGTGCAATTCTGAAATTTTTTGCTTTTTCCTGCTCCTCTTAGCATGATAAAGAAGATTCAAAGAGAGTGAGATGCCAGCTCCTTTCATTCAGTCAGTAGCTTCAATCATTTCTGGACGTTTTTCAATGGCAAAAATCAATGAATATTGTAAATGCACAAACAGTAATTTCTCCGCATTGCAAGGTGCAATTCTGAAATTTTTTGCTTTTTCCTGCTCCTCTTAGCATGATAAAGAAGATTCAAAGAGAGTGAGATGCCAGCTCCTTTCATTCAGTCAGTAGCTTCAAACATTTCTGGTATATGAATAACATGATGTTTTTCAATGGCAAAAATCAATGAATATTGTAAATGCACAAACAGTAATTTCTCCGCATTGCAAGGTGCAATTCTGAAATTTTTTGCTTTTTCCTGCTCCTCTTAGCATGATAAAGAAGATTCAAAGAGAGTGAGATGCCAGCTCCTTTCATTCAGTCAGTAGCTTCAATCATTTCTGGTATATGAATAACAAGATGTTTTTCAATGGCAAAAATCAATGAATATTGTAAATGCACAAACAGTAATTTCTCCGCATTGCAAGGTGCAATTCTGAAATTTTTTGCTTTTTCCTGCTCCTCTTAGCATGATAAAGAAGATTCAAAGAGAGTGAGATGCCAGCTCCTTTCATTCAGTCAGTAGCTTCAATCATTTCTGGACGTTTTTCAATGGCAAAAATCAATGAATATTGTAAATGCACAAACTGTAATTTCTCCGCATTGCAAGGTGCAATTCTGAAATTTTTTGCTTTTTCCTGCTCCTCTTAGCATGATAAACAAGATTCAAAGAGAGTGAGATGCCAGCTCCTTTCATTCAGTCAGTAGCTTCAATCATTTCTGGACGTTTTTCAATGGCAAAAATCAATGAATATTGTAAATGCACAAACAGTAATTTCTCCGCATTGCAAGGTGCAATTCTGAAATTTTTTGCTTTTTCCTGCTCTCTTAGCATGATAAAGAAGATTCAAAGAGAGTGAGATGCCAGCTCCTTTCATTCAGTCAGTAGCTTCAAACATTTCTGGTATATGAATAACATGATGTTTTTCAATGGCAAAAATCAATGAATATTGTAAATGCACAAACAGTAATTTCTCCGCATTGCAAGGTGCAATTCTGAAATTTTTTGCTTTTTCCTGCTCCTCTTAGCATGATAAAGAAGATTCAAAGAGAGTGAGATGCCAGCTCCTTTCATTCAGTCAGTAGCTTCAATCATTTCTGGACGTTTTTCAATGGCAAAAATCAATGAATATTGTAAATGCACAAACAGTAATTTCTCCGCATTGCAAGGTGCAATTCTGAAATTTTTTGCTTTTTCCTGCTCCTCTTAGCATGATAAAGAAGATTCAAAGAGAGTGAGATGCCAGCTCCTTTCATTCAGTCAGTAGCTTCAAACATTTCTGGTATATGAATAACATGATGTTTTTCAATGGCAAAAATCAATGAATATTGTAAATGCACAAAGAGTAATTTCTCCGCATTGCAAGGTGCAATTCTGAAATTTTTTGCTTTTTCCTGCTCCTCTTAGCATGATAAAGAAGATTCAAAGAGAGTGAGATGCCAGCTCCTTTCATTCAGTCAGTAGCTTCAATCATTTCTGGTATATGAATAACAAGATGTTTTTCAATGGCAAAAATCAATGAATATTGTAAATGCACAAACAGTAATTTCTCCGCATTGCAAGGTGCAATTCTGAAATTTTTGCTTTTTCCTGCTCCTCTTAGCATGATAAAGAAGATTCAAAGAGAGTGAGATGCCAGCTCCTTTCATTCAGTCAGTAGCTTCAATCATTTCTGGACGTTTTTCAATGGCAAAAATCAATGAATATTGTAAATGCACAAACAGTAATTTCTCCGCATTGCAAGGTGCAATTCTGAAATTTTTTGCTTTTTCCTGCTCCTCTTAGCATGATAAACAAGATTCAAAGAGAGTGAGATGCCAGCTCCTTTCATTCAGTCAGTAGCTTCAATCATTTCTGGACGTTTTTCAATGGCAAAAATCAATGAATATTGTAAATGCACAAACAGTAATTTCTCCGCATTGCAAGGTGCAATTCTGAAATTTTTTGCTTTTTCCTGCTCCTCTTAGCATGATAAAGAAGATTCAAAGAGAGTGAGATGCCAGCTCCTTTCATTCAGTCAGTAGCTTCAAACATTTCTGGTATATGAATAACATGATGTTTTTCAATGGCAAAAATCAATGAATATTGTAAATGCACAAACAGTAATTTCTCCGCATTGCAAGGTGCAATTCTGAAATTTTTTGCTTTTTCCTGCTCCTCTTAGCATGATAAAGAAGATTCAAAGAGAGTGAGATGCCAGCTCCTTTCATTCAGTCAGTAGCTTCAATCATTTCTGGACGTTTTTCAATGGCAAAAATCAATGAATATTGTAAATGCACAAACAGTAATTTCTCCGCATTGCAAGGTGCAATTCTGAAATTTTTTGCTTTTTCCTGCTCCTCTTAGCATGATAAAGAAGATTCAAAGAGAGTGAGATGCCAGCTCCTTTCATTCAGTCAGTAGCTTCAAACATTTCTGGTATATGAATAACATGATGTTTTTCAATGGCAAAAATCAATGAATATTGTAAATGCACAAACAGTAATTTCTCCGCATTGCAAGGTGCAATTCTGAAATTTTTTGCTTTTTCCTGCTCCTCTTAGCATGATAAAGAAGATTCAAAGAGAGTGAGATGCCAGCTCCTTTCATTCAGTCAGTAGCTTCAATCATTTCTGGACGTTTTTCAATGGCAAAAATCAATGAATATTGTAAATGCACAAACAGTAATTTCTCCGCATTGCAAGGTGCAATTCTGAAATTTTTTGCTTTTTCCTGCTCCTCTTAGCATGATAAAGAAGATTCAAAGAGAGTGAGATGCCAGCTCCTTTCATTCAGTCAGTAGCTTCAATCATTTCTGGACGTTTTTCAATGGCAAAAATCAATGAATATTGTAAATGCACAAACAGTAATTTCTCCGCATTGCAAGGTGCAATTCTGAAATTTTTTGCTTTTTCCTGCTCCTCTTAGCATGATAAAGAAGATTCAAAGAGAGTGAGATGCCAGCTCCTTTCATTCAGTCAGTAGCTTCAATCATTTCTGGACGTTTTTCAATGGCAAAAATCAATGAATATTGTAAATGCACAAACAGTAATTTCTCCGCATTGCAAGGTGCAATTCTGAAATTTTTTGCTTTTTCCTGCTCCTCTTAGCATGATAAAGAAGATTCAAAGAGAGTGAGATGCCAGCTCCTTTCATTCAGTCAGTAGCTTCAAACATTTCTGGTATATGAATAACATGATGTTTTTCAATGGCAAAAATCAATGAATATTGTAAATGCACAAACAGTAATTTCTCCGCATTGCAAGGTGCAATTCTGAAATTTTTTGCTTTTTCCTGCTCCTCTTAGCATGATAAAGAAGATTCAAAGAGAGTGAGATACCAGCTCCTTTCATTCAGTCAGTAGCTTCAATCATTTCTGGACGTTTTTCAATGGCAAAAATCAATGAATATTGTAAATGCACAACAGAGTAATTTCTCCGCATTGCAAGGTGCAATTCTGAAATTTTTTGCTTTTTCCTGCTCCTCTTAGCATGATAAAGAAGATTCAAAGAGAGTGAGATGCCAGCTCCTTTCATTCAGTCAGTAGCTTCAATCATTTCTGGACGTTTTTCAATGGCAAAAATCAATGAATATTGTAAATGCACAAACAGTAATTTCTCCGCATTGCAAGGTGCAATTCTGAAATTTTTTGCTTTTTCCTGCTCCTCTTAGCATGATAAACAAGATTCAAAGAGAGTGAGATGCCAGCTCCTTTCATTCAGTCAGTAGCTTCAATCATTTCTGGACGTTTTTCAATGGCAAAAATCAATGAATATTGTAAATGCACAAACAGTAATTTCTCCGCATTGCAAGGTGCAATTCTGAAATTTTTTGCTTTCTCCTGCTCCTCTTAGCATGATAAAGAAGATTCAAAGAGAGTGAGATGCCAGCTCCCTTTCATTCAGTCAGTAGCTTCAAACATTTCTGGTATATGAATAACATGATGTTTTTCAATGGCAAAAATCAATGAATATTGTAAATGCACAAACAGTAATTTCTCCGCATTGCAAGGTGCAATTCTGAAATTTTTTGCTTTTTCCTGCTCCTCTTAGCATGATAAAGAAGATTCAAAGAGAGTGAGATGCCAGCTCCTTTCATTCAGTCAGTAGCTTCAATCATTTCTGGACGTTTTTCAATGGCAAAAATCAATGAATATTGTAAATGCACAAACAGTAATTTCTCCGCATTGCAAGGTGCAATTCTGAAATTTTTTGCTTTTTCCTGCTCCTCTTAGCATGATAAAGAAGATTCAAAGAGAGTGAGATGCCAGCTCCTTTCATTCAGTCAGTAGCTTCAATCATTTCTGGACGTTTTTCAATGGCAAAAATCAATGAATATTGTAAATGCACAAACTGTAATTTCTCCGCATTGCAAGGTGCAATTCTGAAATTTTTTGCTTTTTCCTGCTCCTCTTAGCATGATAAACAAGATTCAAAGAGAGTGAGATGCCAGCTCCTTTCATTCAGTCAGTAGCTTCAATCATTTCTGGACGTTTTTCATTGGCAAAAATCAATGAATATTGTAAATGCACAAACAGTAATTTCTCCGCATTGCAAGGTGCAATTCTGAAATTTTTTGCTTTTTCCTGCTCCTCTTAGCATGATAAAGAAGATTCAAAGAGAGTGAGATGCCAGCTCCTTTCATTCAGTCAGTAGCTTCAAACATTTCTGGTATATGAATAACATGATGTTTTTCAATGGCAAAAATCAATGAATATTGTAAATGCACAAACAGTAATTTCTCCGCATTGCAAGGTGCAATTCTGAAATTTTTTGCTTTTTCCTGCTCCTCTTAGCATGATAAAGAAGATTCAAAGAGAGTGAGATGCCAGCTCCTTTCATTCAGTCAGTAGCTTCAATCATTTCTGGACGTTTTTCAATGGCAAAAATCAATGAATATTGTAAATGCACAAACAGTAATTTCTCCGCATTGCAAGGTGCAATTCTGAAATTTTTTGCTTTTTCCTGCTCCTCTTAGCATGATAAAGAAGATTCAAAGAGAGTGAGATGCCAGCTCCTTTCATTCAGTCAGTAGCTTCAAACATTTCTGGTATATGAATAACATGATGTTTTTCAATGGCAAAAATCAATGAATATTGTAAATGCACAAACAGTAATTTCTCCGCATTGCAAGGTGCAATTCTGAAATTTTTTGCTTTTTCCTGCTCCTCTTAGCATGATAAAGAAGATTCAAAGAGAGTGAGATGCCAGCTCCTTTCATTCAGTCAGTAGCTTCAATCATTTCTGGACGTTTTTCAATGGCAAAAATCAATGAATATTGTAAATGCACAAACAGTAATTTCTCCGCATTGCAAGGTGCAATTCTGAAATTTTTTGCTTTTTCCTGCTCCTCTTAGCATGATAAAGAAGATTCAAAGAGAGTGAGATGCCAGCTCCTTTCAGTCAGTCAGTAGCTTCAATCATTTCTGGACGTTTTTCAATGGCAAAAATCAATGAATATTGTAAATGCACAAAGAGTAATTTCTCCGCATTGCAAGGTGCAATTCTGAAATTTTTTGCTTTTTCCTGCTCCTCTTAGCATGATAAAGAAGATTCAAAGAGAGTGAGATGCCAGCTCCTTTCATTCAGTCAGTAGCTTCAATCATTTCTGGTATATGAATAACAAGATGTTTTTCAATGGCAAAAATCAATGAATATTGTAAATGCACAAACAGTAATTTCTCCGCATTGCAAGGTGCAATTCTGAAATTTTTTGCTTTTTCCTGCTCCTCTTAGCATGATAAAGAAGATTCAAAGAGAGTGAGATGCCAGCTCCTTTCATTCAGTCAGTAGCTTCAATCATTTCTGGACGTTTTTCAATGGCAAAAATCAATGAATATTGTAAATGCACAAACAGTAATTTCTCCGCATTGCAAGGTGCAATTCTGAAATTTTTTGCTTTTTCCTGCTCCTCTTAGCATGATAAACAAGATTCAAAGAGAGTGAGATGCCAGCTCCTTTCATTCAGTCAGTAGCTTCAATCATTTCTGGACGTTTTTCAATGGCAAAAATCAATGAATATTGTAAATGCACAAACAGTAATTTCTCCGCATTGCAAGGTGCAATTCTGAAATTTTTTGCTTTTTCCTGCTCCTCTTAGCATGATAAAGAAGATTCAAAGAGAGTGAGATGCCAGCTCCTTTCATTCAGTCAGTAGCTTCAAACATTTCTGGTATATGAATAACATGATGTTTTTCAATGGCAAAAATCAATGAATATTGTAAATGCACAAACAGTAATTTCTCCGCATTGCAAGGTGCAATTCTGAAATTTTTTGCTTTTTCCTGCTCCTCTTAGCATGATAAAGAAGATTCAAAGAGAGTGAGATGCCAGCTCCTTTCATTCAGTCAGTAGCTTCAATCATTTCTGGACGTTTTTCAATGGCAAAAATCAATGAATATTGTAAATGCACAAACAGTAATTTCTCCGCATTGCAAGGTGCAATTCTGAAATTTTTTGCTTTTTCCTGCTCCTCTTAGCATGATAAAGAAGATTCAAAGAGAGTGAGATGCCAGCTCCTTTCATTCAGTCAGTAGCTTCAAACATTTCTGGTATATGAATAACATGATGTTTTTCAATGGCAAAAATCAATGAATATTGTAAATGCACAAACAGTAATTTCTCCGCATTGCAAGGTGCAATTCTGAAATTTTTTGCTTTTTCCTGCTCCTCTTAGCATGATAAAGAAGATTCAAAGAGAGTGAGATGCCAGCTCCTTTCATTCAGTCAGTAGCTTCAATCATTTCTGGACGTTTTTCAATGGCAAAAATCAATGAATATTGTAAATGCACAAACAGTAATTTCTCCGCATTGCAAGGTGCAATTCTGAAATTTTTTGCTTTTTCCTGCTCCTCTTAGCATGATAAAGAAGATTCAAAGAGAGTGAGATGCCAGCTCCTTTCATTCAGTCAGTAGCTTCAATCATTTCTGGACGTTTTTCAATGGCAAAAATCAATGAATATTGTAAATGCACAAAGAGTAATTTCTCCGCATTGCAAGGTGCAATTCTGAAATTTTTTGCTTTTTCCTGCTCCTCTTAGCATGATAAAGAAGATTCAAAGAGAGTGAGATGCCAGCTCCTTTCATTCAGTCAGTAGCTTCAATCATTTCTGGACGTTTTTCAATGGCAAAAATCAATGAATATTGTAAATGCACAAACAGTAATTTCTCCGCATTGCAAGGTGCAATTCTGAAATTTTTTGCTTTTTCCTGCTCCTCTTAGCATGATAAAGAAGATTCAAAGAGAGTGAGATGCCAGCTCCTTTCATTCAGTCAGTAGCTTCAAACATTTCTGGTATATGAATAACATGATGTTTTTCAATGGCAAAAATCAATGAATATTGTAAATGCACAAACAGTAATTTCTCCGCATTGCAAGGTGCAATTCTGAAATTTTTTGCTTTTTCCTGCTCCTCTTAGCATGATAAAGAAGATTCAAAGAGAGTGAGATACCAGCTCCTTTCATTCAGTCAGTAGCTTCAATCATTTCTGGACGTTTTTCAATGGCAAAAATCAATGAATATTGTAAATGCACAAAGAGTAATTTCTCCGCATTGCAAGGTGCAATTCTGAAATTTTTTGCTTTTTCCTGCTCCTCTTAGCATGATAAAGAAGATTCAAAGAGAGTGAGATGCCAGCTCCTTTCATTCAGTCAGTAGCTTCAATCATTTCTGGACGTTTTTCAATGGCAAAAATCAATGAATATTGTAAATGCACAAACAGTAATTTCTCCGCATTGCAAGGTGCAATTCTGAAATTTTTTGCTTTTTCCTGCTCCTCTTAGCATGATAAACAAGATTCAAAGAGAGTGAGATGCCAGCTCCTTTCATTCAGTCAGTAGCTTCAATCATTTCTGGACGTTTTTCAATGGCAAAAATCAATGAATATTGTAAATGCACAAACAGTAATTTCTCCGCATTGCAAGGTGCAATTCTGAAATTTTTTGCTTTCTCCTGCTCCTCTTAGCATGATAAAGAAGATTCAAAGAGAGTGAGATGCCAGCTCCTTTCATTCAGTCAGTAGCTTCAAACATTTCTGGTATATGAATAACATGATGTTTTTCAATGGCAAAAATCAATGAATATTGTAAATGCACAAACAGTAATTTCTCCGCATTGCAAGGTGCAATTCTGAAATTTTTTGCTTTTTCCTGCTCCTCTTAGCATGATAAAGAAGATTCAAAGAGAGTGAGATGCCAGCTCCTTTCATTCAGTCAGTAGCTTCAATCATTTCTGGACGTTTTTCAATGGCAAAAATCAATGAATATTGTAAATGCACAAACAGTAATTTCTCCGCATTGCAAGGTGCAATTCTGAAATTTTTTGCTTTTTCCTGCTCCTCTTAGCATGATAAAGAAGATTCAAAGAGAGTGAGATGCCAGCTCCTTTTATTCAGTCAGTAGCTTCAATCATTTCTGGACGTTTTTCAATGGCAAAAATCAATGAATATTGTAAATGCACAAAGAGTAATTTCTCCGCATTGCAAGGTGCAATTCTGAAATTTTTTGCTTTTTCCTGCTCCTCTTAGCATGATAAAGAAGATTCAAAGAGAGTGAGATGCCAGCTCCTTTCATTCAGTCAGTAGCTTCAATCATTTCTGGTATATGAATAACAAGATGTTTTTCAATGGCAAAAATCAATGAATATTGTAAATGCACAAACAGTAATTTCTCCGCATTGCAAGGTGCAATTCTGAAATTTTTTGCTTTTTCCTGCTCCTCTTAGCATGATAAAGAAGATTCAAAGAGAGTGAGATGCCAGCTCCTTTCATTCAGTCAGTAGCTTCAATCATTTCTGGACGTTTTTCAATGGCAAAAATCAATGAATATTGTAAATGCACAAACAGTAATTTCTCCGCATTGCAAGGTGCAATTCTGAAATTTTTTGCTTTTTCCTGCTCCTCTTAGCATGATAAACAAGATTCAAAGAGAGTGAGATGCCAGCTCCTTTCATTCAGTCAGTAGCTTCAATCATTTCTGGACGTTTTTCAATGGCAAAAATCAATGAATATTGTAAATGCACAAACAGTAATTTCTCCGCATTGCAAAGTGCAATTCTGAAATTTTTTGCTTTTTCCTGCTCCTCTTAGCATGATAAAGAAGATTCAAAGAGAGTGAGATGCCAGCTCCTTTCATTCAGTCAGTAGCTTCAAACATTTCTGGTATATGAATAACATGATGTTTTTCAATGGCAAAAATCAATGAATATTGTAAATGCACAAACAGTAATTTCTCCGCATTGCAAGGTGCAATTCTGAAATTTTTTGCTTTTTCCTGCTCCTCTTAGCATGATAAAGAAGATTCAAAGAGAGTGAGATGCCAGCTCCTTTCATTCAGTCAGTAGCTTCAATCATTTCTGGACGTTTTTCAATGGCAAAAATCAATGAATATTGTAAATGCACAAAGAGTAATTTCTCCGCATTGCAAGGTGCAATTCTGAAATTTTTTGCTTTTTCCTGCTCCTCCTAGCATGATAAAGAAGATTCAAAGAGTGAGATGCCAGCTCCTTTCATTGTCAGTAGCTTCAAACATTTCTGGTATATGAATAACATGATGTTTTTCAATGGCAAAAATCAATGAATATTGTAAATGCACAAACAGTAATTTCTCCGCATTGCAAGGTGCAATTCTGAAATTTTTTGCTTTTTCCTGCTCCTCTTAGCATGATAAAGAAGATTCAAAGAGAGTGAGATGCCAGCTCCTTTCATTCAGTCAGTAGCTTCAATCATTTCTGGACGTTTTTCAATGGCAAAAATCATTGAATATTGTAAATGCACAAAGAGTAATTTTTCCGCATTGCAAGGTGCAATTCTGAAATTTTTTGCTTTTTCCTGCTCCTCTTAGCATGATAAAGAAGATTCAAAGAGAGTGAGATGCCAGCTCCTTTCATTCAGTCAGTAGCTTCAATCATTTCTGGTATATGAATAACATGATGTTTTTCAATGGCAAAAATCAATGAATATTGTAAATGCACAAACAGTAATTTCTCCGCATTGCAAGGTGCAATTCTGAAATTTTTTGCTTTTTCCTGCTCCTCTTAGCATGATAAAGAAGATTCAAAGAGAGTGAGATGCCAGCTCCTTTCATTCAGTCAGTAGCTTCAATCATTTCTGGTATATGAATAACATGATGTTTTTCAATGGCAAAAATCAATGAATATTGTAAATGCACAAACAGTAATTTCTCCGCATTGCAAGGTGCAATTCTGAATTTTTTTGCTTTTTCCTGCTCCTCTTAGCATGATAAAGAAGATTCAAAGAGAGTGAGATGCCAGCTCCTTTCATTCAGTCAGTAGCTTCAATCATTTCTGGTATATGAATAACATGATGTTTTTCAATGGCAAAAATCAATGAATATTGTAAATGCACAAACAGTAATTTCTCCGCATTGCAAGGTGCAATTCTGAAATTTTTTGCTTTTTCCTGCTCCTCTTAGCATGATAAAGAAGATTCAAAGAGAGTGAGATGCCAGCTCCTTTCATTCAGTCAGTAGCTTCAATCATTTCTGGACGTTTTTCAATGGCAAAAATCAATGAATATTGTAAATGCACAAACAGTAATTTCTCCGCATTGCAAGGTGCAATTCTGAAATTTTTTGCTTTTTCCTGCTCCTCTTAGCATGATAAAGAAGATTCAAAGAGAGTGAGATGCCAGCTCCTTTCATTCAGTCAGTAGCTTCAATCATTTCTGGACGTTTTTCAATGGCAAAAATCAATGAATATTGTAAATGCACAAACAGTAATTTCTCCGCATTGCAAGGTGCAATTCTGAAATTTTTTGCTTTTTCCTGCTCCTCTTAGCATGATAAAGAAGATTCAAAGAGAGTGAGATGCCAGCTCCTTTCATTCAGTCAGTAGCTTCAATCATTTCTGGACGTTTTTCAATGGCAAAAATCAATGAATATTGTAAATGCACAAACAGTAATTTCTCCGCATTGCAAGGTGCAATTCTGAAATTTTTTGCTTTTTCCTGCTCCTCTTAGCATGATAAAGAAGATTCAAAGAGAGTGAGATGCCAGCTCCTTTCATTCAGTCAGTAGCTTCAAACATTTCTGGTATATGAATAACATGATGTTTTTCAATGGCAAAAATCAATGAATATTGTAAATGCACAAACAGTAATTTCTCCGCATTGCAAGGTGCAATTCTGAAATTTTTTGCTTTTTCCTGCTCCTCTTAGCATGATAAAGAAGATTCAAAGAGAGTGAGATGCCAGCTCCTTTCATTCAGTCAGTAGCTTCAATCATTTTTGGACGTTTTTCAATGGCAAAAATCAATGAATATTGTAAATGCACAAACAGTAATTTCTCCGCATTGCAAGGTGCAATTCTGAAATTTTTTGCTTTTTCCTGCTCCTCTTAGCATGATAAAGAAGATTCAAAGAGAGTGAGATGCCAGCTCCTTTCATTCAGTCAGTAGCTTCAATCATTTCTGGACGTTTTTCAATGGCAAAAATCAATGAATATTGTAAATGCACAAAGAGTAATTTCTCCGCATTGCAAGGTGCAATTCTGAAATTTTTTGCTTTTTCCTGCTCCTCTTAGCATGATAAAGAAGATTCAAAGAGAGTGAGATGCCAGCTCCTTTCATTCAGTCAGTAGCTTCAAACATTTCTGGTATATGAATAACATGATGTTTTTCAATGGCAAAAATCAATGAATATTGTAAATGCACAAACAGTAATTTCTCCACATTGCAAGGTGCAATTCTGAAATTTTTTGCTTTTTCCTGCTCCTCTTAGCATGATAAAGAAGATTCAAAGAGAGTGAGATGCCAGCTCCTTTCATTCAGTCAGTAGCTTCAATCATTTCTGGACGTTTTTCAATGGCAAAAATCATTGAATATTGTAAATGCACAAACAGTAATTTCTCCGCATTGCAAGGTGCAATTCTGAAATTTTTTGCTTTTTCCTGCTCCTCTTAGCATGATAAAGAAGATTCAAAGAGAGTGAGATGCCAGCTCCTTTCATTCAGTCAGTAGCTTCAATCATTTCTGGTATATGAATAACATGATGTTTTTCAATGGCAAAAATCAATGAATATTGTAAATGCACAAACAGTAATTTCTCTGGATTGCAAGGTGCAATTCTGAAATTTTTTGCTTTTTCCTGCTCCTCTTAGCATGATAAAGAAGATTCAAAGAGAGTGAGATGCCAGCTCCTTTCATTCAGTCAGTAGCTTCAATCATTTCTGGACGTTTTTCAATGGCAAAAATCAATGAATATTGTAAATGCACAAACAGTAATTTCTCCGCATTGCAAGGTGCAATTCTGAAATTTTTTGCTTTTTCCTGCTCCTCTTAGCATGATAAAGAAGATTCAAAGAGAGTGAGATGCCAGCTCCTTTCATTCAGTCAGTAGCTTCAATCATTTCTGGACGTTTTTCAATGGCAAAAATCAATGAATATTGTAAATGCACAAAGAGTAATTTCTCCGCATTGCAAGGTGCAATTCTGAAATTTTTTGCTTTTTCCTGCTCCTCTTAGCATGATAAAGAAGATTCAAAGAGAGTGAGATGCCAGCTCCTTTCATTCAGTCAGTAGCTTCAAACATTTCTGGTATATGAATAACATGATGTTTTTCAATGGCAAAAATCAATGAATATTGTAAATGCACAAACAATAATTTCTCCGCATTGCAAGGTGCAATTCTGAAATTTTTTGCTTTTTCCTGCTCCTCAGCATGATAAAGAAGATTCAAAGAGAGTGAGATGCCAGCTCCTTTCATTCAGTCAGTAGCTTCAATCATTTCTGGACGTTTTTCAATGGCAAAAATCATTGAATATTGTAAATGCACAAACAGTAATTTCTCCGCATTGCAAGGTGCAATTCTGAAATTTTTTGCTTTTTCCTGCTCCTCTTAGCATGATAAACAAGATTCAAAGAGAGTGAGATGCCAGCTCCTTTCATTCAGTCAGTAGCTTCAATCATTTCTGGACGTTTTTCAATGGCAAAAATCAATGAATATTGTAAATGCACAAACTAATTTCTCCGCATTGCAAGGTGCAATTCTGAAATTTTTTGCTTTTTCCTGCTCCTCTTAGCATGATAAAGAAGATTCAAAGAGAGTGAGATGCCAGCTCCTTTCATTCAGTCAGTAGCTTCAATCATTTCTGGACGTTTTTCAATGGCAAAAATCAATGAATATTGTAAATGCACAAACAGTAATTTCTCCGCATTGCAAGGTGCAATTCTGAAATTTTTTGCTTTTTCCTGCTCCTCTTAGCATGATAAAGAAGATTCAAAGAGAGTGAGATGCCAGCTCCTTTCATTCAGTCAGTAGCTTCAATCATTTCTGGACGTTTTTCAATGGCAAAAATCAATGAATATTGTAAATGCACAAACAGTAATTTCTCCGCATTGCAAGGTGCAATTCTGAAATTTTTTGCTTTTTCCTGCTCCTCTTAGCATGATAAACAAGATTCAAAGAGAGTGAGATGCCAGCTCCATTCATTCAGTCAGTAGCTTCAATCATTTCTGGACGTTTTTCAATGGCAAAAATCAATGAATATTGTAAATGCACAAACAGTAATTTCTCCGCATTGCAAGGTGCAATTCTGAAATTTTTTGCTTTTTCCTGCTCCTCTTAGCATGATAAAGAAGATTCAAAGAGAGTGAGATGCCAGCTCCTTTCATTCAGTCAGTAGCTTCAAACATTTCTGGTATATGAATAACATGATGTTTTTCAATGGCAAAAATCAATGAATATTGTAAATGCACAAACAGTAATTTCTCCGCATTGCAAGGTGCAATTCTGAAATTTTTTGCTTTTTCCTGCTCCTCTTAGCATGATAAAGAAGATTCAAAGAGAGTGAGATGCCAGCTCCTTTCATTCAGTCAGTAGCTTCAATCATTTCTGGACGTTTTTCAATGGCAAAAATCAATGAATATTGTAAATGCACAAACAGTAATTTCTCCGCATTGCAAGGTGCAATTCTGAAATTTTTTGCTTTTTCCTGCTCCTCTTAGCATGATAAAGAAGATTCAAAGAGAGTGAGATGCCAGCTCCTTTCATTCAGTCAGTAGCTTCAAACATTTCTGGTATATGAATAACATGATGTTTTTCAATGGCAAAAATCAATGAATATTGTAAATGCACAAACAGTAATTTCTCCGCATTGCAAGGTGCAATTCTGAAATTTTTTGCTTTTTCCTGCTCCTCTTAGCATGATAAAGAAGATTCAAAGAGAGTGAGATGCCAGCTCCTTTCATTCAGTCAGTAGCTTCAATCATTTCTGGACGTTTTTCAATGGCAAAAATCAATGAATATTGTAAATGCACAAACAGTAATTTCTCCGCATTGCAAGGTGCAATTCTGAAATTTTTTGCTTTTTCCTGCTCCTCTTAGCATGATAAAGAAGATTCAAAGAGAGTGAGATGCCAGCTCCTTTCATTCAGTCAGTAGCTTCAAACATTTCTGGTATATGAATAACATGATGTTTTTCAATGGCAAAAATCAATGAATATTGTAAATGCACAAACAGTAATTTCTCCGCATTGCAAGGTGCAATTCTGAAATTTTTTGCTTTTTCCTGCTCCTCTTAGCATGATAAAGAAGATTCAAAGAGAGTGAGATACCAGCTCCTTTCATTCAGTCAGTAGCTTCAATCATTTCTGGACGTTTTTCAATGGCAAAAATCAATGAATATTGTAAATGCACAAAGAGTAATTTCTCCGCATTGCAAGGTGCAATTCTGAAATTTTTTGCTTTTTCCTGCTCCTCTTAGCATGATAAAGAAGATTCAAAGAGAGTGAGATGCCAGCTCCTTTCATTCAGTCAGTAGCTTCAATCATTTCTGGACGTTTTTCAATGGCAAAAATCAATGAATATTGTAAATGCACAAACAGTAATTTCTCCGCATTGCAAGGTGCAATTCTGAAATTTTTTGCTTTTTCCTGCTCCTCTTAGCATGATAAACAAGATTCAAAGAGAGTGAGATGCCAGCTCCTTTCATTCAGTCAGTAGCTTCAATCATTTCTGGACGTTTTTCAATGGCAAAAATCAATGAATATTGTAAATGCACAAACAGTAATTTCTCCGCATTGCAAGGTGCAATTCTGAAATTTTTTGCTTTCTCCTGCTCCTCTTAGCATGATAAAGAAGATTCAAAGAGAGTGAGATGCCAGCTCCTTTCATTCAGTCAGTAGCTTCAAACATTTCTGGTATATGAATAACATGATGTTTTTCAATGGCAAAAATCAATGAATATTGTAAATGCACAAACAGTAATTTCTCCGCATTGCAAGGTGCAATTCTGAAATTTTTTGCTTTTTCCTGCTCCTCTTAGCATGATAAAGAAGATTCAAAGAGAGTGAGATGCCAGCTCCTTTCATTCAGTCAGTAGCTTCAATCATTTCTGGACGTTTTTCAATGGCAAAAATCAATGAATATTGTAAATGCACAAACAGTAATTTCTCCGCATTGCAAGGTGCAATTCTGAAATTTTTTGCTTTTTCCTGCTCCTCTTAGCATGATAAAGAAGATTCAAAGAGAGTGAGATGCCAGCTCCTTTCATTCAGTCAGTAGCTTCAATCATTTCTGGACGTTTTTCAATGGCAAAAATCAATGAATATTGTAAATGCACAAAGAGTAATTTCTCCGCATTGCAAGGTGCAATTCTGAAATTTTTTGCTTTTTCCTGCTCCTCTTAGCATGATAAAGAAGATTCAAAGAGAGTGAGATGCCAGCTCCTTTCATTCAGTCAGTAGCTTCAATCATTTCTGGTATATGAATAACAAGATGTTTTTCAATGGCAAAAATCAATGAATATTGTAAATGCACAAACAGTAATTTCTCCGCATTGCAAGGTGCAATTCTGAAATTTTTTGCTTTTTCCTGCTCCTCTTAGCATGATAAAGAAGATTCAAAGAGAGTGAGATGCCAGCTCCTTTCATTCAGTCAGTAGCTTCAATCATTTCTGGACGTTTTTCAATGGCAAAAATCAATGAATATTGTAAATGCACAAACAGTAATTTCTCCACATTGCAAGGTGCAATTCTGAAATTTTTTGCTTTTTCCTGCTCCTCTTAGCATGATAAACAAGATTCAAAGAGAGTGAGATGCCAGCTCCTTTCATTCAGTCAGTAGCTTCAATCATTTCTGGACGTTTTTCAATGGCAAAAATCAATGAATATTGTAAATGCACAAACAGTAATTTCTCCGCATTGCAAGGTGCAATTCTGAAATTTTTTGCTTTTTCCTGCTCCTCTTAGCATGATAAAGAAGATTCAAAGAGAGTGAGATGCCAGCTCCTTTCATTCAGTCAGTAGCTTCAAACATTTCTGGTATATGAATAACATGATGTTTTTCAATGGCAAAAATCAATGAATATTGTAAATGCACAAACAGTAATTTCTCCGCATTGCAAGGTGCAATTCTGAAATTTTTTGCTTTTTCCTGCTCCTCTTAGCATGATAAAGAAGATTCAAAGAGAGTGAGATGCCAGCTCCTTTCATTCAGTCAGTAGCTTCAATCATTTCTGGACGTTTTTCAATGGCAAAAATCAATGAATATTGTAAATGCACAAAGAGTAATTTCTCCGCATTGCAAGGTGCAATTCTGAAATTTTTTGCTTTTTCCTGCTCCTCCTAGCATGATAAAGAAGATTCAAAGAGTGAGATGCCAGCTCCTTTCATTGTCAGTAGCTTCAAACATTTCTGGTATATGAATAACATGATGTTTTTCAATGGCAAAAATCAATGAATATTGTAAATGCACAAACAGAAATTTCTCCGCATTGCAAGGTGCAATTCTGAAATTTTTTGCTTTTTCCTGCTCCTCTTAGCATGATAAAGAAGATTCAAAGAGAGTGAGATGCCAGCTCCTTTCATTCAGTCAGTAGCTTCAATCATTTCTGGACGTTTTTCAATGGCAAAAATCATTGAATATTGTAAATGCACAAAGAGTAATTTCTCCGCATTGCAAGGTGCAATTCTGAAATTTTTTGCTTTTTCCTGCTCCTCTTAGCATGATAAAGAAGATTCAAAGAGAGTGAGATGCCAGCTCCTTTCATTCAGTCAGTAGCTTCAATCATTTCTGGTATATGAATAACATGATGTTTTTCAATGGCAAAAATCAATGAATATTGTAAATGCACAAACAGTAATTTCTCCGCATTGCAAGGTGCAATTCTGAAATTTTTTGCTTTTTCCTGCTCCTCTTAGCATGATAAAGAAGATTCAAAGAGAGTGAGATGCCAGCTCCTTTCATTCAGTCAGTAGCTTCAATCATTTCTGGTATATGAATAACATGATGTTTTTCAATGGCAAAAATCAATGAATATTGTAAATGCACAAACAGTAATTTCTCCGCATTGCAAGGTGCAATTCTGAAATTTTTTGCTTTTTCCTGCTCCTCTTAGCATGATAAAGAAGATTCAAAGAGAGTGAGATGCCAGCTCCTTTCATTCAGTCAGTAGCTTCAATCATTTCTGGTATATGAATAACATGATGTTTTTCAATGGCAAAAATCAATGAATATTGTAAATGCACAAACAGTAATTTCTCCGCATTGCAAGGTGCAATTCTGAAATTTTTTGCTTTTTCCTGCTCCTCTTAGCATGATAAAGAAGATTCAAAGAGAGTGAGATGCCAGCTCCTTTCATTCAGTCAGTAGCTTCAATCATTTCTGGACGTTTTTCAATGGCAAAAATCAATGAATATTGTAAATGCACAAACAGTAATTTCTCCGCATTGCAAGGTGCAATTCTGAAATTTTTTGCTTTTTCCTGCTCCTCTTAGCATGATAAAGAAGATTCAAAGAGAGTGAGATGCCAGCTCCTTTCATTCAGTCAGTAGCTTCAATCATTTCTGGACGTTTTTCAATGGCAAAAATCAATGAATATTGTAAATGCACAAACAGTAATTTCTCCGCATTGCAAGGTGCAATTCTGAAATTTTTTGCTTTTTCCTGCTCCTCTTAGCATGATAAAGAAGATTCAAAGAGAGTGAGATGCCAGCTCCTTTCATTCAGTCAGTAGCTTCAATCATTTCTGGACGTTTTTCAATGGCAAAAATCAATGAATATTGTAAATGCACAAACAGTAATTTCTCCGCATTGCAAGGTGCAATTCTGAAATTTTTTGCTTTTTCCTGCTCCTCTTAGCATGATAAAGAAGATTCAAAGAGAGTGAGATGCCAGCTCCTTTCATTCAGTCAGTAGCTTCAAACATTTCTGGTATATGAATAACATGATGTTTTTCAATGGCAAAAATCAATGAATATTGTAAATGCACAAACAGTAATTTCTCCGCATTGCAAGGTGCAATTCTGAAATTTTTTGCTTTTTCCTGCTCCTCTTAGCATGATAAAGAAGATTCAAAGAGAGTGAGATGCCAGCTCCTTTCATTCAGTCAGTAGCTTCAATCATTTTTGGACGTTTTTCAATGGCAAAAATCAATGAATATTGTAAATGCACAAACAGTAATTTCTCCGCATTGCAAGGTGCAATTCTGAAATTTTTTGCTTTTTCCTGCTCCTCTTAGCATGATAAACAAGATTCAAAGAGAGTGAGATGCCAGCTCCTTTCATTCAGTCAGTAGCTTCAATCATTTCTGGACGTTTTTCAATGGCAAAAATCAATGAATATTGTAAATGCACAAAGAGTAATTTCTCCGCATTGCAAGGTGCAATTCTGAAATTTTTTGCTTTTTCCTGCTCCTCTTAGCATGATAAAGAAGATTCAAAGAGAGTGAGATGCCAGCTCCTTTCATTCAGTCAGTAGCTTCAAACATTTCTGGTATATGAATAACATGATGTTTTTCAATGGCAAAAATCAATGAATATTGTAAATGCACAAACAGTAATTTCTCCACATTGCAAGGTGCAATTCTGAAATTTTTTGCTTTTTCCTGCTCCTCTTAGCATGATAAAGAAGATTCAAAGAGAGTGAGATGCCAGCTCCTTTCATTCAGTCAGTAGCTTCAATCATTTCTGGACGTTTTTCAATGGCAAAAATCATTGAATATTGTAAATGCACAAACAGTAATTTCTCCGCATTGCAAGGTGCAATTCTGAAATTTTTTGCTTTTTCCTGCTCCTCTTAGCATGATAAAGAAGATTCAAAGAGCGTGAGATGCCAGCTCCTTTCATTCAGTCAGTAGCTTCAATCATTTCTGGTATATGAATAACATGATGTTTTTCAATGGCAAAAATCAATGAATATTGTAAATGCACAAACAGTAATTTCTCTGGATTGCAAGGTGCAATTCTGAAATTTTTTGCTTTTTCCTGCTCCTCTTAGCATGATAAAGAAGATTCAAAGAGAGTGAGATGCCAGCTCCTTTCATTCAGTCAGTAGCTTCAATCATTTCTGGACGTTTTTCAATGGCAAAAATCAATGAATATTGTAAATGCACAAACAGTAATTTCTCCGCATTGCAAGGTGCAATTCTGAAATTTTTTGCTTTTTCCTGCTCCTCTTAGCATGATAAAGAAGATTCAAAGAGAGTGAGATGCCAGCTCCTTTCATTCAGTCAGTAGCTTCAATCATTTCTGGACGTTTTTCAATGGCAAAAATCAATGAATATTGTAAATGCACAAACAGTAATTTCTCCGCATTGCAAGGTGCAATTCTGAAATTTTTTGCTTTTTCCTGCTCCTCTTAGCATGATAAAGAAGATTCAAAGAGAGTGAGATGCCAGCTCCTTTCATTCAGTCAGTAGCTTCAAACATTTCTGGTATATGAATAACATGATGTTTTTCAATGGCAAAAATCAATGAATATTGTAAATGCACAAACAGTAATTTCTCCGCATTGCAAGGTGCAATTCTGAAATGTTTTGCTTTTTCCTGCTCCTCTTAGCATGATAAAGAAGATTCAAAGAGAGTGAGATGCCAGCTCTTTTCATTCAGTCAGCTTCAATCATTTCTGGACGTTTTTCAATGGCAAAAATCAATGAATATTGTAAATGCACAAACAGTAATTTCTCCGCATTGCAAGGTGCAATTCTGAAATTTTTTGCTTTTTCCTGCTCCTCTTAGCATGATAAAGAAGATTCAAAGAGAGTGAGATGCCAGCTCCTTTCATTCAGTCAGTAGCTTCAATCATTTCTGGACGTTTTTCAATGGCAAAAATCAATGAATATTGTAAATGCACAAAGAGTAATTTCTCCGCATTGCAAGGTGCAATTCTGAAATTTTTTGCTTTTTCCTGCTCCTCTTAGCATGATAAAGAAGATTCAAAGAGAGTGAGATGCCAGCTCCTTTCATTCAGTCAGTAGCTTCAAACATTTCTGGTATATGAATAACATGATGTTTTTCAATGGCAAAAATCAATGAATATTGTAAATGCACAAACAGTAATTTCTCCGCATTGCAAGGTGCAATTCTGAAATTTTTTGCTTTTTCCTGCTCCTCAGCATGATAAAGAAGATTCAAAGAGAGTGAGATGCCAGCTCCTTTCATTCAGTCAGTAGCTTCAATCATTTCTGGACGTTTTTCAATGGCAAAAATCATTGAATATTGTAAATGCACAAACAGTAATTTCTCCGCATTGCAAGGTGCAATTCTGAAATTTTTTGCTTTTTCCTGCTCCTCTTAGCATGATAAACAAGATTCAAAGAGAGTGAGATGCCAGCTCCTTTCATTCAGTCAGTAGCTTCAATCATTTCTGGACGTTTTTCAATGGCAAAAATCAATGAATATTGTAAATGCACAAACTAATTTCTCCGCATTGCAAGGTGCAATTCTGAAATTTTTTGCTTTTTCCTGCTCCTCTTAGCATGATAAAGAAGATTCAAAGAGAGTGAGATGCCAGCTCCTTTCATTCAGTCAGTAGCTTCAATCATTTCTGGACGTTTTTCAATGGCAAAAATCAATGAATATTGTAAATGCACAAACAGTAATTTCTCCGCATTGCAAGGTGCAATTCTGAAATTTTTTGCTTTTTCCTGCTCCTCTTAGCATGATAAAGAAGATTCAAAGAGAGTGAGATGCCAGCTCCTTTCATTCAGTCAGTAGCTTCAATCATTTCTGGACGTTTTTCAATGGCAAAAATCAATGAATATTGTAAATGCACAAACAGTAATTTCTCCGCATTGCAAGGTGCAATTCTGAAATTTTTTGCTTTTTCCTGCTCCTCTTAGCATGATAAACAAGATTCAAAGAGAGTGAGATGCCAGCTCCTTTCATTCAGTCAGTAGCTTCAATCATTTCTGGACGTTTTTCAATGGCAAAAATCAATGAATATTGTAAATGCACAAACAGTAATTTCTCCGCATTGCAAGGTGCAATTCTGAAATTTTTTGCTTTTTCCTGCTCCTCTTAGCATGATAAAGAAGATTCAAAGAGAGTGAGATGCCAGCTCCTTTCATTCAGTCAGTAGCTTCAAACATTTCTGGTATATGAATAACATGATGTTTTTCAATGGCAAAAATCAATGAATATTGTAAATGCACAAACAGTAATTTCTCCGCATTGCAAGGTGCAATTCTGAAATTTTTTGCTTTTTCCTGCTCCTCTTAGCATGATAAAGAAGATTCAAAGAGAGTGAGATGCCAGCTCCTTTCATTCAGTCAGTAGCTTCAATCATTTCTGGACGTTTTTCAATGGCAAAAATCAATGAATATTGTAAATGCACAAACAGTAATTTCTCCGCATTGCAAGGTGCAATTCTGAAATTTTTTGCTTTTTCCTGCTCCTCTTAGCATGATAAAGAAGATTCAAAGAGAGTGAGATGCCAGCTCCTTTCATTCAGTCAGTAGCTTCAAACATTTCTGGCATATGAATAACATGATGTTTTTCAATGGCAAAAATCAATGAATATTGTAAATGCACAAACAGTAATTTCTCCGCATTGCAAGGTGCAATTCTGAAATTTTTTGCTTTTTCCTGCTCCTCTTAGCATGATAAAGAAGATTCAAAGATAGTGAGATGCCAGCTCCTTTCATTCAGTCAGTAGCTTCAATCATTTCTGGACGTTTTTCAATGGCAAAAATCAATGAATATTGTAAATGCACAAACAGTAATTTCTCCGCATTGCAAGGTGCAATTCTGAAATTTTTTGCTTTTTCCTGCTCCTCTTAGCATGATAAAGAAGATTCAAAGAGAGTGAGATGCCAGCTCCTTTCATTCAGTCAGTAGCTTCAATCATTTCTGGACGTTTTTCAATGGCAAAAATCAATGAATATTGTAAATGCACAAAGAGTAATTTCTCGCAATTGCAAGGTGCAATTCTGAAATTTTTTGCTTTTTCCTGCTCCTCTTAGCATGATAAAGAAGATTCAAAGAGAGTGAGATGCCAGCTCCTTTCATTCAGTCAGTAGCTTCAATCATTTCTGGTATATGAATAACAAGATGTTTTTCAATGGCAAAAATCAATGAATATTGTAAATGCACAAACAGTAATTTCTCCGCATTGCAAGGTGCAATTCTGAAATTTTTTGCTTTTTCCTGCTCCTCTTAGCATGATAAAGAAGATTCAAAGAGAGTGAGATGCCAGCTCCTTTCATTCAGTCAGTAGCTTCAATCATTTCTGGACGTTTTTCAATGGCAAAAATCAATGAATATTGTAAATGCACAAACAGTAATTTCTCCGCATTGCAAGGTGCAATTCTGAAATTTTTTGCTTTTTCCTGCTCCTCTTAGCATGATAAACAAGATTCAAAGAGAGTGAGATGTCAGCTCCTTTCATTCAGTCAGTAGCTTCAATCATTTCTGGACGTTTTTCAATGGCAAAAATCAATGAATATTGTAAATGCACAAACAGTAATTTCTCCGCATTGCAAGGTGCAATTCTGAAATTTTTTGCTTTTTCTTGCTCCTCTTAGCATGATAAAGAAGATTCAAAGAGAGTGAGATGCCAGCTCCTTTCATTCAGTCAGTAGCTTCAAACATTTCTGGTATATGAATAACATGATGTTTTTCAATGGCAAAAATCAATGAATATTGTAAATGCACAAACAGTAATTTCTCCGCATTGCAAGGTGCAATTCTGAAATTTTTTGCTTTTTCCTGCTCCTCTTAGCATGATAAAGAAGATTCAAAGAGAGTGAGATGCCAGCTCCTTTCATTCAGTCAGTAGCTTCAATCATTTCTGGACGTTTTTCAATGGCAAAAATCAATGAATATTGTAAATGCACAAACAGTAATTTCTCCGCATTGCAAGGTGCAATTCTGAAATTTTTTGCTTTTTCCTGCTCCTCTTAGCATGATAAAGAAGATTCAAAGAGAGTGAGATGCCAGCTCCTTTCATTCAGTCAGTAGCTTCAATCATTTCTGGACGTTTTTCAATGGCAAAAATCAATGAATATTGTAAATGCACAAAGAGTAATTTCTCCGCATTGCAAGGTGCAATTCTGAAAATTTTTGCTTTTTCCTGCTCCTCCTAGCATGATAAAGAAGATTCAAAGAGTGAGATGCCAGCTCCTTTCATTGTCAGTAGCTTCAAACATTTCTGGTATATGAATAACAGGATGTTTTTCAATGGCAAAAATCAATGAATATTGTAAATGCACAAACAGTAATTTCTCCGCATTGCAAGGTGCAATTCTGAAATTTTTTGCTTTTTCCTGCTCCTCTTAGCATGATAAAGAAGATTCAAAGAGAGTGAGATGCCAGCTCCTTTCATTCAGTCAGTAGCTTCAATCATTTCTGGACGTTTTTCAATGGCAAAAATCATTGAATATTGTAAATGCACAAAGAGTAATTTCTCCGCATTGCAAGGTGCAATTCTGAAATTTTTTGCTTTTTCCTGCTCCTCTTAGCATGATAAAGAAGATTCAAAGAGAGTGAGATGCCAGCTCCTTTCATTCAGTCAGTAGCTTCAATCATTTCTGGTATATGAATAACATGATGTTTTTCAATGGCAAAAATCAATGAATATTGTAAATGCACAAACATTAATTTCTCCGCATTGCAAGGTGCAATTCTGAAATTTTTTGCTTTTTCCTGCTCCTCTTAGCATGATAAAGAAGATTCAAAGAGAGTGAGATGCCAGCTCCTTTCATTCAGTCAGTAGCTTCAATCATTTCTGGTATATGAATAACATGATGTTTTTCAATGGCAAAAATCAATGAATATTGTAAATGCACAAACAGTAATTTCTCCACATTGCAAGGTGCAATTCTGAAATTTTTTGCTTTTTCCTGCTCCTCTTAGCATGATAAAGAAGATTCAAAGAGAGTGAGATGCCAGCTCCATTCATTCAGTCAGTAGCTTCAATCATTTCTGGTATATGAATAACATGATGTTTTTCAATGGCAAAAATCAATGAATATTGAAAAATGCACAAACAGTAATTTCTCCGCATTGCAAGGTGCAATTCTGAAATTTTTTGCTTTTTCCTCCTCCTCTTAGCATGATAAAGAAGATTCAAAGAGAGTGAGATGCCAGCTCCTTTCATTCAGTCAGTAGCTTCAATCATTTCTGGACGTTTTTCAATGGCAAAAATCAATGAATATTGTAAATGCACAAACAGTAATTTCTCCGCATTGCAAGGTGCAATTCTGAAATTTTTTGCTTTTTCCTGCTCCTCTTAGCATGATAAAGAAGATTCAAAGAGAGTGAGATGCCAGCTCCTTTCATTCAGTCAGTAGCTTCAATCATTTCTGGTATATGAATAACATGATGTTTTTCAATGGCAAAAATCAATGAATATTGTAAATGCACAAACAGTAATTTCTCCGCATTGCAAGGTGCAATTCTGAAATTTTTTGCTTTTTCCTGCTCCTCTTAGCATGATAAAGAAGATTCAAAGAGAGTGAGATGCCAGCTCCTTTCATTCAGTCAGTAGCTTCAATCATTTCTGGACGTTTTTCAATGGCAAAAATCAATGAATATTGTAAATGCACAAACAGTAATTTCTCCGCATTGCAAGGTGCAGTTCTGAAATTTTTTGCTTTTTCCTGCTCCTCTTAGCATGATAAAGAAGATTCAAAGAGAGTGAGATGCCAGCTCCTTTCATTCAGTCAGTAGCTTCAATCATTTCTGGACGTTTTTCAATGGCAAAAATCAATGAATATTGTAAATGCACAAACAGTAATTTCTCCGCATTGCAAGGTGCAATTCTGAATTTTTTTGCTTTTTCCTGCTCCTCTTAGCATGATAAAGAAGATTCAAAGAGAGTGAGATGCCAGCTCCTTTCATTCAGTCAGTAGCTTCAATCATTTCTGGACGTTTTTCAATGGCAAAAATCAATGAATATTGTAAATGCACAAACAGTAATTTCTCCGCATTGCAAGGTGCAATTCTGAAATTTTTTGCTTTTTCCTGCTCCTCTTAGCATGATAAAGAAGATTCAAAGAGAGTGAGATGCCAGCTCCTTTCATTCAGTCAGTAGCTTCAAACATTTCTGGTATATGAATAACATGATGTTTTTCAATGGCAAAAATCAATGAATATTGTAAATGCACAAACAGTAATTTCTCCGCATTGCAAGGTGCAATTCTGAAATTTTTTGCTTTTTCCTGCTCCTCTTAGCATGATAAAGAAGATTCAAAGAGAGTGAGATGCCAGCTCCTTTCATTCAGTCAGTAGCTTCAATCATTTTTGGACGTTTTTCAATGGCAAAAATCAATGAATATTGTAAATGCACAAACAGTAATTTCTCCGCATTGCAAGGTGCAATTCTGAAATTTTTTGCTTTTTCCTGCTCCTCTTAGCATGATAAAGAAGATTCAAAGAGAGTGAGATGCCAGCTCCTTTCATTCAGTCAGTAGCTTCAATCATTTCTGGACGTTTTTCAATGGCAAAAATCAATGAATATTGTAAATGCACAAAGAGTAATTTCTCCGCATTGCAAGGTGCAATTCTGAAATTTTTTGCTTTTTCCTGCTCCTCTTAGCATGATAAAGAAGATTCAAAGAGAGTGAGATGCCAGCTCCTTTCATTCAGTCAGTAGCTTCAAACATTTCTGGTAAATGAATAACATGATGTTTTTCAATGGCAAAAATCAATGAATATTGTAAATGCACAAACAGTAATTTCTCCACATTGCAAGGTGCAATTCTGAAATTTTTTGCTTTTTCCTGCTCCTCTTAGCATGATAAAGAAGATTCAAAGAGAGTGAGATGCCAGCTCCTTTCATTCAGTCAGTAGCTTCAATCATTTCTGGACGTTTTTCAATGGCAAAAATCATTGAATATTGTAAATGCACAAACAGTAATTTCTCCGCATTGCAAGGTGCAATTCTGAAATTTTTTGCTTTTTCCTGCTCCTCTTAGCATGATAAAGAAGATTCAAAGAGCGTGAGATGCCAGCTCCTTTCATTCAGTCAGTAGCTTCAATCATTTCTGGTATATGAATAACATGATGTTTTTCAATGGCAAAAATCAATGAATATTGTAAATGCACAAACAGTAATTTCTCTGGATTGCAAGGTGCAATTCTGAAATTTTTTGCTTTTTCCTGCTCCTCTTAGCATGATAAAGAAGATTCAAAGAGAGTGAGATGCCAGCTCCTTTCATTCAGTCAGTAGCTTCAATCATTTCTGGACGTTTTTCAATGGCAAAAATCAATGAATATTGTAAATGCACAAACAGTAATTTCTCCGCATTGCAAGGTGCAATTCTGAAATTTTTTGCTTTTTCCTGCTCCTCTTAGCATGATAAAGAAGATTCAAAGAGAGTGAGATGCCAGCTCCTTTCATTCAGTCAGTAGCTTCAATCATTTCTGGACGTTTTTCAATGGCAAAAATCAATGAATATTGTAAATGCACAAACAGTAATTTCTCCGCATTGCAAGGTGCAATTCTGAAATTTTTTGCTTTTTCCTGCTCCTCTTAGCATGATAAAGAAGATTCAAAGAGAGTGAGATGCCAGCTCCTTTCATTCAGTCAGTAGCTTCAAACATTTCTGGTATATGAATAACATGATGTTTTTCAATGGCAAAAATCAATGAATATTGTAAATGCACAAACAGTAATTTCTCCGCATTGCAAGGTGCAATTCTGAAATGTTTTGCTTTTTCCTGCTCCTCTTAGCATGATAAAGAAGATTCAAAGAGAGTGAGATGCCAGCTCTTTTCATTCAGTCAGCTTCAATCATTTCTGGACGTTTTTCAATGGCAAAAATCAATGAATATTGTAAATGCACAAACAGTAATTTCTCCGCATTGCAAGGTGCAATTCTGAAATTTTTTGCTTTTTCCTGCTCCTCTTAGCATGATAAAGAAGATTCAAAGAGAGTGAGATGCCAGCTCCTTTCATTCAGTCAGTAGCTTCAATCATTTCTGGACGTTTTTCAATGGCAAAAATCAATGAATATTGTAAATGCACAAAGAGTAATTTCTCCGCATTGCAAGGTGCAATTCTGAAATTTTTTGCTTTTTCCTGCTCCTCTTAGCATGATAAAGAAGATTCAAAGAGAGTGAGATGCCAGCTCCTTTCATTCAGTCAGTAGCTTCAAACATTTCTGGTATATGAATAACATGATGTTTTTCAATGGCAAAAATCAATGAATATTGTAAATGCACAAACAGTAATTTCTCCGCATTGCAAGGTGCAATTCTGAAATTTTTTGCTTTTTCCTGCTCCTCAGCATGATAAAGAAGATTCAAACAGAGTGAGATGCCAGCTCCTTTCATTCAGTCAGTAGCTTCAATCATTTCTGGACGTTTTTCAATGGCAAAAATCATTGAATATTGTAAATGCACAAACAGTAATTTCTCCGCATTGCAAGGTGCAATTCTGAAATTTTTTGCTTTTTCCTGCTCCTCTTAGCATGATAAACAAGATTCAAAGAGAGTGAGATGCCAGCTCCTTTCATTCAGTCAGTAGCTTCAATCATTTCTGGACGTTTTTCAATGGCAAAAATCAATGAATATTGTAAATGCACAAACTAATTTCTCCGCATTGCAAGGTGCAATTCTGAAATTTTTTGCTTTTTCCTGCTCCTCTTAGCATGATAAAGAAGATTCAAAGAGAGTGAGATGCCAGCTCCTTTCATTCAGTCAGTAGCTTCAATCATTTCTGGACGTTTTTCAATGGCAAAAATCAATGAATATTGTAAATGCACAAACAGTAATTTCTCCGCATTGCAAGGTGCAATTCTGAAATTTTTTGCTTTTTCCTGCTCCTCTTAGCATGATAAAGAAGATTCAAAGAGAGTGAGATGCCAGCTCCTTTCATTCAGTCAGTAGCTTCAATCATTTCTGGACGTTTTTCAATGGCAAAAATCAATGAATATTGTAAATGCACAAACAGTAATTTCTCCGCATTGCAAGGTGCAATTCTGAAATTTTTTGCTTTTTCCTGCTCCTCTTAGCATGATAAACAAGATTCAAAGAGAGTGAGATGCCAGCTCCTTTCATTCAGTCAGTAGCTTCAATCATTTCTGGACGTTTTTCAATGGCAAAAATCAATGAATATTGTAAATGCACAAACAGTAATTTCTCCGCATTGCAAGGTGCAATTCTGAAATTTTTTGCTTTTTCCTGCTCCTCTTAGCATGATAAAGAAGATTCAAAGAGAGTGAGATGCCAGCTCCTTTCATTCAGTCAGTAGCTTCAAACATTTCTGGTATATGAATAACATGATGTTTTTCAATGGCAAAAATCAATGAATATTGTAAATGCACAAACAGTAATTTCTCCGCATTGCAAGGTGCAATTCTGAAATTTTTTGCTTTTTCCTGCTCCTCTTAGCATGATAAAGAAGATTCAAAGAGAGTGAGATGCCAGCTCCTTTCATTCAGTCAGTAGCTTCAATCATTTCTGGACGTTTTTCAATGGCAAAAATCAATGAATACTGTAAATGCACAAACAGTAATTTCTCCGCATTGCAAGGTGCAATTATGAAATTTTTTGCTTTTTCCTGCTCCTCTTAGCATGATAAAGAAGATTCAAAGAGAGTGAGATGCCAGCTCCTTTCATTCAGTCAGTAGCTTCAAACATTTCTGGCATATGAATAACATGATGTTTTTCAATGGCAAAAATCAATGAATATTGTAAATGCACAAACAGTAATTTCTCCGCATTGCAAGGTGCAATTCTGAAATTTTTTGCTTTTTCCTGCTCCTCTTAGCATGATAAAGAAGATTCAAAGATAGTGAGATGCCAGCTCCTTTCATTCAGTCAGTAGCTTCAATCATTTCTGGACGTTTTTCAATGGCAAAAATCAATGAATATTGTAAATGCACAAACAGTAATTTCTCCGCATTGCAAGGTGCAATTCTGAAATTTTTTGCTTTTTCCTGCTCCTCTTAGCATGATAAAGAAGATTCAAAGAGAGTGAGATGCCAGCTCCTTTCATTCAGTCAGTAGCTTCAATCATTTCTGGACGTTTTTCAATGGCAAAAATCAATGAATATTGTAAATGCACAAAGAGTAATTTCTCGCAATTGCAAGGTGCAATTCTGAAATTTTTTGCTTTTTCCTGCTCCTCTTAGCATGATAAAGAAGATTCAAAGAGAGTGAGATGCCAGCTCCTTTCATTCAGTCAGTAGCTTCAATCATTTCTGGTATATGAATAACAAGATGTTTTTCAATGGCAAAAATCAATGAATATTGTAAATGCACAAACAGTAATTTCTCCGCATTGCAAGGTGCAATTCTGAAATTTTTTGCTTTTTCCTGCTCCTCTTAGCATGATAAAGAAGATTCAAAGAGAGTGAGATGCCAGCTCCTTTCATTCAGTCAGTAGCTTCAATCATTTCTGGACGTTTTTCAATGGCAAAAATCAATGAATATTGTAAATGCACAAACAGTAATTTCTCCGCATTGCAAGGTGCAATTCTGAAATTTTTTGCTTTTTCCTGCTCCTCTTAGCATGATAAACAAGATTCAAAGAGAGTGAGATGTCAGCTCCTTTCATTCAGTCAGTAGCTTCAATCATTTCTGGACGTTTTTCAATGGCAAAAATCAATGAATATTGTAAATGCACAAACAGTAATTTCTCCGCATTGCAAGGTGCAATTCTGAAATTTTTTGCTTTTTCTTGCTCCTCTTAGCATGATAAAGAAGATTCAAAGAGAGTGAGATGCCAGCTCCTTTCATTCAGTCAGTAGCTTCAAACATTTCTGGTATATGAATAACATGATGTTTTTCAATGGCAAAAATCAATGAATATTGTAAATGCACAAACAGTAATTTCTCCGCATTGCAAGGTGCAATTCTGAAATTTTTTGCTTTTTCCTGCTCCTCTTAGCATGATAAAGAAGATTCAAAGAGAGTGAGATGCCAGCTCCTTTCATTCAGTCAGTAGCTTCAATCATTTCTGGACGTTTTTCAATGGCAAAAATCAATGAATATTGTAAATGCACAAACAGTAATTTCTCCGCATTGCAAGGTGCAATTCTGAAATTTTTTGCTTTTTCCTGCTCCTCTTAGCATGATAAAGAAGATTCAAAGAGAGTGAGATGCCAGCTCCTTTCATTCAGTCAGTAGCTTCAATCATTTCTGGACGTTTTTCAATGGCAAAAATCAATGAATATTGTAAATGCACAAAGAGTAATTTCTCCGCATTGCAAGGTGCAATTCTGAAAATTTTTGCTTTTTCCTGCTCCTCCTAGCATGATAAAGAAGATTCAAAGAGTGAGATGCCAGCTCCTTTCATTGTCAGTAGCTTCAAACATTTCTGGTATATGAATAACAGGATGTTTTTCAATGGCAAAAATCAATGAATATTGTAAATGCACAAACAGTAATTTCTCCGCATTGCAAGGTGCAATTCTGAAATTTTTTGCTTTTTCCTGCTCCTCTTAGCATGATAAAGAAGATTCAAAGAGAGTGAGATGCCAGCTCCTTTCATTCAGTCAGTAGCTTCAATCATTTCTGGACGTTTTTCAATGGCAAAAATCATTGAATATTGTAAATGCACAAAGAGTAATTTCTCCGCATTGCAAGGTGCAATTCTGAAATTTTTTGCTTTTTCCTGCTCCTCTTAGCATGATAAAGAAGATTCAAAGAGAGTGAGATGCCAGCTCCTTTCATTCAGTCAGTAGCTTCAATCATTTCTGGTATATGAATAACATGATGTTTTTCAATGGCAAAAATCAATGAATATTGTAAATGCACAAACATTAATTTCTCCGCATTGCAAGGTGCAATTCTGAAATTTTTTGCTTTTTCCTGCTCCTCTTAGCATGATAAAGAAGATTCAAAGAGAGTGAGATGCCAGCTCCTTTCATTCAGTCAGTAGCTTCAATCATTTCTGGTATATGAATAACATGATGTTTTTCAATGGCAAAAATCAATGAATATTGTAAATGCACAAACAGTAATTTCTCCACATTGCAAGGTGCAATTCTGAAATTTTTTGCTTTTTCCTGCTCCTCTTAGCATGATAAAGAAGATTCAAAGAGAGTGAGATGCCAGCTCCATTCATTCAGTCAGTAGCTTCAATCATTTCTGGTATATGAATAACATGATGTTTTTCAATGGCAAAAATCAATGAATATTGAAAAATGCACAAACAGTAATTTCTCCGCATTGCAAGGTGCAATTCTGAAATTTTTTGCTTTTTCCTCCTCCTCTTAGCATGATAAAGAAGATTCAAAGAGAGTGAGATGCCAGCTCCTTTCATTCAGTCAGTAGCTTCAATCATTTCTGGACGTTTTTCAATGGCAAAAATCAATGAATATTGTAAATGCACAAACAGTAATTTCTCCGCATTGCAAGGTGCAATTCTGAAATTTTTTGCTTTTTCCTGCTCCTCTTAGCATGATAAAGAAGATTCAAAGAGAGTGAGATGCCAGCTCCTTTCATTCAGTCAGTAGCTTCAATCATTTCTGGTATATGAATAACATGATGTTTTTCAATGGCAAAAATCAATGAATATTGTAAATGCACAAACAGTAATTTCTCCGCATTGCAAGGTGCAATTCTGAAATTTTTTGCTTTTTCCTGCTCCTCTTAGCATGATAAAGAAGATTCAAAGAGAGTGAGATGCCAGCTCCTTTCATTCAGTCAGTAGCTTCAATCATTTCTGGACGTTTTTCAATGGCAAAAATCAATGAATATTGTAAATGCACAAACAGTAATTTCTCCGCATTGCAAGGTGCAGTTCTGAAATTTTTTGCTTTTTCCTGCTCCTCTTAGCATGATAAAGAAGATTCAAAGAGAGTGAGATGCCAGCTCCTTTCATTCAGTCAGTAGCTTCAATCATTTCTGGACGTTTTTCAATGGCAAAAATCAATGAATATTGTAAATGCACAAACAGTAATTTCTCCGCATTGCAAGGTGCAATTCTGAATTTTTTTGCTTTTTCCTGCTCCTCTTAGCATGATAAAGAAGATTCAAAGAGAGTGAGATGCCAGCTCCTTTCATTCAGTCAGTAGCTTCAATCATTTCTGGACGTTTTTCAATGGCAAAAATCAATGAATATTGTAAATGCACAAACAGTAATTTCTCCGCATTGCAAGGTGCAATTCTGAAATTTTTTGCTTTTTCCTGCTCCTCTTAGCATGATAAAGAAGATTCAAAGAGAGTGAGATGCCAGCTCCTTTCATTCAGTCAGTAGCTTCAAACATTTCTGGTATATGAATAACATGATGTTTTTCAATGGCAAAAATCAATGAATATTGTAAATGCACAAACAGTAATTTCTCCGCATTGCAAGGTGCAATTCTGAAATTTTTTGCTTTTTCCTGCTCCTCTTAGCATGATAAAGAAGATTCAAAGAGAGTGAGATGCCAGCTCCTTTCATTCAGTCAGTAGCTTCAATCATTTTTGGACGTTTTTCAATGGCAAAAATCAATGAATATTGTAAATGCACAAACAGTAATTTCTCCGCATTGCAAGGTGCAATTCTGAAATTTTTTGCTTTTTCCTGCTCCTCTTAGCATGATAAAGAAGATTCAAAGAGAGTGAGATGCCAGCTCCTTTCATTCAGTCAGTAGCTTCAATCATTTCTGGACGTTTTTCAATGGCAAAAATCAATGAATATTGTAAATGCACAAAGAGTAATTTCTCCGCATTGCAAGGTGCAATTCTGAAATTTTTTGCTTTTTCCTGCTCCTCTTAGCATGATAAAGAAGATTCAAAGAGAGTGAGATGCCAGCTCCTTTCATTCAGTCAGTAGCTTCAAACATTTCTGGTATATGAATAACATGATGTTTTTCAATGGCAAAAATCAATGAATATTGTAAATGCACAAACAGTAATTTCTCCACATTGCAAGGTGCAATTCTGAAATTTTTTGCTTTTTCCTGCTCCTCTTAGCATGATAAAGAAGATTCAAAGAGAGTGAGATGCCAGCTCCTTTCATTCAGTCAGTAGCTTCAATCATTTCTGGACGTTTTTCAATGGCAAAAATCATTGAATATTGTAAATGCACAAACAGTAATTTCTCCGCATTGCAAGGTGCAATTCTGAAATTTTTTGCTTTTTCCTGCTCCTCTTAGCATGATAAAGAAGATTCAAAGAGAGTGAGATGCCAGCTCCTTTCATTCAGTCAGTAGCTTCAATCATTTCTGGTATATGAATAACATGATGTTTTTCAATGGCAAAAATCAATGAATATTGTAAATGCACAAACAGTAATTTCTCCGGATTGCAAGGTGCAATTCTGAAATTTTTTGCTTTTTCCTGCTCCTCTTAGCATGATAAAGAAGATTCAAAGAGAGTGAGATCCCAGCTCCTTTCATTCAGTCAGTAGCTTCAATCATTTCTGGACGTTTTTCAATGGCAAAAATCAATGAATATTGTAAATGCACAAACAGTAATTTCTCCGCATTGCAAGGTGCAATTCTGAAATTTTTTGCTTTTTCCTGCTCCTCTTAGCATGATAAACAAGATTCAAAGAGAGTGAGATGCCAGCTCCTTTCATTCAGTCAGTAGCTTCAATCATTTCTGGACGTTTTTCAATGGCAAAAATCAATGAATATTGGAAATGCACAAACAGTAATTTCTCCGCATTGCAAGGTGCAATTCTGAAATTTTTTGCTTTTTCCTGCTCCTCTTAGCATGATAAAGAAGATTCAAAGAGAGTGAGATGCCAGCTCCTTTCATTCAGTCAGTAGCTTCAAACATTTCTGGTATATGAATAACATGATGTTTTTCAATGGCAAAAATCAATGAATATTGTAAATGCACAAACAGTAATTTCTCCGCATTGCAAGGTGCAATTCTGAAATGTTTTGCTTTTTCCTGCTCCTCTTAGCATGATAAAGAAGATTCAAAGAGAGTGAGATGCCAGCTCTTTTCATTCAGTCAGTAGCTTCAATCATTTCTGGACGTTTTTCAATGGCAAAAATCAATGAATATTGTAAATGCACAAACAGTAATTTCTCCGCATTGCAAGGTGCAATTCTGAAATTTTTTGCTTTTTCCTGCTCCTCTTAGCATGATAAAGAAGATTCAAAGAGAGTGAGATGCCAGCTCCTTTCATTCAGTCAGTAGCTTCAATCATTTCTGGACGTTTTTCAATGGCAAAAATCAATGAATATTGTAAATGCACAAAGAGTAATTTCTCCGCATTGCAAGGTGCAATTCTGAAATTTTTTGCTTTTTCCTGCTCCTCTTAGCATGATAAAGAAGATTCAAAGAGAGTGAGATGCCAGCTCCTTTCATTCAGTCAGTAGCTTCAAACATTTCTGGTATATGAATAACATGATGTTTTTCAATGGCAAAAATCAATGAATATTGTAAATGCACAAACAGTAATTTCTCCGCATTGCAAGGTGCAATTCTGAAATTTTTTGCTTTTTCCTGCTCCTCAGCATGATAAAGAAGATTCAAAGAGAGTGAGATGCCAGCTCCTTTCATTCAGTCAGTAGCTTCAATCATTTCTGGACGTTTTTCAATGGCAAAAATCATTGAATATTGTAAATGCACAAACAGTAATTTCTCCGCATTGCAAGGTGCAATTCTGAAATTTTTTGCTTTTTCCTGCTCCTCTTAGCATGATAAACAAGATTCAAAGAGAGTGAGATGCCAGCTCCTTTCATTCAGTCAGTAGCTTCAATCATTTCTGGACGTTTTTCAATGGCAAAAATCAATGAATATTGTAAATGCACAAACAGTAATTTCTCCGCATTGCAAGGTGCAATTCTGAAATTTTTTGCTTTTTCCTGCTCCTCTTAGCATGATAAAGAAGATTCAAAGAGAGTGAGATGCCAGCTCCTTTCATTCAGTCAGTAGCTTCAATCATTTCTGGACGTTTTTCAATGGCAAAAATCAATGAATATTGTAAATGCACAAACAGTAATTTCTCCGCATTGCAAGGTGCAATTCTGAAATTTTTTGCTTTTTCCTGCTCCTCTTAGCATGATAAAGAAGATTCAAAGAGAGTGAGATGCCAGCTCCTTTCATTCAGTCAGTAGCTTCAAACATTTCTGGTATATGAATAACATGATGTTTTTCAATGGCAAAAATCAATGAATATTGTAAATGCACAAACAGTAATTTCTCCGCATTGCAAGGTGCAATTCTGAAATTTTTTGCTTTTTCCTGCTCCTCTTAGCATGATAAAGAAGATTCAAAGAGAGTGAGATGCCAGCTCCTTTCATTCAGTAAGTAGCTTCAATCATTTCTGGACGTTTTTCAATGGCAAAAATCAATGAATATTGTAAATGCACAAACAGTAATTTCTCCGCATTGCAAGGTGCAATTCTGAAATTTTTTGCTTTTTCCTGCTCCTCTTAGCATGATAAACAAGATTCAAAGAGAGTGAGATGCCAGCTCCTTTCATTCAGTCAGTAGCTTCAATCATTTCTGGACGTTTTTCAATGGCAAAAATCAATGAATATTGTAAATGCACAAAGAGTAATTTCTCCGCATTGCAAGGTGCAATTCTGAAATTTTTTGCTTTTTCCTGCTCCTCTTAGCATGATAAAGAAGATTCAAAGAGAGTGAGATGCCAGCTCCTTTCATTCAGTCAGTAGCTTCAAACATTTCTGGTATATGAATAACATGATGTTTTTCAATGGCAAAAATCAATGAATATTGTAAATGCACAAACAGTAATTTCTCCGCATTGCAAGGTGCAATTCTGAAATTTTTTGCTTTTTCCTGCTCCTCAGCATGATAAAGAAGATTCAAAGAGAGTGAGATGCCAGCTCCTTTCATTCAGTCAGTAGCTTCAATCATTTCTGGACGTTTTTCAATGGCAAAAATCATTGAATATTGTAAATGCACAAACAGTAATTTCTCCGCATTGCAAGGTGCAATTCTGAAATTTTTTGCTTTTTCCTGCTCCTCTTAGCATGATAAACAAGATTCAAAGAGAGTGAGATGCCAGCTCCTTTCATTCAGTCAGTAGCTTCAATCATTTCTGGACGTTTTTCAATGGCAAAAATCAATGAATATTGTAAATGCACAAACTAATTTCTCCGCATTGCAAGGTGCAATTCTGAAATTTTTTGCTTTTTCCTGCTCCTCTTAGCATGATAAAGAAGATTCAAAGAGAGTGAGATGCCAGCTCCTTTCATTCAGTCAGTAGCTTCAAACATTTCTGGTATATGAATAACATGATGTTTTTCAATGGCAAAAATCAATGAATATTGTAAATGCACAAACAGTAATTTCTCCGCATTGCAAGGTGCAATTCTGAAATTTTTTGCTTTTTCCTGCTCCTCTTAGCATGATAAAGAAGATTCAAAGAGAGTGAGATGCCAGCTCCTTTCATTCAGTCAGTAGCTTCAATCATTTCTGGACGTTTTTCAATGGCAAAAATCAATGAATATTGTAAATGCACAAACAGTAATTTCTCCGCATTGCAAGGTGCAATTCTGAAATTTTTTGCTTTTTCTTGCTCCTCTTAGCATGATAAAGAAGATTCAAAGAGAGTGAGATGCCAGCTCCTTTCATTCAGTCAGTAGCTTCAAACATTTCTGGTATATGAATAACATGATGTTTTTCAATGGCAAAAATCAATGAATATTGTAAATGCACAAACAGTAATTTCTCCGCATTGCAAGGTGCAATTCTGAAATTTTTTGCTTTTTCCTGCTCCTCTTAGCATGATAAAGAAGATTCAAAGAGAGTGAGATGCCAGCTCCTTTCATTCAGTCAGTAGCTTCAATCATTTCTGGACGTTTTTCAATGGCAAAAATCAATGAATATTGTAAATGCACAAACAGTAATTTCTCCGCATTGCAAGGTGCAATTCTGAAATTTTTTGCTTTTTCCTGCTCCTCTTAGCATGATAAAGAAGATTCAAAGAGAGTGAGATGCCAGCTCCTTTCATTCAGTCAGTAGCTTCAATCATTTCTGGACGTTTTTCAATGGCAAAAATCAATGAATATTGTAAATGCACAAAGAGTAATTTCTCCGCATTGCAAGGTGCAATTCTGAAATTTTTTGCTTTTTCCTGCTCCTCCTAGCATGATAAAGAAGATTCAAAGAGTGAGATGCCAGCTCCTTTCATTGTCAGTAGCTTCAAACATTTCTGGTATATGAATAACATGATGTTTTTCAATGGCAAAAATCAATGAATATTGTAAATGCACAAACAGTAATTTCTCCGCATTGCAAGGTGCAATTCTGAAATTTTTTGCTTTTTCCTGCTCCTCTTAGCATGATAAAGAAGATTCAAAGAGAGTGAGATGCCAGCTCCTTTCATTCAGTCAGTAGCTTCAATCATTTCTGGACGTTTTTCAATGGCAAAAATCAGTGAATATTGTAAATGCACAAACTAATTTCTCCGCATTGCAAGGTGCAATTCTGAAATTTTTTGCTTTTTCCTGCTCCTCTTAGCATGATAAAGAAGATTCAAAGAGAGTGAGATGCCAGCTCCTTTCATTCAGTCAGTAGCTTCAAACATTTCTGGTATATGAATAACATGATGTTTTTCAATGGCAAAAATCAATGAATATTGTAAATGCACAAACAGTAATTTCTCCGCATTGCAAGGTGCAATTCTGAAATTTTTTGCTTTTTCCTGCTCCTCTTAGCATGATAAAGAAGATTCAAAGAGAGTGAGATGCCAGCTCCTTTCATTCAGTCAGTAGCTTCAATCATTTCTGGACGTTTTTCAATGGCAAAAATCAATGAATATTGTAAATGCACAAACAGTAATTTCTCCGCATTGCAAGGTGCAATTCTGAAATTTTTTGCTTTTTCTTGCTCCTCTTAGCATGATAAAGAAGATTCAAAGAGAGTGAGATGCCAGCTCCTTTCATTCAGTCAGTAGCTTCAAACATTTCTGGTATATGAATAACATGATGTTTTTCAATGGCAAAAATCAATGAATATTGTAAATGCACAAACAGTAATTTCTCCGCATTGCAAGGTGCAATTCTGAAATTTTTTGCTTTTTCCTGCTCCTCTTAGCATGATAAAGAAGATTCAAAGAGAGTGAGATGCCAGCTCCTTTCATTCAGTCAGTAGCTTCAATCATTTCTGGACGTTTTTCAATGGCAAAAATCAATGAATATTGTAAATGCACAAACAGTAATTTCTCCGCATTGCAAGGTGCAATTCTGAAATTTTTTGCTTTTTCCTGCTCCTCTTAGCATGATAAAGAAGATTCAAAGAGAGTGAGATGCCAGCTCCTTTCATTCAGTCAGTAGCTTCAATCATTTCTGGACGTTTTTCAATGGCAAAAATCAATGAATATTGTAAATGCACAAAGAGTAATTTCTCCGCATTGCAAGGTGCAATTCTGAAATTTTTTGCTTTTTCCTGCTCCTCCTAGCATGATAAAGAAGATTCAAAGAGTGAGATGCCAGCTCCTTTCATTGTCAGTAGCTTCAAACATTTCTGGTATATGAATAACATGATGTTTTTCAATGGCAAAAATCAATGAATATTGTAAATGCACAAACAGTAATTTCTCCGCATTGCAAGGTGCAATTCTGAAATTTTTTGCTTTTTCCTGCTCCTCTTAGCATGATAAAGAAGATTCAAAGAGAGTGAGATGCCAGCTCCTTTCATTCAGTCAGTAGCTTCAATCATTTCTGGACGTTTTTCAATGGCAAAAATCATTGAATATTGTAAATGCACAAAGAGTAATTTCTCCGCATTGCAAGGTGCAATTCTGAAATTTTTTGCTTTTTCCTGCTCCTCTTAGCATGATAAAGAAGATTCAAAGAGAGTGAGATGCCAGCTCCTTTCATTCAGTCAGTAGCTTCAATCATTTCTGGTATATGAATAACATGATGTTTTTCAATGGCAAAAATCAATGAATATTGTAAATGCACAAACAGTAATTTCTCCGCATTGCAAGGTGCAATTCTGAAATTTTTTGCTTTTTCCTGCTCCTCTTAGCATGATAAAGAAGATTCAAAGAGAGTGAGATGCCCGCTCCTTTCATTCAGTCAGTAGCTTCAATCATTTCTGGTATATGAATAACATGATGTTTTTCAATGGCAAAAATCAATGAATATTGTAAATGCACAAACAGTAATTTCTCCGCATTGCAAGGTGCAATTCTGAAATTTTTTGCTTTTTCCTGCTCCTCTTAGCATGATAAAGAAGATTCAAAGAGAGTGAGATGCCAGCTCCATTCATTCAGTCAGTAGCTTCAATCATTTCTGGTATATGAATAACATGATGTTTTTCAATGGCAAAAATCAATGAATATTGAAAAATGCACAAACAGTAATTTCTCCGCATTGCAAGGTGCAATTCTGAAATTTTTTGCTTTTTCCTGCTCCTCTTAGCATGATAAAGAAGATTCAAAGAGAGTGAGATGCCAGCTCCTTTCATTCAGTCAGTAGCTTCAATCATTTCTGGACGTTTTTCAATGGCAAAAATCAATGAATATTGTAAATGCACAAACAGTAATTTCTCCGCATTGCAAGGTGCAATTCTGAAATTTTTTGCTTTTTCCTGCTCCTCTTAGCATGATAAAGAAGATTCAAAGAGAGTGAGATGCCAGCTCCTTTCATTCAGTCAGTAGCTTCAATCATTTCTGGTATATGAATAACATGATGTTTTTCAATGGCAAAAATCAATGAATATTGTAAATGCACAAACAGTAATTTCTCCGCATTGCAAGGTGCAATTCTGAAATTTTTTGCTTTTTCCTGCTCCTCTTAGCATGATAAAGAAGATTCAAAGAGAGTGAGATGCCAGCTCCTTTCATTCAGTCAGTAGCTTCAATCATTTCTGGACGTTTTTCAATGGCAAAAATCAATGAATATTGTAAATGCACAAACAGTAATTTCTCCGCATTGCAAGGTGCAATTCTGAAATTTTTTGCTTTTTCCTGCTCCTCTTAGCATGATAAAGAAGATTCAAAGAGAGTGAGATGCCAGCTCCTTTCATTCAGTCAGTAGCTTCAAACATTTCTGGTATATGAATAACATGATGTTTTTCAATGGCAAAAATCAATGAATATTGTAAATGCACAAACAGTAATTTCTCCGCATTGCAAGGTGCAGTTCTGAAATTTTTTGCTTTTTCCTGCTCCTCTTAGCATGATAAAGAAGATTCAAAGAGAGTGAGATGCCAGCTCCTTTCATTCAGTCAGTAGCTTCAATCATTTCTGGACGTTTTTCAATGGCAAAAATCAATGAATATTGTAAATGCACAAACAGTAATTTCTCCGCATTGCAAGGTGCAATTCTGAATTTTTTTGCTTTTTCCTGCTCCTCTTAGCATGATAAAGAAGATTCAAAGAGAGTGAGATGCCAGCTCCTTTCATTCAGTCAGTAGCTTCAATCATTTCTGGACGTTTTTCAATGGCAAAAATCAATGAATATTGTAAATGCACAAACAGTAATTTCTCCGCATTGCAAGGTGCAATTCTGAAATTTTTTGCTTTTTCCTGCTCCTCTTAGCATGATAAAGAAGATTCAAAGAGAGTGAGATGCCAGCTCCTTTCATTCAGTCAGTAGCTTCAAACATTTCTGGTATATGAATAACATGATGTTTTTCAATGGCAAAAATCAATGAATATTGTAAATGCACAAACAGTAATTTCTCCGCATTGCAAGGTGCAATTCTGAAATTTTTTGCTTTTTCCTGCTCCTCTTAGCATGATAAAGAAGATTCAAAGAGAGTGAGATGCCAGCTCCTTTCATTCAGTCAGTAGCTTCAATCATTTCTGGACGTTTTTCAATGGCAAAAATCATTGAATATTGTAAATGCACAAACAGTAATTTCTCCGCATTGCAAGGTGCAATTCTGAAATTTTTTGCTTTTTCCTGCTCCTCTTAGCATGATAAACAAGATTCAAAGAGAGTGAGATGCCAGCTCCTTTCATTCAGTCAGTAGCTTCAATCATTTCTGGACGTTTTTCAATGGCAAAAATCAATGAATATTGTAAATGCACAAACTAATTTCTCCGCATTGCAAGGTGCAATTCTGAAATTTTTTGCTTTTTCCTGCTCCTCTTAGCATGATAAAGAAGATTCAAAGAGAGTGAGATGCCAGCTCCTTTCATTCAGTCAGTAGCTTCAAACATTTCTGGTATATGAATAACATGATGTTTTTCAATGGCAAAAATCAATGAATATTGTAAATGCACAAACAGTAATTTCTCCGCATTGCAAGGTGCAATTCTGAAATTTTTTGCTTTTTCCTGCTCCTCTTAGCATGATAAAGAAGATTCAAAGAGAGTGAGATGCCAGCTCCTTTCATTCAGTCAGTAGCTTCAATCATTTCTGGACGTTTTTCAATGGCAAAAATCAATGAATATTGTAAATGCACAAACAGTAATTTCTCCGCATTGCAAGGTGCAATTCTGAAATTTTTTGCTTTTTCTTGCTCCTCTTAGCATGATAAAGAAGATTCAAAGAGAGTGAGATGCCAGCTCCTTTCATTCAGTCAGTAGCTTCAAACATTTCTGGTATATGAATAACATGATGTTTTTCAATGGCAAAAATCAATGAATATTGTAAATGCACAAACAGTAATTTCTCCGCATTGCAAGGTGCAATTCTGAAATTTTTTGCTTTTTCCTGCTCCTCTTAGCATGATAAAGAAGATTCAAAGAGAGTGAGATGCCAGCTCCTTTCATTCAGTCAGTAGCTTCAATCATTTCTGGACGTTTTTCAATGGCAAAAATCAATGAATATTGTAAATGCACAAACAGTAATTTCTCCGCATTGCAAGGTGCAATTCTGAAATTTTTTGCTTTTTCCTGCTCCTCTTAGCATGATAAAGAAGATTCAAAGAGAGTGAGATGCCAGCTCCTTTCATTCAGTCAGTAGCTTCAATCATTTCTGGACGTTTTTCAATGGCAAAAATCAATGAATATTGTAAATGCACAAAGAGTAATTTCTCCGCATTGCAAGGTGCAATTCTGAAATTTTTTGCTTTTTCCTGCTCCTCCTAGCATGATAAAGAAGATTCAAAGAGTGAGATGCCAGCTCCTTTCATTGTCAGTAGCTTCAAACATTTCTGGTATATGAATAACATGATGTTTTTCAATGGCAAAAATCAATGAATATTGTAAATGCACAAACAGTAATTTCTCCGCATTGCAAGGTGCAATTCTGAAATTTTTTGCTTTTTCCTGCTCCTCTTAGCATGATAAAGAAGATTCAAAGAGAGTGAGATGCCAGCTCCTTTCATTCAGTCAGTAGCTTCAATCATTTCTGGACGTTTTTCAATGGCAAAAATCATTGAATATTGTAAATGCACAAAGAGTAATTTCTCCGCATTGCAAGGTGCAATTCTGAAATTTTTTGCTTTTTCCTGCTCCTCTTAGCATGATAAAGAAGATTCAAAGAGAGTGAGATGCCAGCTCCTTTCATTCAGTCAGTAGCTTCAATCATTTCTGGTATATGAATAACATGATGTTTTTCAATGGCAAAAATCAATGAATATTGTAAATGCACAAACAGTAATTTCTCCGCATTGCAAGGTGCAATTCTGAAATTTTTTGCTTTTTCCTGCTCCTCTTAGCATGATAAAGAAGATTCAAAGAGAGTGAGATGCCAGCTCCTTTCATTCAGTCAGTAGCTTCAATCATTTCTGGTATATGAATAACATGATGTTTTTCAATGGCAAAAATCAATGAATATTGTAAATGCACAAACAGTAATTTCTCCGCATTGCAAGGTGCAATTCTGAAATTTTTTGCTTTTTCCTGCTCCTCTTAGCATGATAAAGAAGATTCAAAGAGAGTGAGATGCCAGCTCCATTCATTCAGTCAGTAGCTTCAATCATTTCTGGTATATGAATAACATGATGTTTTTCAATGGCAAAAATCAATGAATATTGAAAAATGCACAAACAGTAATTTCTCCGCATTGCAAGGTGCAATTCTGAAATTTTTTGCTTTTTCCTGCTCCTCTTAGCATGATAAAGAAGATTCAAAGAGAGTGAGATGCCAGCTCCTTTCATTCAGTCAGTAGCTTCAATCATTTCTGGACGTTTTTCAATGGCAAAAATCAATGAATATTGTAAATGCACAAACAGTAATTTCTCCGCATTGCAAGGTGCAATTCTGAAATTTTTTGCTTTTTCCTGCTCCTCTTAGCATGATAAAGAAGATTCAAAGAGAGTGAGATGCCAGCTCCTTTCATTCAGTCAGTAGCTTCAATCATTTCTGGTATATGAATAACATGATGTTTTTCAATGGCAAAAATCAATGAATATTGTAAATGCACAAACAGTAATTTCTCCGCATTGCAAGGTGCAATTCTGAAATTTTTTGCTTTTTCCTGCTCCTCTTAGCATGATAAAGAAGATTCAAAGAGAGTGAGATGCCAGCTCCTTTCATTCAGTCAGTAGCTTCAATCATTTCTGGACGTTTTTCAATGGCAAAAATCAATGAATATTGTAAATGCACAAACAGTAATTTCTCCGCATTGCAAGGTGCAATTCTGAAATTTTTTGCTTTTTCCTGCTCCTCTTAGCATGATAAAGAAGATTCAAAGAGAGTGAGATGCCAGCTCCTTTCATTCAGTCAGTAGCTTCAAACATTTCTGGTATATGAATAACATGATGTTTTTCAATGGCAAAAATCAATGAATATTGTAAATGCACAAACAGTAATTTCTCCGCATTGCAAGGTGCAGTTCTGAAATTTTTTGCTTTTTCCTGCTCCTCTTAGCATGATAAAGAAGATTCAAAGAGAGTGAGATGCCAGCTCCTTTCATTCAGTCAGTAGCTTCAATCATTTCTGGACGTTTTTCAATGGCAAAAATCAATGAATATTGTAAATGCACAAACAGTAATTTCTCCGCATTGCAAGGTGCAATTCTGAATTTTTTTGCTTTTTCCTGCTCCTCTTAGCATGATAAAGAAGATTCAAAGAGAGTGAGATGCCAGCTCCTTTCATTCAGTCAGTAGCTTCAATCATTTCTGGACGTTTTTCAATGGCAAAAATCAATGAATATTGTAAATGCACAAACAGTAATTTCTCCGCATTGCAAGGTGCAATTCTGAAATTTTTTGCTTTTTCCTGCTCCTCTTAGCATGATAAAGAAGATTCAAAGAGAGTGAGATGCCAGCTCCTTTCATTCAGTCAGTAGCTTCAAACATTTCTGGTATATGAATAACATGATGTTTTTCAATGGCAAAAATCAATGAATATTGTAAATGCACAAACAGTAATTTCTCCGCATTGCAAGGTGCAATTCTGAAATTTTTTGCTTTTTCCTGCTCCTCTTAGCATGATAAAGAAGATTCAAAGAGAGTGAGATGCCAGCTCCTTTCATTCAGTCAGTAGCTTCAATCATTTTTGGACGTTTTTCAATGGCAAAAATCAATGAATATTGTAAATGCACAAACAGTAATTTCTCCGCATTGCAAGGTGCAATTCTGAAATTTTTTGCTTTTTCCTGCTCCTCTTAGCATGATAAAGAAGATTCAAAGAGAGTGAGATGCCAGCTCCTTTCATTCAGTCAGTAGCTTCAATCATTTCTGGACGTTTTTCAATGGCAAAAATCAATGAATATTGTAAATGCACAAAGAGTAATTTCTCCGCATTGCAAGGTGCAATTCTGAAATTTTTTGCTTTTTCCTGCTCCTCTTAGCATGATAAAGAAGATTCAAAGAGAGTGAGATGCCAGCTCCTTTCATTCAGTCAGTAGCTTCAAACATTTCTGGTATATGAATAACATGATGTTTTTCAATGGCAAAAATCAATGAATATTGTAAATGCACAAACAGTAATTTCTCCACATTGCAAGGTGCAATTCTGAAATTTTTTGCTTTTTCCTGCTCCTCTTAGCATGATAAAGAAGATTCAAAGAGAGTGAGATGCCAGCTCCTTTCATTCAGTCAGTAGCTTCAATCATTTCTGGACGTTTTTCAATGGCAAAAATCATTGAATATTGTAAATGCACAAACAGTAATTTCTCCGCATTGCAAGGTGCAATTCTGAAATTTTTTGCTTTTTCCTGCTCCTCTTAGCATGATAAAGAAGATTCAAAGAGAGTGAGATGCCAGCTCCTTTCATTCAGTCAGTAGCTTCAATCATTTCTGGTATATGAATAACATGATGTTTTTCAATGGCAAAAATCAATGAATATTGTAAATGCACAAACAGTAATTTCTCCGGATTGCAAGGTGCAATTCTGAAATTTTTTGCTTTTTCCTGCTCCTCTTAGCATGATAAAGAAGATTCAAAGAGAGTGAGATGCCAGCTCCTTTCATTCAGTCAGTAGCTTCAGTCATTTCTGGACGTTTTTCAATGGCAAAAATCAATGAATATTGTAAATGCACAAACAGTAATTTCTCCGCATTGCAAGGTGCAATTCTGAAATTTTTTGCTTTTTCCTGCTCCTCTTAGCATGATAAACAAGATTCAAAGAGAGTGAGATGCCAGCTCCTTTCATTCAGTCAGTAGCTTCAATCATTTCTGGACGTTTTTCAATGGCAAAAATCAATGAATATTGTAAATGCACAAACAGTAATTTCTCCGCATTGCAAGGTGCAATTCTGAAATTTTTTGCTTTTTCCTGCTCCTCTTAGCATGATAAAGAAGATTCAAAGAGAGTGAGATGCCAGCTCCTTTCATTCAGTCAGTAGCTTCAAACATTTCTGGTATATGAATAACATGATGTTTTTCAATGGCAAAAATCAATGAATATTGTAAATGCACAAACAGTAATTTCTCCGCATTGCAAGGTGCAATTCTGAAATGTTTTGCTTTTTCCTGCTCCTCTTAGCATGATAAAGAAGATTCAAAGAGAGTGAGATGCCAGCTCTTTTCATTCAGTCAGTAGCTTCAATCATTTCTGGACGTTTTTCAATGGCAAAAATCAATGAATATTGTAAATGCACAAACAGTAATTTCTCCGCATTGCAAGGTGCAATTCTGAAATTTTTTGCTTTTTCCTGCTCCTCTTAGCATGATAAAGAAGATTCAAAGAGAGTGAGATGCCAGCTCCTTTCATTCAGTCAGTAGCTTCAATCATTTCTGGACATTTTTCAATGGCAAAAATCAATGAATATTGTAAATGCACAAAGAGTAATTTCTCCGCATTGCAAGGTGCAATTCTGAAATTTTTTGCTTTTTCCTGCTCCTCTTAGCATGATAAAGAAGATTCAAAGAGAGTGAGATGCCAGCTCCTTTCATTCAGTCAGTAGCTTCAAACATTTCTGGTATATGAATAACATGATGTTTTTCAATGGCAAAAATCAATGAATATTGTAAATGCACAAACAGTAATTTCTCCGCATTGCAAGGTGCAATTCTGAAATTTTTTGCTTTTTCCTGCTCCTCAGCATGATAAAGAAGATTCAAAGAGAGTGAGATGCCAGCTCCTTTCATTCAGTCAGTAGCTTCAATCATTTCTGGACGTTTTTCAATGGCAAAAATCATTGAATATTGTAAATGCACAAACAGTAATTTCTCCGCATTGCAAGGTGCAATTCTGAAATTTTTTGCTTTTTCCTGCTCCTCTTAGCATGATAAACAAGATTCAAAGAGAGTGAGATGCCAGCTCCTTTCATTCAGTCAGTAGCTTCAATCATTTCTGGACGTTTTTCAATGGCAAAAATCAATGAATATTGTAAATGCACAAACAGTAATTTCTCCGCATTGCAAGGTGCAATTCTGAAATTTTTTGCTTTTTCCTGCTCCTCTTAGCATGATAAAGAAGATTCAAAGAGAGTGAGATGCCAGCTCCTTTCATTCAGTCAGTAGCTTCAATCATTTCTGGACGTTTTTCAATGGCAAAAATCAATGTATATTGTAAATGCACAAACAGTAATTTCTCCGCATTGCAAGGTGCAATTCTGAAATTTTTTGCTTTTTCCTGCTCCTCTTAGCATGATAAAGAAGATTCAAAGAGAGTGAGATGCCAGCTCCTTTCATTCAGTCAGTAGCTTCAAACATTTCTGGTATATGAATAACATGATGTTTTTCAATGGCAAAAATCAATGAATATTGTAAATGCACAAAGAGTAATTTCTCCGCATTGCAAGGTGCAATTCTGAAATTTTTTGCTTTTTCCTGCTCCTCTTAGCATGATAAAGAAGATTCAAGGAGAGTGAGATGCCAGCTCCTTTCATTCAGTAAGTAGCTTCAATCATTTCTGGACGTTTTTCAATGGCAAAAATCAATGAATATTGTAAATGCACAAACAGTAATTTCTCCGCATTGCAAGGTGCAATTCTGAAATTTTTTGCTTTTTCCTGCTCCTCTTAGCATGATAAACAAGATTCAAAGAGAGTGAGATGCCAGCTCCTTTCATTCAGTCAGTAGCTTCAATCATTTCTGGACGTTTTTCAATGGCAAAAATCAATGAATATTGTAAATGCACAAACTAATTTCTCCGCATTGCAAGGTGCAATTCTGAAATTTTTTGCTTTTTCCTGCTCCTCTTAGCATGATAAAGAAGATTCAAAGAGAGTGAGATGCCAGCTCCTTTCATTCAGTCAGTAGCTTCAAACATTTCTGGTATATGAATAACATGATGTTTTTCAATGGCAAAAATCAATGAATATTGTAAATGCACAAACAGTAATTTCTCCGCATTGCAAGGTGCAATTCTGAAATTTTTTGCTTTTTCCTGCTCCTCTTAGCATGATAAAGAAGATTCAAAGAGAGTGAGATGCCAGCTCCTTTCATTCAGTCAGTAGCTTCAATCATTTCTGGACGTTTTTCAATGGCAAAAATCAATGAATATTGTAAATGCACAAACAGTAATTTCTCCGCATTGCAAGGTGCAATTCTGAAATTTTTTGCTTTTTCCTGCTCCTCTTAGCATGATAAAGAAGATTCAAAGAGAGTGAGATGCCAGCTCCTTTCATTCAGTCAGTAGCTTCAAACATTTCTGGTATATGAATAACATGATGTTTTTCAATGGCAAAAATCAATGAATATTGTAAATGCACAAACAGTAATTTCTCCGCATTGCAAGGAGCAATTCTGAAATCTTTTGCTTTTTCCTGCTCCTCTTAGCATGATAAAGAAGATTCAAAGAGAGTGAGAGGCCAGCTCCTTTCATTCAGTAAGTAGCTTCAATCATTTCTGGACGTTTTTCAATGGCAAAAATCAATGAATATTGTAAATGCACAAACAGTAATTTCTCCGCATTGCAAGGTGCAATTCTGAAATTTTTTGCTTTTTCCTGCTCCTCTTAGCATGATAAACAAGATTCAAAGAGAGTGAGATGCCAGCTCCTTTCATTCAGTCAGTAGCTTCAATCATTTCTGGACGTTTTTCAATGGCAAAAATCAATGAATATTGTAAATGCACAAACAGTAATTTCTCCGCATTGCAAGGTGCAATTCTGAAATTTTTTGCTTTTTTCTGCTCCTCTTAGCATGATAAAGAAGATTCAAAGAGAGTGAGATGCCAGCTCCTTTCATTCAGTCAGTAGCTTCAAACATTTCTGGTATATGAATAACATGATGTTTTTCAATGGCAAAAATCAAGGAATATTGTAAATGCACAAACAGTAATTTCTCCGCATTGCAACGTGCAATTCTGAAATTTTTTGCTTTTTCCTGCTCCTCTTAGCATGATAAAGAAGATTCAAAGAGAGTGAGATGCCAGCTCCTTTCATTCAGTCAGTAGCTTCAATCATTTCTGGACGTTTTTCAATGGCAAAAATCAATGATTATTGTAAATGCACAAACAGTAATTTCTCCGCATTGCAAGGTGCAATTCTGAAATTTTTTGCTTTTTCCTGCTCCTCTTAGCATGATAAAGAAGATTCAAAGAGAGTGAGATGCCAGCTCCTTTCATTCAGTCAGTAGCTTCAATCATTTCTGGACGTTTTTCAATGGCAAAAATCAATGAATATTGTAAATGCACAAACAGTAATTTCTCCGCATTGCAAGGTGCAATTCTGAAATTTTTTGCTTTTTCCTGCTCCTCTTAGCATGATAAAGAAGATTCAAAGAGAGTGAGATGCCAGCTCCTTTCATTCAGTCAGTAGCTTCAATCATTTCTGGACGTTTTTCAATGGCAAAATCAATGAATATTGTAAATGCACAAACAGTAATTTCTCCGCATTGCAAGGTGCAATTCTGAAATTTTTTGCTTTTTCCTGCTCCTCTTAGCATGATAAAGAAGATTCAAAGAGAGTGAGATGCCAGCTTCTTTCATTCAGTCAGTAGCTTCAAACATTTCTGGTATATGAATAACATGATGTTTTTCAATGGCAAAAATCAATGAATATTGTAAATGCACAAACAGTAATTTCTCCGCATTGCAAGGTGCAATTCTGAAATTTTTTGCTTTTTCCTGCTCCTCTAAGCATGATAAAGAAGATTCAAAGAGAGTGAGATGCCAGCTCCTTTCATTCAGTCAGTAGCTTCAATCATTTCTGGACATTTTTCAATGGCAAAAATCAATGAATATTGTAAATGCACAAACAGTAATTTCTCCGCATTGCAAGGTGCAATTCTGAAATTTTTTGCTTTTTCCTGCTCCTCTTAGCATGATAAACAAGATTCAAAGAGAATGAGATGCCAGCTCCTTTCATTCAGTCAGTAGCTTCAATCATTTCTGGACGTTTTTCAATGGCAAAAATCAATGAATATTGTAAATGCACAAACAGTAATTTCTCCGCATTGCAAGGTGCAATTCTGAAATTTTTTGCTTTTTCCTGCTCCTCTTAGCATGATAAAGAAGATTCAAAGAGAGTGAGATGCCAGCTCCTTTCATTCAGTCAGTAGCTTCAAACATTTCTGGTATATGAATAACATGATGTTTTTCAATGGCAAAAATCAATGAATATTGTAAATGCACAAACAGTAATTTCTCCGCATTGCAAGGTGCAATTCTGAAATTTTTTGCTTTTTCCTGCTCCTCTTAGCATGATAAAGAAGATTCAAAGAGAGTGAGATGCCAGCTCCTTTCATTCAGTCAGTAGCTTCAATCATTTCTGGACGTTTTTCAATGGCAAAAATCAATGAATATTGTAAATGCACAAACAGTAATTTCTCCGCATTGCAAGGTGCAATTCTGAATTTTTTTGCTTTTTCCTGCTCCTCTTAGCATGATAAAGAAGATTCAAAGATAGTGAGATGCCAGCTCCTTTCATTCAGTCAGTAGCTTCAAACATTTCTGGTATATGAATAACATGATGTTTTTCAATGGCAAAAATCAATGAATATTGTAAATGCACAAACAGTAATTTCTCCGCATTGCAAGGTGCAATTTTGAAATTTTTTGCTTTTTCCTGCTCCTCTTAGCATGATAAAGAAGATTCAAAGAGAGTGAGATGCCAGCTCCTTTCATTCAGTCAGTAGCTTCAATCATTTCTGGACGTTTTTCAATGGCAAAAATCAATGAATATTGTAAATGCACAAACAGTAATTTCTCCGCATTGCAAGGTGCAATTCTGAAATTTTTTGCTTTTTCCTGCTCCTCTTAGCATGATAAACAAGATTCAAAGAGAGTGAGATGCCAGCTCCTTTCATTCAGTCAGTAGCTTCAATCATTTCTGGATGTTTTTCAATGGCAAAAATCAATGAATATTGTAAATGCACAAACAGTAATTTCTCCGCATTGCAAGGTGCAATTCTGAAATTTTTTGCTTTGTTCTGCTCCTCTTAGCATGATAAAGAAGATTCAAAGAGAGTGAGATGCCAGCTCCTTTCATTCAGTCAGTAGCTTCAAACATTTCTGGTATATGAATAACATGATGTTTTTCAATGGCAAAAATCAATGAATATTGTAAATGCACAAACAGTAATTTCTCCGCATTGCAAGGTGCAATTCTGAAATTTTTTGCTTTTTCCTGCTCCTCTTAGCATGATAAAGAAGATTCAAAGAGAGTGAGATGCCAGCTCCTTTCATTCAGTCAGTAGCTTCAAACATTTCTGGTATATGAATAACATGATGTTTTTCAATGGCAAAAATCAATGAATATTGTAAATGCACAAACAGTAATTTCTCCGCATTGCAAGGTGCAATTCTGAAATTTTTTGCTTTTTCCTGCTCCTTTTAGCATGATAAAGAAGATTCAAAGAGAGTGAGATGCCAGCTAATTTCATTCAGTCAGTAGCTTCAATCATTTCTGGACGTTTTTCAATGGCAAAAATCATTGAATATTGTAAATGCACAAACAGTAATTTCTCCGCATTGCAAGGTGCAATTCTGAAATTTTTTGCTTTTTCCTGCTCCTCTTAGCATGATAAACAAGATTCAAAGAGAGTGAGATGCCAGCTCCTTTCATTCAGTCAGTAGCTTCAATCATTTCTGGACGTTTTTCAATGGCAAAAATCAATGAATATTGTAAATGCACAAACAGTAATTTCTCCGCATTGCAAGGTGCAATTCTGAAATTTTTTGCTTTTTTCTGCTCCTCTTAGCATGGTAAAGAAGACTCAAAGAGAGTGAGATGCCAGCTCCTTTCATTCAGTCAGTAGCTTCAAACATTTCTGGACGTTTTTCAATGGCAAAAATCAATGAATATTGTAAATGCACAAACAGTAATTTCTCCGCATTGCAAGGTGCAATTCTGAAATTTTTTCCTTTTTCCTGCTCCTCTTAGCAAGATAAACAAGATTCAAAGAGAGTGAGATGCCAGCTCCTTTCATTCAGTCAGTAGCTTCAATCATTTCTGGACGTTTTTCAATGGCAAAAATCAATGAATATTGTAAATGCACAAACAGTAATTTCTCCGCATTGCAAGGTGCAATTCTGAAATTTTTTGCTTTTTCCTGCTCCTCTTAGCATGATAAAGAAGATTCAAAGAGAGTGAGATGCCAGCTCCTTTCATTCAGTCAGTAGCTTCAATCATTTCTGGACGTTTTTCAATGGCAAAAATCAATGAATATTGTAAATGCACAAACAGTAATTTCTCCGCATTGCAAGGTGCAATTCTGAAATTTTTTGCTTTTTCCTGCTCCTCTTAGCATGATAAAGAAGATTCAAAGAGAGTGAGATGCCAGCTCCTTTCATTCAGTCAGTAGCTTCAATCATTTCTGGACGTTTTTCAATGGCAAAAATCAATGAATATTGTAAATGCACAAACAGTAATTTCTCCGCATTGCAAGGTGCAATTCTGAAATTTTTTGCTTTTTCCTGCTCCTCTTAGCATGATAAAGAAGATTCAAAGAGAGTGAGATGCCAGCTCCTTTCATTCAGTCAGTAGCTTCAATCATTTCTGGTCGTTTTTCAATGGCAAAAATCAATGAATATTGTAAATGCACAAAGAGTAATTTCTCCGCATTGCAAGGTGCAATTCTGAAATTTTTTGCTTTTTCCTGCTCCTCTTAGCATGATAAAGAAGATTCAAAGAGAGTGAGATGCCAGCTCCTTTCATTCAGTCAGTAGCTTCAATCATTTCTGGTATATGAATAACATGATGTTTTTCAATGGCAAAAATCAATGAATATTGTAAATGCACAAACAGTAATTTCTCCGGATTGCAAGGTTCAATTCTGAAATTTTTTGCTTTTTCCTGCTCCTCTTAGCATGATAAAGAAGATTCAAAGAGAGTGAGATGCCAGCTCCTTTCATTCAGTCAGTAGCTTCAATCATTTCTGGACGTTTTTCAATGGCAAAAATCAATGAATATTGTAAATGCACAAACAGTAATTTCTCCGCATTGCAAGGTGCAATTCTGAAATTTTTTGCTTTTTCCTGCTCCTCTTAGCATGATAAACAAGATTCAAAGAGAGTGAGATGCCAGCTCCTTTCATTCAGTCAGTAGCTTCAATCATTTCTGGACGTTTTTCAATGGCAAAAATCAATGAATATTGTAAATGCACAATCAGTAATTTCTCCGCATTGCAAGGTGCAATTCTGAAATTTTTTGCTTTTTCCTGCTCCTCTTAGCATGATAAAGAAGATTCAAAGAGAGTGAGATGCCAGCTCCTTTCATTCAGTCAGTAGCTTCAAACATTTCTGGTATATGAATAACATGATGTTTGTCAATGGCAAAAATCAATGAATATTGTAAATGCACAAACAGTAATTTCTCCGCATTGCAAGGTGCAATTCTGAAATGTTTTGCTTTTTCCTGCTCCTCTTAGCATGATAAAGAAGATTCAAAGAGAGTGAGATGCCAGCTCCTTTCATTCAGTCAGTAGCTTCAATCATTTCTGGACGTTTTTCAATGGCAAAAATCAATGAATATTGTAAATGCACAAACAGTAATTTCTCCGCATTGCAAGGTGCAATTCTGAAATTTTTTGCTTTTTCCTGCTCCTCTTAGCATGATAAAGAAGATTCAAAGAGAGTGAGATGCCAGCTCCTTTCATTCAGTCAGTAGCTTCAATCATTTCTGGACGTTTTTCAATGGCAAAAATCAATGAATATTGTAAATGCACAAACAGTAATTTCTCCGCATTGCAAGGTGCAATTCTGAAATTTTTTGCTTTTTCCTGCTCCTCTTAGCATGATAAAGAAGATTCAAAGAGAGTGAGATGCCAGCTCCTTTCATTCAGTCAGTAGCTTCAATCATTTCTGGTCGTTTTTCAATGGCAAAAATCAATGAATATTGTAAATGCACAAAGAGTAATTTCTCCGCATTGCAAGGTGCAATTCTGAAATTTTTTGCTTTTTCCTGCTCCTCTTAGCATGATAAAGAAGATTCAAAGAGAGTGAGATGCCAGCTCCTTTCATTCAGTCAGTAGCTTCAATCATTTCTGGTATATGAATAACATGATGTTTTTCAATGGCAAAAATCAATGAATATTGTAAATGCACAAACAGTAATTTCTCCGGATTGCAAGGTGCAATTCTGAAATTTTTTGCTTTTTCCTGCTCCTCTTAGCATGATAAAGAAGATTCAAAGAGAGTGAGATGCCAGCTCCTTTCATTCAGTCAGTAGCTTCAATCATTTCTGGACGTTTTTCAATGGCAAAAATCAATGAATATTGTAAATGCACAAACAGTAATTTCTCCGCATTGCAAGGTGCAATTCTGAAATTTTTTGCTTTTTCCTGCTCCTCTTAGCATGATAAAGAAGATTCAAAGAGATTGAGATGCCAGCTCCTTTCATTCAGTCAGTAGCTTCAATCATTTCTGGACGTTTTTCAATGGCAAAAATCAATGAATATTGTAAATGCACAAAGAGTAATTTCTCCGCATTGCAAGGTGCAATTCTGAAATTTTTTGCTTTTTCCTGCTCCTCTTAGCATGATAAAGAAGATTCAAAGAGAGTGAGATGCCAGCTCCTTTCATTCAGTCAGTAGCTTCAAACATTTCTGGTATATGAATAACATGATGTTTTTCAATGGCAAAAATCAATGAATATTGTAAATGCACAAACAGTAATTTCTCCGCATTGCAAGGTGCAATTCTGAAATTTTTTGCTTTTTCCTGCTCCTCAGCATGATAAAGAAGATTCAAAGAGAGTGAGATGCCAGCTCCTTTCATTCAGTCAGTAGCTTCAATCATTTCTGGACGTTTTTCAATGGCAAAAATCATTGAATATTGTAAATGCACAAACAGTAATTTCTCCGCATTGCAAGGTGCAATTCTGAAATTTTTTGCTTTTTCCTGCTCCTCTTAGCATGATAAACAAGATTCAAAGAGAGTGAGATGCCAGCTCCTTTCATTCAGTCAGTAGCTTCAATCATTTCTGGACGTTTTTCAATGGCAAAAATCAATGAATATTGTAAATGCACAAACTAATTTCTCCGCATTGCAAGGTGCAATTCTGAAATTTTTTGCTTTTTCCTGCTCCTCTTAGCATGATAAAGAAGATTCAAAGAGAGTGAGATGCCAGCTCCTTTCATTCAGTCAGTAGCTTCAATCATTTCTGGTATATGAATAACATGATATTTTTCAATGGCAAAAATCAATGAATATTGTAAATGCACAAACAGTAATTTCTCCGGATTGCAAGGTGCAATTCTGAAATTTTTTGCTTTTTCCTGCTCCTCTTAGCATGATAAAGAAGATTCAAAGAGAGTGAGATGCCAGCTCCTTTCATTCAGTCAGTAGCTTCAATCATTTCTGGACGTTTTTCAATGGCAAAAATCAATGAATATTGTAAATGCACAAACAGTAATTTCTCCGCATTGCAAGGTGCAATTCTGAAATTTTTTGCTTTTTCCTGCTCCTCTTAGCATGATAAACAAGATTCAAAGAGAGTGAGATGCCAGCTCCTTTCATTCAGTCAGTAGCTTCAATCATTTCTGGACGTTTTTCAATGGCAAAAATCAATGAATATTGTAAATGCACAATCAGTAATTTCTCCGCATTGCAAGGTGCAATTCTGAAATTTTTTGCTTTTTCCTGCTCCTCTTAGCATGATAAAGAAGATTCAAAGAGAGTGAGATGCCAGCTCCTTTCATTCAGTCAGTAGCTTCAAACATTTCTGGTATATGAATAACATGATGTTTGTCAATGGCAAAAATCAATGAATATTGTAAATGCACAAACAGTAATTTCTCCGCATTGCAAGGTGCAATTCTGAAATGTTTTGCTTTTTCCTGCTCCTCTTAGCATGATAAAGAAGATTCAAAGAGAGTGAGATGCCAGCTCCTTTCATTCAGTCAGTAGCTTCAATCATTTCTGGACGTTTTTCAATGGCAAAAATCAATGAATATTGTAAATGCACAAACAGTAATTTCTCCGCATTGCAAGGTGCAATTCTGAAATTTTTTGCTTTTTCCTGCTCCTCTTAGCATGATAAAGAAGATTCAAAGAGATTGAGATGCCAGCTCCTTTCATTCAGTCAGTAGCTTCAATCATTTCTGGACGTTTTTCAATGGCAAAAATCAATGAATATTGTAAATGCACAAAGAGTAATTTCTCCGCATTGCAACGTGCAATTCTGAAATTTTTTGCTTTTTCCTGCTCCTCTTAGCATGATAAAGAAGATTCAAAGAGAGTGAGATGCCAGCTCCTTTCATTCAGTCAGTAGCTTCAAACATTTCTGGTATATGAATAACATGATGTTTTTCAATGGCAAAAATCAATGAATATTGTAAATGCACAAACAGTAATTTCTCCGCATTGCAAGGTGCAATTCTGAAATTTTTTGCTTTTTCCTGCTCCTCAGCATGATAAAGAAGATTCAAAGAGAGTGAGATGCCAGCTCCTTTCATTCAGTCAGTAGCTTCAATCATTTCTGGACGTTTTTCAATGGCAAAAATCATTGAATATTGTAAATGCACAAACAGTAATTTCTCCGCATTGCAAGGTGCAATTCTGAAATTTTTTGCTTTTTCCTGCTCCTCTTAGCATGATAAACAAGATTCAAAGAGAGTGAGATGCCAGCTCCTTTCATTCAGTCAGTAGCTTCAATCATTTCTGGACGTTTTTCAATGGCAAAAATCAATGAATATTGTAAATGCACAAACTAATTTCTCCGCATTGCAAGGTGCAATTCTGAAATTTTTTGCTTTTTCCTGCTCCTCTTAGCATGATAAAGAAGATTCAAAGAGAGTGAGATGCCAGCTCCTTTCATTCAGTCAGTAGCTTCAAACATTTCTGGTATATGAATAACATGATGTTTTTCAATGGCAAAAATCAATGAATATTGTAAATGCACAAACAGTAATTTCTCCGCATTGCAAGGTGCAATTCTGAAATTTTTTGCTTTTTCCTGCTCCTCTTAGCATGATAAAGAAGATTCAAAGAGAGTGAGATGCCAGCTCCTTTCATTCAGTCAGTAGCTTCAATCATTTCTGGACGTTTTTCAATGGCAAAAATCAATGAATATTGTAAATGCACAAACAGTAATTTCTCCGCATTGCAAGGTGCAATTCTGAAATTTTTTGCTTTTTCCTGCTCCTCTTAGCATGATAAAGAAGATTCAAAGAGAGTGAGATGCCAGCTCCTTTCATTCAGTCAGTAGCTTCAAACATTTCTGGTATATGAATAACATGATGTTTTTCAATGGCAAAAATCAATGAATATTGTAAATGCACAAACAGTAATTTCTCCGCATTGCAAGGTGCAATTCTGAAATTTTTTGCTTTTTCCTGCTCCTCTTAGCATGATAAAGAAGATTCAAAGAGAGTGAGATGCCAGCTCCTTTCATTCAGTAAGTAGCTTCAATCATTTCTGGACGTTTTTCAATGGCAAAAATCAATGAATATTGTAAATGCACAAACAGTAATTTCTCCGCATTGCAAGGTGCAATTCTGAAATTTTTTGCTTTTTCCTGCTCCTCTTAGCATGATAAACAAGATTCAAAGAGAGTGAGATGCCAGCTCCTTTCATTCAGTCAGTAGCTTCAATCATTTCTGGACGTTTTTCAATGGCAAAAATCAATGAATATTGTAAATGCACAAACAGTAATTTCTCCGCATTGCAAGGTGCAATTCTGAAATTTTTTGCTTTTTCCTGCTCCTCTTAGCATGATAAAGAAGATTCAAAGAGAGTGAGATGCCAGCTCTTTTCATTCAGTCAGTAGCTTCAAACATTTCTGGTATATGAATAACATGATGTTTTTCAATGGCAAAAATCAATGAATATTGTAAATGCACAAACAGTAATTTCTCCGCATTGAAAGGTGCAATTCTGAAATTTTTTCCTTTTTCCTGCTCCTCTTAGCATGATAAAGAAGATTCAAAGAGAGTGAGATGCCAGCTCCTTTCATTCAGTCAGTAGCTTCAATCATTTCTGGACGTTTTTCAATGGCAAAAATCAATGAATATTGTAAATGCACAAACAGTAATTTCTCCGCATTGCAAGGTGCAATTCTGAAATTTTTTGCTTTTTCCTGCTCCTCTTAGCATGATAAAGAAGATTCAAAGAGAGTGAGATGCCAGCTCCTTTCATTCAGTCAGTAGCTTCAATCATTTCTGGTATATGAATAACATGAAGTTTTTCAATGGCAAAAATCAATGAATATTGTAAATGCACAAACAGTAATTTCTCCGCATTGCAAGGTGCAATTCTGAAATTTTTTGCTTTTTCCTGCTCCTCTAAGCATGATAAAGAAGATTCAAAGATAGTGAGATGCCAGCTCCTTTCATTCAGTCAGTAGCTTCAATCATTTCTGGACGTTTTTCAATGGCAAAAATCAATGAATATTGTAAATGCACAAACAGTAATTTCTCCGCATTGCAAGGTGCAATTCTGAAATTTTTTGCTTTTTCCTGCTCCTCTTAGCATGATAAACAAGATTCAAAGAGAGTGAGATGCCAGCTCCTTTCATTCAGTCAGTAGCTTCAATCATTTCTGGACGTTTTTCAATGGCAAAAATCAATGAATATTGTAAATGCACAAACAGTAATTTCTCCGCATTGCAAGGTGCAATTCTGAAATTTTTTGCTTTTTCCTGCTCCTCTTAGCATGATAAAGAAGATTCAAAGAGAGTGAGATGCCAGCTCCTTTCATTCAGTCAGTAGCTTCAAACATTTCTGGTATATGAATAACATGATGTTTTTCAATGGCAAAAATCACTGAATATTGTAAATGCACAAACAGTAATTTCTCCGCATTGCAAGGTGCAATTCTGAAATTTTTTGCTTTTTCCTGCTCCTCTTTGCATGATAAAGAAGATTCAAAGAGAGTGAGATGCCAGCTCCTTTCATTCAGTCAGTAGCTTCAATCATTTCTGGACGTTTTTCAATGGCAAAAATCAATGAATATTGTAAATGCACAAACAGTAATTTCTCCGCATTGCAAGGTGCAATTCTGAAATTTTTTGCTTTTTCCTGCTCCTCTTAGCATGATAAACAAGATTCAAAGAGAGTGAGATGCCAGCTCCTTTCATTCAGTCAGTAGCTTCAATCATTTCTGGACGTTTTTCAATGGCAAAAATCAATGAATATTGTAAATGCACAAACAGTAATTTCTCCGCATTGCAAGGTGCAATTCTGAAATTTTTTGCTTTTTCCTGCTCCTCTTAGCATGATAAAGAAGATTCAAAGAGAGTGAGATGCCAGCTCCTTTCATTCAGTCAGTAGCTTCAAACATTTCTGGTATATGAATAACATGATATTTTTCAATGGCAAAAATCAATGAATATTGTAAATGCACAAACAGTAATTTCTCCGCATTGAAAGGTGCAATTGTGAAATTTTTTGCTTTTTCCTGCTCCTCTTAGCATGATAAAGAAGATTCAAAGAGAGTGAGATGCCAGCTCCTTTCATTCAGTCAGTAGCTTCAATCATTTCTGGACGTTTTTCAATGGCAAAAATCAATGAATATTGTAAATGCACAAACAGTAATTTCTCCGCATTGCAAGGTGCAATTCTGAAATTTTTTGCTTTTTCCTGCTCCTCTTAGCATGATAAACAAGATTCAAACAGAGTGAGATGCCAGCTCCTTTCATTCAGTCAGTAGCTTCAATCATTTCTGGACGTTTTTCAATGGCAAAAATCAATGAATATTGTAAATGCACAAACAGTAATTTCTCCGCATTGCAAGGTGCAATTCTGAAATTTTTTGCTTTTTTCTGCTCCTCTTAGCATGATAAAGAAGATTCAAAGAGAGTGAGATGCCAGCTCCTTTCATTCAGTCAGTAGCTTCAAACATTTCTGGTATATGAATAACATGATGTTTTTCAATGGCAAAAATCAATGAATATTGTAAATGCACAAACAGTAATTTCTCCGCATTGCAAGGTGCAATTCTGAAATTTTTTGCTTTTTCCTGCTCCTCTTAGCATGATAAAGAAGATTCAAAGAGAGTGAGATGCCAGCTCCTTTCATTCAGTCAGTAGCTTCAATCATTTCTGGACGTTTTTCAATGGCAAAAATCAATGAATATTGTAAATGCACAAACAGTAATTTCTCCGCATTTCAAGGTGCAATTCTGAAATTTTTTGCTTTTTCCTGCTCCTCTTAGCAAGATAAACAAGATTCAAAGAGAGTGAGATGCCAGCTCCTTTCATTCAGTCAGTAGCTTCAATCATTTCTGGACGTTTTTCAATGGCAAAAATCAATGAATATTGTAAATGCACAAACAGTAATTTCTCCGCATTGCAAGTTGCAATTCTGAAATTTTTTGCTTTTTCCTGCTCCTCTTAGCAAGATAAACAAGATTCAAAGAGAGTGAGATGCCAGCTCCTTTCATTCAGTCAGTAGCTTCAATCATTTCTGGACGTTTTTCAATGGCAAAAATCAATGAATATTGTAAATGCACAAACAGTAATTTCTCCGCATTGCAAGGTGCAATTCTGAAATTTTTTGCTTTTTCCTGCTCCTCTTAGCATGATAAACAAGATTCAAAGAGAGTGAGATGCCAGCTCCTTTCATTCAGTCAGTAGCTTCAATCATTTCTGGACGTTTTTCAATGGCAAAAATCAATGAATATTGTAAATGCACAAACAGTAATTTCTCCGCATTGCAAGGTGCAATTCTGAAATTTTTTGCTTTTTCCTGCTCCTCTTAGCATGATAAAGAAGATTCAAAGAGAGTGAGATGCCAGCTCCTTTCATTCAGTCAGTAGCTTCAAACATTTCTGGTATATGAATAACATGATGTTTTTCAATGGCAAAAATCAATGAATATTGTAAATGCACAAACAGTAATTTCTCCGCATTGCAAGGTGCAATTCTGAAATTTTTTGCTTTTTCCTGCTCCTCTTAGCATGATAAAGAAGATTCAAAGAGAGTGAGATGCCAGCTCCTTTCATTCAGTCAGTAGCTTCAATCATTTCTGGACGTTTTTCAATGGCAAAAATCATTGAATATTGTAAATGCACAAACAGTAATTTCTCCGCATTGCAAGGTGCAATTCTGAAATTTTTTGCTTTTTCCTGCTCCTCTTAGCATGATAAAGAAGATTCAAAGAGAGTGAGATGCCAGCTCCTTTCATTCAGTCAGTAGCTTCAATCATTTCTGGTATATGAATAACATGATGTTTTTCAATGGCAAAAATCAATGAATAATGTAAATGCACAAACAGTAATTTCTCCGGATTGCAAGGTGCAATTCTGAAATTTTTTGCTTTTTCCTGCTCCTCTTAGCATGATAAAGAAGATTCAAAGAGAGTGAGATGCCAGCTCCTTTCATTCAGTCAGTAGCTTCAATCATTTCTGGACGTTTTTCAATGGCAAAAATCAATGAATATTGTAAATGCACAAACAGTAATTTCTCCGCATTGCAAGGTGCAATTCTGAAATTTTTTGCTTTTTCCTGCTCCTCTTAGCATGATAAACAAGATTCAAAGAGAGTGAGATGCCAGCTCCTTTCATTCAGTCAGTAGCTTCAATCATTTCTGGACGTTTTTCAATGGCAAAAATCAATGAATATTGTAAATGCACAATCAGTAATTTCTCCGCATTGCAAGGTGCAATTCTGAAATTTTTTGCTTTTTCCTGCTCCTCTTAGCATGATAAAGAAGATTCAAAGAGAGTGAGATGCCAGCTCCTTTCATTCAGTCAGTAGCTTCAAACATTTCTGGTATATGAATAACATGATGTTTTTCAATGGCAAAAATCAATGAATATTGTAAATGCACAAACAGTAATTTCTCCGCATTGCAAGGTGCAATTCTGAAATGTTTTGCTTTTTCCTGCTCCTCTTAGCATGATAAAGAAGATTCAAAGAGAGTGAGATGCCAGCTCCTTTCATTCAGTCAGTAGCTTCAATCATTTCTGGACGTTTTTCAATGGCAAAAATCAATGAATATTGTAAATGCACAAACAGTAATTTCTCCGCATTGCAAGGTGCAATTCTGAAATTTTTTGCTTTTTCCTGCTCCTCTTAGCATGATAAAGAAGATTCAAAGAGATTGAGATGCCAGCTCCTTTCATTCAGTCATTAGCTTCAATCATTTCTGGACGTTTTTCAATGGCAAAAATCAATGAATATTGTAAATGCACAGAGTAATTTCTCCGCATTGCAAGGTGCAATTCTGAAATTTTTTGCTTTTTCCTGCTCCTCTTAGCATGATAAACAAGATTCAAAGAGAGTGAGATGCCAGCTCCTTTCATTCAGTCAGTAGCTTCAATCATTTCTGGACGTTTTTCAATGGCAAAAATCAATGAATATTGTAAATGCACAAAGAGTAATTTCTCCGCATTGCAAGGTGCAATTCTGAAATTTTTTGCTTTTTCCTGCTCCTCTTAGCATGATAAAGAAGATTCAAAGAGAGTGAGATGCCAGCTCCTTTCATTCAGTCAGTAGCTTCAAACATTTCTGGTATATGAATAACATGATGTTTTTCAATGGCAAAAATCAATGAATATTGTAAATGCACAAACAGTAATTTCTCCGCATTGCAAGGTGCAATTCTGAAATGTTTTGCTTTTTCCTGCTCCTCTTAGCATGATAAAGAAGATTCAAAGAGAGTGAGATGCCAGCTCCTTTCATTCAGTCAGTAGCTTCAATCATTTCTGGACGTTTTTCAATGGCAAAAATCAATGAATATTGTAAATGCACAAACAGTAATTTCTCCGCATTGCAAGGTGCAATTCTGAAATTTTTTGCTTTTTCCTGCTCCTCTTAGCATGATAAAGAAGATTCAAAGAGATTGAGATGCCAGCTCCTTTCATTCAGTCAGTAGCTTCAATCATTTCTGGACGTTTTTCAATGGCAAAAATCAATGAATATTGTAAATGCACAAAGAGTAATTTCTCCGCATTGCAAGGTGCAATTCTGAAATTTTTTGCTTTTTCCTGCTCCTCTTAGCATGATAAAGAAGATTCAAAGAGAGTGAGATGCCAGCTCCTTTCATTCAGTCAGTAGCTTCAAACATTTCTGGTATATGAATAACATGATGTTTTTCAATGGCAAAAATCAATGAATATTGTAAATGCACAAACAGTAATTTCTCCGCATTGCAAGGTGCAATTCTGAAATTTTTTGCTTTTTCCTGCTCCTCAGCATGATAAAGAAGATTCAAAGAGAGTGAGATGCCAGCTCCTTTCATTCAGTCAGTAGCTTCAATCATTTCTGGACGTTTTTCAATGGCAAAAATCATTGAATATTGTAAATGCACAAACAGTAATTTCTCCGCATTGCAAGGTGCAATTCTGAAATTTTTTGCTTTTTCCTGCTCCTCTTAGCATGATAAACAAGATTCAAAGAGAGTGAGATGCCAGCTCCTTTCATTCAGTCAGTAGCTTCAATCATTTCTGGACGTTTTTCAATGGCAAAAATCAATGAATATTGTAAATGCACAAACTAATTTCTCCGCATTGCAAGGTGCAATTCTGAAATTTTTTGCTTTTTCCTGCTCCTCTTAGCATGATAAAGAAGATTCAAAGAGAGTGAGATGCCAGCTCCTTTCATTCAGTCAGTAGCTTCAAACATTTCTGGTATATGAATAACATGATGTTTTTCAATGGCAAAAATCAATGAATATTGTAAATGCACAAACAGTAATTTCTCCGCATTGCAAGGTGCAATTCTGAAATTTTTTGCTTTTTCCTGCTCCTCTTAGCATGATAAAGAAGATTCAAAGAGAGTGAGATGCCAGCTCCTTTCATTCAGTCAGTAGCTTCAATCATTTCTGGACGTTTTTCAATGGCAAAAATCAATGAATATTGTAAATGCACAAACAGTAATTTCTCCGCATTGCAAGGTGCAATTCTGAAATTTTTTGCTTTTTCCTGCTCCTCTTAGCAAGATAAAGAAGATTCAAAGAGAGTGAGATGCCAGCTCCTTTCATTCAGTCAGTAGCTTCAAACATTTCTGGTATATGAATAACATGATGTTTTTCAATGGCAAAAATCAATGAATATTGTAAATGCACAAACAGTAATTTCTCCGCATTGCAAGGTGCAATTCTGAAATTTTTTGCTTTTTCCTGCTCCTCTTAGCATGATAAAGAAGATTCAAAGAGAGTGAGATGCCAGCTCCTTTCATTCAGTAAGTAGCTTCAATCATTTCTGGACGTTTTTCAATGGCAAAAATCAATGAATATTGTAAATGCACAAACAGTAATTTCTCCGCATTGCAAGGTGCAATTCTGAAATTTTTTGCTTTTTCCTGCTCCTCTTAGCATGATAAACAAGATTCAAAGAGAGTGAGATGCCAGCTCCTTTCATTCAGTCAGTAGCTTCAATCATTTCTGGACGTTTTTCAATGGCAAAAATCAATGAATATTGTAAATGCACAAACAGTAATTTCTCCGCATTGCAAGGTGCAATTCTGAAATTTTTTGCTTTTTCCTGCTCCTCTTAGCATGATAAAGAAGATTCAAAGAGAGTGAGATGCCAGCTCCTTTCATTCAGTCAGTAGCTTCAATCATTTCTGGTATATGAATAACATGAAGTTTTTCAATGGCAAAAATCAATGAATATTGTAAATGCACAAACAGTAATTTCTCCGCATTGCAAGGTGCAATTCTGAAATTTTTTGCTTTTTCCTGCTCCTCTAAGCATGATAAAGAAGATTCAAAGAGAGTGAGATGCCAGCTCCTTTCATTCAGTCAGTAGCTTCAATCATTTCTGGACGTTTTTCAATGGCAAAAATCAATGAATATTGTAAATGCACAAACAGTAATTTCTCCGCATTGCAAGGTGCAATTCTGAAATTTTTTGCTTTTTCCTGCTCCTCTTAGCATGATAAACAAGATTCAAAGAGAGTGAGATGCCAGCTCCTTTCATTGTCAGTAGCTTCAAACATTTCTGGTATATGAATAACATGATGTTTTTCAATGGCAAAAATCAATGAATATTGTAAATGCACAAACAGTAATTTCTCCGCATTGCAAGGTGCAATTCTGAAATTTTTTGCTTTTTCCTGCTCCTCAGCATGATAAAGAAGATTCAAAGAGAGTGAGATGCCAGCTCCTTTCATTCAGTCAGTAGCTTCAATCATTTCTGGACGTTTTTCAATGGCAAAAATCATTGAATATTGTAAATGCACAAACAGTAATTTCTCCGCATTGCAAGGTGCAATTCTGAAATTTTTTGCTTTTTCCTGCTCCTCTTAGCATGATAAACAAGATTCAAAGAGAGTGAGATGCCAGCTCCTTTCATTCAGTCAGTAGCTTCAATCATTTCTGGACGTTTTTCAATGGCAAAAATCAATGAATATTGTAAATGCACAAACTAATTTCTCCGCATTGCAAGGTGCAATTCTGAAATTTTTTGCTTTTTCCTGCTCCTCTTAGCATGATAAAGAAGATTCAAAGAGAGTGAGATGCCAGCTCCTTTCATTCAGTCAGTAGCTTCAATCATTTCTGGACGTTTTTCAATGGCAAAAATCAATGAATATTGTAAATGCACAAACAGTAATTTCTCCGCATTGCAAGGTGCAATTCTGAAATTTTTTGCTTTTTCCTGCTCCTCTTAGCATGATAAAGAAGATTCAAAGAGAGTGAGATGCCAGCTCCTTTCATTCAGTCAGTAGCTTCAAACATTTCTGGTATATGAATAACATGATGTTTTTCAATGGCAAAAATCAATGAATATTGTAAATGCACAAACAGTAATTTCTCCGCATTGCAAGGTGCAATTCTGAAATTTTTTGCTTTTTCCTGCTCCTCTTAGCATGATAAAGAAGATTCAAAGAGAGTGAGATGCCAGCTCCTTTCATTCAGTAAGTAGCTTCAATCATTTCTGGACGTTTTTCAATGTCAAAAATCAATCAATATTGTAAATGCACAAACAGTAATTTCTCCGCATTGCAAGGTGCAATTCTGAAATTTTTTGCTTTTTCCTGCTCCTCTTAGCATGATAAACAAGATTCAAAGAGAGTGAGATGCCAGCTCCTTTCATTCAGTCAGTAGCTTCAATCATTTCTGGACGTTTTTCAATGGCAAAAATCAATGAATATTGTAAATGCACAAACAGTAATTTCTCCGCATTGCAAGGTGCAATTCTGAATTTTTTTGCTTTTTCCTGCTCCTCTTAGCATGATAAAGAAGATTCAAAGAGATTGAGATGCCAGCTCCTTTCATTCAGTCAGTAGCTTCAATCATTTCTGGACGTTTTTCAATGGCAAAAATCAATGAATATTGTAAATGCACAAAGAGTAATTTCTCCGCATTGCAAGGTGCAATTCTGAAATTTTTTGCTTTTTCCTGCTCCTCTTAGCATGATAAAGAAGATTCAAAGAGAGTGAGATGCCAGCTCCTTTCATTCAGTCAGTAGCTTCAAACATTTCTGGTATATGAATAACATGATGTTTTTCAATGGCAAAAATCAATGAATATTGTAAATGCACAAACAGTAATTTCTCCGCATTGCAAGGTGCAATTCTGAAATTTTTTGCTTTTTCCTGCTCCTCAGCATGATAAAGAAGATTCAAAGAGAGTGAGATGCCAGCTCCTTTCATTCAGTCAGTAGCTTCAATCATTTCTGGACGTTTTTCAATGGCAAAAATCATTGAATATTGTAAATGCACAAACAGTAATTTCTCCGCATTGCAAGGTGCAATTCTGAAATTTTTTGCTTTTTCCTGCTCCTCTTAGCATGATAAACAAGATTCAAAGAGAGTGAGATGCCAGCTCCTTTCATTCAGTCAGTAGCTTCAATCATTTCTGGACGTTTTTCAATGGCAAAAATCAATGAATATTGTAAATGCACAAACTAATTTCTCCGCATTGCAAGGTGCAATTCTGAAATTTTTTGCTTTTTCCTGCTCCTCTTAGCATGATAAAGAAGATTCAAAGAGAGTGAGATGCCAGCTCCTTTCATTCAGTCAGTAGCTTCAATCATTTCTGGACGTTTTTCAATGGCAAAAATCAATGAATATTGTAAATGCACAAACAGTAATTTCTCCGCATTGCAAGGTGCAATTCTGAAATTTTTTTCCTTTTTCCTGCTCCTCTTAGCATGATAAAGAAGATTCAAAGAGAGTGAGATGCCAGCTCCTTTCATTCAGTCAGTAGCTTCAAACATTTTTGGTATATGAATAACATGATGTTTTTCAATGGCAAAAATCAATGAATATTGTAAATGCACAAACAGTAATTTCTCCGCATTGCAAGGTGCAATTCTGAAATTTTTTGCTTTTTCCTGCTCCTCTTAGCATGATAAAGAAGATTCAAAGAGAGTGAGATGCCAGCTCCTTTCATTCAGTAAGTAGCTTCAATCATTTCTGGACGTTTTTCAATGGCAAAAATCAATGAATATTGTAAATGCACAAACAGTAATTTCTCCGCATTGCAAGGTGCAATTCTGAAATTTTTTGCTTTTTCCTGCTCCTCTTAGCATGATAAAGAAGATTCAAAGAGAGTGAGATGCCAGCTCTTTTCATTCAGTCAGTAGCTTCAAACATTTCTGGTATATGAATAACATGATGTTTTTCAATGGCAAAAATCAATGAATATTGTAAATGCACAAACAGTAATTTCTCCGCATTGAAAGGTGCAATTCTGAAATTTTTTACTTTTTCCTGCTCCTCTTAGCATGATAAAGAAGATTCAAAGAGAGTGAGATGCCAGCTCCTTTCATTCAGTCAGTAGCTTCAATCATTTCTGGACGTTTTTCAATGGCAAAAATCAATGAATATTGTAAATGCACAAACAGTAATTTCTCCGCATTGCAAGGTGCAATTCTGAAATTTTTTGCTTTTTCCTGCTCCTCTTAGCATGATAAAGAAGATTCAAAGAGAGTGAGATGCCAGCTCCTTTCATTCAGTCAGTAGCTTCAATCATTTCTGGTATATGAATAACATGAAGTTTTTCAATGGCAAAAATCAATGAATATTGTAAATGCACAAACAGTAATTTCTCCGCATTGCAAGGTGCAATTCTGAAATTTTTTGCTTTTTCCTGCTCCTCTAAGCATGATAAAGAAGATTCAAAGAGAGTGAGATGCCAGCTCCTTTCATTCAGTCAGTAGCTTCAATCATTTCTGGACGTTTTTCAATGGCAAAAATCAATGAATATTGTAAATGCACAAACAGTAATTTCTCCGCATTGCAAGGTGCAATTCTGAAATTTTTTGCTTTTTCCTGCTCCTCAGCATGATAAAGAAGATTCAAAGAGAGTGAGATGCCAGCTCCTTTCATTCAGTCAGTAGCTTCAATCATTTCTGGACGTTTTTCAATGGCAAAAATCATTGAATATTGTAAATGCACAAACAGTAATTTCTCCGCATTGCAAGGTGCAATTCTGAAATTTTTTGCTTTTTCCTGCTCCTCTTAGCATGATAAAGAAGATTCAAAGAGAGTGAGATGCCAGCTCCTTTCATTCAGTCAGTAGCTTCAATCATTTCTGGACGTTTTTCAATGGCAAAAATCAATGAATATTGTAAATGCACAAACAGTAATTTCTCCGCATTGCAAGGTGCAATTCTGAAATTTTTTGCTTTTTCCTGCTCCTCTTAGCATGATAAACAAGATTCAAAGAGAGTGAGATGCCAGCTCCTTTCATTCAGTCAGTAGCTTCAAACATTTCTGGTATATGAATAACATGATGTTTTTCAATGGCAAAAATCAATGAATATTGTAAATGCACAAACAGTAATTTCTCCGCATTGCAAGGTGCAATTCTGAAATTTTTTGCTTTTTTCTGCTCCTCTTAGCATGATAAAGAAGATTCAAAGAGAGTGAGATGCCAGCTCCTTTCATTCAGTCAGTAGCTTCAAACATTTCTGGTATATGAATAACATGATGTTTTTCAATGGCAAAAATCAATGAATATTGTAAATGCACAAACAGTAATTTCTCCGCATTGCAAGGTGCAATTCTGAAATTTTTTGCTTTTTCCTGCTCCTCTTAGCATGATAAAGAAGATTCAAAGAGAGTGAGATGCCAGCTCCTTTCATTCAGTCATTAGCTTCAATCATTTCTGGACGTTTTTCAATGGCAAAAATCAATGAATATTGTAAATGCACAAACAGTAATTTCTCCGCATTGCAAGGTGCAATTCTGAAATTTTTTGCTTTTTCCTGCTCCTCTTAGCAAGATAAACAAGATTCAAAGAGAGTGAGATGCCAGCTCCTTTCATTCAGTCAGTAGCTTCAATCATTTCTGGACGTTTTTCAATGGCAAAAATCAATGAATATTGTAAATGCACAAACAGTAATTTCTCCGCATTGCAAGGTGCAATTCTGAAATTTTTTGCTTTTTCCTGCTCCTCTTAGCATGATAAAGAAGATTCAAAGAGAGTGAGATGCCAGCTCCTTTCATTCAGTCAGTAGCTTCAATCATTTCTGGACGTTTTTCAATGGCAAAAATCAATGAATATTGTAAATGCACAAACAGTAATTTCTCCGCATTGCAAGGTGCAATTCTGAAATTTTTTGCTTTTTACTGCTCCTCTTAGCAAGATAAACAAGATTCAAAGAGAGTGAGATGCCAGCTCCTTTCATTCAGTCAGTAGCTTCAATCATTTCTGGACGTTTTTCAATGGCAAAAATCAATGAATATTGTAAATGCACAAACAGTAATTTCTCCGCATTGCAAGGTGCAATTCTGAAATTTTTTGCTTTTTCCTGCTCCTCTTAGCATGATAAAGAAGATTCAAAGAGAGTGAGATGCCAGCTCCTTTCATTCAGTCAGTAGCTTCAAACATTTCTGGTATATGAATAACATGATGTTTTTCAATGGCAAAAATCAATGAATATTGTAAATGCACAAACAGTAATTTCTCCGCATTGCAAGGTGCAATTTTGAAATTTTTTGCTTTTTCCTGCTCCTCTTAGCATGATAAAGAAGATTCAAAGAGAGTGAGATGCCAGCTCCTTTCATTCAGTCAGTAGCTTCAATCATTTCTGGACGTTTTTCAATGGCAAAAATCAATGAATATTGTAAATGCACAAACAGTAATTTCTCCGCATTGCAAGGTGCAATTCTGAAATTTTTTGCTTTTTCCTGCTCCTCTTAGCATGATAAACAAGATTCAAAGAGAGTGAGATGCCAGCTCCTTTCATTCAGTCAGTAGCTTCAATCATTTCTGGATGTTTTTCAATGGCAAAAATCAATGAATATTGTAAATGCACAAACATTAATTTCTCCGCATTGCAAGGTGCAATTCTGAAATTTTTTGCTTTTTCCTGCTCCTCTTAGCATGATAAAGAAGATTCAAAGAGAGTGAGATGCCAGCTCCTTTCATTCAGTCAGTAGCTTCAATCATTTCTGGTATATGAATAACATGATGTTTTTCAATGGCAAAAATCAATGAATATTGTAAATGCACAAACAGTAATTTCTCCACATTGCAAGGTGCAATTCTGAAATTTTTTGCTTTTTCCTGCTCCTCTTAGCATGATAAAGAAGATTCAAAGAGAGTGAGATGCCAGCTCCATTCATTCAGTCAGTAGCTTCAATCATTTCTGGTATATGAATAACATGATGTTTTTCAATGGCAAAAATCAATGAATATTGAAAAATGCACAAACAGTAATTTCTCCGCATTGCAAGGTGCAATTCTGAAATTTTTTGCTTTTTCCTCCTCCTCTTAGCATGATAAAGAAGATTCAAAGAGAGTGAGATGCCAGCTCCTTTCATTCAGTCAGTAGCTTCAATCATTTCTGGACGTTTTTCAATGGCAAAAATCAATGAATATTGTAAATGCACAAACAGTAATTTCTCCGCATTGCAAGGTGCAATTCTGAAATTTTTTGCTTTTTCCTGCTCCTCTTAGCATGATAAAGAAGATTCAAAGAGAGTGAGATGCCAGCTCCTTTCATTCAGTCAGTAGCTTCAATCATTTCTGGTATATGAATAACATGATGTTTTTCAATGGCAAAAATCAATGAATATTGTAAATGCACAAACAGTAATTTCTCCGCATTGCAAGGTGCAATTCTGAAATTTTTTGCTTTTTCCTGCTCCTCTTAGCATGATAAAGAAGATTCAAAGAGAGTGAGATGCCAGCTCCTTTCATTCAGTCAGTAGCTTCAATCATTTCTGGACGTTTTTCAATGGCAAAAATCAATGAATATTGTAAATGCACAAACAGTAATTTCTCCGCATTGCAAGGTGCAGTTCTGAAATTTTTTGCTTTTTCCTGCTCCTCTTAGCATGATAAAGAAGATTCAAAGAGAGTGAGATGCCAGCTCCTTTCATTCAGTCAGTAGCTTCAATCATTTCTGGACGTTTTTCAATGGCAAAAATCAATGAATATTGTAAATGCACAAACAGTAATTTCTCCGCATTGCAAGGTGCAATTCTGAATTTTTTTGCTTTTTCCTGCTCCTCTTAGCATGATAAAGAAGATTCAAAGAGAGTGAGATGCCAGCTCCTTTCATTCAGTCAGTAGCTTCAATCATTTCTGGACGTTTTTCAATGGCAAAAATCAATGAATATTGTAAATGCACAAACAGTAATTTCTCCGCATTGCAAGGTGCAATTCTGAAATTTTTTGCTTTTTCCTGCTCCTCTTAGCATGATAAAGAAGATTCAAAGAGAGTGAGATGCCAGCTCCTTTCATTCAGTCAGTAGCTTCAAACATTTCTGGTATATGAATAACATGATGTTTTTCAATGGCAAAAATCAATGAATATTGTAAATGCACAAACAGTAATTTCTCCGCATTGCAAGGTGCAATTCTGAAATTTTTTGCTTTTTCCTGCTCCTCTTAGCATGATAAAGAAGATTCAAAGAGAGTGAGATGCCAGCTCCTTTCATTCAGTCAGTAGCTTCAATCATTTTTGGACGTTTTTCAATGGCAAAAATCAATGAATATTGTAAATGCACAAACAGTAATTTCTCCGCATTGCAAGGTGCAATTCTGAAATTTTTTGCTTTTTCCTGCTCCTCTTAGCATGATAAAGAAGATTCAAAGAGAGTGAGATGCCAGCTCCTTTCATTCAGTCAGTAGCTTCAATCATTTCTGGACGTTTTTCAATGGCAAAAATCAATGAATATTGTAAATGCACAAAGAGTAATTTCTCCGCATTGCAAGGTGCAATTCTGAAATTTTTTGCTTTTTCCTGCTCCTCTTAGCATGATAAAGAAGATTCAAAGAGAGTGAGATGCCAGCTCCTTTCATTCAGTCAGTAGCTTCAAACATTTCTGGTATATGAATAACATGATGTTTTTCAATGGCAAAAATCAATGAATATTGTAAATGCACAAACAGTAATTTCTCCACATTGCAAGGTGCAATTCTGAAATTTTTTGCTTTTTCCTGCTCCTCTTAGCATGATAAAGAAGATTCAAAGAGAGTGAGATGCCAGCTCCTTTCATTCAGTCAGTAGCTTCAATCATTTCTGGACGTTTTTCAATGGCAAAAATCATTGAATATTGTAAATGCACAAACAGTAATTTCTCCGCATTGCAAGGTGCAATTCTGAAATTTTTTGCTTTTTCCTGCTCCTCTTAGCATGATAAAGAAGATTCAAAGAGAGTGAGATGCCAGCTCCTTTCATTCAGTCAGTAGCTTCAATCATTTCTGGTATATGAATAACATGATGTTTTTCAATGGCAAAAATCAATGAATATTGTAAATGCACAAACAGTAATTTCTCCGGATTGCAAGGTGCAATTCTGAAATTTTTTGCTTTTTCCTGCTCCTCTTAGCATGATAAAGAAGATTCAAAGAGAGTGAGATCCCAGCTCCTTTCATTCAGTCAGTAGCTTCAATCATTTCTGGACGTTTTTCAATGGCAAAAATCAATGAATATTGTAAATGCACAAACAGTAATTTCTCCGCATTGCAAGGTGCAATTCTGAAATTTTTTGCTTTTTCCTGCTCCTCTTAGCATGATAAACAAGATTCAAAGAGAGTGAGATGCCAGCTCCTTTCATTCAGTCAGTAGCTTCAATCATTTCTGGACGTTTTTCAATGGCAAAAATCAATGAATATTGTAAATGCACAAACAGTAATTTCTCCGCATTGCAAGGTGCAATTCTGAAATTTTTTGCTTTTTCCTGCTCCTCTTAGCATGATAAAGAAGATTCAAAGAGAGTGAGATGCCAGCTCCTTTCATTCAGTCAGTAGCTTCAAACATTTCTGGTATATGAATAACATGATGTTTTTCAATGGCAAAAATCAATGAATATTGTAAATGCACAAACAGTAATTTCTCCGCATTGCAAGGTGCAATTCTGAAATGTTTTGCTTTTTCCTGCTCCTCTTAGCATGATAAAGAAGATTCAAAGAGAGTGAGATGCCAGCTCTTTTCATTCAGTCAGTAGCTTCAATCATTTCTGGACGTTTTTCAATGGCAAAAATCAATGAATATTGTAAATGCACAAACAGTAATTTCTCCGCATTGCAAGGTGCAATTCTGAAATTTTTTGCTTTTTCCTGCTCCTCTTAGCATGATAAAGAAGATTCAAAGAGAGTGAGATGCCAGCTCCTTTCATTCAGTCAGTAGCTTCAATCATTTCTGGACGTTTTTCAATGGCAAAAATCAATGAATATTGTAAATGCACAAAGAGTAATTTCTCCGCATTGCAAGGTGCAATTCTGAAATTTTTTGCTTTTTCCTGCTCCTCTTAGCATGATAAAGAAGATTCAAAGAGAGTGAGATGCCAGCTCCTTTCATTCAGTCAGTAGCTTCAAACATTTCTGGTATATGAATAACATGATGTTTTTCAATGGCAAAAATCAATGAATATTGTAAATGCACAAACAGTAATTTCTCCGCATTGCAAGGTGCAATTCTGAAATTTTTTGCTTTTTCCTGCTCCTCAGCATGATAAAGAAGATTCAAAGAGAGTGAGATGCCAGCTCCTTTCATTCAGTCAGTAGCTTCAATCATTTCTGGACGTTTTTCAATGGCAAAAATCATTGAATATTGTAAATGCACAAACAGTAATTTCTCCGCATTGCAAGGTGCAATTCTGAAATTTTTTGCTTTTTCCTGCTCCTCTTAGCATGATAAACAAGATTCAAAGAGAGTGAGATGCCAGCTCCTTTCATTCAGTCAGTAGCTTCAATCATTTCTGGACGTTTTTCAATGGCAAAAATCAATGAATATTGTAAATGCACAAACAGTAATTTCTCCGCATTGCAAGGTGCAATTCTGAAATTTTTTGCTTTTTCCTGCTCCTCTTAGCATGATAAAGAAGATTCAAAGAGAGTGAGATGCCAGCTCCTTTCATTCAGTCAGTAGCTTCAATCATTTCTGGACGTTTTTCAATGGCAAAAATCAATGAATATTGTAAATGCACAAACAGTAATTTCTCCGCATTGCAAGGTGCAATTCTGAAATTTTTTGCTTTTTCCTGCTCCTCTTAGCATGATAAAGAAGATTCAAAGAGAGTGAGATGCCAGCTCCTTTCATTCAGTCAGTAGCTTCAAACATTTCTGGTATATGAATAACATGATGTTTTTCAATGGCAAAAATCAATGAATATTGTAAATGCACAAACAGTAATTTCTCCGCATTGCAAGGTGCAATTCTGAAATTTTTTGCTTTTTCCTGCTCCTCTTAGCATGATAAAGAAGATTCAAAGAGAGTGAGATGCCAGCTCCTTTCATTCAGTAAGTAGCTTCAATCATTTCTGGACGTTTTTCAATGGCAAAAATCAATGAATATTGTAAATGCACAAACAGTAATTTCTCCGCATTGCAAGGTGCAATTCTGAAATTTTTTGCTTTTTCCTGCTCCTCTTAGCATGATAAACAAGATTCAAAGAGAGTGAGATGCCAGCTCCTTTCATTCAGTCAGTAGCTTCAATCATTTCTGGACGTTTTTCAATGGCAAAAATCAATGAATATTGTAAATGCACAAAGAGTAATTTCTCCGCATTGCAAGGTGCAATTCTGAAATTTTTTGCTTTTTCCTGCTCCTCTTAGCATGATAAAGAAGATTCAAAGAGAGTGAGATGCCAGCTCCTTTCATTCAGTCAGTAGCTTCAAACATTTCTGGTATATGAATAACATGATGTTTTTCAATGGCAAAAATCAATGAATATTGTAAATGCACAAACAGTAATTTCTCCGCATTGCAAGGTGCAATTCTGAAATTTTTTGCTTTTTCCTGCTCCTCAGCATGATAAAGAAGATTCAAAGAGAGTGAGATGCCAGCTCCTTTCATTCAGTCAGTAGCTTCAATCATTTCTGGACGTTTTTCAATGGCAAAAATCATTGAATATTGTAAATGCACAAACAGTAATTTCTCCGCATTGCAAGGTGCAATTCTGAAATGTTTTGCTTTTTCCTGCTCCTCTTAGCATGATAAACAAGATTCAAAGAGAGTGAGATGCCAGCTCCTTTCATTCAGTCAGTAGCTTCAATCATTTCTGGACGTTTTTCAATGGCAAAAATCAATGAATATTGTAAATGCACAAACTAATTTCTCCGCATTGCAAGGTGCAATTCTGAAATTTTTTGCTTTTTCCTGCTCCTCTTAGCATGATAAAGAAGATTCAAAGAGAGTGAGATGCCAGCTCCTTTCATTCAGTCAGTAGCTTCAAACATTTCTGGTATATGAATAACATGATGTTTTTCAATGGCAAAAATCAATGAATATTGTAAATGCACAAACAGTAATTTCTCCGCATTGCAAGGTGCAATTCTGAAATTTTTTGCTTTTTCCTGCTCCTCTTAGCATGATAAAGAAGATTCAAAGAGAGTGAGATGCCAGCTCCTTTCATTCAGTCAGTAGCTTCAATCATTTCTGGACGTTTTTCAATGGCAAAAATCAATGAATATTGTAAATGCACAAACAGTAATTTCTCCGCATTGCAAGGTGCAATTCTGAAATTTTTTGCTTTTTCTTGCTCCTCTTAGCATGATAAAGAAGATTCAAAGAGAGTGAGATGCCAGCTCCTTTCATTCAGTCAGTAGCTTCAAACATTTCTGGTATATGAATAACATGATGTTTTTCAATGGCAAAAATCAATGAATATTGTAAATGCACAAACAGTAATTTCTCCGCATTGCAAGGTGCAATTCTGAAATTTTTTGCTTTTTCCTGCTCCTCTTAGCATGATAAAGAAGATTCAAAGAGAGTGAGATGCCAGCTCCTTTCATTCAGTCAGTAGCTTCAATCATTTCTGGACGTTTTTCAATGGCAAAAATCAATGAATATTGTAAATGCACAAACAGTAATTTCTCCGCATTGCAAGGTGCAATTCTGAAATTTTTTGCTTTTTCCTGCTCCTCTTAGCATGATAAAGAAGATTCAAAGAGAGTGAGATGCCAGCTCCTTTCATTCAGTCAGTAGCTTCAATCATTTCTGGACGTTTTTCAATGGCAAAAATCAATGAATATTGTAAATGCACAAAGAGTAATTTCTCCGCATTGCAAGGTGCAATTCTGAAATTTTTTGCTTTTTCCTGCTCCTCCTAGCATGATAAAGAAGATTCAAAGAGTGAGATGCCAGCTCCTTTCATTGTCAGTAGCTTCAAACATTTCTGGTATATGAATAACATGATGTTTTTCAATGGCAAAAATCAATGAATATTGTAAATGCACAAACAGTAATTTCTCCGCATTGCAAGGTGCAATTCTGAAATTTTTTGCTTTTTCCTGCTCCTCTTAGCATGATAAAGAAGATTCAAAGAGAGTGAGATGCCAGCTCCTTTCATTCAGTCAGTAGCTTCAATCATTTCTGGACGTTTTTCAATGGCAAAAATCAATGAATATTGTAAATGCACAAACTAATTTCTCCGCATTGCAAGGTGCAATTCTGAAATTTTTTGCTTTTTCCTGCTCCTCTTAGCATGATAAAGAAGATTCAAAGAGAGTGAGATGCCAGCTCCTTTCATTCAGTCAGTAGCTTCAAACATTTCTGGTATATGAATAACATGATGTTTTTCAATGGCAAAAATCAATGAATATTGTAAATGCACAAACAGTAATTTCTCCGCATTGCAAGGTGCAATTCTGAAATTTTTTGCTTTTTCCTGCTCCTCTTAGC